>NC_092697.1:32544304-33213387 GCF_964275005.1 Diadema setosum | reverse complement strand
CTTTTCAAACACATTCCTCCCCTGAAACGACAAAGCAAATGGGTATTATACTGTTTGACGTAACACATTTGCTCACATATGACCTTTCCTCATACTAGGTCATACTGTGCATTCCAGGAATGCATAATGAAAACAAGAGAGTTGTCGTTGTAAAGAAAATTAATCAGGCTTTCTTATGTCTCATTAAAATAAAATGATGTAGTTTTAAGAGAAATATGATTCATCCAATTGGACTTGCAGGACTTTTTGAGGAGTTTGTATATACATGTATATAATATATATATATATATATATATATATATATATATATATATATATATATATATATATATATATCAAGACACCTTCAAGCTGCTCCTCCTAGCAATGTGAATAAACTATTGAATTGAATTGAATTGAAAATTGAATGTACCGGTATTGTGTAATAACCGCGTTTTATGAGGGAACGTGACAACATTATCATTGTTTCACCTGCGATACGAGGGACCATAAAGATATATAATGATCTTCTCGAATTTAATATTGTTTTCCCCTTCCTGTCTGGACTCTATATCAAAGCAGGGAGATGATGAAGTCCTGTGTGGAGACAAAGGGCTACGGAAGCTTTTAAGTACCACCGAAAAGACGAGTTGTTTCCTCGCCTTTCGACCTTTTCAGGTTCGATGAGGATGAGAGAAGAAAATAATCCAGATTTTTTTTTTTTCTCGACATCTCTGGTTCATAAAGACTCGACCCAAGATCTCGTCTTCTCGGAATCTCGGGTTCGGTGAGCATTTTAAGGCAAGATCTAAGATCTTGTCTTCTTGACTTCCATGTCGGGTCCCGAAACGAGAGCAGGTGATGTTATTATAATAACCATGAGGAGCTCATATTCTCGACTCCGGAAATTCGCAACGAGATCTCGTCTTCTCGCCTTCTCGGATCCGAAAACAATAGAAGGCGAGATATACGAGATGTCGTCTTCTCGCCTTCTCGGGCACAGAACTCTATACAGGTCTGTATTCTAGGGTCTCGAAACGAAAGCAGGCAATGTATCACAACGACATTTTGTCTTCTCGACTTCTCGATTCCCGAAAAGAAAGAAGGCGAGATAATAACAAGAATCTCATCTTCTCGACTTTTTTTCTTTTTTACCCAAGGCGAGAGCACACGAGATAAGAACGAGATTTCGTCTTCTCGGGCACAGAACTTTATGATACCTTAACTACAGTTCTGTATTCTCGGATCCCGAAACGAAAAAAGGCCAGAATGACGAGATTTTGTCTTCTCGATTTCTCGGTACCGAGACTGGACATCGAGAGCAGCAGGACCTCGCAACGAGTATGCAAATTGGCGGCACAGGGTGGGGCATGTCTTTGTACTTGGCCTGCACATTCTGAATTGTAATACAGTGTATCTGACTTTGCCTTGCATGCTCCATGTTTCTTGATTACTACACTGTATTAAAATACACCTTGATTTCATTTGAATGTGCTGATACGTGTGCGCAAGTGAATAACCATTTCATTCGACATACATTGTTGCAGGTGTTTTAACAATCCCGGCAGGTTTGACAGGTACATGTAGTTCTGTAGAAATTTTCCCCGTTTGTACGACGGACTTATTTTCACTGCACTGCATGTTCAAATTCCAACGCAGATAATTGAATGTTCTCCCCCTGCACTGCTTGCTCATGCCGAGTCACTTTGAAGTTATATAATCATTCCTGCTTTGCAGGAAGGTGGGTTTTGCCTTCATCTTATAATCAGCTTAATCGACATGTGCTTACCCCGATACTGTGTATCGACTCCCTAGGAAGGAAGCCACGAACTATACAACTGATGAATTACTGTAGATTTTTATATCTTATGAAGACAACACAAAGATAATTCCACAAAACTTCAACTGCATGAAAAGTACATAATCCCTCAACTTGTTACTGCTGACACATCTTAACGGTAATATTAATCCCACCACTTTCTGAAAGAGGAAAGTCATTTTTTTTTCTTTCATTATGGTTGAAGGTATGAGAATGTGTTAACTTCTCTTTATAATTATTTTCATCACATTGTCTCGCAGTGACGGCACCATCTGCAGTACTCTTCTAATCCCGCGATGGCAGCATCAGCACTTGAACAGTTCATCACTTTGTTACTGACACTGCTGCATTCACTCAATTTGCATACATACTTGGGCAGTCTTCACCTTTAATTCTATTCCCCTTCAATTTTATTGTCTAAGTCAAAATTCACTTAAGTCGAAAAATTATCTCCGGTTCATTGGATTCTACTCAAGCGGGGTTGACTGCATGTCTGTCCCTTTATATTATGCTGTAAATTGAATAGGTTGATACAAAATTGAGGTGAACACACTGCCTTTGTAAAAAAAATAAAAATGAATATAATAACAATAATAATAATAACAATAATACAAATAACAATAATGATAAGAAGAAGATAGTAATAATAATGACAAAAGTAATAACAATAACAATTATAATAATAATATTATTATTATTATTAATAATAAAAATAATTTATAAAATTTGTAATAAAAATATATGATTTCATATATTTATCCATTTGTAGTTTGGCTTGCATCTGTCTTGAAATGTTGATTTACTCACTCTGCTGACACCATTATGTCAGCAGTGCTGACACCATTATGTCCATGAAGATGCTGAAAATAACATTTTCATGATGATCATATTCATGGACAGCTGCAGATACATTGGCTTTTTAGTACCAACTTTCAGTTTAGTCAAATCAAGATATGCATCTCCTAAAAAAGAAAAAAAAGAAATTCATGAATTTCTTTGTATGTGTGTGTGTTCGCATGTGTATATACATATATATATACATATATATGTCCAAATATCCAGAGATCCAAAATTTTTATCCAAGAGCACAAGTACATGTATAAATAATATGAGTACTGAGTTTTAATTGGAAATCTTACACAATGTGCCACATGTACATCACATATGATTCATTCATAAAATATTGACAAAATATGCAATAGAAGGTCTAGTACTTGTTCCATGAAAACACACAAACAAAAATCAAAATTAGATTCAAACCATTGATGATACCATTGTATCAATAACACAGTAACTGCTAAATATATACAGTACCTCAGATACACATAATGGTACTATCATACACTGCTGGTTCCTTTTCACTCAAAAAATACTGATTCCTAAACACTGGTATATTCACAAAGCTATGTACACGTTGGCAAGAAAATCACGAGTACACCATACTTGTTCTGCTACACTAAAGGTATCAGTGTAAACTACACTAAAGGTATCAGTGTAATCTACCAAAGGAGTAAACTTGGATGTCTCCTTCACTGTCTAAGCTGTGCAAGGAAACGACTCATCGATATCCATCGATCATTCACAGGTGTAGGTCTTTGGTCACAGCAATCATACACATAAATGTGATTTTAAAGGTCTCTTGGTATCCAACTCACTGGAAAAGGTCCCGCCGTGTGAAAGGATTTAGTCAACTCCCCTCCCCCCCCCCCCCATTATCCCCAACACCTGCAGAATATTAATTTACTGCTCAATATCATACAAAGAGCAATTGATGTGAGTATTCACAACAAACAGAACAGAAATACTAAGAAGTCAAGCCTCACGCCAATATTACAGAAAAATTCGATCTTTATTTGTCAGCATAATACGGTACGAGAGGAACATCTGCTTTAACCAGTTGATCACCAATCTTTTCTGTTTTAAAATACTATATTCACCAAATATTTTGCAAGGTTTTTATTGTCGCAAATTTCACAAGTCAGGTGCTATTCCTGAATTTATTGACTCTGATCCCCACATAAAAGTAACGCACACTCATACATTTCTCCATTCAGTACAGTACTCCGAAATCGCAAATGTAACCATTCACAAAATCGTTTTGAAGTCCCCATTAGCGAAAAATTAGACTCGCTAATTATATGGCTTATACAGTAAGTTGTCTTCAACAATGAGGCCTGTGACAGCATTAAAAACAGAACATTATTTTTTGTTCTATTTCTTCTGCAAGAACTGATTAAATCATAGATTTTCAATCAGGTACATTTCAAGAGTATCATAACAATCTCATGAACAAAGTCAGTTTACCTCACCTAGATTGAATCCAAAATGACAAGAAAAAATCCTTGGACCCACATGAATTTCATTGCGCACAATAGCTTTAAGAAATACCTCATAAATAAGGAGAAGAATTTTTCTTCATCTTAGCCAATTTTTGGACTTCTGCTAGGTTGACATAGGTGAGATTGATTGTACTTTGGTACTGGATTGGGAAAAATATATTCCTTAAAATATGCACAAACTTTTAAGGTATGTTACAAACCTAGTGACCCTGTACAGAGTTAATGGCAAGATATCTAGACACATTTCATTCCTTTCCATTGCAGTAAATCACGTCAATGTATGTCCTCCCTAAAAGGAAGCATTAACTGATATGCTTCCTTCTAAAACAGCTTGTCACCACACAGAATAGACAGAAAAGAAAGGAGGCAAAAAAAAGAAAGACAAAGAGATTGGAGATGAGATTGCTAGACTGAGGGGGGAAAAAAAGAGAGGAAAAAAAAATTGACCCAGAGCGGAGGAGCAAAAATAGGGGCCATAAAATGTCAGAGATCAAGACAGAGAGATAGAAACAGAGAGAAGTGGAGATCAAAAGGAACGGAGGTTGAAGAGTGAAGATGCCAGGGATTGGAAGAAAAGAGGTGGAATCACAAATTATTACGAAGAATGAGAGAAAAAGAAAAGGACCTGACACAGGAAAAAGATGAGGCAATCATGACGTGCATCTGACGTAGGCATCTTGGGTGTGGTCACAGTTTCCAACGTTGCTATGGGGACAATCATAGAGGGCCGCCTCCGTCCCGCTGCAGCTGACCCGGTCCAGCCAGATGGGCACCTCCTCGGAGAAGTAGTTGGAGGCAGAGGTCAGTAGGAGAGGGTTCTCTGCCCGGACACTCTTGCCTGAATCGAAGCCCAGCTGGCGACAGACCACCCGGGCATCGCGGTCATCCCAGCTGTTGTCGCAGATCGTGCCGAAACGCCCGTTCATGAAGATCCGCACGAAGCCTTCGGAGGAGCGACTGCCGCCTACCAACTGGACTGCATTGACATGAGAAACAGTATCCAACAGTGTCATACAATTTCTAGAATGCAATGCCATTGACTGTGTGTGATAGGGTTTGTTTACCCTCATTCATTTAAGTATATATGTGACCCGCTACAACAAAAGGATCCTAAAGTCGCTGACGGCTGAGCCGAGAAAATCGAGTTTGAAGTCACATCATCAAAATTGGTCAATACAATCGGATTTCTGTTTTTGGCATAATTTTGTAGTCTAATGTTTTGTCTATCATCTGCCTAAATTTCGAAGCAAAATGAGTAAAGGAAAGGCAAGAAATCAGCGTTTTTCTGGGCCACGATTTTCCGACTTTCAATGTAACAGAAACGTGTCCAAAGATTAGGCTTTAGCACCTCAGCTAGACTCTGCCCCTAGCAACGAGGGAGTGATCTTATTGGTCAAAGTATGGCATCCTGATTACTGATTTGTTGCTAGGAGCATGCCTTCTATTGTCAAGCGGTGAAAACTGTCTCACCTCCTCTTGATCATGTTAGTGTCGGAAGGGAAACTTTAAAGGCATTTTTCTCGAAACTCTGATTTCCTCAACCACTTGACATGCGCTAATAAAATCATCGATATCTTCGTAATCAAGTACTTTTATGAGTTGTGCTTTATATGAAATTAAAGTAGAAGAGTAAGGGAATAATGTCATGCCATTTTCAGAAAATCATCCTCCCCCGACTTTCGGATCCTTTTGTTGTAGCGGGTCACACATGTATGTATGTACGTATCCATGTCTGTGTGAATGTATGTGTACGTAGCTGTATTTATTTGTGTATGTGTATAATAATGATAAATAGTAACTCTTTTACGGTTGGTCATGATTGTTGCTGGTCAACCAAATCAATGCATCATTATTGAAAGTTAATCGTAATCTCGCTTCATTTGTTTCTAGTTCAAGTATCAAAAAAACTATTAAAAAAATGAAAAAAAAAATTCATCCTAACAGAACAATTATACAGAAAGTCACAACAAGGCAACCTAATAGAAGAAGACCAAACCTCCCTTACCCGCTGCATTGCACACAGCAGCCGCATCAGAGAAATGCGAACAGCTGAGCGAATTCCCCAAGCCGTGGGGGCAGTCGGCGAGGCTGTGCTCATTTGTGCAGTCGACATGGTGGAGGTGGATGGGGCCCACACCGGCACCGTAGCTGGCAGCGACAGACTGGGGGAGAGCGGCGAAAAAGCCAAGCTGCCGGCACACCACGTCGGCATCCTGCTGGTCCCAGCCCTCTTTGCAGACGGTGCCCCACTCCTTGTCGTAGTAGAGCTCCACCCGACCCTGGCGAGCATTGGCACCGCCAGCAAGACGGATGGCAGCTGTGGATGATAGGATGTCAACATTAGTCACCACTTGAGCATTATTTATCGGTGTAATGAGCAATACTGGCAGGCATTCACAAAGCATCATCATGTATGAAGACAGTACAAAACAACACCAGCAGTCAATGCAATTTCCCAATGAACAACACCTTCAAGGGGAATAATTGTGCAATAATGACCAACATCTCGAAAAACTGCTCATACATCATTGTATGACACCATCAATAACTTAACTCGCATCACATAGAGACACCTCTAACAGCCACAATTGATCCTGCATGGTATTATTTAAACTCTGAGCCTATTCTCACACAACATACACACCCGATGAGCTTCTACATAGAGTATTTTCATCCTCCAGAGATTCATATTTCTTCCCCATCCCCCTTCGCCACACATATCCCCTCCTATCTTCTCCATTCCGACACTTTCCCTTTGTATTTTCAATGAAAGCTGGAATGTTAAAACCATAAAAATATGTCGCATTCACATTATCACTCCCCTGTCAAAATTGCTATTAGAGCAACTGCTATATAGTGTGCAGTATGTGGTTACTTGTTCTCATTTTATTATATGTGAGAAGAATCATCTGTACCCCCCCCCCCCCCCCCCCGAGTATTAATAGTCGTTTTCTTTTGTTTATTCTTTAGTTTGGTCTTTAGCTGTACCCATGCTCCTCATCCTGTTCTTCACATTAGGCTTTTGTTTGGACCTACACTGTACACTCAACAAGCTTTGCTTTTTAGAAGGTTCCATGGTATTTCACACTAGCATTCTTTTACTTTGATTGAAAACGACACATCGACCGCTATGTTTGTATTTCTTTTTGTATATATCCAAGCTGGACATTCTGTATCATAATATTTTGTTATATTTTATGTATTTTCCATCGAGAAATACAAAAATTAAATTGAAATTGAAATTGAAATTCATTAGCCTACGGGCAGTGCTGCAGACAGCTCCGGCATCTCTGTGGTGTCCACACAGATGGCTGGCCCTGGACATGGTCAAGCAGTCGGACAGTTGCCTTGCGTCGCTACTACAGCTGACCTCGTCAAAGAAGATTGGCCCTGATCCCTGACCAAAGTGGGCTCCTCGTGGTGCCTGGGTCAAAAGAAAAGAGACAAGAAGATCAAATTAGGTTGACACCACACAATACTTTAAAGGGGATGGCTAGTAACTGATCAGTGGGAATCAGTGTGAATGCTGGGGGATGATTGTTCCAATCCTTGTGGGATTCATTCAAGGGTACATTACACATGTATATCTATTGTTGTGTGAAAATTATTTGCTTCAGAATGGTCTCGTATTCAAGTAAAGTGCAGTTTAATCGCCCCATCACTGTACTGGCATGCTAACCTGGAAACATTAATCGGCACATTACTTGAATATGAGACCGTTCTGAAGCAAATAATTTTCACACAACAATAGATATATAATGTACTCTTAAATGAATCCCACAAGGATTGGAACAATCATCCTCCAGCATTCCCACTGATTCCCACTAATCAGTTATTAGCCATTCCCTTTAACCTGTTGAGAATGGTTTGATTTTGCTACAGCATGTACCGGTATTTCCCATAGACGCTTGCCCGAGTACACTCGGGACTCATCCTCAACTGGCTAATACAGGTGCTTTATGATAACAGCTGTCAGTATAAACTAGAATCAAGTCCAACGTCAAAAGGTTGATGTATGTCAAATGAGACCTTTACAAGAAAGAGTCAGGGGTGATATTTCCGCTTTGCCAGGAAATGGAGTTGTTTTGCATTTACACCTTGTACATAAAGTAGATACGAAAGAAAAACTCATACTGTATTCGACAAATATTCAGTGAGTGGAATTTTTTGCAAATCGGGACTTCCTCGCAATTTTGCAAGTTGTTAACTTTGTGATTGTCAGGTAGCGTAACGAACGGGGAAATGAGCAGGTGCAAGTCTCATCCATGCCAGGATCGGAGTTAATATCTTTGTGTCGTTAAATTTGCAGATAGCACTCCACTCGCAAAACTCGCCAAAATGACAACTCCTCGAAGTACATGACATATCGGCCTTCAGTATCGTTTATCTTTTACTGCAGTCATGAATGATTACCATGCGTGCTGAGGTGTACCCCAGTTGGCGGCAGACTACTGTGGCATCGGTCAGGTCCCACCCACTGTCACACACCGTCCCCCAGCTCCCTCCAATGTACAGCTCCACTCGACCCTCGCTGGGTCTGGAGCCGCCAACCAGACGTACTGTAGGACAGCGGAAAGAGGTGAGAAACACAAAAAAATGTCTTTCTTTTTACTTGTCCAGCTAATATTGTTTACACAACTGGAATGTTCTGTACACATCAGAGCACCAAACATTAGTGCTGACACTAGTTTGGCATCACAAGGACCAATGATTTTCTGTTGCTTTCATTTTGGAGTTTTGTTTTGAAGGTGAATACTAAGGGGAAAAAAAAAGACTTCTCTATCCCAAAAACTGATGTGAGAAGTTTCAGGGCTTACAGAAGGACATATGAAAAGAAAAAAAAAAGAAAGAGATAAGGGAATGACAAGAATAACAATTAGAAGAAAGGTCTCCAGGGAATTGTTGTATATACAAAACAAATCTATTAACCAACAAGAGATAACTAATTCTGGCAGCCACCAACTGATCGTCGCTGGGGCGATAAGACCTCGTATCTACAAAATGTCCAATGTTCAGGAGAGCCAAAAAACATGGCGGCCAAAGCACTGTGGCGAATGGGATAGCCTTTCCTTTGGCATGCCGTGGTGGCTTCATTTTTGGAGTAAGACAGTTGGGATTTGGACAGGACATCACTTAACCCATTATTTGACCAATAATCCAAAAAAGTAATTTTCACCAAAATTACAGATACAAGGTCTTATCACCCCACCAACTGATACTGAATGACTCCGACAAACATGACACATAAACACAACACTCATATCTCAAAACTGAGGAGACAACTCTTGCAAAACCAGAAATTTTGTATGCACGAAACCTTCGTGAATTTCACAAGCCAAGATTTGTAACAGTAATATACATGTGAATATTTCAAAAAGTCTATACAATGCATTGAATGATTGTTGCATATTCATAAAAATTCCATGCCCTGAACAAGGCAATCAGCTCCAATTCGCAAAAGTTTAATGCCACAAATAATTATGGTTTTACAGTATACAACAGAATAAAGTTGGTGGAAAACTTGAGAAAAGAAAATATAGAAGGAATGGTACCTGGACTGCGGCATACTACACCCACGTCATCGCCATGGTTACAGTCACTGCTCATGGCACTGCCCATGTGACAGTCTTGAATCTGGCTCTCGTCCCCCTGGCACTCCAAGTGGCTGGCGTGAATAGAGCCATTGCCCATCCCAAAGCCAGCCTGAACAATGAAATGAAATGGAACAATTCTTTATCAAGTCTTATCCACATAGCGATACCACTGATTGTACTCTGTGAAGCCTTGCACTTGCATCATAATTAGAATCATGTCGAGTTATGACTGGAATTAAAGATAGTGCCAGCTCCGCTAAGGGAGGAGGTTATGTTTTCTTTAACATTTGTTTGTTAGTTTGTTTGTTTGTCCATGTGCAAATAACTCAAATAGTAAAAGGATTTGGATAAAACTTACAGGAAAGGTTGAGAATGACACAAGGAACAGATGATTAACTTTTGGTAGTGATTCAGGCATTTTTATGGATTTTATGAAGGATTTTTGATATTTTGGCAGGCAGGGTCAATGAACTTGGGAGTTCAAGCTGCACATTTTTTGAGGTTTTCATACGCGTGGTAAAGTGTATGCTCCAGTTTCTGCTTGGGCGAGGCACACCGTGCAGCTGGAAGTAATTGATGACATAACAAAAGGCTCCTACATTGTATATTGGGATATCAGGCGATTTCAGCACCCACATGTAAAGGTGGAAATCACTGATCTCTATGGAAGAATAAGATCAGTGGTGGAAATAAGGTACACAATGTACTTGGCGGAGGTCTGAGGTCTTGGAGTGCTTCTCTAGCATTATATTATTTTCCAATGAAAATGTCATACAAGGTGTATACAAGGATATGCCTAAAACCTTTTTATACTATCAATCCGAACTATGAATCTAAGGTTATGTGTACTTCGGTATGCATCAAGCAATGGCACAAAGGGGTGGGGCTCTGCCACCTTTTCTTTGCACCTTCTGACTTCATCTGTACACAATCCCTGAATACAGTCAGCTCCTGTCATCATGAACATGGTTACAAGGAATTTTGATACAATGAATTATTGTTGCAACGAAGTATAAATAAGTAAAAAAACATGAACATGAAGAAATAAAGGAGGTAAAAAATTCAGGTCCAAAATTCATCATCTACATATGTTCATACATGTATAATTCATATGTTCATACATGTATATTCATTTGTTTCGTAATAACAAAATTGCCACATAGTGGCAAAATTGTCAATACAGAGGACTTCATTATAAAGCTATTAAAGGGAGTCACCAGTAAAAGCAGTTACATTCTTTTCAAAAGCAAACAAGCAACAGAAGTTACACATCAATACCTATCCCCACATAAAGAAATACTAATAAAAGTACAAGTGGAAATTTTTGCAGTGTTGCAATTTTCACGTATTTCATGCAACCAGACTATAGAGCGATAATGAAAGAACAAGAATATTGTTTCTTGCCATGTGTTCGAGTAGTTGATTTCTTGATTGCTCAGAATTAAAAACATGTCAAACTCATCTTACCTGACCAAGTGCGAAAAATTACTCTTAAAAAAATATGTGCGTTTAGTGTAGGATCATTTAGGATCTTGCTTTGACTCCCTTAGGTCCCCATTCTCCTGTCAACCAATTTTCATGAGGCAGTTTGTGACTTCTGCCTTCCTACTGTCTTACAGGAATTTAAAGGTGCATAGTCCAGGTAGTGTAGAGGGCACTGTTGATGATACTATCGATCACCTTTAGCACTGATACGAAGATTACCGAAGTTGAGCTGCCATCAAGAGTAAAGTGCGTAGGTGTTGATTAGTAATGTTGCCTTCATTGTCTTCTCTGCGCATCACGCAGTCTGTAGTAATGCCAGGGTGCGTGCATATGTGCTTGTTACTGTGACATCACAAAAGAAGATTCCTAAAGCTGTCATCCCCCTCAGCCGAATCATGAGCCGAACTGTGATCCGACCACTGACTACAGTGAATCGGACTTCTTCGGACTCGGGAAGTGGGCCACAGCGTAAGCGCTAAAGAGGAGTCGATAGCGTACAACGTAGGTCTCTATAGGAATCTTGCGCCATGCGCCCGCGTACGCATTTGACTAAAACACCGGGGCAATGCACCTTTAACACAGTGTCACAATAACGCCAATTTATTTTCACATCACCAACCTGAGGGACCACCTCCAGTGCCCCGGGGTATCCAACCTGTCGACACACCACGTCAGCGTCGGGGATTCCAAACGACTTGTCGCAGATCGTGCCCCACTCGTCGTCAATCATGACCTCGATACGTCCCTCCTGGTGACCATTACCACCGACCAGCTGTACAGGAACTGGACAGTAAGAGACGGGGAAGACAGACAGGGGCAGAGTAAGTGGACTTAATGCTGTCATTTCATTACTTTGACAAGAGTCGAGAAAACTGTAAATTATGGTATATTGGATCAAAGACAAAAAACAAGACATCTGTTCAAAAATTGAGAATTTGATATAGCTACCTCCTGTTCAAATTTAAAAGTGTTAAAATACATGTATTATAACATTCAAAACTTTGCGTATTATGTTGCACATTATCTTGATGTCTTACATCATCCCACAATGTTTATATTATATCTATTTTCCTGCATGTTAAAGGCATCGTGACTTCTAAGCCAATTTTCTTCAAACTGCTTACCCCTCTAGGACCTCAACATCATTTCTATGATGTGTTCTTCAAATGTAGATGGGTCAAATTTTGTACATGTATCAATATGGAATCAGTGGAGAGCTTGCGATATAGAGAATCCCATGGTGCTAAATCTACAAAATCAAAACTCAGTGTTTTCATGAGATGTCATTTCTTATACACCCACATAAACATTTTCATATGATAGGAAAACATTATTGCCGAGTTTGGGTGAAAGCTCAATTCAACATTATGTTAAAATGACTTTAATAGAGTACAATCAGATACACAAACAGGTAGATATACAAGTGTATAATCAAACAACAATTTGTAGCTAGAGCATGATACAAGAAACTCATGGAAATTCACAGTTTCATTTTTTTCATCAAAATAGGTACATATATGTAGGTCGCAACCACATACATATTCAAATTAGCTGAGGTGATGACTTTATAAATTCACAATTTTCACATTGGCTTGTGCACAAAATATCTACGGATTTTTATATTAGCAGACTATTTAGCAATCTCAAGCCTTAGAATCATTGCAAGATAACAAGCATCTATGTGAAGGATACAATTTTTGATGCCACATAAAAAAACAACAACAGGGATTCAGGGAAGATTTACGTGATAGGTTACGTGAGATTTGTTAAGCAACATTATCAGTTAATCTAATCTACAAATATCACTATCTTTTGAATGCATGTGCCACTTTAAATTCGACATCTGCCCCATTTCAAGTCTGATTTTAAACTTTCCCATACATTCATTCTGATTTTCCTCTGCCTATTCAAGCCAAGTTGAATGAGATTTGACAGCGCACTTGAAGTCATATGTAAATTCTATGACGGAATTATGCAACCCCTTGAAAAATGCAGGGAAAACTTCTGTCAATATTATTAAATCATCTTACCTGTAGCAAAGCAGACAATCCCGACATCTTCATCATGTCCACAGTTGCGTCTGTCCAGCGTACTGCGGGGACAATCTATCAGTAAGTCCTCATCCCCATTGCACTGCACATTGTCGAGATGTACTGGGCCAGTACCCACCCCATAAAAGGCCCCAGGCACCACAGCGAGGGCCGCCAGGAACCCCAGCTGCCTGCAGGCCACCATGGCATCCACCATGTCGAAGCTGTCGTCGCACACCGTGCCCCAGGCACCCTCGTGGAACACCTCCAAACGACCCTTGTTGGGGTCTTGTTCCACACTGTTGACAAGGCGGATTGCCTCTGTTAGGGAGGGGGGTGGGGGTGGAGAGAAATGTTAATAACTTTTGTGGCATATCAGGTAATTTTAGGAATGGCATCGACAGTGTTCTAAGAATGTTTTCCCTGCTCTTCTGTATACTGTCCATTTCAGTTCAGTTCAATTGACATTTATTCCATTCGCCCACAAAAACCGTAACAAATCCATGCCATTCCTAAAATAACCTGATTTGCACATTCAACTTTGAATCCAACCTCACCAAAAGTCTGTATACATATCCATGTATGTTGTTTCAATCATCCAAACGACAGCATCATTTAAGATTTTAATCTTGACATTTCACCCTCATCAATCTATCTAGACATTCATCATAATGGACTGTCGTAAGAAGTGTCTTGAGAGCCTACCTGGACCTCGGCAGATCACACCAGCATCATCATCATGCTTGCAGTTGCTCACTCCCAGCTGGTTGTGCTCACATTCCATGATGCTGGCTTCGGAACCTGACAAAATATCAATCAACATTTAGTCACAGATATGAGTGTTTTCATCTTCACACATAGGACTCTGGTCTGCTGAGTTTTGTCAAGACAGTACAGGAGTGTTTAACGATCACATACAAGCCCCTTACTTGAGGACTTTCGGCTACTGAGTTGTTTTGGCACAGTGGTTAAGACCATTAGGTGTCCAAGCTTCAGATCTTTGATTCAAGTCCCTTGACAATAGAGCAGTGCATTCGAGTATGACAGTGCCCTTGGGAACAACAGTTTACCTTGTCCTTCATCGCGAAAATGTTACAATATGACAATGCATTAAATTTACCCTTGAAGTAGCTATAGTAGTTATAATCTATCTGGTATAATAACTGAACAAGAGTTGCAGTACACATAGTGTATGAGCATGAAAGTTTTAACTCCAACTGCCCCGGATCATAACATATTTACATTGCATTGTATTCACAAGAACAAAACAAAACAAGGCAAGCAAAGAAGTCACTGTATATCGTTCAAGTTAGCTCAACTTCCTTTGTATAAACATCTACACATGTACAAAATGTATGTACAATATACAACTTATACATATGGACATATGTCAAGATCGAACAGAAGACTTGACAAAAATATCTGAATTTGTGCTCACCATCACATTCGACACCACTGAGGACGATGGGGCCCCTTCCCTGGCCAAACCTTGCCCCACCAGTTGCTTCCACAGCCGGTCCAAATCCTAGCTGCTGGCAGACAACAGCAGCATCATCTACGTCCCAGTCACCGTCACAGACGGTGCCCCACACGCCATTGGCGAACACCTCCAATCGCCCCTCGTTCACTGTGCTACCATCGGCAAGGCGCACTGTTCAAGGGAAGGATATGATGGAGGGAATCAAGACTAGAAATCAAGACTCGGAATCTCTTATTCCAGTCAATCATCATTAATAATTCTTTATGTGCCCAGGTATTTTATAACTAAACCCATTCCATACTGAATTCTGAAATCCCTATAAACTTAATACAGGGCCACCAGGTTCCCATAGGGAATGGGTTAACTTCATATTTTCATTTCTGGACTGTGAAACAAGGTTTTCAGGGAGCATCACACAGAACCAAGGCGACTTGACCACTCTGTCTTTAACCCATTGAGGACAAGTCACGAGTATACTTGGGCAGGTGTCTATGGGAAATGCGTGTTGTAGCAAAATCAAACCGTCCTCAACGAGTTAGAATTGTTCTGCTTTCTTCTTCTGAGGTTCGTATCAACTCACTTAACTTTCCATGACTGCAGCTATCAACACAAATCGGTAAACCTACACATAATTCCAATGTTTGATAAAAAGTATTGTAATCTAGGAAAGCACTATATCGTCGCTGCGGCGACAAGATCTCGTATCTACAAAATGTCAAATGTTCAGGAGAGCCAAAAAACATGGCGGCCAAAGCACTGTAGCAAATGGGATAGTCTTTCCTTGAAAATGCCGTGGTGGCTTCATTTTTGGGTTAAAACACCTAGAATTTGGACAGGACATCACTTAAGCGATTAATTGACCATTAATCAAAAAAAGTCATTTTCGCCAAAATTGCAGATACAAGGTCTTGTCACTCCAGCGACGATATGCCCATGAGTATACAGGTAAGTGGGGCTTCCTGAATCTCCTATGTTACCCTACAACATGATACTGTAAAAGTGGATATTTTCGCGCAACTAATTTTAAGAAGAATTTCGTGTGTTTTTAATTCCGCGGAATCAAGACCTTAACTACTGGAACATATGGCAGGCAAAAATATTTGTGTACTTTTATTTTTGCGCTAGTTTCTGGTTGCGCGGAATGCATGAAAATGTCAACACCACGAGAATTTCCACTTTTACAGTAGTGCACAGATATTAGGCGCGGTCAGACTGGCAAAAGATCGAGAAGTTTAAGATCGCGATCTTTAAGATCTCGAAGTTTTGCCAGTGTGACTACAAACTTCCAGCGAAACTACCCGCGAAACTTCTTGATCTGTTTGCGGGCGGTGCCTCCAAAGCGCGAGGCCATTGTCATGTACAGATGTGCATTGTTACGTCATAATCCCTAGCCGTCGGACGGCGCACTCTTGCTTGCGCACGTACCAATGGCCCAAACTTTGCGATCTTAAACTTCTCGATCTTTTGCCAGTCTGACCACGCCTATTGACCCTTGAGTGGCTGCATGCTCTTCTCTTTGAAGCCTTCAAAGAATAGGTGTGTTTATAGGTTGAATTTCTTGCAAGGCCCCATTCACAATCATCGACACTTCAGAAAGGTCTGCATCAGTTTTCAACACACAAGGTTAAGCATATCAGTTTCCAAAGGTGTTTTGGACCACATCATATTCTGGTCTGATGTGTTTTAAAGGATGTCTGCTTATATCTAAAAAATTTTATCGTGTATAATGCCTTTCTAGGTGTTACCTCTACTAAACACTGTCATATAAGACATAGAGAACAAAAGAGGAGAGAAAAGAGAAAGGGAAGAATGTGAAGAAATGCTAAAAACAAAAAAAAAATACAGCAAAAACAGAATGATTCAAGCTAGTGGCTCACCAAATTCATTTTACCAGTACAGGTATACAAGTAATAATGACTGAGAGTACACCATTTCATTCAATTCAACAAATCTCAAAAGATTTAAAAAAAAAAATCCAACTAAAATGATGGAGGCATTATTCATTTTATTAAATGTTTCACACACAAACACATTTACACACACAAATTTATCATTTTCTACCTGGGACTGAGCAGATAAGCCCTGCATCCCTGCCATGGTTACAGGAATGACGTCCGAGAACACTATGGTAGCAGTCGCCCAGTTCAGACTCCAAACCGGAACAACTCACGGTTGACATGTGAATCGGCCCCGAACCAGAACCAAAACCATCCTGCGACAAAGTACAGAATCGTTTCTTTTGTTACATCATCATCATGCACTCATCAACACTTCGGTTTCAAATATATGGAGTTCTCGATTTCATTCACTGAAAGATTAGATACACTGACACAGTAGGGCGATTTAAAATATGTGACCGGCGACAACGGTTTCAGGCAAAAGTCGGGAATTTTGAAAATTCATTTTTTCACTGAATCACATTGCCCATTTCCTAAGCTTTTCATTGATATAAAACACTTGTATTCTTCGGCACCATAAGTGGGCATAGAAAGAGAAATAAAATGCACTTCTTAAGTTGTTAGCCTGACAAAATTGCGAGAAAACGGGCTTTGAAAATTCACCTCTTTCTCAAAGACAATGTCCAAGCGGCGATGCGAGGTGAGAATCACCCATCCGTACGATAGTGCCAATCGAGGTTAAGCCCCGCCTCTAGCAACCACATCGCCTTCTGATTGGCTCACTGAGAGAGTCAAATTTCCCGGGCACCTTCCTCGGAGCTTTGTTTACCAGTACGTCTTTCAAGATGGCGAATACGATAATTCCACGTATGGTGTACATGTACACATGTGTCGACGTACAAGTGTATATGGTGCACGCATTTACGCAATAACATCCACATGCCATGAACGTGTACATGTAACAGGAGCGGGCAAATCCACACATTTACAAATCACGTTTGTGATTTATTTGTCTTTATCAATGGTGACCCTTTTGAAGGCAGAAAATTGCTAGTGCTGGCAAGGGTCACGCTTCCTGTTTGTTTTGCTTTTACAAGACATGCATATGCTGCTTTGTTCGATGGTGCTAATTAAATTTAAACAAACAAACAAACAAACATGACTCGTTAGTTTGGTGCGATCTTAACGTGTAATATTTGAATATAATTGGTCACATGTGACCACTCCTTTCCTCTCACACCTTCCATTGAGTCAGTCTGCTGTCATAATTTTTACTACATGTACAAGTAGACAAATTTGAGAATATTTAGTTTTCTTTTCACATGATTATGTCATGCTTCATGATTTTTTGTTTCACTTCCGTTGTCGAACATTGCGGTAGAATAGTTTGGATAGAAAGCCAAAAGAAGAGCACGCACTACAGAGCGAGCGTATAATAAACCACTATAGCAAGAACAATGGAGCATGTAATCGTGCACGCGTGGATAAAGCATTCCCCAAACGCTGCAACTGGTGTCTCCGAAAGCCGAATTATGTAAATGTATGCGACGCACCAGCCAATCGCATGCGAGACCCTGCGCCGTAGCAACGCTGGGGATATTGGCGCGGCGTTCGAAAGAAGCTCGAAACTGACGAGTGTGATCCAACATAGGGTGCTTAAAATTCCATTTTCGATAGGAAAAACTTAGTCTTATGCTCTGAAATTTAGTGTAGATGTAGAAAACATATCAAAGATTCGATTTCTGCAAAAAACCTAAATCGACAAAAATAATGGTCAAAATCTTTGTACCCCGGCTAGGAGGGAATTTGCTCTTGCGACTTTTGCCTGAAACCGTTGTCGCGGGTCACATATCTTCACAAAATACTTCATTACACCCAAAAGTCATGAAACTTTGAATTTCAATGCAGTCTTGGACTGCAGAATTTGGACAAGAGGTAATTACAACATCTACCCTTTGATTTCTGAGAGAGAATATCACTTTTCCCCTAATTTATTAAAACAAGTTGCTTTATAATGCAGATTTCTCAGCATCAGTCCTGCAATATATTATCATCAAACCTTTTTCCCTCGCTGTTATCACAGTGAAATGTGATGATGAAACTTTAACACTGTGAACACAAAACTCAATGATATCCCGCAACAACACAAATACACAATGATAGAAACCTTATTCCTCATTCCAGTGCATTTGTCGTTGTGGCTGGCAAGCACAATGGAGTACTTTGTTTGCCTATTGACACGGTGTGTCTGGGACCTTGTTGTCAATGAACACAAGTAGATTACCTAATCTCCTGACCCCCATTGTGCCACAATGGCCTTCCTGTCACAGGTACTATTTACCATTGGGAGCAGCCATTTAAAAATGTTTGCATTAACACATTTGATATACAATGTGTAGATCAGTTGTTTCACAAAACATCATACCATATAAAGATTTTGCAATAAAGTCTGAAATATAAAGAGATATCATTATTTTTCTCAATAAACTATAACAGCACATGGTTAATTGTGGAAACAATTTTATTCTAACTATTGTTCACATTTGTATTTAACAAAACTTAACACTATTTATACTGATTAACATTTCTACATTGGCTGTTTCTATCCAAAACTCACATCTTAGAACTATTTTGAAGCACTAAAGCTGGGTTTTTGTTTCATCTGCACATGGTAAATAATGCCTTTAAACTGAGGCACATTGTTACACCTGAGAGGGCTTGCTAACAGACAAGTTTGGGTGGATTACTGAATTCCAATGAAAAAAGTAACTTAAGCTAAACGCCTGGGCACATCAAAGGTATAAGAGGAAAATCGGACAATCCATTCAAAAGTTATGGATTTTTTAAGTATCTGCGCAGTCACTGCTGGATGAGAAGACTACTACAGTGTATGATGTCTCATGCATACAACGATATAAGGAAAATAAAAAGAGCATTTCACAAAACTTTACTTTTTGAATAGAGTGCACATTTCTTCGACTTGTTACTGACGTGTATTAAGGGTAATATTATTCACCCTGCCTTCTGAAAGAGAGAATTCGAGTGTTCTTTTGTTATGCGATAAAACTGAAAATATGTTGAATTTTCTTTATTCTTTCTTTATATCGTTGTACACAAGTGACATCACAAGCTATAGTAGTCTTTTCATCCAGCCGTGACTAAGCAGAAACTTAAAAAATTCATACATGTAACTTGATAACAGATCGTCCGATTTTTCTCAAACTCTCACTAATGTGTTCTACTAATATTGCTGCATTCACTCAACCCACATGTCTATGAAGGTGAACTTGTCCTTTAAGGGTTAACACAGTGATGAGAGCATACAATACCTTGCTGGGGACCACATCAACAGCGCCCTCAAAGCCAAGTTGACGGCAAAGCACATCGCCATCATGAACGTCCCAGCCATCGTCGCACACTGTACCCCACAATCCATTCATGAAGACTTCCACACGCCCCTCATTCACCTCACTGCCACCAGCCAAACGCACTGTGTTGGGGTAACGACAAAAGCAAGGATGTCTCAGTTACTAACAAATAAGGTTATCGATCAGTATAGTTCATTTAGGAACTAAGTTACTGGATTCATGCCAACAAAATTTAACTACAATATCTGTTGTTGTATTAACCAATAGCCTCGGAAATTCAGAACATGTGCAACTCAAGCAAAAGAAACTTTGTATTCAATATTTTTGTGGCTTACATCTGGATTTTGAAGACAAAACAAGTACAAACCCGAAATGATTCTGTTAAAATAGATGTTAACTTTTTTTAGCACAGCTGAATGCCCAATTGAAAATCTTTAACTCTGCAGACTACCAAATCACAACCTTTTATCATCATTTCTTACACGAAACATTCCAATGGGATGATTTCTTGCCGACATAGACTGTTGATTGTTGGTTTGTTTGTTTGTTTGTTTTTTGTGTGTGTGTTCTTTTTTGAATAAATTTTAATGTTACTGTGAAAACACTACATGCCCTTTATGAACGGGCCTAACCACCATTAGAAATTTTGCAGTTTCTGCACCAGAAAAATTTGCTCCTTAACCCGTTGAGGACGAGTTGCGAGTATACTCGGGCAGGTGGCTATGGAAAATGCATGTTGTAGCAAAATCAAACAGTCCTCAACAGGCTAATTGCATGGTTGACTGCAAGAGTCTCTTCTAAAGAGTATCTGTGTAATTTTGAATTGACTTTGATGCACAGTTGCAAGCATACATGTATATGCATATTGTATACACACTTTCATACACACAAATACAGAATTCCTGGCGGGTAATTAACAATAAACTACTATGATCCACTAGTGAAGCCATAGTCCACCTAGAAAAGAAATATGAAGTTCAAGAGAACCCATTTCTTCCTCACCACTCTGTGTTCACCATAACCAGTGTTTTGAGCTGAGAAAGAACTTTTGTTCTCATATGAGCAGTATGTATCTTTATCTCTGTCTTGCTTGGCTGAGAATTACAATCCATATTTCTTTTTTAAAAAATGTATAAATAAAGAGAAAATAAAAATAATTGAATATACAAATGAAGGAATAAATGAATGAATGACTAAATAATAGTAATAATATGAATAATAATAATAATAATAATAATAATAATAATAATAATAATAATGATAATAATAATAATAATAATGAAAATAATAATAATGATAATGATAATAATAGTAATAATAATAATAATGATGATAATAATAATAATAATAATAATAATAATAATAATAATAATAATAATAATAATAATAATAATGATAATAATAATGATAATAATAATAATAATGATAATAATAATAATAATAATAATAAAGACTACAAACAGACACCAGCTTCTGACTTGCCTTTTGGTCTGCAAACCACTCCTGCATCATTGCCATGGTTACAGTTGTTGATGCCAATGCCGGGATGGGGGCAGTTCAACAGGGATCCCTCGTGTCCGGTGCACTGCATGCTGCTGAGGAAGATGGTGCCAATGCCGCGGCCAAAAGCTGCTCCCCTGTTGGCCGCTACCGCCCCCGGGTATCCCAGCTCCCGGCACACCACCGCGGCATCGTCAATGTCCCACGACTGGTCGCAGACGGTGCCCCACTGACCCTGATATTTGAGCTCCACCCGACCTTCATTTGGCGCTAAACCATTGACAAGCCGGACCTCAGCTGTCAATGAAACATTACAAAAATAATTTTAAAAAATTGTGTCTATCACTTGGGAAGTTCTGCTTTCAAAGAATCACTACTTAAGATGTATTTATGATGACAGTTATTAAAATTGCCACTTCCAATATCTCTATTCCTTACAAGCATTGCCTTTAAAGTGTATACACCTTCATGATTTCATGTTTACCATTCACGTTACTTCTTCTGAATGACACATCGACTGTTGTTACATTAATAGGACAGGTAGTAAAAGGAGTAAAAGAAGTAGCAGTTGTAGTAGTTGTAGTAGTTGTGGTATTTGTAGACGTTGTAGTTGTACTAGTAGTTGTAGTAGATGCATTAGTTGTTGTAGTAGATGTTGTAGTTTTTGTAGTTGTAGTTGAAGTCATTGTTGTTGTTGCTGTGTTGTTTTAGTTGTAGTTGAATTTGTAAGTGTAGTTGTTGCTGCTGCTGTCATTGTTGTTGTTGCTTTGCTGCTGTTGTTGAAGTAGTAGTCATAGTTGTAGTAATTGTTGTTGCTGTTGTTGCTGTTGTTGTTGCTGCTGCTGCTGTTGTTCCTGTTGTCATTGTTGTTGTTGTGGGAAAAGAAAAAGAAATGTGACAAGTTTTCAAATCTCACTGATGTCCTGGCAGATGACCCCAGCATCTTCCATGTGCTGACAGTTGTGGATGCCAGTACCACGGTGGCCGCATTCAGACAGGTGTAACTCTCGTCCGCTGCAGCGCACGTCGTCAAACAGGATGGGCCCCGTGCCCTGGCCAAAGCTTGCCGCCCTCGTGGCTTCCAGGGCACCCACAAAGCCCAGCTCGCCGCAGACGACAGTGGCATCGTCGATGTCCCAATGGTCGTCGCAGACGGTGCCCCACACCCCGTTCTGCAAAACCTCGACGCGGCCTTCGTACTTGGAGCGCCCACCAACCAGACGGATCGTATCTGATGGAAAGTGGAGGAACAGCTTTAGTCGTTTATCAGTGAGTGCACAGTAAATTTGTGTGTCTCTGAATGGCACATTTTTAGCACAGTAAATAATGTCACACAAGCATATGAAGAACATTTATTACCATCAGAGCCATATGCACATCCTCAATATGAAATCATTCTATGAAAACAGGCATTTTTCACTTTTCTTCTTCTTTTTATGCAACTTTTTCCCCATGCTTTCAGAAGTCAGTGATATTAGTCACAACAGCATGCTGGTATTGGCAAAGATTGGGAAATATCACCACCTGAACTAATCAAGCAAGGATGACTTTACGGGAAAAGCGGTTGCAGTTGCTGTAATCTCCACCACAGACATGACTTTTACAATGTTTGTGTGTAAGCGAATGGGAGAGTTTTGTGGCAATGGCACTATCGCCTGGTTTGAGTGTATTTGGTGAAAACGTATGAAACTTTTAAAATCCCACACCTTCTTATCTTGTGTCCAACTTTGGTAAAATGTCTACTATTTGTGATCTTGCGTCACAAAAGGAACAAAAAGTCGCACCCCTTGATTTTACGTGAGGACTCAAAAAAGTTGAAATGGGTCAACCGAGTCAATAATGAGTTTTTCCTATTTTCTGAAAGAGCTATCAGATTAGGTCAGATGTCAACTTACTTGGGACTCCACAGATGACGCCAGCATCCTCATCGTGGTCACAGTCATGGATCCCGATCCCAGCGTGGGAGCAGTTTAGGAGGCTGCTCTCTGACCCACTGCAATTTACATTGTCAAGAAAGATCTGTCCCGTTCCTTCTCCAAACCTGAGGTCAAAAAGACAACAGTATCACGGTCACAAAAAAAAATTAAAAAAATTTAGTATCCACCTGTCTTTAATGACCACTGGCACACACTTTACCACGTTAAAATCACACACAACACACACACACACACACACACAAAGATCAAGCAAAAAAGCAAATTTGTAGTTCGGAAGCTGTGTATACTGTAAAAACCAGAAACATTCATGGCATGAAACTTTTGCAAATTTGGAGCCCATGACTCTTTTTGTGGCATGACACTTTAATTCATTGCAACTGGCATTCAATGCAATATGTAGACAATAACCGTCAGGTGCATTCTACCTCAGGGAATCCTGGTTCCTCACAAAATTGCAAAAATTTCACGCCCCAAAAATATTTGGTTTAGAGCAGTGACTACCTGCCTGATATGATTAGTGACCACAGATTTCAGTGAATTCATTTCGGCCAAATGACTGAATACTGTGGACAGTAACCACCAAGTAGTGCCAGGTGGCAGAGTAATCAGTTAACTATAATTTTGCTGGCCATTGCATCAAACAAATTAAAGGTGTTCATAACCATGGCAACCTGTGATTGTTTGACAGAGTAGAGCAACTGCTAACATAAGATTGTATGTATGATGTAGGTGTATGCATGTTATGCATTACTGTGGTTTACATGTGATAACATGGGGCATTGAATATACATTATGTATAAACAATGGCTACCACACCAATTGTGTACAACCGCCATCTGTACGTAATGCCCACATTCTTTGTTTTCCTTCAGGAGTAATTGTAGACAGGTTTGACTATGTGAACATATTGCAGTCCAGTGGATTGCCCATTGTGCATTTGTTACAAAGGTAAAGGGTTCAACCCTTAGCCAAAGCACTTCAGTCCTTGAGTAAGAAACTAAATACTTAAACCAACCATGCCTATCTTTTGCTCTGATATATAAATCAGTAGGCCTATTGGATAGGGAGCTTACACATGTAGTATGAATGTGGCTGTATTTTGCATGTATATGTAGTGAAATGCAGCCTGGTGGATAAAATCTATACGTAAGAGAGAGACTACAGCTGTAGTTTTACCTTGCACGCGCAGTGACTGCGACTGCATCCCCAAATCCGAGGCTGTTACAGATGACCGTCCCGTCTTCAACTGACCAGTGGTCATCACACACTGTGCCCCACTCACTGTCATAGTACACTTCCACTCTCCCCTCCGCCCTCGAACGTCCATCCTGTAATCTCACTGAAAGCAAGCAACAAGGACGGGTCAGTTGGAATATGTCTCGTTTAGTTTTGGAACAGATTAGTAATGTCACAATTAAAAAAGGACTTGCTCACTTGATATACACTATTTTAGACTTGTCCTGCACTTGTGGCTGATTAAGTGCAATGGACACACCACCACTAGTTGTCACAAGAGTACAAATCACATTGTGTCAATATTTCTTACATAATCGCAATGGCCTTATTATAGCCTTCAAAATGGACTATCACATCATTTCTTTTTATATGAGTAGGCTTGTCATCCTGTCTGATGTCCTTTTACTGGAAGATTTTTTGCTCCTGTTCTAAGGGAAATTAATTGAATGCTAAATCTAATTTATAATAAGGCCATTGATGAATAGAAATGACCAGTGCTGGTTAGAATGTCCCTAATAACTCTGGATGAAATAGTTGTGGTTGAGCATGAGTATGGTCTCTAGGTATCTCGTGCTTACCATTGACGTCACAGATGACACCTGCATCCTCGCTGTGTTGGCAGTTGTGAATCCCGAGCCCACCATGAGAGCACTCCGCCAGCCTCTCTTCCTCTCCTGTGCACTGGACATCGTCCAGCGCTATGGCACCAGTGCCCCGCCCGAAGGCCGCGGCCGCCTTGGCCTGGACGGCCGAGGGAAAGCCAAGCTGACGGCACACCACTCTGGCGTCGTTGATGTCCCACTGGTCGTCGCACACCGTTGACCACTGGCCGTTGTGCAGGACTTCCACCCTTCCCCTGTTCGGGCTCGAGCCGTTCACCAGACGAACTGCAAACATAATCATATCATAGGAGTCTCAGTATGACAATCTGAGTCTTCCATGGAAACAATGTTTCAATGTTAGCATGATTGGAAGCAACTGGGGTGACAAGACCTTGTATCTGAAATTTTAGTGAAAATGACTGTTTAAGATTAATGGTCAAATAATGGGTTAAGTGATGTCCTGTCCAAATTCCAACAGTCTTAATCCAAAAATGAAGCCATCACAGCATGTCAAAGGAAAGGCTTTCCCATTCACTCTAGTGCTTTGGCTGCCGTGTTTTTTGGCTCTCCTGAATATTTTCCATTTGTAGATACGAGGTCTTGTCGCCCCAGCGATGATGTGCCACATGGCAACAAAATCACTACTAGATGACAATTAGTTTCCAGTCAACTTTGCCAATCGACAGATATGCCAATCAGCAACGAAAGAATAGAACTTGTGGAAAAGTCACAGAAACTCACCGTTGAGATCGCATACGACGCCCGCATCCTCGCTGTGGCCGCAATTATGCACTCCGAGGCCCGAGTGGGAGCAGTCTACCAGTTCTCCCTCCGACCCCTCGCAGTTCACATCATCCAGCACGATGTCACCGGTCCCCGGGCCAAAGGATGCAGAGCTGGTCGCCGAGACCGCATCGCCAAAGCTGAATGAGGAAGTGAAAGCAATATCAGGTCAAATCTGATCGTACTCGTCTATTTTCTTCTGCTACAACATTAATCCATATTGCAATCTTTTAAACTGTTGCTGCAAGGTCTTCAGTTATGGCCATTCTTCACAGCGTTAGTACAATTCTATAGACAAAGGATGATAGCAGAAGAAAAATTTCACATGGCTTTAAGGCTCGGTCTCAATGGTGTTTTGGGAAGACTTGCGTATGAATTGCACACAAAATTGGTTTATATTCCCTAGACATCCGCAACCAAAATTTTGTGCAGCTCAAAAATCCTGGCAACGGAAAAACGTGCCTCTGCAGATAACTGCGGATGTGTGCGGAGGTCTGTCGAATCATACAAGTATGTTTCACGAATGTAGGGTATGTTTAGTGAATATAAACCAACTCTGTGTGCAATTCATACACAAATCTTCATAAATGCCATTGGGACCAGGCATTTAATCAAAATATGCTTACTGTTAACACTTACAGTACTAATGCTCAAGTAAACCACAACCCCAGAGGAGAGGGAAAAAAAAACACTGATGAGAAAACAGCAAAAATATCATCAAGACATAGCTCCCTCACCCAAGCTGTCTGCAGACGACACTTGCATCCCGGATATCCCAGCTGTCGTCACACACTGTGCCCCACCTGCTACGGTAGAGGACCTCCACGCGCCCCTCATTGGGCCTTGAGCCACCTGCGAGACGGATCTCGCCAAACGCTGAGGAGAAACCATGGCAACAGAAGACATCTCAAAATCTGTGCCTCTCATTTCCCCCCATGGGCTTTTTTCTTGCTTTAGCCTCAAGAGATACACGTAGGCCATATGGTAACTGACAATAATGGCAAATTCACTTTGCTGAGTACAAGTAATGTCACCATCTATTGGCTAAATCATGAAAAACACTGACTTTGGCACGTACATGAAAACGACAGCACAGACAAATATATATGTCATCTACACTTTACATAAATATATGCA
The DNA here is from genome assembly GCF_964275005.1 of Diadema setosum. Classification (NCBI taxonomy): domain Eukaryota; kingdom Metazoa; phylum Echinodermata; class Echinoidea; order Diadematoida; family Diadematidae; genus Diadema; species Diadema setosum. The sequence goes on along the minus strand of NC_092697.1, from coordinate 33,186,200 downwards.
TAGATACAAACATTTCCTTGTACATATTGTTAAACATATAGATTTGAAAGAAAATGAATGGCACATAAACACGATTTAGCCTGTATATAATTTCGTTTTGCAAAGTTCTTTTTAAGAAATAATAAAGAAGGACAGATTTTCCTTCATACTTCTTGGAAACCTTTCAAATACACAGGTATATGCCCCATCACCCATACAGGAAATGGTGTTTGGCTTGTTTGCTGTATGTTCTAGTTTATCAACTCTGGAGACAGTACATCGAATCCAGCCATTAAGCTTACATCGAGTGCATGTTACACCAGCGTCTTCATGGTGACCACAGTTGTGTCTGCCAATACCACCATGAGGGCAAGCAGCGATTGTCTCCTCGTCGCCGTTACACTGGACATCGTCCAGAAGAATGCTTCCCGTTCCCCGGCCGAAGTGGGCTTGCCTCCAGGCCCGTGTGGCCGGTCCGAGTTCCAGCTGGCGGCACACCACATTGGCGTCCTCTAGCCCCCAGGAGTCATCGCACACGGTGCCCCAGGCACCTCCCAACAGCACCTCCACACGGCCCTCCAGCTCACTTGCACCCCCAACCAGCCGGATGCTCGCGGGGGACATGCCTGCATTCCAAACGAACAACAAAAATGTATGAAATGAAAAGTTTGCCAAGTTTCTCCTCACTTGGAATGCCAAAACACCATCTGTGCTTTACTCAGCATTTACAGTGATTCTGCTATTTTGCTCATTAGCAAGACAACCACAGGTACAAAGTGCACGATTGATACAAAGACACCAACATGTACACTGTATCACCAAAGAAAGATGTAAGCAAGGACACAAGCATACATGTAGGTTTGAGACTGAACAAGTAACAAATATCTGCATATAATAAAACTGGTTTAATATGATTCTCGATTGTCAAATCCTATGGGATCTACAAACATAAACCAATCACTAATACCTTGAATATAACAAATCTACAGTTGGTCTTTAGAAAATAGTCCATTGGCATCCTTTTATCTTATTTTTCTCTACAGCTAAGTAATCATAAAAGAAAATATTGAAAATGTGACTACCTCATCATCTGCATTTTTGTCTCTTCATCATGTTGATCCTCACAATATAAGGAATTTCATCAGATTAATGGCAGTAACAAATCATGAACTTGTTTCCCTTTGTTGATCAATCAATAAATTACTTCACGACTTACAAGTTATACTTTGTTTACATACATCTATCATAACTCAAACCAAACCCTGTAATAAAGTCCTGCTCATCCATAAGTTTTTTTCTTCCCTACATTTTCTTTTCCAAGGAAACTTGGAATGTGTTTTATTGTGCAGCAAACAACAACAAAAAAAAAACCCTGACTAATTCACAATTGGATTGATTAACAAGATTTCTCATGACAAAAACAGGGATTAATTGTATGAATAAAATCCTTCTCCACAGGAAAATTTGGTGTTTGGTGTTGAATCTGCAGATGGCGAGGACCTATTAGATTTCTGAAATCTCTTACCGACTGAGCAGAGAACTCCCGCATCTTCACTGTGACCACAGTTATGACTGCCGACTCCCCTGTTTTGACACAGAAGGAGGGAGCTTTCACTGCCGGTACAGCCGACATCGTCAAGGAAAATCGGGCCAGAGCCACGGCCGTAGCGGGCCGTGCCCGACACCGACACAGCCCTCTCGAAACCCAGCTGTCTGCACACAACATGGCCATCGTTGATGTCCCATCCGTCGTCGCAAACGGTTCCCCACTGGTTGTTTATGAAGAGCTCAACCCGCCCCTCGTGAGAGCTGGGCCCGGCAGCCAGGCGAATTCGAACTTCAGCGTTTCCTATCAAGCAGAAGAACAAGTCAAGTATGTATGAGGCAGCTTTGGCATCGGGGTCTTCTTCTGTGTTTTATCACACCTTTGGAGACTAGTCACGAGTATACAGTATGTCCCCAAGAAAAAAGTTACAAAGGGATTTCCGCACTAATAACTTTCAATATGATTAAACTGTCTGAATGCTATTTCAGGGTCTAACGACAGACCCGCGGGTCTAGCGCTCACCTGAGTATCGCAAGTTCACCTTACATGCAGTCACTAATCTTAATTATTCACAGCTCTACCAAAATTTTACCAGGCATTCTCAAGTAGAAGATGAAAATGTACAATAAGGGCCCAATTTTTTTAAAATTCCTAAATTTTAGGGGATTGAGGGCCCCCCTGGGCCCCGGGGGGGGGGTGGGATATGGTGTCCGTTTTATTAAATTGAGATCCTAACCCCCTAGGGATGCTACCTGCCAAGTTTGGTGAAAATCCATCATGAAGTTTCAAAAAGATGATTGTACAATTTAGGCCCCCATTTGGACCTCCCCACCCCTCCCCCTACCCCTAAGAGGGGCACCCCTAGATCTGCTTCAAACAAACTTGAAATTACATTAATTAACGTACTAAATCCTAGTATTATCTTAGCTCTATCACTTCTGATTTTAGAGAAGATTCCTTAATTTTGGGAGGTTTGGGCCACTTGGGCCCTCCAGGTGGGACTCGGTGCCCATTTGAACAAATTGAGATCCTATGCCCCTAGGGATACTACCTGCCAAATTTGGTGAAAATTGGTCATGGGATTCTCAAGAAGGAACTGAAAAGGTACAATTTAGGCCCTATTAAGACCCCTCCCCACTACCCTCGCTGGGTCCCAAGGGGGGCACCCCTGATTCCGCCTTGAACAAACTTGAAACTACAGTTATCAATGTGATAACTCATAGTATTATCTTAGCTTTATCACTTCTGGTTCTAGAGAAGATGATTTTTAAATATTCCTTAATTTTGGGGGGTTTGGGGCCCCTGGGGCAGGGTGCCCATTTTAACAAACTGAGATCCTAACCCCCTCGGGATGCTACCTGCCAAGTTTGGTGAAAATCGATCTGGGGTTTTCAAGAGGAAGATGAATATGTAAAAAGTTTACGCACGACGCACGATGGACGACGCACGACGGATGACGGACAACGGACGCCGGACGAAGAACGATCGCAATAGCTCACCGAAGGCTCAGGTGAGCTAAAAATACAACAGTTTACCTACGTTTTGCAGAAAACCCCATTCAATTTGGTTAGGTTGTCACAGAGAAATGTTGATGTGTGTAAATGGAACTGCATTATGTGCAAACACAATGGACAGAACTTGGAGAGAAGGGATTCCTGACATGCTCTACAAAGATCCTTATTTCCCTCTAACTACTGAAGTAAATCAGATGGGATTTTCTGTAAGATGTGAGTAATAAGTTATAGCTTCATACTCTGAAATTGTATTTGGATTGATTCACTTTTTTTAAGTTATAGTTGCAGAAGGACCTATTGTAATTTTTTTTTTTTTTTTTTTTTTTTTTTTTTTTTTTTTGGGGGGGGGGGGGGGGGGGGGGGGATACACAGTACACCGGCAAGTGTCTATGGGAAAAGTGTGTTTAATGTACCATAATCACATCATCCTCAACAGGTTACATGAAACCCAGGAATGAGGCCTTATATCACTTTCTTTCTTCTTGTTGCTACTGTTCATGTTATTGTCGTTGTTATCATCATGGTCATGGTCATCACTGCTGCTTGTTTAATTGTATTCATATTCATTGTATTCATTTATTTGGGGAAAAGTCTTTCCAACAATTGAGTCCAAGGACGTTTGGAGATTGTGTTGCAATAAAAACATTCTATTGTCTTCAGGGGATATAAGCAGAGCTCTATCAAAAGGCAAAAAACATCTATCTGCTTTGATCATATCATATTCAACATCTTATCATTTCTAAATGGTAATCTATAGGGAGAAGCATGACATAACTTACTTTAAGAGCAAAATCGAGACCAATTTCCTCTTGTTAAATTTCTGTAAAATGAGTACAAGTAGCAACTTATCCTTTGCAGTGATATCAGTGATCAAGCTCCCTTGTCGGTGATGTCTTTCTATCAAATCTTTAGCATTAAGATACAGATAATTAGCTCAGGCAAATGTTTACATCCATGGTGTATGTAGCTTTAAAGAGCACTTCACACAACTCAAACGTTTTTAGGGTGAAAGTACCCTGGAAAAAAAAAAGTCCAATATTGCATACTGTTAAAAACATGATACTTTTGCAGCATGAAATTTTCGCGAGTTAACCCTAATATTCAATGCATGAAGTGGACAGAGGAACTTTTGCGTACATTTTAATTTCACAAATCTTGGCTATCTTGAAATTTGCAAAATTAAAATGCACACAAATATTCTTTGTTTTACAGTATGACATTCATAACTTGATCGCACATTACCTGCAAGCAATGCTGCAACACGACAATTTCAAAATGCTGATTCTCCTTACCTGCTGAACATACCACTCCAGCATCTTCATGGTGGCCACAGTTGTGTGAACCGACCCCGCCATGAGGGCAAAGGTCAATGGATGACTCGCTTCCTGTGCATCCAAGGTCATCCAGCAGAATGGGCCCCGACCCTTGGCCGAACGAGGCTCTCATTGTGGCCGACACAGCACCGGAGAAACCGAGCTGACGGCAGGCAACGCTGGCGTCGGAGATATCCCAGTTGTCGTCGCAGACCGTACCCCACTGGTTGTTGAGGAAGACCTCCACACGACCCTCGGAGGAACTTGAGCCTCCTACCAGCCTGATGTTCACCCCAGGTCCTGGTAACATACATGCACACACAAAAACACATTCAGCTACCCATCATAGCATCAAGATAATACACATGAGTAGCTTCTTGTGTGTACTTGTGCAATTTACTACTTCATACTCACTATTCAGATCTACATTATACTAAAATAAAAATGTGAGCAAAAAAGAATATGTTGAAAGGAACCACAGGTACTGCCATACCAAGGAGGTTCGAGAAATGGAGTATCAACAGTCTTAATATTCATTTTGATCCCATGCTCGAAGCCGCCACTCAAAAATATTTGAAGTATGTGTCAAACTGGAGCTGTCTCACAGATAGGAAGACAATTGATTCATGTGGCATTGCATCATGACTCGTCACTCTCAATGGAAGACATGTTAATTTCGCGAACCTTGGCTGTCGTGAAATTTGGGAAGTTAAAATGCATGTGAACATTCATCGTTTTACAGTATGACATTCATAACTTGATCACACATCAACTGCCACGCAATGCTGCAACATGACAATTTGAAAATGCTGAGTCACCTCCACCTCTCGAACATATTGCTCCAGCATCTTCATGGTGGCCACAGTTGTGTGAACCGACCCCGCGATGAGGGCAAAGGTCAATGGATGACTCGCTTCCTGTGCATCCCAGGTCATCGAGCAGAATGGGCCCCGACCCTTGGCCGAACGAGGCTCTCGTTGTGGCCGACACAGCACCAGAGAAACCAAGCTGACGGCAGGCAACACTGGCATCGGAGATATCCCAGCTGTCGTCGCAGACCGTACCCCACTGGTTGTTGAGGAAGACCTCCACACGGCCTTCGGAGGAACTTGAGCCCCCTACCAGCCTAATGTTCACCCCAGGTTCTGGTAACACACACGCACACACAAAAATACATTCAGCTACCCATCATAGCATCAAGATAATACACATGAGTAGCTTCTTGTGTGTACTTGTGCAATTTTCTACTTAATACTCACTATTCAGATCTACAGTATACTAAAATGAAAATGTCTGTAAAAGAATATATTAACAGGACCTATGGGTACTGCCATACTTTCTGATATCATCAATTGTCCCTGATATAGCAAACTTCTTGGATGTAATCTATTAAATTTCATGCAGTTCTTTGAATTTTTTTACATTTATCTCAATTGCAAACTAAAGTGCACACAAAAAAAAAGAAGCTGAATTCAACCATTTAGACATTTTAGAAAAAGCATTCGCAAAACTCGAACAATTGAAATTTACTTTTCACATAATCATGTGTATCCTGTCACCTTGAACCTGACAGATCTTCACAACTGCCACCACAATCAATTACACTACACTCTAATGAGCAATTTTCATGACGTGCACATACTAATTGACATACTGTAGTGACCCCCTTGTAAGTATGTCTGGTATAAACAAAATTCAGTTTTAAAATTTGCACAAGACTTCAGGGGGAAAAAAGGTCAAAGAAAAACAAAGCAAAAATCGGACATTCCACATGGTCGCCAGGCAGTCATTAAAAATATGGAGTAGGGCACAGGAGTAACGATATCTTCATGGTACGCTGCCTTGGAGGATAAGGGATTGAAACTGAATGCTGGAAAGTGCAAAGTCATAACATCTTCTGCTTGATGCAAGTGAGACAGAGAAAACAGGAGAATACCCTTGTGAAATTTGTTATTCAGGTGTTGGAGCAAACTCTTTAAGATGCAATAATTGTACAAACTGGATCCACCATCGATGTAGCAGAATCTCTGGTAGTCTTTAGGTGGCAAGCAAGATATTCTTATCTGACTGAGATGCCAGGACGTGGCAAGCCTATGGAAGAGAGGTACCAGTGGAATTGCAAATGGACTTGAACTCCGGGGCAGGAAGTTTGAGGCTGTGGATAAGTTCTGCAACTTTGGAGATTGTAAAAGAGAACTTCCACAAGCACAACACGGCCACTGTGAAAATGAAATGTGTAAAATTTGCTTCAGGGCATGCTTGAATCTGAAAAATCTCCCATCCTGGGGAAAACGAAATTGCTGCGCGGGCCGAAATAGCATCCAGTCCCAATGTTGGGTGAGATTGAGTAGCCAGCCAATCAGCGATCTTGACGTGTGCGTCGGTCATACACCACGGGACGATTTACGTTTCACACATCATCCCAAATTGCTGCGTCTGCATCCACACAGAAAAGCAAATCTGCTTTTTAGAAATGGGGATGGAAGTCCAAGCACGGGGACTGTCACAGCTGATTGCTTACGCGTCCTCTTGATCTTCCCATCACGTAGCAAAAGTTCTCTGATGTTGGCTGCAAGAGGAGCTGAAAAGCAGTACTGTTGTGACTGCAAGGATTCAGAGTGACTGGATGAAGTTCTGTGAGCTCTCGCCCTTCCTCACTTCGTGGGCAACACCAATAACTGTGAGAGGGACGGCGTATAATGTGTATGTGAGGAAATGCATGACCTATGGTAGTAAGGCGTAGGTAATGAATTGTCCAGTGTAGAATTATTTGAAAAGGCTTAGATACGGTAAGGATGGTCAGATGGATGTGCAGGGCATCACTATGTGATAGAAAGAAAAATGGAAACTACCTCCAGTCAACAAGCCTGCTAAGGATAGGGCAAGTGATGAAGCAGAAAAGACAAACTGTCTCAAAGAGAATATCAAAATTTCCAGTCACTGGGAGGAATCAATGTGGGAGACCACACAAGACATGGGAATAAACAATCAAAGAAAACAGAAGAGAAGCTATTATCACCCACATTGACCCAACTGATGGCATACCACCGAGGTGAATCATCAAGGAAATGAACTGTCCACTCCAAAAGAGTTGAAAAAAATAGACCCTAAATGTTGATGATGATGACAATGATGTCAGCAATTTTCGTTATATCTCATCATTTTCACACAAAACTTGAAGGAAGTCCTTTTATTTCATATTTCTTTAAGAGGAATTGTTAGGCAGGTGTTGTTGTTTTTTCGGAGAAAAAAAAATTTTCCTTGATAATCTTATTTTACAATACGTTTTACAAAACCAAAAAAAAAAAAGGAAGCTTTTCTTGTCATCTGAATCCCTTGTCTAAACGTTGGCCCCATGCAAAACTTGGTTCAACATTTTCAAACTCTAACAAGTCAAATAGCAAGCGAATCAAAGAAGTGGAATTTAAAAAAACGATATTTCCTCAGTATATTGCACAAGTTTGCTTCATAATGTGTAACTGGGAGCACAATGTTGTTCCATTGTGTGTTGGGGAAAGAGCATTTAGTCTGTGTCACCTGTCGTAGCCTGAACGCAGACTGCGCCAGCATCTTCACCGTGTCCGCACAGAGTAGGAAGCTCGGAATCAGGCCAAAAGCACTCTTGCAAGGAATTCTCATAACCAGTGCAGTCCAAGAAGTCAAAAATGATGCCCCCCGTGCCCCGCCCAAAGCGTGCTCCGCCCGGAGCAGAGGAGGCCCTGGCAAACCCTAGCTGCCTACAGACAACATGAGCATCCTGCAGGTCGAAGGTGTTGTCGCAGATTGTGAACCACCGGTTGTTCAGGAACATCTCGACGCGACCTTCAAGGCGACTGGCCCCTCCCACCAGTCGAACTCCTGCGACAAAAACCAACACAGAGAGACAGAGAGTCTGTCAAAGTGACAACCTGTGTAAAACACTCACCATCCCAGAACCTTTAACCCATTCCATACTGAAATCTGAAATCCCCATACACTTATTACACAGGCCACCAGGCTTCCATATGGAACAAGTTAAACAAATGAAAAAACAGAACATTCGGTAGGCCTACTTCTCTAATAATCAGCTGTCTGACACACAAGGTTCCATCCAACCATTTTATCTATAAATGAGGCTTTTGACAGCACACGACAACCAATATTTTAATGGCGGTTACATTCAGTGCAACTTGCAAACACTGATGGAATCTCATTTACCATGGACATCAGTCCAACAGATGCATAATAAGAGGTTGAAATCATCATTGACCATTTATGGACTCTGGCACACAGCTTTAAAGGTGGTACAGTATTGGTTAAGGCAAGGATTCAGCTTGTAACTTTTTGCGAGAATACTTAAAAAAACACTTGATGAAATAATAAAGAGCAGGCAATTCTAGGAGGAGGACGGACAGACGGACACACAGACACACACACGTACGGAGCCCGTTTCATAGTCCCCTGCTCGAACTCGTTCGGCGGGGGCAACAAAATGATCCTAATAAAAGGTGGGTCTCACCTTTTATTAGGATTGCTTTGCTTTGGATATCTCAGCCATTTCAAAACCATTTTTTGTCGAATTAACTTTTTTGTCAAATTCATATGATTACATACTCTTTCATATTTCAAAAGATGTTTCTCATTATTTCACAAAATAAACACAAAAAACATTGGAAACCTTAAGCCCAATTTTATCCAAAACTGTACCATCCCTTTAACTTGCCAAGCCCTTTCAGCAGTAAGCAGTGATCTATCCAAACTTGGCCTAGTTGTAAAGTTAGCAAGCTCACTCAGGTGTCACAATACACTTCTATCCAACAAGAAGCCCATGGTGGCACAAGAATTATGTGGATTTGGTAATCTTTAATCATTGATATATAATAATATGTGCTGCCAGATAGAGTCTCTCTAGGAAAGATTCTGGACTACGGGATCAAGGGTCAAAGGTCAAGTGAAAATATTAGAATTGCAATTTTTCTTCATATCTTGCAAACGGTTCAAGGTATCTCTGTGATCTAACGTTGGCAGAGTCCTGGTGTTGTATTGAGATCAAATTTTGTCGCAATTACGTGCAATTATATCAACAGAAATGTTCAGGTGTGAGTTTCTTCAATTTGCCTCCCTCTACACCTGAATCTTGCCCCTCTGAATTATATCTTACCTTTACTTAACGGAAATGTTGTTTAGATAACTTCATTATTTGTTTGTTTGTTTGCCATCAGCCAGCCCAACCCTTTGACCAGCTGTGAGTGCTAATATCAGCAACTTCCAGTTCATTGTTTGTGCTGGTGCTGGTGCTTACCAGGTCAAAAACAACTGTTTCATATCTCGCTCCAACACAGTTGCTGCCTGCTGAGATAGCACCACAACACCAGCACTGGCAACAAACTTGAAATCACCCAGTGACGGCAGCCTACCTGGGTTGCTAGCACCTCCGGGTCGTGAGCACACCACTCCAGCATCCTCTCTGTGATGGCAGTTGTGTTGTCTGCGGTGTTGACAGTCCCTCAGGGAAGATTCGCTGCCGCTGCACCGAACGTCGTCCATCAGGATCGGCCCCGATCCCTCGCCAAAGTGGGCCCGGGATCGTGCCTCCACTGCAACTCCGAGCCCCAGCTGGCGACAGACCACACGGGCGTCGTTGATGTCCCACAAGTCATCGCATACCGTACCCCACTGGTTGCCTACAAATACCTCCACACGGCCCTCGTAGATATCACTACCTCCAACAAGTCGGATGTTGATTCCCCCTATTATAGAAATAGGAAAGGATGCAAATTGAAAAGGTCTTTACACACAAAAACCCTATTACAATGAGAAAGAAATTTAATTATTGGCTTTTGTCAGGGTAAATATGATGATAATTAAGCAGTCTTTTCATGTACCATACAAATCATATTCTATAACATTTCAGACACTTTGCAAATAACTGAAATAAAAGATATTTTGATATCACAGTACATTGACAACATCAGTTTTCCCAATCTCCAGATAAAGTTAAGATTGTTGTGCAAGTTCAAAACAAATTGTATGTTTGTTTGGTTTTGTTTTTGTTTTTTTTTTTGTTTGGTTTTGTTTTTGTTTTGTTTTTTTTCAAAGTGCATAGCTAGAGAATAAATGAGCACGTTGATAATGTTGACAAACAAAATTAGAATACAACTTTGGGTTGTGTAATAAATCATGGTGATTGTTTTAAATTGTCCAAATTGCTAATTACACTCTAGGGACGATGCCAAATTGGAATCATTCTTTATCTCTAGAAATTTGCCATAAATATAACGATTGAGTCACATTACTTGTATGTCATAATTGTTTGTTGCTGTTTTTGTACAGCTTTGAATTGATGTTGCTTTGTTGGGCCACATATACCGTACCTGAAAATAATATGAAGTGTACATAGATCTAACCTATCTTCAACAATGTTCACAAATCCAATTCATCCATCCTGGTTGATGCCAACTAAAATACTGTGTATGTGAACGGAGGAAAGACAGAGAGCAGTAGATACACGCTGGCCACGTAAAAATCCTCTGTCAGCAGAACCCAGAAGTGATGCAAGTTGGGTCTGATTTTTAGGTAATTCAGTGTTAAATGTGGGTAAATAGATATTTGTTTTAAAAGATAAAAAGAAATACACAACTTGTAAATGAAAGAATGAGAGTATAGTTCTAGTCCCTTTTTTTAGTGTAAGCTCACCACTTTGGCCGCAAATGACTCCAGCATCTTCGCTGTGAGCACAGTTGTGTATTCCAAGACCCTGGTGTGGACAGGAAAGCAAGAATGTCTCTCTTCCAGTGCACCGCACATTGTCTAACAAGATCGGACCAGATCCCTGGCCAAAGTGAGCACTGGATAGAGCGTGGCTCGCCCGTCCCAAGCCCAGCTGGCGGCAGACTACTTGTGCATCGTTGAGGTCCCATAAGTCGTCACAAACGGTTCCCCACTGGTTGTTTACGAATAGTTCGACGCGACCCTCATTGGCGTTGGAGCCACCGACGAGACGGATGTTGGCCGCACCTGAAAATGGTCATCATTTCACAACCTGACATCAATACCAGCACCGCATTATACTTAGTGTAATACAGAATACAACAGGCCTAACGTTAAGTCGTTTAGATTGTATACTGTTGAAAAAAAGATGCAGGCTTATCGCAGTCTCGGCACAATGCAAGATTCGTGTGTGTCCACTACAGGTCCTCCCTCTCAAGTGGTCAACCATACAGTGTGTGATATGGCTTGATGAGCCGGGGTGTAGATATCTACTGGGACGCTGTGTAAAATTTACTGTGAGTTTTTAGTACGATCTTCCCAGTGCGTGCATGCAGTGGTTGCTTTTAAATCACTACTTAGAACCTACTTGTAATTGTACGTGTGGGACTGTGTATCATTGATGTACGCAAAAGCAATTGTGAGTTAAAGGTACAAACTACGAGGCCAACTACTCACCTGACTGTGCCACAGCACAGAGACTTCCCAGAACAACTCTGGACCTTCTTCAAAGTTGGAGCAACTTCAACAATTATTACGGCATTTTCCACGAAATAGAACTGCACCTCTTTTGCCGGTCTCCATATTGCTCGTAATGTGTGCTAATGTGCGCTGTATGGAATGTTCACTCACCCCAGAGCCTTCGATCCAGTGCCGTATATTAATATACGGCACTGCTTCGATCTACCTAGTACAATATTAGTATTACAAGGCTCTGACTCGCCCAACCAGTGCTTAGCGTCGTCTGCTAGAGTACGTACAAGCAGCATGACGGACGTGCAACGCAGGTGGAAAAATGTCCTGCGAAAAGAATCCCAGCATGGCATACACCCTAAAAAAACATACACCCTAATTTCATTTTTTTCCCCTGGGGTTTGAAAGTAACCTTTTTTTTTTTTTTTTTTTTTTTTTTTTTTTTTTTTTTTTTTTTTTTTTTTTTTTTTTTGGGGGGGGGGGGGGGGGGAATCATGGCCTGATTGAGATGCTGGGGAGCCGCGATCGCGATCAGAATTAGATCTATAGGGGAAATGCAGAGCTTTTCTCATGAGTAGACCTATGTAGTGAGAAAATATCTTTCGGAAAATGCCGTGTTATTGTTGACTAGCTATTGCTGTTTTTGATAACCTCGCGTTGATCATAACATTCATGAGTTCAATGTAGACTAAACAACACTTTTGCGGCAAAACTGAACAAAACCCATGATCAATCATAATTTGGTGGAAATATGATTTGAAAAAGAAAAGAAAAAGTCTTATTCTACTAAAATAAATATAGGACCTATAATAGAAACTACAAAGTACAGTCTGCTGTCTGCCCAGCAACACCCCTGGAAATGTCTTAAATTGCCAGCCCGGCACCATGTGCCTAGAGCTGTCTTGTGCATTATCGTCTTATGTTTGCTGTTGTTAATCAGGATGCCAAAGTTATTATTTCTTAATTCATCTTTAGGCCTAATGCGGATTGCACTCGCACAACGTTTCGTGGGTAGCAATATTGTTACTTCACAATCAAGTTGACCGCGCTAACTAAAACACTACCAAACCAAACACATAAAGAAAGTTTCAATCACCTCTTTAAAAAAAAAATACAGATAGAAGTGGCAGATCAAGAGGTGGCGCACCGGGCGAGCACCCCTTCTGGGGGTTTTTTTAACAAAGAAATAAAAAGTAACTAGAATCGGAATTTGTCAACACTGACAGATTAGGTGATCCGATATATTCGGAAATGAATGTTTTGAGTCCTGATATCAATACCGGTACAGACGACCCGATCTGTTTCATCTGTCAGTAGGGACCATTGGTCATGTGATGTTGGAATTCTCATCCAGAAAAGGAACCTGTCAAACCTGTCATGGCTACAGATTTAAAGAGGAAAGGGCATAATTATGCTACCAAAGAGACAAAATGAAAATTTTTAGTATATTTGAACCTAATTTTCACATACAAGATGGCGTGTTAGGAAAAAGCCATTATCCTATGAAAATTAATGATCTTCTTGACAAGGTCTATATCTGTGCAAAATATAGAGGCAATATGCCATGAATTTAACAAGATACTGGACGAAATTAGTTTGATCATTGACCCTACGTTAGAAAGCCAAGATGGCATCTGATTAGAAAGTTGTTATTTCATGAAACGATCCATATGCCATGGGCTAAAATGTGTGCAAAATATGGGAGTGATAGGGCATGTATTTACCATGATACAGGACAAAGCAGTCATGACTCTTGACCCTATCTCGCACAGCCAAGATAACGTCTGAGTCAAAAGACGTTGTTTTATGAAATGATCCAGGCAACATAGTCCATTTATGTACAAAATCTGGCCCCGATTAAGCATTTAGTAAGCAAGATACAATATAAAGAATATTTGACCTTTGAACCTCATTTGCACAGCTAAAATAATGGCGTCCGACCAAAGCGTTGCTATTTTACAAAATGATCATCTATCGAGGCCCATGCGTGTGCAAAATATGGCGGTGACACCATATACACTAATGAGGCTACAGAATGAAGTATATTTGACCTTTGACCCCACTTAACACAGCCAAGATGGCATCTGAGCAAAAAGTTGTTATTTTGAGAAATGATTCTTGCAACATGGTCCTTACGTGTGCAAAATGTCGGAAAGATAGGACGTGTATTCACCAAGATACAGGATTAAACACTTTTGACCTTTGACCCTAATTTATCTACCCAAGATGGTGTCGGAAGAAGTAGTTGTTGTTTTATGAAATGATGTTCGTGACATGAACTAAGCATGTGCAAAATATGGGGTTGATAGGACCTGTTGTTCTTGATCTATTGCACAGAAAGTGGAAGAGAGAAAATAAAGAAAACGTAAAGGTATTGTATAGAAATTTGAAGGAGAAGAATAAAAGGATCAGAAAAAGATGAAGTTAGGAAGGGAGAATAAGATTTACTAAAGAAAAAGCAAAAATATAAGAGTAAAAACAAGGCAAAAGAAAAATGGTAAGAGCGGGCCTCGAACACAGAACCTGAAGATTAAAAGTCCGATGCGCTATGCATTGAGCCATTTCATCCCCATAGGCTCTGTGTATTAAGCAAAATTGACGCTACATCGAAGCCAAGTGCCAATTTCAACCAAGTTTTTCAACGTGATCCCGACGTCCCATGAAAAAAACGGAGGGCACTTTAACAATAGCCCAAAGTCTCAGCCAATTCACTAAAGAGTAAGTGAGCTAGTGCGAGATAAAGACAGTCATGTCAATTTTCATTTCCAGAAAAAATGCCCTCCCGTAGAGCTAACACGTAAACTGGTCAAATTTGACAAGGTTACTTTCAATTGATTTTTTTTCAAGGTAATGACGTCATCCAATCAAAATTGAAATTTGATGACGTCATTTGTAAAATTCCTTTTTTATTTCATTGAGGAATTTGATATCTTTTAATCATTTTGCAAGCATCTGGCACCCATGAAATGATATCTACAGCTCATCTGCTTTCAGAATATGCAAAGAATATGGGGGGGGGGGGGGTCACCGTCCATCCTGACGAGTAAACTCGGGTTAAAAATTGGCGGTTTTTTGGCATATTTGCACTGTATATCGCCATTGACGCGCGAGCGGAATTTCAACTTTGATGGGCCTGTATGACGTCATATTGAGTCGGATTGACTTGAAGCTAGGTAGAACTATTTCTGGATATCTTAGACGTGTGATTCATGTGCAAAAACGGGAAATTTCTAATTCATACGAGCTGCGCGTGGGTATATGCGCGCGCGCGTACGCGTCCGTTTACTTTTTATGAAATGCTCCAAATGACCTGAAACGTGTGCAAAACAATTTTGAGCTCGATAGGAGAATGTTAAAATTTCAACGCGCGCGTACGCGTTCGTTTAGAGTGAACATGATCAAATTCTATTCATGAATCAATAGAGCTTGACTTAAACTATATGATATGGAAATTTCGTTGAGAAATTCCATTAATGAGATACGAATGTGAACGTGATTTAAGATAATGACGTCATAGTGACGTCACGGTTGACTGATCACAGTGATACCGTAGATCTGTCATCCCTAGGACAGGATACATAATTATATGGTATAAGTTTGAAAGTGATAGGCGAAGGATTTTTTTAGTTAAAGGTACTCGCCCACATTTGCAAACCCACGAAAATCAAAACTGCATAAAACAGGTCCAATATGACTTCAAGTACAAGTTATAACAGTAACATACCTCACCTGTCGCTCTTTGTCTATACCATTCGATAAAAGAGAGAAAATCATCGTTTTAAAATCAATTTTCAAACCGGGTCAACCCGACCCAAAATCGAATTACGAGCGCGGGCTATAGCTACGTACATCGTACATGTAACACGTACGTGGACCGGAGCTAGCGAGCGTTATACGCATGCATACGGATTACGGTGCATTTTCATTTATTTTTATGAAAGTAATGGACTAATTGGAACGAAATTTTGCACAGGTGTTACTGCAATCATACCCAAACTCCATGCTAACTATGAGACCAATTGCGGCAGGTTTACAAATGTGGGCTAATACCTTTTACCTCTGCACAACATTTGAGGAGAAAGAAATAAAGAAGAAGAAAGAATCGAAACTACCTCGCGAGGCGCATAGGAAAGGGGGAGTGCCAGAATTGCTGCCACATTAACCCTTTGCAGTGGCGGATCCGGGGGAGCGCACGAGCGCCCCCCCCCCCCTTATTTATTTATTTTTTGTTAAAACAAAAGTGTTAAAACAAAAGAAATAAACAGGAAAATGGGGGTACTTGTGCCCCCTTTGACTTTGTTTAGGCACCCATCTATATAGAATTCCTGGATCCTCCACCCTGCTTTGTGTGCTTGAGTGCAAAAAGTGGCACAGAAAATCCCACACAAAGGATTAAAAGGAAAAATCCAGTCCAAATATATGTTAGTCTGATAAGAAAGAGTGAAATATTGCGAGTTCAACGGTAAAATTTTGATCAAAATCGTATGAAAAATAAGGAAGTTATGACATTTTGAAGTTTCGCTATTTTTTTAAGAAGAAGTTCTTGAACGGTCACTATAATAATATATTTATTATGGCAAATTAGTGAGCATGTATCCCTTCACAACTTGCCATATTATTATAGTTTGTACATAAAATGTTGAAATTTCCAGTTTTTCATTCAAACGCAATCATGCCCGAGGCTCAAATCCTGATGTAACTGATCCCTATTCTGAAGTTATCCAACAAGGAATAACATCATGTTTCAGAATTCAGTGACAGAAATATTTGAATTTTCGTCACTTTTTGTACACGATCAATAAAAAATTGTGAGGTCAGCTCACTCGTTTGTATAATGAGAACTATTCATATCCACTATACAAGAACTGTTTTGCAGAAATCAGCAAAACTCTAAATTTCATAACTTCTTTGTTTTTCATCCGATTTCAAATTTTTACCATTGAACTCGTAAGGTTTTACTCTTTCTTATCAGATTAACATATTTTTTGGCTGGATTAAAGACCAAGTTTAGTAAGGGATCACGCCAATCAATGTTTATGTAAGTATACTGTGCATGTAGGCTCCACTACCGGGTGCTGTTCGTTGTTCCGAAGGTTCGATATTCCGAAGGTTCGTTATTCCGAAGGTTCGATATTGTAAGATGTAGTTATACACAAGCTATGATTACCCTCTTCTACCATTACGAATTTGAGATAATCAGAGTGATGACGATCATGCTAAAAATGATGATATTATCATCATCTGCGTGATAACCACAGCGACAACTGTCCTTTCTATGATTAATATCATAATTACTACTACTGTTCTCCCTTAATGTTTCTTATTTGTTCTTTTAATGTAAGTTTGTCTTACCTCCAGCTTGACGAGTTTGCCGATGTGAAAGCTCAGCAGAGATGGCAAGAAACAGTGCAGACATGAGAAATATTCTCAAGAGAAAGACAGCCTTCCATCGTCCGGAGATCATCATCTTTCGTTCCGGTGATCGAAAGCTCCCTTGATTGTAAAATTCAACTTCCAGAACTGACGCAGGTGAGAGCAACCGTCGTCTACGGACTACAAAATAACAAGGAGAGATAAGTGTGATTCATACACGACGAGGAGTTCGTTAATCAGCGGCGGCATCCACGTTTAAAACGATGATGATGACAATGATGACGAGGAGGATGAGTAATTGGTGGTGGTTGAATGATGTAAGAACCTGGATGCGCGTTAGTAGGCTCACCTATCTGCTGGGTAGAGCCTACCAGCCGACACCTTCCACTGTTTGATAGCAAGGTGAAGTGTAACCCGCTCCCTGGATGAAGCCGAGTTTTATATCCTGAGATCCGGTGTTTCTTCTCATCACATGCAGCTTTTGTAATGTATCGTGATCCCCAAAAGCAGTTCCGGGACGCACCCGGATTCTCGAGAAAGTCGATGCGGGGGAGATGGCAGGGTCACTTTGGAACCTTCCACACACAACACCTGACCTCCAAAAGCCAAACGACAAGTGTAATGTTACTATATCGTTTCGTCACTGCAGGGAAGTAAATCAGTGATCGGGTGATTAGTGTTTTCTGGTATCGCAAGATAACTGTCAGTTATTGTCAAGATTCTCATTCATATACTTGTTTTGATTTCATATTTTGTGTCTTTGTTTGTTTGCTTGTTTGGTTGTTTGTTTGTTTGTTTGTTGTATAGGTTGTTTGTTTTATTATCTTGTTTTCTTCTCTTGGTTTCTTTTTGATTTTTGTTTTGTTCTGTTTTCTTCAATTATTTTGTCTATCTGCTTTCCTTTTGAACAATGATTGTTCATAAATCAAGACTTGCACAACTTTACAACTTATGACCTCTTTTATAGTCATAATCATAACCATTCAGGGGAATAGTGATACAAACTGACAGCACACACGTGGCATGATAATGTTATTTTTGCATGATTTGGCATGGGTTAGGCCCTTATATCAAATAACTACAGAGAGACGTACATAGAAGAGTCAAAATAATGCCCCTTTCAGGCAATGCCTCAACACACACAAAAAAAAAATCAAAAAACTTCATGAGCAGAAAATAGAAACAGTGAGATATACTACAAGGTCGTTTATAAAACTTTCTTTTGTGTGTGTGTATTAGGATGCTGTGTAAATTTGTGGTTAGGTTATAGATCGCAACAAAACGGAGAGTAGAAACCATTAGATCTTTTATAGTTTTTACGAGTCAGACATCTTCACACATGGGTAAAGATTTAGCGGAACATTGAGGTTCGTGGACATCAACTTGTACATGTTGTAGATCATAATTATTTTGAACAGTAATGCCTGTTGTCTTTTTACAATTACACAATCGCGCTCTGACAGTTTCCGACAACAATGAAAACTGGTATGAATCAGTCTAGTAGAGATGGCTATTCAATCTGGGCAGCCTGTTTCTTGAATGATTAAACCCGGGTACTAAACCAATCGTGATGTAATCACAGCTTACACATGAAAGTTAGTGTAGTGTTATCTGGATTGTTACGACATTCAATGGTTATCCTTCGATTCCTGTGAATGGTTTCATGGGGTTTGACCAACATGTAATTATTATTATTAGATTTTTAAAGACAATAATGTTAATGTTGCTATTCCCCATCTTCCATTTCTTTAGCATCATCATCTCCTTATTTGATATTCTGTCAGTTGATTTTATTGTAGCCCAGCACCAGGTGGTACCTGACCCGGAGGTTGAATGACCTCGTTTGACCTCCCGTGCACCAATCACCTGCAAGTTGACTCGCGTTGGTGAACTCACGTGTTCGTCTTTTGGAGCAATGACCCTCTCGCTGTTTCGGTATTTTGGTGATGCAATGGTAATCTACCTCCTTGACAACACAACGCGGTAATGAAAACAGACTTGTCTGGCTGAGATTTTTTTTTTCGCTTCACTCCATTTTCATTTCCACGATGTGACTTTTGAAAAAGGACAGGATGTACACACCAAACACTGACAAATTACGAAGTAAACGGCAACAAAATGTACTTATGAAAACATGTCATAGAGTGGTATAAAATTGACAGAAACCTCCAGAATTTTTCAAGATTCTAAGGTAATGATAACTACAATACTAAGATAGGAATGATAATGACAATAATGTAGAACGTCTGAGAGCATATGCTAAACAGGCCTCAAACGCTTGATGTGTTTATCTTATGTACGTCAATTTGAAAGTGAGCTTGTTGTCTCTCTTGAATTTCAATTCAATTTGTTCTGAGTACTTTAAGCAGACAGTACGCCTCAAGGCAACAATGTTTGTCGTTTGTGCGCCCCGTGGTCAATGATGACAACATTTCACTTGTTACCATGGTAACCTGCTGCGTTTAGTGCTCTGTTGGTATAGGTTGTTTACTAGGGCGACGTTCGTTAATATGTCGAAGTTCTGTTATCCGAAAATGAATAAAGGTTCGTTATTCCGAGAGTTCGCGAAGCAAAAGAGGGGGAAAAAAAAAGAAAATACAAGAATTAATAAATGAATGAAAGGTGCGTACTAACAAACCTTTAATCTTCGGAATAACGAGCCCATGTGTTCATGAACCTTCGGAACAGCGGCACAAATGATTGCTTTGGGTATCAAAAGATTTATATTTCTTGCCAAACTCTGGAAAGGGACCACGAGTTGCCAACCCTCCGAAAATAAACACCATCGCTGCTCTGTGGTCATCCCCCGAAAGCTGCCTGGCCTGGTCTCGGGATAAGTTGGGGATCTCCCGCCATGAAACGCAGCTGAAATTTAACACGCTTGTTTTTGTGAGTACAGAGTCAAAAGGTATTCGAGAGGCACAGGGGAGGAGAGACGAGAGATATGACGTTTGACACAGGGAAACGGAGGAGGTTGACAGGGAGGTCACATGGAAAGAGACGAAGAGGAGAGGAAAGGGAGAGAAGACGAAGAGAGCGAACGAGTCCATAAAGACAAGGATCCTCTATCGATGAATTTCCCTCCTTGTATCATGCACGTCCGCCCTATAGCCCCCCCCCCCCCCCCGACTCTTTCCCTTCTCATCTCTTTCTTTCATCTCGTTCTCATCTTGTGTTCCTTCGAGTGCTGTTCGTTATTCCGAAGGTTCGTTATTCCGAAGGTTCGTTAATCCGAAGGTTCGTTAATCCGAAACACACAAATTCCCTATGCCTAGAGGTTCGTTAATCCGAAAATAAAAAAGGGTTCGTTAATCCGAACATTGTTTGTGGCGTTATTCCGAAGGTTCGTTATTCTGAAAGTTCGTTAATCCGAAAATGAAATAGGGTTCGCTATTCCGAAGGCTCGTTTATCCGAAAATGAAATAGGGTTCGTTATTCCGAAGGTTAGTTAATCCGAAAATGAAATAGGGTTCGTTGTTCCGAAGGTTCGTTGATCCGAAATGAAATAGGGTCCGTAACGAACCTTCGGAATAACAAGCTTTGTGTCATTTTCGGATTAACGAACCTTCGGAATAACGAACCTTATTCTATTTTCGGATTAATGAACCTTCGGAATAACAAACCTTATCACATTTTCGGATTAACGAATCTTCGGAATAACGAATCTTCGGAATAACGTACGAGCCTTCGGAATAACGAACCTTCGGACTAAAGAACCTTCGGAATAACGAACCTTCGGAATAACGAACTGTAACCGTTCCTTCTGTCCTGTTCCTTTCTGATTATGATAAACGCTATCAAGATACTTCTGTTGTCGCATATACCAGAGGCGGACGTGTACTTCAGGGGAAGAGAAATGATAAGATATATGATTACTTTCTGCAGGCACAAAGTTCCCCCACTATCATGACTATACTGCATACTGTATATCATCAGATCATGCGGTGTGTAATGCACAAATGCGGGATGTCTGTGTGAGTGTGCAAGCGTTTTGTTGTATTAAACCTAAAAGGTCTTGTACACCTTTGGGAGCAGTGATTTAAAAATGTTCAGAACATCACTTCCGATGCATATGTTTAGGTCAGCTGTATCACAAAACATCCTACCATGTAAAATTTTAGCAATAAAGCCTAAAATGTAAGGAGATATACACTACTTTTCTCATTACACCATAACTTAAGACGGTTTAGTCTGGAAAAAGTTTTATTATAACTATTGTTCACATTTTGGACATGTAACAATACTTAACATTGATTATTCTTGTTCAAATGTTTGCATTGGCAGTTCTATCTCTACCTCACATTTTAGAACTATTTTGAAGCACCAATGCTGTTTTTTTTTTTTTTTGTTTCATCGACATGCAATGGTAAATTATGCCTTTAACCCATAACTTTGTGCAAAATATAGGGTGTGCCCTATTCAAAGTTTACTGGGACTCGCGATACATCGAAGACAATCATGGGATCAACGGATACGAAATTATTTTGGCACATAATCCTTGCCCTGTTCCTCTTAATATCAGCTCTATTTGGTGAATATTCAATGAAATGTGAGTCAGCTGTAAAGCTATAACACCTTCTCTAATTTTGCACGATTGCATGGTTGAGAAGCTACCTTCACTGATGATTACATGAAAGTGGTTTATGTGAAACTTGTAGAATTCCAGTGTAGTTGGTGTATAGGCCTATTTTCCCACAGTGAATGTAAGCCTACTATATTGGTGAAGTTCTATACAGTTCTGGGGCCGTATTTTGAGGGCTTGATTAAGTAGGGCGTTTATACTGCCATGACAACAAGCGTATTCTTGTGTAAAAGACTAATGTAAACTACATGGATATTGTGAAAGGAACAAAGTCGGCAAGGATAGCAAAATATTTAGTTGTAATAATATCTTTATACGTAACGAAAACAAAGAACATTGTTGACATATATACCAGTCCCATGGTCTTATTCTGGGCACATTGCATGCAGGTAATGGCATACTTACAAGTACAGCTGTACTAAGTAACAGTGAACAAGTTATAGTAATACGTACAGCCAATATAATGAATGACAAAACTCTCAGATGATAATCCAACGAACCCTTATACATTACTTCATGTACATATTACATTCTATGTGTTTAAGCTTCCATCAAACAAATACTTTTCATACTTGACAAGGATACATATTTTATTTCTAAGAACTAAACTGTAATCAAATAAATCATTTTGTCCAGGATATACATACAATGTATTACATTTCTAAATGTCTTGCATGCTATACATATTACATTACTTTCTAACTTTCAATAAGTGGGTAAGGTCCCCCTAAGTCTGTTCTTTATAGCATGTTTGGTAATGGTTTGATTTACATCATTGTTTAAACAAAACATTATAAATCACCAAGGGGAGCAGTAACTGTTATGCACTGTAGGAAAGTACCCACTGAAAAGACAATGCTTGTAATACGCTGAAGAAGAAAATCAGTACAAAATACTATCCAGATTCGGAAGCCCACTACAGAGACAAGACACGTGGCAGCAGAACGATATAAGATACAAACAAGGAGGTTCGAGAGATGGAGTTACAACTGACTATGATTATTCAATCAGCTGTCAGTTTTCTATGGATGGACAAAAGAATTCCACAGGTGCATTTGTGCCTTTGATGTTCGATGCTTGAAGCCGCCATCTTTCTGAGCAATATGAAGATTCATTTTTAACGCTAACATTAATATCGGGTATATGCTCCTCGTTTATATCAAATGCAATGAAATTTCACCTAATGATAAAGCATGTAAAACAAAAGTCAATTCCGTTCGAAAATATGTGCAAAAGTGTAAATCTGAGCTGTATTTTGTTAAAGTGTTTGAAATTTTACCATCATGGAAAGCCGGTTTTATCACTTTTCTCCTTATTTCCGCCAAATGAAACTAATATGGTATCATCTTCAAGTATAGTTCTTTGTAAATTAATATATCAGATTAGCGTACAGACACGTACAGTCGAGTAATTTTGATATCTATTTCGCAGCAATATTTGAGCAATTTCTATTCGCGCACCCCGTGCCTTTACCATTGTCTACCGATGGTAAGTAATTACCATCACAAAGACATATCTTCCGTGGAAAGTGGCTGGTGATTAGACACGAGTCAATTGTCTTCGCATCTGAGCGGCAGATCCAGTTTGACACATACTTCAAATATTCGTAAGTGGCGGCTTCGAGAATGGGATCAAAGCGAATCAGACCCCGTTTACAGTGCGAGGCTCGGCCGCGGCTCGGCCGCGGCCGAGTCCAGCCTCGCTTCAGTGTAAACGCGCAAAAGGCCAAATGCGAGGCCAAGACCCCGTTTACAGTGCGAGGCTCGGCCGCGGCTCGGCCGCGGCCGAGTCCAGCCCCGCTTCAGTGTAAACGCGCAAAAGGCCAAATGCGAGGCCAAAATTGGCCTCGCATTTGGCCTCGCTCTGGAGGTGGTCTCGGCCGCGGCCGAGCCGCGGCCGAGCCCGGCCTTTTCTTGGTGTAAACGGAAACTGGGCCAAATGCGCGGCCAATTGCGCGGCCAGTTTTAGTCTGGCTTCCAAACCCTCTGCCTGTATCTTTCGCTGTTCAGGATATTAACCCCCTCAACGTCGAAAACTAGTATAGTTTAAGGTGGTTTTGTCCTGCAAAGGATTTTTTCCTTCGGCAAAGGCCTTTGCCCGAAAGGCGACTTCGTCGCCACGGAATTCAGTTGGCAAAGGGTCTGAAAACCAGACAATACCAAATTGCGTTAGTTTACAAGCAGAGCGCCACTACGACCAAATAATGAAAGGTTTGAATCGAAAGCGCGGCCGAGCCCAGCAGTGTAAACGGACAAAATTGCGAGGCTCGGCCGCGCAATTGAGGCCGGTTTCGGCCGCGGCCGAGCCGCGGCCGAGCCCGGCCCCGCACTGTAAACGGGGTCCGAAATTGGCCTCGCATTTGGCCTCGCTCTGGAGGTGGTCTCGGCCGCGGCCGAGCCGCGGCCGAGCCCGGCCTTTTCTCAGTGTAAACGCAAACTGGGCCAAATGCGCGGCCAATTGCGCGGCCAATTTTAGTCTGGCTTCCAAACCCTCTGCCTGTATCTTTCGCTATTCAGGATATTGACCCCCTCAACGTCGAAAACAAGTATAGTTTAAGGTGGTTTTGTCCTGCAAAGGATTCTTTCCTTCGGCAAAGGCCTTTGCCCGAACGGCGACTTCGTCGCCACGGAATTCATTTGGCAAAGGGTCTGAAAACCAGACAATACCAAATTGCGTTTGTTTACAAGCAGAGCGCCACTACGACAAAATATTGAAAGGTTTGAATCAAAAGCGCGGCCGAGCCCAGCAGTGTAAACGGACAAAATTGCGAGGCTCGGCCGCGCAATTGAGGCCGGACTCGGCCGCGGCTCGGCCGCGGCCGAGTCCGGCCTCAATTGCGCGGCCGAGCCTCGCAATTTTGTCCGTTTACACTGCTGGGCTCGGCCGCGCTTTTGATTCAAACCTTTCAATATTTTGTCGTAGTGGCGCTCTGCTTGTAAACAAACGCAATTTGGTACTGTCTGGTTTTCAGACCCTTTGCAAAATGAATTCCGTCGCGACGAAGTCGCCGTTCGGGCAAAGGCCTTTGCCGAAGGAAAAAAATCCTTTGCAGGACACAACCACCTTAAACTATACTAGTTTTCGACGTTGAGGGGGTTAATATCCTGAATAGCGAAAGATACAGGCAGAGGGTTTGGAAGCCAGACTAAAATTGGCCGCGCAATTGGCCGTGCATTTGGCCCAGTTTGCGTTTACACCAAGAAGAGGCAGGGCTCGGCCGCGGCTCGGCCGCGGCCGAGACCACCTCCAGAGCGAGGCCAAATGCGAGGCCAATTTTGGCCTCGCATTTGGCCTTTTGAGCGTTTACACTGAAGCGGGGCTGGGCTCGGCCGCGGCTCGGCCGCGGCCGAGCCTCGCACTGTAAACGGGGTCTAAGGCTGTTGTGACTCCATTTCTCGAACCTCCTTGATACAAGACTGACATGACAACAAGACAATAGAAGACAGTGGCGGATCCAGAGGGGACGCACCGGGCGTGCGCCCCCTCTTTATTTTTGGTTAAAACAAAAGAAATAAAAAGAAAAAATGGGGAGCACGTGCGCCTCCTCCCTTTAATTTTGTAAAGGCGCCTCCCCTTTACGGAATTCCTGGATCCGCCTCTGGAAGATACAAGTAAATCATAATACAAATGTACAACAGAGGTAGCAACCTGCAGAGGTGTTGATATCGAGAGGTAGTTGTACGGCGTGAAGACGGACAGGAAAATGTTCGCGAGTCTTTCTTCCGTAGTCTTGCCCATCGTGGTAGGGTCCATGGTTTTACAAACATAAAGTCACTAAAGCCATTTTCGAAAAAAAAAAATCTGTTCTAGATCTGCTCAAAAAGTTATGTAGGCCTGCATTCTTTTGTATCACTATGAGAGATAGGGTAAGTTTTGCATTCATGGCAAATGAGCAGTGTGCAATATCATCGTTATGTGATCATTTACGGGAGATTATGAACGGCTTCTGCGACAGATGATCAGTTAATATTCAAATAAAGTGCATTGCCGTTATTACAAACACGGTTATAACGAAATTCCGGTTACAACGAAATAAAAAATTCAGGTTATCAGCTCTATGTATCTATTGTTTATTTGTTCGGTTATAACGACATTTCGATACGTAACGAAAGAAAACTGTCGGTCCCGAAGACTTCGTTGTAACGGGAGTCCACTGTACTAAGTAATGTTGACCTATGTATCAGGCATTTGTTGAGCTGCTGTGTATAACATTACAAATTTCATCATGATCAACTCTTTCCTGCGTCAGATAATAGGCTGATGGGTATTCTTTTAACCGTTAGTAATTTCAAATACTTGATATTCGCAAACATGTGTTAAGAAGATGCAATCACAGAATTCTACAAAACCAAGATGTAGTATATTGCTTATATTCCTATCCTAAATAATAAGAACTGACAGTAGTTTGCATATCAAATAATATTTTTGTAATCGTTTTGATAAAAGATCATAAACGATGTTATCTCCAGTTGCACTGCATGACGTCGAATGATAAAGGTTGTCGATGTGGCGTTTGTTTGGTCATGGTTTAAGTCTATATTGATGCATTTCTTCATAATATTTCATGACCTCATCTGTACATCTGATGACGTCAGGGGTCACATGATCTCGAGACGGTATCTCGCTGGGAGTTGAAAAATGACTGCTCCTCAATGCCCTCCCGTAGAATGGAGTCAACTTTTCGAGTGACCCATCACCTACAATAATCCACTTGTTCAGCACTGCCACTGACGCGTCCCAAGTGAGCAGCGACTTGTCGTAAGGTAAGCCCGCGGCTTCGCAATACTTCGACAGCACTTCGGCAGGGTTCGCCAAGAGTTCGTCCCCATCGATCACAATCGGGTCGCTTTCCAAATGCTCACGAACGTATTTCCAGAGTTCATAGGTCTCTCTGACTCCCATCTGAGAGCCATCTCCCAGTGGATGATCTCGACCGATGTCAAATGTCCCCTCATCCCTTGCCGAGTCCCGCAGCAGACCAAGGTCTGAAAACGAAGAAGTGACGGCCTTCCGAAGCGATGCGAACACCCGAAGAGGATGGCGTATCAGGAAGGTATGCTTGTAGCCTTTGGGAAGGTGCTCAAAATTTACTCTCGTCATGGCGACTGATATGTCCTTGACAAAGACGTGACGGCTTGTTGAGTTTTCCAAACGATGTTTGACGGAGGAATAACTGTATGAATGATAAATCGGAGGAAAACATCAAATTCATTAGTCAACATGCATTCATAAAAGAATAATCGCGCAAACAACAATATGTTGCAGAATTTTTCAGTTGCGCACGTTTGAGGCACCACAGCTGTCACAATTACTTTCGCAAATGAGAACAAGCGATGGTTTTACTCTCTCAGAACTCTGTCATTCCGTTGTTCAGTGAGGGTGCTGTTCGTTATTCCAAAGGTTCGATATTCCGAAGGTTCGTTATTCCGAAGGTTCGTTAATCCGAAACACACAAATTCCCTATACCTAGAGGTTCGTTAATCCGAAAATAAAAAAGGGTTCGTTAATCCGAACATTTGTGGCGTTATTCCGAAGCTTCGTTATTCCGAAGATTTGTTAATCCGAAAATGAAATTCGGAAAAACGAACCTTCGGAATAACGAATCTTCGGACTTAAGAGCCTTCGGAATAACGAACCTTCGGAATAACGAGCTGTAACCGTTCAGTGAAATATGATGAAATGTAATTTCGTACTGTATTATTCGGCAAATCTAACTTCATTTCAGAGTCATCACTATTCAATAAGTACAGTTTTACCACAAGTTTTCGCCAAAGCATGCCATTTCCCTAGAAGTCTCTTAAAAGAGTCAGGAGAGATGATCATGTGGAACTCTAAAGGATACAGCGAGGAGATGACGTTGTTAGCTCATAATTTAACATGTGTGGTTGTGAGCATGTCCAATATCATTAATTAGTGAAAAGACTTGAAATTTTGTCATTCCATATAGGCCCTTACACTCTCATTCATATTTCCGCTTTTGATGAAACGTTGACTTATTTGCTCTTGTGACTAAATAGTGATCATGAGCATGAAAATAAATTTCTCTGTATTGCTATGATTGTCTTTTTACCATTTTTGCTTTTGCCATTTGCATCCTGAGCATCTCAGAGCTGGTCTGTTATGTATCTGAATGTTGTTAGAAATAAAATTTAAAGATATCACGATCGTGCACAAAGCGACATTTTGTCACAGAACACTATACAGAGCACTATACATATGTGAAGAATTTTGTCGCAAAACGAGCTACCTCCATTCTTGTTAAGTTGAGATAATTGTGATTAACGATGGTAAAAACAAAGAAAACAATAAGAAAATATCAGATAGATTTGAATATAACTTCTAGAATATTCCTTGTTATGTTAGAAGTGAGGTATTACTGGAAATAGTTATAGATATTTTGCTCTATCTGATAATGAATTGACTTTTTAACTCATTTTGCAATAACACTTCTTATGTATGTTAATACAATATGTATATATATATATATATATATATATATATTCCTAATCAATGAAATTCTTGCATCGGGTTGTTTTCATTGCAAATGATCGACAAATTGCTGTACATCAACATAAATAAGCACCGAATTAGTCAGTGTTTTACGCTGTACCAGCGCATGCTGTAAGTATTAGAACCATGCAGCACTGGCTGTCGGGTGGAAGCCAGTGACCAGGACGTCGTTAGTTCGAATCCATGCAACCCGAGTATGTATGCTCCTGATTTTTTTTTTTTTTTTTTTTTTTTTATCATAGTGATTACTAAAACACTGATTAATTCATGCTTATTTACGCCGATGAATATAATAGGGCAATTTATCAATCAGTTGCAATACATTAATTTTTGTTATGGGAAAGGAGCATCGGCGAAAGTTTTCAACGTATACATGTATGAATCGGTGTGCTTAACCCTTTGAGGACGAGTCCCGAGTATACACGGGCAGGTGTCTATGGGAAATGCGTGTTGTAGCAAAATCAAACCGTCTTCTTCGAAGATTTCACTTCATGATGGATTTACATACGAGGTCAAACAGCCTGTATATTTATGTGAGCCTAAGCTTTTAGGACAATTTCTTAAATGCAATATATGGCTGATATGAGTCAAAACGAGTCTTATTTTCGCCGCACCGACGTACTTTTGCAGACATTCACCTTCTCGGCCATGCCATCCCAACTAAAAGTACCATTTTCATGCCAACAAACGTGCTGCCAATAGTCAATAGCAACAGTGTTAACAGTCTCATATCTGTTTGTGCCGGGCAAATGATATTTCTATTCTTCGATTAAGCAAATTTGCACGTCTATACGTGATGCATGCACAGAATATACACTGTATTTTCTCAAAACTGCACTTTGGAATAGTTAGTGTTCCTTCTCTTTCACATGCCCACTCTCTACTTATACGGGAAACAGCGTTGGAGCTCACTACTTCAAGGAAATTCTTTTATAGAACCTTATACTTTAAAGGAATTAAGCTCCACCAAAATTTTAGAAGATCAACGCCATATTCTATGTACATGACCATGCCAGCAAAATATGATAATTGAATTATGTAAGAAATTTTACCATATTCTAGATACTTTCCAAGGAAAAATACAGTCTAGAAAATTGGGTATCTTTGGAACAATTCGAACCTGTTGGTGCTGTCATTCATAATGGTACAGAGCAAAGAATTAAGTAATCATGAAGAGATAAACACTGGCAGGGGATTTTGCTGACGAAACGTATGTCAAGATTGATATATTCAGCATGATTTAACTGAGAAGCGAGAAACGTGAATTAGTGCACACTTCATTGATCTCATTGTATATAATTATACATGTATGTATTATGTATACTTTTACATGTATATATGAAGGGTTTGTTTGCAAAAACCGATAAGTCCATTTTTGAAGATTTTGAAGTACGATCTCTGCCATAAAGTACAAAATAATACCTTTTAAATGATATATTGGTCACTACATATAAAGGTATATTTTTGAAGTTATGTTCAAAAGAAGCAAAAATTTTCTTATTATTCTCTTTGTTTTTCTTGACCTTT
This sequence comes from Diadema setosum, assembly GCF_964275005.1. Lineage (NCBI taxonomy): Eukaryota > Metazoa > Echinodermata > Echinoidea > Diadematoida > Diadematidae > Diadema > Diadema setosum. The sequence goes on along the minus strand of NC_092697.1, from coordinate 33,156,416 downwards.
AATCGTAAATATCTCCATTTGGCAAATATGGACTTATCGGTTTTTGCAAACAAACTCTTCATATATATATATATCTTATATATATCATTTGCAGGTAAAAAACAACAGCTTTAGTGCTTCAAATAGTTCTAAAATATGAGTTAGAGATAGAAACAACCAACGGAATATTTTTATCAGTATAATCAATGCTAAGTCTTGTTAAATATACAAAATGTGAATAGTTTTTTTCAATAACGTTTCCAGAATAAACCGTTTGCAGTTACGTTTTATTAAGGAAAGTGCGATATCTCCTTGTATTTGCGGTTTAATTACCAAATTTTTATATAGGATGTTTTGTGATACAACTGAACTATGCATATGCATCAAATGTGATAATTCGAGCATTTTTAAGATCACTGCTCCCAATGGTAAATAGTGGCTTTAAGCAAACGTCAACGAGGACCATTAAATTTGGCCTACTTGTTCTTTTTTTAATCTGTTTTGTTTAAACACGGTAATAAAATCAGAGTATTCTCATTTTCATTAAGTCTGTGTCACGCAACCATGCAGAAAACAAAGTCAAATGAACATGAAGTAAAATAATGTGGCACGTCACAAGTTGGAAGAAAAGTGTTGAATCACACAGTCTTTATACGACAAGCCTACTTACGAGAAAGTTTGCTCTGTCTCTTGAGTGTCATTGGTATCAAAATCGACTGTTATAGCTTGCTGACAAGTTTTGGTATCCGTGAGTTTATTCTCCTCCTCTGCACCGGACTTACTGCGGCTCAGAGCCGTTCCAGGGGTCTCAATGGCCAGACAGCGCCAAAACGGTTCGAACCAGACTTCGATCTCGTCAATAGCACTCAAGCACTTCGTCAACGCCGTGGAGACTGAGCGTGGGACACACCACAAGATGACTCTGCTCCCTGATTCGATCACGGTTTCATCAGTACAGGTGCTTTGGCCGATACGCTGCGAATATCCCGCCGGCTCCATCTCAAGGCCGAGTTTTGACTTTGAGTTTTATAGTTTGGATTTGGATTTATGATACGTGACAGTAGGCCTATGCTTGAAGATACTGTTGATCGATGGACAGACCTTTTTTAATGGGAAAACCGGTGAAATATACTCAAATCCTCAAGTCACTATCTTGAAATGATATACGCTTATGGGACAAGAGGATATCTCAGTTGCTGCACTTAACAAAACCGCCTCATGAATGAAGAAAGGACACGCAAATTGAGTAAACTTCAGTAATGTGACCTGCCCTACTTCTCAGAAATAAAAAGTTGAAATGTATAGGCTTTCTCGTCAAACGAACACAGAAAATACACTGTCTTTAACCGTAGATAATAATTGAGTGAGACATCACATCTTAATTTTTTGTCCAAGCTGATCTCGATCACGACGGGACTAGAGATCAAAATCGGACTCGGAGACAACGTGTCCGGGTAGCGTTTTGGGTGACGACAACCGTCGAATTGAACTTCTCCAAGCCTGTCAATCATTACCCATTACCAAGGTTCGCTGACGTACACACTAAAAACACAAACATGCAGGTATGTTGACACTGCCTCTTTGTCTGAGCACTGATATGTTAACAGTCACAAAATGCAAACTGGAAACTCAATAATATAATGAGGTCTGATACTATAAAATAACAGACACAATTACAAACCACCTTCTCCAGATCCAATTCGACCGTTTTCTTTATTTTGTATCATCCATGAACTACCAGTAGGCCCTACAACGAAGTTCCTGGTACCACACTATGAACCTTGTATTACATATTTTTCACGGTATGAGTTTCAATGATCAAAATGCACAAAATGATGATAATGCAGTTATTCACTCTAAAAACACAAATGTTGAATTAGCATTTAAAAGGGCCGAGGAGTGACAACATTTTCAAAGTGTTGGTTTTCCTGCTAGATTCAACATTTAAAATGTTATTTTAAAAGTTGGATGCAACACTTCAAAAAATGCTGTCACTCCTCGGCCCTTTTAAATGTTGATTCAACATTTGCGTTTTTAGAGTGTTACAATCGACAATATTTATGATACCGCTCTAGTCTTAGTATGCTTTGTTGGTTATCAAAATACTAGTATTCAACAATTTTCTTTCTTTTCTTTGTACTTAATTTTTCATTGAAAAAATGAAACAAAACGATTTCATATTTCACAACGTTCACACTTAATTATGTAAAGCAACAATATCCTTTACACTTAATATTGTGCATTAATTTTTCGGCATCACAATCGATTTTCCACTTTTGAAAATGAAGAGCTAATTTACCTTTTTCCCTCCATAGCTATAGGTAATTATCTAATTTGAGGAACAGTAAGAGGTTTGGCTTGGAATTTGCACAAGCAGAATAAAAACTTGTCGGCGAGAAATTTTGGCTTTGCGGTCCACGGGACATTCACAATACATTATACAATATATACGTCCAAACATGTTGAGATTTCACGTATTGACTCCACGAAGAAATTTAAAGAAAAAAAATACTGGTAGTGCATTTTTGGCCAATAAAGACTGTCAAGACTCCTGAAGAAGGCATGGGAAGCCGACAATTCGAGTCAAATAAACTTATAGTTTATTTGCAAAAAAAAATGCATTACCAGTTTATTACATACATATGCATATCTATCTTATATAGACATAATACTATATTGCATATGCAGTATGAATAATCTTATTATATTGATTTCCAAACTAAGGAATTTAGAGAGAGGAGTATTATGATCTTTGCCACAAAATATACAGGAGTATCCTTTTCTCTTAAGTTTGAACAAGAAATCATTAAAGGCAATATTCATCTGTCCGTGTATGATGAAATACTTAAAAAAAACATTTTGATATCAGTAGAATGTATTTTCTTCCAATTTGAATCATGAAAACAAATATACAGAAAATATATTGATTTATTAGGGCTCAATTTAACACAGAAGATAGTATAATCATGTACGTTACTTACTTCTATTTGTTAATCGTTTCAATATCTTGACAATGCCATCATGACTATCAGTAAATCACATCCGTATTTAAAGCCATCCAACCATGGGAGAGGGCTTTTCTTTTAATCAAAAAGTTGTCTTTCCTTCTATCATTACTTGAAATATCAAAATCAAGGATTAACTCTCGTAGCCAGGGTGTGGAGAAGTGAGAGTCGCAAGTTGGCTACATCCTGAATTGAAGAATATATTTTTAGGCACATAATATTTCCATAAAATATTCTTGATGTTGTTGAAATAATTGAGTATTTTAACTTCAATAGTTTCCACATACTTTAAAAATAATCATCAAAAAGAAGTGTCACCAGTCTCTGTGTGTGTATGTGTGTGTGTGTGTGTGTGTACATGTGTGTATGTGTGTTTGCTGAAGAAAATGTATACATGGATCATTTTCCTCTAGGCTATATCTGTTCCACTATTCCATGTAAATCTGTAGAAAAGAAAATCATCCAGGTCCCTATTAAAATAATCAGGACTTTTTAAACACAAAATTAAGACATGATACAGTAACTGTGGCAGCAGTAATGTTTTTGTTACATGTTGTATGGATACTGACGTATAAGTTACTGAGAGAGAGAGAGAGAGAGAGAGAGAGAAGAAAGAGAAAAGAGTGTGTGAATTGACGTATCAGCTGGAACTATATTCAAACGTGTTGATACGGCCCTTCTAAAGGGTATATTGAGGGCCAAAATACAAAAACAAAAAAGATAATATATTATTATATTATACACTGTTAACATGAATAAGCAAACTCTGATAGTATCCCATACCATCAATCTGATGAAATAATCTGTATGTTAAAGGGTGTGTACAGTTCTGGTCGAGGTGAGGATTTAGCTTTAAACGTTTTGCGAGATATTCAGAAACCACTCTATGAGATGTCAAAGAGCATGCAGTTCTAAGGGGTATCATAAGTTTATTCGATGAAAATCGGTTTTGAAATGGCCGAGATATCCAAAAACAAAGGGAAATAAAGAGATCCTAATAAAGTTGTGGCATGTCGCCTTTTATTATTAGCACTTTTTTGGATATCCAATTTGAAAACCAATTTTCATCAAATAAACGTTGAATCCTTCTTAGAATTACATGCTCTTTCATATTTCATAAGAGGCTTTTCATTATCTCACTTAGGAATGTTCAAAACATGAATCCCCAACTCAACCAGTACTGTACCGTCCCTTTAACCAAACAGCAACAAATGTGGTTAATTGTGCTTTATTTGTTCGGGTGTTGTTTTTTTTTTTTTTTTTGTGTGTGTGTGTGTGTGTGTGTGTGTGTGTGTTCGTTTGGTTTTGTGGTTGTTGCTGTTGTTCTATATTTTGTTGAAACAAGGTGATAAAATCAGAAAACCTGCCGTCTGTCGCGTGGCAAGTCTGTGTGTTTTGCTATACCGCGAGGGCGGGGTACATGCATGTAACAATCGTAAAACAAATGAACGTGAAGTAAAACGATATTAACACATTACGTGAGTTGGAAGAAAAGGTTAACTCACACATTCATATCCAATAAACCGGGGTCATCCCGCTAGACCGACACCCATGAGTCATACAGCCCACGAGTTCGACATTAAAAACAGGTCAATGAGTCATACAGCTCACGAGTAATACAGCCCATGAGTTCGACATAAGGCAAATAAAACCCGTGAGTTCGACACTAGGTAAAATCAGCCCACTAGTTCGACAGATACAACACGGGGCTTAATGTGTCGGTCTCGTGGGCCTTGTTAGCTTTAAGTGTCGAACTAATGGGCTGTATGACTCGTTAGCTGTATAACTCATGGGCTGTATGACTTGTGAGTTGTATGACTCGTGGGCTGTATGACTCGTGGGCTGTATGACTCGTGGGTGTCGGTCTCGTGACGTGCACCCGATAAACCTACTTACGAGAGTGCCAGCTTTGCTTCCTGACTGCAATTGGCATCGAATGTTTCAAGTTGCTGGCAGGTTTTGGTATCGGTGTCTCCCTTCTCTATTGCACCGGACTCAATACTGCGGCTTATAGCCGTTCCAGGGGTTTCAGTGGCCAGACAGCGGTAAAACGGTTCGAACCAGACTTCAATCCCGTCGACGGCGCTCAAGCATTTCAACAAAGCCGTGGAGATCGAGCGTGGGGCACACCACACGATGATTCTGCTCCCTGATTCGATCACCGTTTCGTCATTGGTGTTGATTTGGTCGATACACTGTGACCGCCACACCTGCTCCATCGTCAATCTGTTTGTTTGCTTGCTTGCATAGTAAGGGTTGACTTCGAATGCTAGTTTAGTTTAATTAATTTTACGTGACAAAATATGCTTGAAGACACGGACCGCTTATTGACAAAGTTGATAGGGAAATCATTGGAATATCAAGAGAGATACAATGTACACTCAATTCCTCAACCCGCTTTTTGATATGATACCCTCAATGAGACAAGAAAATACACTTGTAGTCAAATTTCTGCTCTTACACCGCCTCATGGAGAAAGGACACGCAAGGTGTGTAATCCTCGGTAATGTTACCTGTCGTGCTTTTTATTAAAACAAATAATACAAAGTTATATATAGGTCTTCTCGTTATACAAACACATTATCTACTGTAAATACTGGAGTTTGACATCATGCCTTTATTGTTCGTCATTGTTGATCTTTATGATGACTTGATATACCCCTGAAACTGTAGGTCGAAAACCGGACTCCGTGACATGCAACGTGCCCGGGCAGCGTTGTGAGCGTTGGCGCCACTGTTTCAAGGCCTGTTCCCATAATAAACCCGTGGGACGAATTTCTCAACGCCCATTATCAATATGCATTAATTAGATACAAGCGGCGTGCAACAATGACCAAACAAGACAAAACGTGTACTTAACATAATCATACTTGTGTGTCATGATAGTGCATATCTGACGCATCTCTTTCTGTCAATATTGTCGGTTGGATATGAAAGGTTAACGCTGTTTTAATCACATTTTCTTTCCCCTTCCCCAGTTAAGCAAAACAACCTGTATGACTACGATCAATTTCCGATCAACTTGAAAACGGATGGATTGTATCAAAAGGCTTTGGGCCATAAAAGTATGAATGGGTCTTCGCAGAATTCAGAAGAAAAGTCCTTTTAAAGCCTACAGTGTACTGTCAAAGATGTTAGAAACTAGAATTTGTGCCTCAACAGTCTTTCACATTAAGATTTCAAACAAGAGTGACATTTCTGTAATCAAAGAATAACATTTACAAAAGTCATGTTTATCATAAAGTGAATTGTTCTGCCCAACCAAAGTTGTAGCAGATTCGTGTCTATGTAAAGCTTATGAGGGGAATGTGTGAAAAAGACAAAGGTCATACCGTCGTGAAACACGTTACTTTTCAAAGATAAGAAATAATCAAGGCATTTTCTCGTGTTCTTTTTTTTTTCCCGAGACACTTAATACGGCAAGTTCGTCTGACAAGAAAATAATATACATGTGTAGGCCTAACATTACTGCCTTCTGTGTCTTCGTTTGGTAACAAAACGCCTATATTGGAACGGTAGGATTCATGCTATCATTATGCTTTTATTACTATCAGGATATCGCGGAGGGGAGGGGTGTGCTGAAACTCATCGAAGATGCCATTTATAAAGAGTGAACCAAAAACTAATGTTCGAGCTAATTCCAATTGGCTGAGTTGACTCAAACAACAGAATGGTAGCACTTTCACTGTGTTAGGGTCGGCCGCAAGAGATACAAAGTATTATGGGAATTTTGAAGTCTCACATGGTGTTACGAAGCAATACTACATGTATATTAATCATAATCATGGATATGCAAAAGTATACAGAATGTATCAATATATATACATGTATATATATATATAGATGTAGAACCCACAGGAAAATATGCCCCCCCCCCATTTTTTTTTTTTTTTTTGGTTATATAAGCTATGTCCTATGTGAAACATATAACCCCTCTGTGAGAGATCTTCTCTCACCCCTACACAAGAGTGGAAGAGTCGAGAACAAAGGAGAGGGTAGCATGTGGCCAAAGCAGCATCAGCTAACCCATCACTTTTTGATTGCTGCTTGTGCCCATACAACCCACTAAGACGTGTCTCCTCCCTTCTTCTTTTGTCAAGGTAAGAAACTTCTTGATACACCATATTCAATTATATTTCTACTTGTATGTATGACATACTGTATATAGTAAGTGGTGACAGATGTGAGTTGTGTGATTGTGTCAATTTGTAATAATGAATTACAGCTTGAATGACGGGCGATATAATCAAGTTAGAGAACTTATGTTAGAGAGATTTTGGGTGTGTTAATACATGGTAACTTGTTCTGAGTATGTCTCTACTTACTCCTGGCATCCATCTTCATTATAAGTGATTCCTAAAGTGTTAAATGAGGGAAATATATCAAACAAGGTATATTAAAAAGGAAGACTTGTTGGTATCAGGATTTGTAGGAGAATACACATGAATATAATATGTGCATTCTCATGATATGTTTCATACCATTTTGCCTATATATTTATATGTTCTGTACATGACCATATATAAAAATATTTATCTATGTTCGTGTTAGTTTGGAGACCAATATGTAGTTACGGGAGTTAGTACAACATAGAGTTAACAAGTGTTGGGAATAGCTATAAGACAGCAATGTGAACATGCTTGGTGTATATTGTGAGAACAGGCCAGGGGAGTTATATAGCAAAGGAAGTGGAAACAAAGCCTGATTCAGATTAATCTGTTTGCCTGCTCCCCTGCATCACCTTCCATTCAAGATCCAGTAGATGAGAACAAAGCCAGCAAAGTGTGTGTGTGTGTGCAACAGGGTAGAGTGAGGGCAGAAATTAGTACCTTAATACCCCTACCCCTTGCATTCAGCATCTTTGGTCTGTGTAAACACATTTGCTAAGACAAAACAAAGGTAGCAGCATGCTCCTTACAGAGGGGGCACACTTAATGTAAGGTGTGAATTAGGTGTTCTTTATAGTGGATACTGTCCAGCTAGAATAAAGGGATAAGCTGGGCTGATAGAAACTCTGGCAGAGCTTGCCTCCAGCCATGCGCTAGTCTCACAAATTAGACCCATTAAGATTGTTTGGTAGAATGATATATAATTTGGATGTTGCAGTTGTCTCAAACATAATTATTTGAATGCATTATTTAAAAGAAGGAACGTTCTTCATTTAGTTAAGTAGAATAAATGTATGTCTGTATAATAGTGTATTAAAGGTTTTATAAATGAGAGTAGACAAGTTCATGGACTCAAGGTCTGAAACATACACTATTCAGTACTGTACCAAGGAATGAGGTAAACTTGCTGGCACAGAGTTTGCAAACAAATTCTTTGTCTTTGAACTTGCCAAAGACGAGTAGAGTTTTCCTTGCTTTTTCCACTTGTTCCTAACTTTTAAAGAAATTGCACTTCCCTTGGAAAATGGTAATTGAAATTAGATTGAGTGCAGCTTTCTTGATATTTTGTGTTCAATACTATACATGAACATGATGCAAGGGACGGAATAATATCGAGGTTGAATATGTTTAATAGTACACAAGCATTAGAGTTTTCAATTTACAGCGTACATCATTCTACTCGCTGAGCAGAATGAATTGTGTAAATTCAACTGAAGTTATTGGTATTGTTGTTTAGTAGCATTGCACATTATTTACTAGATTACTAGATTTACTAACAGAACATGGTTATTTTTAAAAGAGAAGTTGTTTGATGAATCCTGATGAATATTCTGTCGGTTCATAGTTAAAGTATCCATTAACTCTTTTGGTTGTTAATGAGTTAGATTGATATCGAAACTGTTTCATGCATAATTTGCAACATCATAATTAAGTTTGTATATAATATAATATATAGTTTGTTAGATTATTATTGGGAGTGACAGGTTAAAAGATTATTGCATTGATATGTTTACATTTATTTGGATTAGAATAGATCAAAGTGTTATTGCAAAAGAACCGTAATGTTAATTCATTTTATTAATTAGTTATCAGTTATGTTGTGTTTTGATTGATTAGTTTTATTATAGAAGACCACACATACACAGGGTAGTATATATAACAGTGAAAAAGAATAATTATTATAAGAGTTGGTATCATGTTACTACGAGCTGATGCTCCATCCATGTGATAATTATAACAGTGTGTGAGAAAGAGTTATCAAATGGATAACAATGAATCATTATGAATAAACGATCACTTTTTGATTGCTGCTTGTGCCCATACAACCCACTAAGACGTGTCTCCTCCCTTCTTCTTTTGTCAAGTTTGATTGAGTATCACAGCCCACCCGGCCGCCCCTCGGCGCGGGTGCTACATATATGAAGAGTTTGTTTGCAAAAACCGATAAGTCCATTTTTGAAGATTTTGAAGTACGGTCTCTGTCATAAAGTACAAAATAATACCTTTTAAATGATATATTGGTCACTACATGTAAAGGTACATTTTTGAAGTTATGGTCAAAAGAAGCAAAAATTTTCTTATTATTTTCTTTATTTTTCTTGACCTTTAATGGCAAATATCTCCATTTGACAAATATGGATTTATCGGTTTTTGCAAACAAACTCTTCATATATATATATATATATATATATATATATATATATATTTATATATATATATAATATATATACAAGTATATATATATGTATATATATATATTGTCAAGAGAAAAACAGCTCTCTCTCTCTCTCTCTCTCTATATATATATATATATATATATATATAGATATAGATATATATATTGTCAAGAGAAAAACAGCTAATGCATTTACAAACCTGTCGATAGCAACCACCAGAGGAGAGACGGAAAAGTGGCCATGATAGACAAGTGGCCTTTATAGACAGGGTCATGAACATTTCCCCCCCCCCCCCCCCGGGGGGGGGGGGGGGTTCCGATGGCCGTATATAGCAGATGGCCGATAAGGCAAGTGTGACTGCATTTTTATTGCCGAATTTTCGGAGACCTCCATTTCTTCAAGGCTCTGGTTGACAAAGCATTAAAGAAGGGGGGGGGGGGGCAAAACAATCGGCAATAAAAATACATTTTTGGCTAAAATGCATTACCAGTTTTTCTCTATTAATGTGTAAATGTGAATAAATCTACATTTTTACAGTGTATATCTATTTTTTTTTTATTCTAACTTTGATTTGAAAGGTTATTTATCAAAAACAAAAGAAAAATGGAAATTTAGTACAGATTTGTGCATGGTCATACAGATCACTGTGAGACTTATGAGGCAATGATATCTCATTAATTCGCTTTAGAGTAAAAAATTTTTGACATTCTACATCAAATTTCTTTCAAAAGAAATATTCGAACAATTTCAAATTTTTGAACAAGTGAAAAACGATTCCTGAGAATATCACTGGTGTCAAGGCAAAAATACAAAGTTAAATCTAATAGTTTATTAAGTATTTGAGTTAATATGATCAAATGCAAATTTTTTATGTTGACATCTGCTAGTGAATGATCATAATCTGGGTAAAATATTGGGACAGTTACTACGGCAACAGGCTTGAAAAAGATTTAGTTGAAAACCATGTAAGCAGAGGCTAGTATACAGCTGTATATGAATGGCAGCTTGTGATGTTGACATGTCTATTGTCCCTTACTTCCCTCTCTAGACTCTTCTACCTCCAATCTCTTCCCCCCCCCCCCCCTCTCTCTCTCTCTCATTTCCAGTATTATCATCTCTTTACCAGTCCAAAAGTTTTAGAATCGTCATTCTCAAAACGAAGATACATTTGTGGCAACATTGATTCATTAATTTATTGATACATGTAGCTTCTGAAGCAACTTTTTTAGTTTTAATAAATTCAACAAATCTGTGTCCACATTAGGATGTGATTTGCACTTACTTAACAGTAATACACTGACATCAAGCTCAGTAATTTAAGCAAAATGGCTAGCTTTTTCAGAAAACAAAGGAATATACGAATACAATGAACTTGGTGAACTAATTTCAGATTCATATCAGTTAGCATCTGCAAATGTTTAACCACATAGTTACCTCAGTGCAAACAAGTGTGATAAAATTTCGACACAAGACTTCACTTTTTACTTAAGTGCATTTTCTGGTACATGGCAAAATAAAATCCAAATCACTCGTTGGTTAAACGAACTTTTCAATAAGAAATTGCACAATACTACTTTAAGCTGAAATCTTTTCTCTCAGATTTTATCCCCTTTTGGAAAATTAGTGGGCCTTCGCTTATCGTAATTGCAGAAACAACTACACAAGAAGAAACAAAAACAAAATCAATAGCTGGCTGCCATACTTGAAACATTACTGAAAATCAAGTGAACAACACTGGTTTACAGAAATGGCAGCAGAAATTCAGCTCTCAAAGGAATTATGACGTGATGTGCTCATTACTGAAGCTACATCCATGATTATAAGAGGCAGGGATAATGTTGCCAATGCAACCCTGCATACATGGTCACAGTCTGTAGGCCTATGACTTATTTTCAATGTCTTAGTGCAGATAAACATTTGCATAATCATAACAAAGATACTTGTGCTCAATGCTCTCTCTTTTTTACACATACCTTTCTTACAAAAATTCAATAGCTTCATATATACATATATTTGAAGTCCTATAAACACTATCTACAGAAATCGTGTAACAAAAGCTCACCAATATTTTCCAAATTTTTTTACATATGTAGATGACTTTGTGACCTTCAAGAGAATAGATTCCTCATAGGTAGAACCGAATTCCAATCATGCTAACGCTGTAGTATGAATGTTCTTCATTATAAATTAAGACAGCCTATGAGAACGTAACGTTTATGAAAAAAATATCAATACTAGACAATCAGCAGTCTACTATTAACAGTTCTTAAAACAATATTTATCAAGAGATTTGTTGAATTAACTGAAACACAAGTTCAATACCAACTTCCTCTAGAAATGGACAATATGGTGTGTCTGATGTAAATAATTCCCCAATCACAAGGGGCAGATTAGATTAATTAAAAGCACCTGTTAAAATCTGAATAGACTGATTTGAGCACCAAAGACTATACTCTGCCACACCAAATCAGAGTGTGGTATATATCAAACAAAGAGCTACAAAACAAGGATTTATTGATCGGTGGTCAGCTAAATCAAGGTTTGCGGCACAAAATTAAACAAAACATACTACAACCACATGAGATCTTTTTTTTTTTTTTTTTGGTTCAATACATTCTGGTGAATAAAAATGAAAAGACAAACATTTAGAGGCATTTTACCATATAAAAACACAAATGTGTTCAAAGATGCATAATTAGCTCACATAGATTGAATTGGGCGAGGTGAAGTGTAATCATGAAACATAAATCAACATGTTAACACACATCAATTACCACAACCAGTGCACAAATGCAAGATGTACACTGGTTTGTCAAACACTACTCATGTGAATCAAAAGAAAACCCTTACACAGAAGGCACACACATTAACCAGCCGACAAATAAACATGGCGACGAGGCATGACTCAATGCAATACAGAGAAACTACATACACGTACAATATGTATAAGCACACCACATTACCTTTTGTTCTGGAGTTCTGCTTTGTTCAAATGTGAAAAGAAAAAAAAAATCAAAACCTTTCATGGAGTAAACCTCTGATTTTTGCAAGCCTGCAGACATGATTGAGTTAACATGAAAGCAATCATGCCAAAGAGTGCAGTAGGAACTGAAACACACATAATATTTATCCATAAGATCTCAGTTTGGTTTGGTTACTTCATCTGATGGTTCTCAAGTTAACATACATTGTTTGTAGGGCTCTTCATATTATGTAATTATAGTACAAAACATTACATTTCTAAGGAATTACCATGATATTGTTATCATGATATCACACACACCACAACGTGATAGTGTGCACATGCTGTTTCCAAACATGTTTCCAAGATGTTTGAAAGATTTACGATGAAAAAGGAACTTTTTCTTGGTCAATACTTGACATGATTTGACTTGATGTGACTTATTATTTTGATCTATGCAAGTCTGGTCCATTTGATATGAGCACAGTAAGACACCATTCATCTAAATCTGCATCACTTACCTACATGTGCAAGCATTCTGTTTTTTAAATTAATTAAGTTATTAGTTGTTTAGATATTTATCCATTCATTTTTGCCACCATTAAAAAAAAAAACAATTTTCAACAGAATACATTTTAACTGGGATGCTACTTCATTCTAACTTCAACCAATATGAACTGATGAATGTAACAGGAAGAGTATTAGTTTTTCAACATTTTCATTCCAAAAAACAGATGTTGCGATCACTGCAGGCCTAAAAAAATGATAAAATCTTAAAAATGTGGTTTGCGGGGCAAAAACTCTTATTACCCAAGCTGGTCTTCTCTAAAGCTACTGTTGCTGGCAAAAAACCGATATCATATTGTATTGTGAGTTGTGTCACACAGGTTATATATAACGGGGGTAGAAAGAGATTAAAACTTAATTTTCAAGTTTCTCACTATTCCAATGGAAATCATGCAAAGTCCTGACGTCTTTCAAATCATTCGTTCACTTTATTTGGTCAGCTGGCTTCATCTCTTGAATCACTGAACTTCATGCCCACAACACACAATGCAATTGACTGCAAGACACAGGAATACATTTTTCTTCACATATACACACACATTATGGAATTCTTCCACTCACATTTTATATTTTTGAATGTAATCAAGGATCTCAAGACAAGCTGTCCTGATTTTCCTAGTTTCAACAAAAAAACAATATCTCCAGAAACAGAGTCAACCTAGAAGTGACTGCAAGCACTTTTGGAGGCAGAGCGATTCTGCGGTTAACGCATATAAATATGTACAGGTACAAAGCAGCTGGCGAGAGTCTCTGATGAAGGTTAACCCATTGGGGACGAGTCCCGAGTATACCCGGGCAGGTGTCTATGGGAAATGCGTGTTGAAGCAAAATCAGTCCATCCTCAACGGGTTAAGATTCAGATTTGAATACAAATATCTTTGTCTCTTTAATCCACTGGTTGCTCACTTCAGAGTTAGTATCTCAAACAGGGCAAGGCAGGTCCCAAATCTCCTTTAGCTCAGTACTCAGTGGGTTAAATAGACAACTTTCAAAAAAGAAGAACCGCATTAGTCCAGTTGGATTTTGTACTCAGATGACAGTTTCCAAGTGAGATCGCATTGACTCAGGCGATGCAGGTGTCGAGGACAGTGCAAGTGTACTGGTATTTGTTGAATTGTTGACGTCATCAACATCATCCATTCTGGAGGCACGTTTGTGCCACGGTGAGGGATCCGAATCTGGTTCGCTCTTCACTTTGCTACACTTGGCCTTGCAGGGCGAGTCCGACTTGCGAACTTGCGACGAAGCGGCAGGCAGCGTGTGGTAGATGCCCTGCGCGGCACCTCCACCCAACAGCCCGCCCGACGTAGGCAACACTGTCGGACTGGGAACCACGGGCACAAGGTCCATTCTGGCCTTACAGGCGTGGGCTGTTAAAGGATTAATCAAGTCGGGCATGCTTCCCGTCAGACCACACGTACCCGAGTTGGGAAACAAGTGAGCTTTGGTGGGTTTGTCCGGCGACATCGGTGACGCCGGGGTGAAGTCCTCGCTAGAGCTACTGCCACTTCGCGAGCCTCCTATGCCGGACTCGCGGATTAGGGGATGCATCTCAATCGGGAAAGAGGGCTGCTGATGCGACTCCGTCGGCGCTACGTTGATCAGCTTGGCATGTTTCTGGCTGTCGCAGTCGGTATCGATGATAAGCGGCTGGAACTCAGTGGTGGTCGACAGGCGGTTGTTGCTGGAGTTTTGCTGCAGGTCGCTGCTCTCTCCCGCATCCAGACGAGTAGATTCGTGGACGGGATTCTCCTCGAAATCCATGCTGATGCCTTCATCGGCGATGACCTTTGGCGTACCAAAATCCGTGCTTTCTTCCGGGGCACTGAGCTCAGAGTTATATTTGACTGGTTCATATTGACCTGCAATAACCAAAAGATGTCAGAAGTACACCGATTAACAAAATGTCAAAGAATTCACGTTGAAATGATGGTTCGTTAACATTCTCATTCAGTTATTCCCTTGCACATGCATGCACATACATTTGTATATAATATGTTTATGTTTTGTTATTTGTTGCCAAGTTAATCCTTTGTTATGGCTATTCATTTTTATGAAGTCATCTCCACAGCAGAATTCAAATTAGAAAGCGTTCAATGTTAACACCAGCTTGTCATGTAAATTCCTGCAATAACTTTTATCACTCTGTTTACAGGATAGCTCATTCAATTCTTTTTTTTTTCCCATCTTTTCTGCTGCATACAATTTCCAAGTGACATGTTATTGCTGAGCATATTTTTGAGAGATATATAAACTCAGTTCTCCACATACATGTATTTTCTGGCCAGAGGATAATTACAGAAACAAAGAAAAGTCACTTGTTTCATTATATTACACATCTTCCCTGTGGAAATGACTTTTTGCAGTGTCAAATACTATCATTAAAAAAGGTCATTAGTTTTGAGCTCCAGCTTGACAATAGTTAATGTTTGACTAAAACATCCTATGGTTCTTCTTGAGTTCCCAAACACACATTTATCCACAGTTTGCTCTTCTTGAAACCATTCTTCATTATGGAAGAATGTCATAACTACACACAATAACAAAAATATATTAGTCTTAAAAAGTGATAAAAATCACTTGTACATTTCTACTCCTTAATGCTGTCTACCTCAACAGATATTAGGACATGGAGCAGTAATTATTATATGGGATACAATGTAAAGGCTGAGTGAGAACTACTGCAACATATAATGTACTCATTAGTGCACACACACAGACATCCATGTTTCACTGTTGCAGTCTCAAATAAAGAGTTTGACACACATAATATTATTTACATCTTCTTCACACACTGCAAGATTATAAAATATTTCTAAAATCTCAAGACTATAACTGATTTGTAACAAGCTTGCTTTACATTCACATTACTATGAGCATGTAAATAATCAGCAAGGACAATGTGTATGTTACATTTGAAAAAAAAAAAAACTAACAGGGTATACACATTCTGTCTTCTGCTTTGAAGGCAACAGAAATATCAAACTTCAAAAACTCTGAGTTTTAGTTTCTGAGTTTGTACTATTCATGCATAATTTAGCTGGCATACTGTACAACTAGAAATATTCAACTCATAAAAATTTCGTGAAATGGAAACTTTTTCATGGCATGAAACTTTCGCTATCAATACTGGCATTCAATGTATTGTGTAGACAAACACATACTCATACGCATTACTTCCATGAATCCTGGCTCCTCCTGAAATTTGGGAAGGTTTCATGCAGCCAACATTTCTGGTTTTACAGTATGCTCAAGCCTTCAAAGCATGGAATTGCATTTAAGGTGCAGTCACGGAGTGAAGTCTCATACTACTGTATGTACTCAGGTTACAAACTGAGCTTCTTGCTGAGAACATGTGTGAGTTCTTGCTTAATTTCTTGTGAAAACAAAAGCAAAAACACAAGCTCTACAAACTTAAGAGATTACAAAACAAAATAATGTTTTGAATCTGGTGGTAGCATAGGATTGATGAATTCTGCTCCTTTTCCTACAGATGTATAATTTTGACATCCATCTCAAAATAGTCACGGGGGGAAATACCGACATGCAAATACACATGCGAGGTTTCAGAAGAAAAACGGAGTACAATAAAAAAAGCTGTAGTGAAAGCATTGAGGTGAAGCTCTGTGCATTAGTCCCATCAACAAGTTCTGACATCACAAAAAGGTTTTGTGAAAATTAGTGTCATTTCTCATAATATATTTGGCTCTTTTCATGCGCAATTAATTAACTTAGTAGTGTGTGTCAGACTTCAGACAGTCATTCTTATCATCAAATTAAAGATACAACTTGGATCTTTACCTTTCTCAGTCATCTGTGACCGAAGGTTCTGCTTGTTTTTGCATTTTTCTAACCTCTCATATGTTTGGGATTGTTGTTGTTGTTTTTTCTTACAAGATCATGGAATGAATTTCTGGAACTCTTTCATCATCTGACCACTCACCAGCATTAGTTTTTGCCAGCAATTCATAGCAATCACTTGTAATCTGCTTAAACTGCTCTTTGCTTAATTTCATTGTACTACAAAATAGCAATCAGATGTCTTCAATTGGTAGCACCTTTCTTCATTCAATTCTGTAAATCAAACTGTAAGGCATACGTATGCTGAGCACAATTTGTCATATTTGGTCAACTACATTGTACTTATTGTACTTAATATTTAGTTGGTAGTGTAACCATATATGCTTATTAAACTCTTTGTTTATGAGCACAATACTACATGCAGTGCTTTTCTCTCACAATATCATTCACTCTACAATAAACTAAAAATTCATACGGAGGGAATTAATTAAAAAGCATGTGCAATTATGCCTTCTCATTCAAATCTGCCTGCTAATTACTGAATGAGAATTTTTTCTGTGAGACAGATGAGCTGTAAGTTATAAAATATGTTTAACTGTGGAAGAAATGACATAGCGAAAGTGTCTGTAATATGTAGAATTAAAGGTCAGTGTTGATCATTGCAATCACAATGGCATAATTCTTCGGGTGTGTGTTAGAGTAAACCCCTCCCCCCCCCCAAAAAAAAAAGACGAACATAAGACAAATACAGGTTACAGAAGTTACAAGAAAAACAAATATCTCAACAGTGCCACATATCTCACTTCTCTGTTAGTCATTGGGTCGTTGTGACAGACCAACTCAATCTATTGTTCCTAAAAGTTAGAGTGAACCCAAGACTTGTCTCTCTCTGTCTAACCCCCATTAAAAAAAATATACACAAAAAAAGAGAAGTAACAAAAACTGTAATACATAATAAAAGAATTAAAATACATGTACAACGTGTATATCAATAAGGCTTCCATAGGATACTGTAGCAGAATTTTATATACAAGTACTACACAATATATAAAATTTTGTATTCTCTATTACAGAATGCCATAAAGCAAAAAACTGACCCTCCAACATGTACATGTATTAATATGATGGAAACAGTCATGTGTGAGAGCGTGAAGATCAACTTTAAATAAGGCATGCATCAGTCACATCTTGCTATACATGCTGGGGATGGGTTTGAAATCAAAGAGAAATGGAGAGTTTCTCTGCATAACAAGTGCAAGGCACATGACCCATGTTAAATCACATGCATATACATTGATTGCTGGTTTTAAAGTGAAACTCAAATCGCATATTCAGGGTGACATAAATCAAACAAAAGAATAGAGAAAGTTTCATTTATATCAGACTACAGAATGAAATAACACACATACAAAGTAAACTGTAGCTTTAAAAGCAATATAGAAGTTTCTCATCATGTTTTCTTCCAACATTAATATTGTTCATATGAAATATGCAAATAAGATGGAATAATGATGTCATCTTTTTTTAAAGGACCCCATGGAAAGCAGCTGCACACCAATCCTCACTATTAAATATCCTACTTTGTACTTAATTTCAAAAGAACATTGTGGCTTGTGACTGTTCACTTTTACCTGATGCCTACAACACTCTGTTTATGTTTTACTGTTATGTTTGTTCTTAAATATTAAACAACATTCTAATGTGAAGTTTAACATGCAATTGAGTTTCACTTTTTTTTCAGAAGTCATGATAGGTTTTTTGCTCTTTTTTTTTTTTTTGGGGGGGGGGGATATCGTAGAAGGTGGCAGATAAAATCAGCAAGAATGTACCATAGTGTGCAAACAGTGTTGGAAATAGATCTTAATATACATGGTATCTAAATTTATCTAAATCAACACATCCTAATTCAAGAATACAACAAAAAATAAATGTAAAAATAGAATGTAAGATATAGTACTAGGTACCAACTGACATCTCTATATCTTTTTCTCTTTAGTAAATGAATTGCCACCTGCGGGGGAAAAAAATCCACTGATCAGTACTGATCAGAACTTAGCAATGAACTCACTAGCCATGGAGAGCCCCATGCAAAGTTAATGTGGATTCAAAAATCTTGTTGGGAAAATTGTCTCCCCCACAGTTTAAAATGCAAAAATGGCAGGGTACAGAATAGGCTACAATCCGTTGTACGACTCTATGTTCTGCAAGAAGGGAAAGAGTAAGGGATAAAACTCAGGAAGGGGCAAGCCCTTTAAGTGGCTTTCTAAGATGGTGAGTGGAAAAGAAGAAGAAAATCTATTCAGGAACATACATGTGGCATACTGAATAAGCTGTTATTTTTGCGAGGGTTTAATTTTCGCGAATTGCGCAAATTGCAGTTGGATGCATTAGGCTAATAGTGCATTTATGATAGTGTCGCTGTCAATTCACGAAAACAACCTCTCGCAATGTTTGTGACCTCCTCATTCGCAAAAAATATCTGTATGCGAAAATAACAGCTTATACAGTACCATAATCCTGTTGCAAGTGTGTAAAGTCTGGAAGGGGGGGGGGGGAAGGGGGGTGATGCAAGCATCTTCATGTGGTCAGTCACGGTCAGTGCTGGTGGGCCAGATACAAACTGAGAAGCAGGTAGCAAAGGATGCAAGAGTTGGCGGTTTAAAGCAAAGTGTCTGCAAGGGTGGGGAAACGGGGGGGGGCAGTCATGTGCTAGTAGCAGGAGATAAGAGACTTGGTTACCTTGCACAGTGTGAAATGCGCAATATATACAAGAAATGGCGCCTTCTATACACAAGAGTGCCCCATCAGGGGGTGTATGCAGGCAGTGCAACGGACGATTCCACTACAACTACTACAGCAAAGCCTGCGTGATAATATGAGAACAAGACAAACACATAGAGAAAAGAAGGCATAGCATGGGTAGTGTCTGTGTATGCATATGGCAGGCAAAGATTGTACTATGTGACATGCATCTAAAAGCCCTCTTTTTTTCCTCCTCAAAGAAATATATAACCATGTTCGTTACATTATTACACAAAGACAGAAGTTAAAGGTCGTAATACACAGTTGAGTCTCATTCAGCTTCGTTAACCAACACAAACAATGACATTTGATACGCATTTTCAAGGCCCAAATGCACACACCAACAAAATGATGCCATAAATGTGTGACTATCCATCCGATGTGAAATCCCAGATACCATGAGTATGGTACAGGACTGTACACTACAGTGCATCACCTTTATATCCAACTGATATCGAACGAAGAGTGCCATCAGTTTCTATTTTCACGAGACATTCCAACACACACATACAAATAATGAGAGATGAAGACACTGACATGAGAAAACTGCTTGTATCATTGATGAGAAAATCAAACAATTCTTGTTTTTCTTTCTACATACACTTGTATATGACCAGTGGTATATTTTATGTACACTTAGGAAAAGTAACAAGAAGTCATACTTGTGATGAAATATGAATGGTGCACAAAAAAAAAAAAGTTTGCAAAATAAAAAGAATGCTCTACTATACAAATGAAACAATAATGCTGCAATTAGTACCATAAGTTGTATGATGCCTAAACTAAAAAGGGCAAAGAAAATGCAAAATAAATGGTCAAGCAAGGATAAGATGGTATATGCTTCAGAAACTGCTTGGATATTGGATTCAGAGAAAAGAAAAATCCCATCAAAAACTAATGGCACATTAAAACATAATACCCTTATCATTTTAAGCTATTCCTTGATCTTCCTTCACAATTCCCCCCATCAAAAGCCTCTCAAAACTTCTTTATTTCCAATTCATTTTCAATGTTCAATACTGTGTCTCTTCAGTTTTGTGCTTTATGTACAGCAATCAAATAGTTCATATTTTCCACTTGGAAGTTTGCCCGATTTCACTGCACACTCATCATCACATCAAATTTGATATATCAAGTACAGTGTTGTACTTTCAAAAACTATTTGACACAAGCTTTTCAAATAACCAGGACATCAAACATATAAGAGAAAGTTTGCCTCATAGGATTCGAGGCATATTGCAGGAAAAACAGCTACAAATGATATCAGAAGTATTATTGCCATTGTCAGAGCACACAAGTTATGATGTTTTAAAGGATCAAAATGTTTTATTTGACCGCATCAGATTCATGTGGTCACACACATACTACTGCATATAAAGCAAAATTTCTCACTATATCAACTCATGAACATGCAATTAATGTGTATATACTGTCTTGTGAAGCTGGTAATAAAATGATATAAACACAAAGAGGAAGATATTAGATGTATGAAGCAAAAAGGATAAAGAAAAGCAAACTCTGCCAAAGAGAAAAATAAAAATGAAAGCCAAAATATATGGAAATAGATGAAAAGATGGGGTACTTTTATTTGATGGTAGATAGGAATGATGCTGGCTCAGGGAAGGATGAGTTACACTTGAGATGTGAAATTGACTCCAACTGGCTGCCCTGTAAGCATTGGAGGCGGAGGCATTGCCATGGAAACGAGGAGGATGTTGAAAAAAGAGATGGAGAGGCATTGTTTAGACACGAGTGGGTAAAGAGATACGCCAACACATCGAGAGCAGAGTCATTCAACCAGAAACTTATTTCAGATTTCAGCTCTCAGAGCAATTTCCCTTGCTTGCAAAGTTCAGACTGGCTTAAAACGTTCAGTCAAGAGCAAGATTGTATGATCAGTACGATATTTAAAGAAAGTTAAAGTAAAGTTTCACAAGATTTCCAAAACAGTGATACAAGAAGCACCATATTTACAAATTAGGATAGATATGATGACGATGTCATCGGCTCTCACATTTCCAAGTGATCTTTTCACAAATCTTCACTAAATTTCTCCATTTGACATGAAACCAAACAGAAATACTTGTATCCTTTAATAACATCCCCTGCATGTTATTTAGACCTAATGACCTGGCATATATGACATTTCGTAGGAGAATGGTTGCAGTTGCTAGATTGCCCCATAACATGACCTCCTGACTATTTGTGTACACACCAGCAAGAGAGCTGTACGGTGATAACACCATGGTCTCTTCTGATTTGTGTACATTGCTTGCAATATTACTATGTGCAGCAAAAATATGAATCTTGATAATTATATGTCTTTCTAATTCTAGGTCTGGTTTTGATGAAATTTCTCCCACTCTGTTAGTTTGATTTTTAAATACTTGATTTTGAATCAATTTGTACGTGAAATCTGCGCTCTAAAGACTATAAACATAATAAACTTGTCATCTTCTTCTGATGCCCATTTCTCGCTTTCTGTAGATATCTCTATAATTTAATAGCTGTTGTCCATGAGAAGTTTGGGTGTCTTGTGTAAAGACTAGGACGATTACAGACTCTCTTAATAGGGGAACAGGCCAAGGGATATTTTATTTTTGGGGTACACACAGCCTTTAAAATAGCAAAATTCTACATGCACTTGTACATTGTATACGATCCTCGATGGCAAGCTCCTGATAACACAGGTAATTCATACTCTACACTGTCAGGTAGTACTGTATATATACGTATATTATATATATATACATATATATGGCAGACTTGTACCTTGAATGCAATCTTGATTACTTCACTGCACTACAGATGTTTCATATGACACTATTAAGACCACCGACTGAGGGAAATGCATTTCGTATCATTACACACACACACACACACACACACACACACAAAATGACCCTTCTTGAGGGCATCTGTTTAAACATCATAAATCGCTATAATATAATTTTCCATTGGTGCGTCAAGCCTCTTTTTCCTGTTCTTCTCTCTTCTCATCTATTTGCCCTTCATTCTGTGATAACATATTATTATATACAGTGTACATATATATTTGTGTGTGGGTTTTTTTTTTCTGTTTTACGACATAATATTTCAAAGCACTTTAACGACAGCTGGATATCCAGTGTAAAGTAACACAAATGTGAAACCTAAAACATTGAAATGGAAATACATATCTTCCACATCTAGAACCTTCTCAGCTTTGGAGCAAAAGAGCAATAAAGCATGGAAATTACCTGCCAGGTACTGTTGCAAAACACACGCACAAAAAGAAAAACAAAATGTGGTGTCTGAAATACCTTGATAGAATAGATAAGATTCTAATCTACAGTATTTGAAGCTAAAAGTGGAATTTGAAGTTGGAAAAGGAAGTAAACATGGAAAGGAAATACTCAACAGGTGCGATGTATTACCAGGATGAATGTAATGAGTTTCATACTTAGTAGAATGGAATCTCTAACAAGTATTCAGTTACACATTTAATTTCCACCACAAAGACAACAAATAGGGGAGGAAGAACGATATCCCTTCAATTTGTGGCATACATCCGACAGTCCCTGTTTTGGTGACGGATGCGAGTATGGAAATGCTGCCAAAGTTTGTGCTTGGTGACCTAAAAACCCTTCTTTTCAGAACCTGCCAAAATTATTTGAAGGAAATTCACAAACAAGGCAAAGCCTCCCACCTAGCCCCAGAATTTCAGCAGTAATGAAAAATCAAGCACTACTTGTTTCAGATGCAATTACATCTTGGTTTCATCCTTGTCACAACAAAAGAGTAAAGGGGCGAAAATTGCTGTCCAAACCTTACAGTGTTTAACTGTCTTCATCTTCCATGAGAAAATTAGAAGCTTAGTGCTAATAGAGCAAGATCTGCACACCGGAGTATAGACATGAATGATGTGTAAACTTTGAATGTTACATGATCCCTCTTTCTTTTAACTACAACTGTATATCAAAAATGTGTATCATACCATCACACAAAGATAGACAGACAGACAGATAGAGACAGAGACAGTGATAGATATATACAAATTATAGACAGATACAAGTTGTAGATAGATAGATAGATAGATAGATAGATAGATAGATACAGTGTAGATAGAGAGATAGATAGATAGATAGATAGTCAGATAAACAGAAAGTTTGATGGATGAACAAACAGACAGAAAAGTCAATCATTCAATCACTACGAGCCTAGAAAATAACATTCTTTTTTTTTTCTTTTCATCTAGAAACTTTTAACTTTTTCTTGTCAAGCCTACAGAATTCATATTCTTGTCAAGGTATGACCTTCTCCTTCCTTTGAAGCATACCTCAAGGTTTCACAGAGGCATTAATTATGCTAGCACCAAAGCTGTGTACTGCTGAAGTGTTATTCTTCATCAACTCTACATCATACTTTTTACAAAATTTGGGAGCAATGCCATTTGAATAAAATACATTTACAACATATGGCATACCTAGGGATGGGGGGGGGGGGAATTCTGCATATTATCTTCCTCATGTATCTAATGTAGATGCAAGATCTTTAGGATAACCCACTTTGTTGCCTGCTTTCATCAAAACATGAAGAACAACCAGAAAATTCCCCAGGAGAACACCAGTGTTCCAATACTGTCTCTCAAGTTACAGAAACTCTACACCGTAGATATTTGTAGGCCGCTTGAACTTCCTCTCCTAAAGAGGAAAAAACCATTGCCATCAAGGCCACCTGTGCATGCCTGCAGACAGAAGCCAGCAATGTATGTATGGAGGTTCACACTACATTTCTCTTCCCAAATAACTAAGCATGAAATCACATAGGACCTTGGTTATGAATACTTTGAACATCCGATCATAAACTTGCAACAGAAGAAAATGTGTGGAAGGTTCTTTTTTTAACATTTTCTACCAACAAAAACATATCAATTCAATCTTTTTTCTGTTAATAAAACAGACACAAAAAGAAAAACATAGCATATGACCATTTTTTTTTTTAACTGGAAAGATAAAATACAGTAATTCAAGAAAACATTCAGTATGCTGCAGAAGGAGTGAAAGATTTCCTCAATGAACATTCACTAATTTTGATTAAATTGCCTTTGTCTCAAGCTTATCTGTAAGACCGGAAAACTTTCCTCCTGTACATGTTCCTCTTTACAATGTACATAACAAACCTTCATACCAAATATGACTATGCACAGAGAAATAGATCTCATGTCTGCAAAACTATGTGACCTTCTTCCATGAAAAATCATGACTGCACATACAAGAACAATGTAGTCTACATAAATTCCATCAAGGTATCTTCTCACTTCTCTACTTGCCAAATATCTTCCTTTAAAAATGGCCATTAAAAAAATAGAAGCATGTACCAAACTGCACCAACAGGTGGCGCTGTCCACTTTTTATCTCCCCAGGGTGATCCTGTGAAGTGCTAACTTATAATCTTCTGACAACTCATTGAATATCAGTCTCTCACCTGAATTCCTGTAAACACAGGAGTTTGAGAGCTTCCTGTTTTCCACGCTGTATGATCCTGTTGTGTTACTGAATCTCTTACTGTCGGGCTCTTCTGTTGAAGCAAAGAAATATATTCAGTGGTCATGAAGAAGGCAACAACATTTCTACCATTATGTTCCTACTTCAGCTGCAATGATACCAAAAATGACATTTCATAAGCACTATTTTTACTATCCTCTCTAATGTCAACATCTTCTTCTTCATCTTTTTTTCATTATCAGAACCCTTAATTTCAATATCAATGTTACATCATTATAACCTTCATCATCATTATACATCATTATAATAACCTTCATAATTATCATCTATATTCCAGAATATCTGGTGGTAGTTTTAACCCATTGAGAACAGACTGGCTTTGCTACAACACCAATTTTCCATAGACACCTGCCCGAGTATACTTGGGACTCGTCCTCAACAGGTTAAGAACATTTTACCTCTTTTGAGTATAAACACATACATTTCTGTCAAGTATCAGTAGTTGGAGATCACGAGGCTACGGTAGCGACATGTCGAGTTTTTTCTGAACTCGTACATTTCGGTCGAGAATCTAACTTTTGCTTGACATGTTGTAATAGAATTAGTGTCAAATCCAAACTAAACGAACATGGATCAAGTTAAAAGACCTACAGGACCTGAGGTTAGCTCTCCAAGCAAGCCTTCAAGCAAAAAACCCAAGCTGAATGACAGCGACAGCGACGACTCCGGCACCATCGAAACCTCAACTGTCACTTCCCCAGTCGCGCAGGGCATACTAGTCACAGAGGGTACCGGTGCTGCATCAGAGCAGGCTCCAGTGTGGTTCGTGTCGTTTGAGAAACGTTTTGAGGACAAGATCGACAGCATGCTTGTCAAGAGGCTGGGTGAGTTGACTCTGAAACTGAATGAGCAAGGGGAGAAAATAAGCAGTCTGGAGATTGACTATGACAATCTTAAAAGAGAGGTTGCAGAGAGAGAGGAGAATTCTACCCTCAAAGCTATTGTTGATGATCTAGAAAATCGCTCCAAGCGTAACACGTGTTTCACGGGGTCCCGGAGATAGGAGAAACGGAGGACTGTCGAAAAACCATCGATACCGTTTTGCAGCAATTTGTGGGCCTGGCCTCATCTTCCTACTCATTGAAAGGGTTCATCGGACCCCTACTCATCGTCATGGTCAAGGTGGTCAGGTCAGAAATACCAAGCCTAGAATGATCCACGCATGTTTTTCATCATTCATGCAAAAAGAAAAAGTCAAAGCAGAGTGCCTGAAGCGCTTCAAGGCTGAGGAGTACAAAAACCACAAGCTATTCATCGGAGATGATCTGAGCAAGAGGGTGCGTAACCTACGCAAGAGCAGGATGGAGGATTTCAAGCGTCTCCGGGGTGAAGGAAAGAAACCTTTTTTCATATATCCTGCGAAGCTGGCTCACAAGGATCCAAATACTGGGAAGCTCGTTGTGCTGTGAATTGTGCTTTGTGTGTCATCAACTCATGTATTTCCTGTACATCATGCGAACGTGTGTTCTGTTCTGACAAGATTGACATTCATCTTCTTGCTCCACTTACTCTTTGAAGTCTCTGCAAATAATATAGAGCACTGGTATTCGAAGTTACTATGGCTCGTGCTGAGCATGTTGTTATTGACCTTTCAGAGATTTTTCCAAGAAATTAGTCACTTGTTGAACAGTTTTTGTTTGTTTGTTTTTTGTTTTTTTTTTGCTTTTTAGTTCTGTTGAAATGTAGATTTTACTGTGTTCTGTGGAGTATATAATACTCTTGATATTTGTTTGTTTTTAAAAGTTGGGCATTATTTTACGCTCTCAACACACAAGTTGGAGCCTCCACTTTGTGCTTTTAGTTTTGTTGAAATGTCGTAGATTTTACTGTGTTCTATAGACTATAGCGATTATATACTCTTGATATTTGTTTGTTTTTGATAGTTGGGCATTATTTTACGCTCTCAACATACAAGTTGGAGCCTCTACTGTTTTATTAAAAGAATGAAGGATTTTATGGTCCTTGTTGGCCAATATTATTCCCTTGAAGTTGAGGTTCGCAAGTTTAAAGAGAGAGTGTCTTTTTTATGATTGAAGTTCTGAAAATAACTTGGAAAGTTTCTTAATAAAATTATAAAAATATATATGACAGTTTGAAACTAAAAGGAAGGTAGGTTTAATGTATTTTAATTTTTCCATATTTATTTTAGTATTGTATTTATTTATTTATTTATTTTTGGGATTAGTAAGGGTACCCGGTACAAAAGGTAACATATAGAAACATTGGACTAGGAATGTTCTTTTGTTTTATTTTTTTACTCCAAATATTTACTGAAAAGTACCAATTTTGATGCCTCTGCTTTACATTACTTTGTTGACTTTGGTTTTATTTTTCAAAAATGGTAATTTCAGGCTATTCAGACAAAGGTATATGAAGTATAGTGGAAACTGCAGTAATAAGTTAAGATCCTTTTTAAAGGAAGCAATCTTTTTGGCACACTGGTTATGTTTTGCATTTGTTGGATTATGGTCTGCTGTTGCCGTAGATCTACATTGCGCTTCATAATGCAGGACCGTATGGGGTCCTGCATTTCCATCTAGCGCGATCTTTGTCTTTTTTTGGTCACTATCAAATTTGCTTGAAGCTTTATTTTTTCTTTTTTTCCCTTTAGCAGTTATAACATTTGTTCATGAATGTGGTAGTGTCACTATCAAGTTCAACAAAGAACTTGCCCTGAGAGATGCAGTCTACAATGTATGCCAATTGTTTGTTGATAAGTTACGTGGTTAATTTGAATACATGTAATATTTTCATTCTTGAGGTTGATCTATTTGTAAAATTTTTCACTTTTTATTCATTATGATGTTAAAAATTTGTACATTTAATTGTCGTGGATTGCAAGACCCTGTAAAGAGGAGAAAAGTGTTTTACTATATGAGAAATATTGAATCTAATATTATTTTTTGGCAAGTTACACACTCGGATGAATGTGATGAAAATTTTTGGAAAAACTCAATGGGGGGAATCAGCCTGGTTCACAAGATATACATCTAATAGTAGAGGAGTGGCTATCTTAATTAGAAATTCAATCTCTATGCAAGTAAAATCTATTGTTGAGGATCCAAATGGTAGATATTTGATAATGAATACGGTTTAAATGATATTCCTATTATTCTTGTTAATTTGTATGCCTCAAATAAGGATGATCCTGATTTCTTCCTTGAAGTATTTGGTGAGATTGATAAACAAAGTGGTTCATCTATAATTGTTGGAGGAGATTTCAATACAGTTATAGGAAATATGGATTACCAGGGTTACAGACCTAAACATTCCAATATAAAAGTTAGTGAAATGTTATCTGTTTTAATGGAAGATTTTTGTTTGATTGATATTTGGAGAAATTTCCATCCAATATTGAGACAATATACCAGACACCAGAAAAATCCAAAAGTTTTGTCCAGGTTGGATTTTATTTTGGTTTCTAATAATTTTGTTAGTAATTGTGTAAAATCCAAAATTCTACCTGGAATACAATCAGACCATTCAGTGGTTTCCTTAGATTTCAAAGATAATCAGCCATTAAAAGGTAGAGGATTTTTCGAAATTAAATTGTCACTATTTACATCATGATGCTGATTTTGTTAATATTATCAAGGATAAAATAAAAGAATTTAAAGAACTGCACAAACATGTTATATGTAATCCTGATACATTGTGGGATACTTTAAAATGTGTAAGTACTGGTATTTGTATGGAATACACTTCTAGAAAAAAGAAAGAAAGGAATAGAGAGGAAAGTAGATTACTATTGGAAATAGATAAAATCAAAGAACAAATTAGTAATAGCAATGATAAAAATAATACACTTATTTTGGCTTTAGAAAAATTGGAAGAGAACTTAAATAAGATATATGATTTTGAAACCAATGGTTTAATAATTCGTTCCAGAGCTCGTTGGCTGGAGGAAGGAGAAAAAAGCTCTAAATACTTTTGTAATTTAGAAAATAGATCTGGGCAGAAAAAGAATATCTTTTCTATAATAGATGATTATGAAAAGGTTATATCAGACCAATCTCTTATTCTGAAAAATATTCACAAATTTTATAGTAAATTATATTCTGTTCAAAATACTTCAGGACAAGAAGACAGATCCAATGTTTTTGAAATATTTTTTAATTCACTGGAGTCTCCCAAACCTACTGAAGGTGAAAATTTAAATCTTGAACAGCCACTTTCAAAACAAGAGTTGTATGATGTTCTTAAGACTATGAAAACAAATAAGACCCCTGGGTATGATGGTTTGCCAGTTGAATTTTATATTGTATTTTGGTATGATTTAAAAGTAGGGAATCCCATTTGCATGCCTTAAATGAAGAGTTGTATAAATACAGTGGTATGTTGAAGAGAGTATCATTTCAGAAACTCCCATAAAGTATTGAAAGTGGAAGGTAACATTTAGTACATTTTTATTGACCGTTAGATTTTGAATTGAATTTTTTTCGGAGCTCACCGTAAATTCCAGTACATTACTAGGCTACCTTTGCAGACTCATGCACTGCATGTGTGTCCTTCATGTATATTTTGTGAAGAAAGTTCATCAAAACTTACAAACATTTCTATATACATTCTTGCCACACACTCTATATGTTATTACATCAACTCTTATACTTTTAGATTTGTGTTTATAGATAAAAAAAAATACAGAAGACTGCAACAAAAAGGTTTAAGTGTGGCTGACACACAGAACTACTGAGTAGTTGAGTTTTGTGCGTTATTCAAATTGTAGATAACTGTTGACTTCCAAATTTCTCAGCAGTGGCCTAAAAAAGTCCCCTGAGGTTCATATTTAATGTTTTGCTGCATTTTGGGAGGTCTGTAAAAGGTATCCCCTACCTTTAAGTGACTTGTTGATTAATGCCTACAATTTTTCATTGCAACATGGAATGCTTTCCCAATCTCAAAGAAATGGTGTTATTGCTTTACTCCCTAAAAAGGATAAAGATCCAATATATATAAAAAAAAAAAATTACAGACCCATTACCCTCTTAACTGTAGATTATAAAATTATAGCCAAATGCCTTGCTAATCGTTTAAAGCGTTTTATAGGTCAACTTATTCATTCTGACCAGTCCGGCTTTCTCAAAGGCAGATCTATTGGTACCAATATTCGCCTTATTTTAGATGTTATTGAATATGCCAATGAAAATGATCTTCCAGGTTCTATTGTATTGCTTGATATTGAGAAAGCTTTCGATAATGTCAGACATGATTTTTTATTCCGGGCATTGAAACATTTTCAATTTTGAAAACATTTATAGATTGGATTAGAGTTGTTTATTCAAATAGAATTAGTTATGTCATGAATAATGGTTTTATGACTGATCGTATGCACATGGAAAAGGGTATTTTTCAAGGATGCCCTATTTCTCCTTACTTATTTTTATTTGTAATCGAAATGATGGCGTCTTCAATCCGTCAGAATAAAGATATCAAAGGATTTGATGTTGATAATCAGGAAATTAAAACGTCTCTGTTAGCTGATGATACAGTTTGTTTTTTGGATGGTTCTTCAGAATCTTTTGACAATTTGTGACCCGCTACAACAAAAAGGTCCTAAAGTCGCGCACAGTCGAAGCCGTGAAAATCGAGTTTGAAGTCAGAGCATTAAAATTGGTGAAAACTTACGATTTTCTGATTTTGATATATTATTGGAGTTTAACATGTCTTCTATCATCTGTCAAAATTTTGAAGCAAAATGATGAAAGGAAATATTAAAAAATAGCGTTTTTCTGAGCCATGTTTTTTTTGTTTTTGTTTTTGGCGTTTCAACGAAGCAGAAACTGGTTCGAAAATTTGGATTGAGCGCCACAGATAGGTTCCGCCCCTAACAACGACCAGAGTGATCTCATTGGTCAGTTTGCTGCTTGCTGCTAACCGAAGCGTGAAGCTCGCACACTGCCCAGTCGACTGGTGCGTGCGGGCGGGGTGCGCTATGCTCAGCCGCTTCTCACATCCTGGTCACTGATTTGTTGGTGAGGAGACCGCCGACGCTGATGTGCTTGAATGAACTCTTCGGGGGTTGCTAGGGCTTACCTTCTATTGTCCAGAGGTGAACACTAACTTGCGTGTCCCTTGATCGCGATTGCGTCGAAAGGAAGACTTTTAGGGCGCTTTTCTCGAAACAGTGATTTTTCAGACGTCTCGACATGCTCTCTTTTAAACATCGATATCTCCGCAGCCGATTATTTTTTATAAAATGTGATATATATCAATTTAAAGCAGAAAGATCTGGGATTATATCATGCAATTTTCAAATAATCGACCTCGCCTGACTTTAGGATCATTTTGTTGTAGCGGGTCACATTTGTTTAAGACATTGAATTGTTTCAGTGAACTTTCTGGATGCAAAATTAATAAGAGTAAAACAGAAGCTGTTTGGATTGGTTCCAAAAGAGGTTGTAGGGATATCCCTGCTTCTGGGTTTGGAATATCTTGGAAAACTACTCAGTTTAAATCTTTGGGTATACATTTTTGATTTGATAAAAGATTATTATTATTTTGATCTTAATTATAAGAAAAAGTTCAAACAAGTTGAACTTACCGTTAAATGTTGGCGTATGAGAAATCTTTCACTTATTGGGAAAATGTGTGTGATTAAAACTCTTCTATTGCCACAATTTCTCTATCTTTTCTCGGTGTTAGGTATCCAAATCCCTTATTTTTTTTTCTTCAAAGAATTGAATAAGATATTTTATAGTTTTGTTTGGAATGGTGGTAAGGATAGGGTGAAAAGGAAATTAATGTGTAATGATTATGCGCAATGTGGCCTTCGTATGATTGATCCTTATACATAATATGCCCTTGCTCAAAAAATGACATGGGTTAAATGTTTATTAGACAAAAATTATGACCGTGTGTGGAAGAGAATTGAACACGCATTTTTAAATAAATTTCATTCAAACATAGATATCTTTGTGGATTTCTCATGCTCCAGAATCCATTCTGAAAACTCTTAATAACATCCAGTTGGCAGATTCCCTCCGGACTTGGTATATTTTTAGGGAAGGGGCTTCTATGGAAATCTTAGGGAAAACTTCCTCAGATATTGGGATTTGTCAGTCATTGTGGTTCAATAAAAAGATAAGATCCAAATCAAAACAATATCTGTATTATGATGAATGGTATGTTAAAAATGTTCGTAAGGTTTCAGATTTATTGAACCCACCCCTCCCTGGACACAAATTATTTGAAAACTTAATTTTAGACTTTGATGTTTCTCGTAAAGATAGAAGAAAATATACATTTTTGTTGAAGAGTATACCAAATTCTTGGTTGGAATCCACTAATGTAGAAAATACTGACAATGATGTTGTTGGTATGATTGTTGATAAGCTTGTTCAATCTAAAAAAAAGTCCCTAAGTATGCATATTATGTAATACAAGATAAATGTACCCCAGATGACCGTTATGAATATTGGAAAAGATATGTAACTATTCCATCAGACTTAAAGTGGGAAGTGGTCCATAATGTGAATTTCAAGTGTTCAATCGATACTCGTTTACGTTCTTTTTATTCAAAAATTTTTCATAAATCTATTGCTTTAAATTATTTTTTGTTTAAGATAAAGAGAAAAGATTCGCCTAACTGTAGCTTTTGTGGAATATGACCTGATTCAATTGTTCATTTGTTTTGTGAGTGTAATGTAGCAATGCCCTTATGGAATGATTTGTTGCAAATAATTTTAAAACATGATAGTGATTTTAGTCTGGATAATTTTAAGAAAATGTTTGGAGTTTCTTCAGATAAATTTTCATCTTTTCTGTTTTCGTCGTTAAAATATGTCATTTATATATGTAAATTTAAAAACATTAGACCAAATTTTGAATTCTTTAAGTTACACTTGAAAATTAAGAAAGAAACAGAGTATTATGTGGCTAAAAAACAAGGTAAACTTCATCTTCACTCTAAGAAATGGAAATTTGATTTGTAAAACCCAGTAAAAGTTTAACATAGACTCTATTTGTTAGGGTAGAACCTGCAAGATGTTATACTGGTAACTACCACAATAATTTGTGTATTGATCAAAATGTTACTGCGTTTTTTGTCTTATTGATGATCTTATTTTTATTGTTATTTATATTTTTGTTCCATATGTTCATAATTATTGTGTAATCTGTATTGTTTGTAATCAAAAAATCAATAAAACATACAAATATAAAAAAAACATCAGTAGTTATCTGTATTCATTGTTGAGGTAATGATTGTTCAATGGATTTTCTAACAATTACATTTATTCAAATACAGTGTGTGTATAGCTATATCACTTGTTGTGCCTTTGCAGTGGACAGAAGAAGTCTGAGCAAGAAACAGAGTGACTTACAGCAGCACTGCTTGACCGGAAAGAATTTTGCTGGTTGGAGTTGGTGAGTATCGTGCCTCCGTACCGCTCACGTATGCAGTCTGGTAACCGCGTGCTGTTGCGTACATACCGACGATATTCTTTGCGTACCTATACATCAATCGTAAATGTAGACAAAGTTTAGAGTTCATAGTGTGAACTGGGCAATACATATGGCATCATCATCACAATTACCATCACACTTTGATTCAAAACCAGCATCAAGATCATAATCATCAGTATCACTACCATTACTAAATTTAGTATCATAATATTCAACTTCCTCACTGATAGTCTCAAAAGATGATAACCTCCTCTAAAATCAATATTTTTCATATTACAATCATACCCTTTGTCATATCTTTTACTATCCAGTAATTAAGCAATATACTATTTCACCAACACGTTTAAAGGACATTAAAAAGAATGCAGATTGAATTCAATTTTTTTCTTCAATACCACATAAGACAATTTCCTGCATTCACAATAAATCAATGCTTGCACAGTGTATCTCTACACCTACCTATATATCTACTCGTATCTACCTGTCTGTCTGTACGTCAGTCTGTCTACCTTGCAAGCTGTCTATCTGCATATCTATCTATATATATCAAATATTTTCTGTCTACCTATCTGCCTGTCTACTTTACCATCTTTCTACAGTGTACCTACTTGTACATTCTGTCTGTCGTTCTATCTACACTTATCTGCCTATCTACTCGCTGTAGTTTTATTACTATCTATCAATGCATCAATCCATCTATCTATCTAATCTATCTATCTATCTACCTTACAACCTGCCTATGCATATCTATATATTTCAAATATTATCTATCTACCAACATGTATCTGCCTGTCTACTTATCTTTCTACATACCTACTTTCTGTCTGCCATTCTGTCTACCTTCTTATCTGCCTATCTATCTATCTATCTATCTATAGAACCTATCCTTACCTTATCATTCATACAGCAGTGGAAGACAAAGATATGGACGCCTTGGAATGCGTTGGTGAGAGTGAAGAGGTAGGCGAAGGCTATCAGGTCTTCCATGACGCACAGGAGCCCAAATGCCCAGATGACCCCCACCAGACAGAGTAGAACTACTGCACCTCACACAAGTGACCTGAAAAAAGACGAGATAACCACAGGCCAACTTTAATTTTCATGTTCTCCTTGCTGTTTTCCCTTCACTTTGAATGTACACTTTGGAGTCGGGCAACATACTAATAAGTAGCAACTATATAATGAAAGTGGAAATTTCGTTTGAAGAATTTTTCACACTCACCGGGTAACGTAAATTTTGTGTGTTTTTCATTCATAGAGCTCTATATTATACGTACTAGAGTGCGGACTCGTCATACGCGCGCACGTTAAGGCTCTGTGATCGCATGGAGCACGATCCGCCATTACTAAGAGTGGCAAAACTTCAGTGCAGTGCGAATCGCTTGTGTATTAGCAATGTACCGTTGCGTTGACAACCGGGGTTGACAACGCCGGATTTGCTCCTTTGCAAGAGGTACACGCGCTGAAAATCAACGATTTGAGTGATAATTTGATAATCTCATTCACAAAACCACGCGGTACGCAATATAATTGCTATTTTTAATGTAAATTAAAGCTAAATAATTATCTCCTCAGTAGTGTATCAATATTTTCATACGCTGAGCGCTGATTGTTCATCGCGGACATTCAAGTGCAGCTACGCAGCTAATTAGCTCTGATTGAGCAAGTGGTGAACGCGACTTGGAGATAACCCCGGGGCGGGAATCAGTGGCGGGAATCAGTGGCATAGCTATGATTTCTCCAGTTTTAGGGGGCACTGGGGGCCTCGCAATTTTGTAGGGGGCACCCTGAACTGCTACTCTGATTATTTTTTTATTCAGAATATATATATATATATATATATATATATGGGGGTGGGAGGCACATGGTGGCATACATTTTTTTTTGGGGGGGGGGCGGGGGGGAGGTCTCCAATACCTCCAGCCCTGGGGACACTGCCATTACAAGTCCTGTATTAAACAATGCGTGTAAAAGGGGTTGTTTTTCACGGACGGGCAATGTACGCGCGTATGTGAAAAGGGTAGCAAAATCGCTGAAATCAGAGGAAAAGGCCATACTTTTACATTAGCTAGGCTATTTGAAAAAAGGTAGCTTCAGAGTGAATTTGGTGTATTTTGAGATCAAAGGATCATTACTTGTACACCCACACACACACACACACGGGCGCGCGCGCACGGGTGACACAAACACACACACACACACATACATAACAAACATAAATACACACACATACACATCCATAACACATCCATAACAAACACAAGTAGGCCTACACACACACACATACACATCCATAACACATCCATAACAAGCACAAGTAGGCTTACACACACACACATACACATCCATAACAAACACATTTGCAAGTAGGCCTACACACACATACACATCCATAACAAACACAAATACACACACACACACACACTTACTGAAGCCCCCACCTCAATTTTAATTAGAAATACAATAATTTGTATGGGACATAGTGAATATGCCTGCACACACAAACACACACACACACACACACACACTCTCTCTTTCTCTCTCTCTCTCTCTCTCACACACACACAAAGTCCTGAACATATCACACAAATGAATACATGTACTACAGAG
Organism: Diadema setosum; assembly: GCF_964275005.1. NCBI lineage: Eukaryota > Metazoa > Echinodermata > Echinoidea > Diadematoida > Diadematidae > Diadema > Diadema setosum. The sequence goes on along the minus strand of NC_092697.1, from coordinate 33,120,176 downwards.
TATAATGCATAGTAAATACAGCTCTATGGTCTTGTCATGGGATATTCTCAAATTATTCGACATAAATCATAAATGGCTGTTAGAAAATCTGTAATACAAAATACAAAATTATTTAAAGCCCAAGTACGCACTGGCAATATCGTCTGCATGCACAATTTTGGCAGATGCAGTGCGCGTGCATATGCACTTGCCACTCTCACTTGCCACTCTTAAGCCCCTTTTACACTTTCACGGATTGCTACACGGATGACCACGGATCGTCGTCCGTGGTGTTCCGGCATGCAAAATATCGATTTTCATCTCAATGACGGTGTGAACACGATCCCAACTGGGTGTCTACACGGACAAGTACGGAGGCTACACGGACAAGTACGGTGCGTACACGGACAGACAAGGAATGTACGCGGACCACAGCGGAAACGATACGGAGGCAACAAGGATATCAAGGAAGAGCACGGATGCAACTGGGTCCCTTCGAGGTCATTACACAGATATCCCTAAAATTTTGACAGATGACATTTGCTTTTGCTTTTGATACTTTATCTTTCTCGGACGACATGTCTCCAGAGCTAAATATAACAAGCACACCAGAAATCTGCAGCAGCGTACATACTTCTCTGCTTGTCGACACCATTAAGGCACATCTCTTTGTTTCAAACTCTCATTTTTCTGGAAAATAAAGACATAAATAAAGCAAAACAAAACAAATCAAAACACACAGAAAGAAGAAAAAACAGCAAGGAGGTATGTGTGGGTCACTTAAGCTTCTCCGGCGACCACTGAACGAACAGTATGAGGGGTTGATGGCTGTACTGATGGGGGAAGATGTGAGCAAATTTCACGGACTTTATGAGCTTGTATTGGCAAAATACACGAATATTTCATCCCGGATGGTGCCGATGCTAATGCGGACGTCCCGATGTCTTCACGGATTGTCCTAGAATGAGTACGGAGGCAACACGGAGTAGCCGATGCCTACGAGGAAGGAATACGGAGGCAGCACGGAGTAGACGGTGCCAGCAAGGAAGAGTTTGTATTGATTTTCATCCGTGATGTCCGGGATGAAAAATTAAGCAAGCTTAATTTTTCCGCGGACATGCCGGATGATCAAGGATAATACCGGATAACTTCACGGAGTCAATACGGTCATGCCGGAAACAGTACGAATGATCCCGGATCGACGATCCGTGGTCATCCGTGATGCGATCCGTGAAAGTGTAAAAGGGGCTTTAGTAATGGCGGCGAGCTCTCCATGCGATCACAGCGATTTAAATGAGTACGCCCTCTAGCGATATGTAAATACAGCTCTATGTTTTCATTCCACAGAACCAGAATACTAAATAGTGATATGTAAAGATCAGGTCTTCATATGTAGCAGGCAAAAATATTCACATGGTTACATTTTCATGCTAGTTTCCTATCGCGGGAAATGCGCAGAAATTTCCACTGCGCAAAAATTTCCACTTTTACAGTACTTTGGTGTACTTTGGACCTACAAAGCATTGTTTGTTTGTTTGGTTTATTTTTTGCATTTTCTTTCTCCGAATACAATTGTAAATGAAAACAGAATGATACAGATAACATACAAATCAATACAAAAAAAAAAATCATTTGCGTAACAACTTAGTCTGAAGTGACATATGAATCAAAATAACATATTAAGGCATACTGTATCTATTAACAAAGGAGAAATCAATACAGGGGACCGTCATCATAAGCAGAGCTTGACGTGGATGACGCCCTATCTGAATATGTGATACCAATATAATGCAACACCAATTGTATATGTACTCATAAAACTCTTAATCTTAATACACGAAACACATTTTGCTTGAGAAAAAAGAAAAAAAGAAAAGAAAAATAGTGACTTGGCGCTTTAAAACAAGAAAAGAAAAACAGCACGCTGCACCATTGACTACTGCATGGTATAGTCAAGTAGACGATAAAAGTGTAGGTGTGTGCGAGTGACAGTGCGTCGTGTGTGCAGGTGACAGTGCAAGAGAGAATAAAGGCTGTAGCATGCCTATTCTGGGGGTAAGTTATGGGCTTTACTGAATGTATGCAATATCATTATCAAAGAAGGGAACGGGAGGAAATGGAGAAAAATCGGGAAAAAAAAACACTTTGCATGGATCAGGGCTGACTGAGACTTAAGAAGAAAAAAAAAGAAAAAAATACATTGATCAAAGACTACTAACTGGAAACATATTTCAATAATAAATAGTTTTTTAAATGAGCTTTAACGGAAAAAAGTGAAGTACACTGCTTTAATTGATCAGGTAGGTTATTCCAAACATCGGGACCGTAATGTCTAATTGATTTCTGAGCTAAAACAGTTTTGGGGTTTACAAGGTGAAAGTCTGTCGAACGGCGAGTTGGATATGTGTGTATATTCGAATTTAAGTAAAAAGTATTATGAAATAAAGAGGGAAGTTGATTTGTTGCGTACTTGTACATAGATATACCTGTGGATGTCCTGAAGCTTCAAAGTATGCAAACGATGAAATAAAGGATCTGTATGAGATAAATATGTGGAATTAGTAATAATGCGAATAGCACGCTTTTGGAGTAAATACAATGAATTCAATTTAGTAATACTACAATTTCCCCATACAATATTTGAGTACAATATATGAGGCAAAATTAAAGAATTATATAAAATAATCAGGGATCGTTCTGATAGGAGATCTTTCAACTTCCAGAGTACGCCAATATTTCTTGACAGGGTTCTTTGTAGACAGGATATATGTTCGTTCCATGTCAAATGAGAATCGATTGTAATGCCTAAAAATCTAATAACCTGTTTTCGCAAAGAGAAAACCCATCAATTGTTATATTGACATTAAGATCCTGTGAGTAGGGTTTTCTAAAATGAACAAAATTTGTCTTGTTAACATTCAAAGATAACTTGTTTGATTTAAACCAATTCAATATATTCAATAATTCAGTGTTCAAACGATTAACAAGGTTCCCTATAACATAATCTGATGTAATAATAGATGTATCATTAGCAAAATGTATAAAATTCAGAGATGGAGAAGAACTTATAATATCATTTATATAAATGTTAAACAACAGAGGCCCTAAAATGGAGCCTTGAGGTACCCCACATTTAATATCAAGTTTCTGTGATTCATAAGACTGAAAACTAACATACTGTTGACGGTTTTGCAAATAATTTATAAACCAGAGCAGAGCGCGACCTCGGACTCCATACGTATTAAGTTTATATATCAATACTTCGTGGTCGACGGTGTCGAATGCTTTCGACAAATCAATGTATATACCTATAACATGCTTCTTATCAGCAAAAGCTTCAGTTATTTTATCACACATGTGAGCGATTGCATAATCAGTAGAATATCCACTTCTAAATCCAAATTGATTGGGTATCAATAAATTATTGGTTTGTAAAAACTGATGTAACCTTTTATACACATTTTTTCAAGAACTTTGGATATACTTGGTAATAATGAAATTGGTCTATAATTGCTCATTAATTTAGAGTCATCTTTTTTATGAATAGGAATAACTTTTGCAAGTTTGAATGAGTTCGGAAAAATGCCTGTTGAAAGAGACATAATTAAATACGTGAGTTAGGGGGTTTGCAATGTAAAAAATCATTTGTTTCAATAAATGAACACTAAGACCATCATGCCCACTCGATCTAGTTGTTTTCAGATTCTGGACAACATCGATTATTTCGTGATCATTGGTAGGCGTGAGAAATAATGAATTTTCACAAGGATTGGGTAAATAAGCAGTAAAATGTGTATTACATGAATTCATATTAGATACTAAACTAGGACCAATATTTATAAAGTAATCATTAAATGAGTTGGCAATTGTGGTAAAATCAGTAATTTCCTCATTGTCAATGATGATAGAGTTGGTAGTTTCTTTTACCGTTTTTCCCATGAGAGCATTGACAGTTTTCCACAATGAAAAAAGATTATCCTTACTTTTTTCTATATTATTTGTGACTGTGCACCTCAAAACGAACATAAAGTCGCACACACTGATTTTGCGTGAGGACTGAAAATAAGTGAAATGGGTCAACGTAGCCGAACTTCACTTTTTCATATTTTCTGAAAGAGCGGGTCTTCTTTTACATTATGCGAAAATTTGGTATCATAAAACGGGCAGGAAAATGTGTTTTTTAGCAGTTTATCTCGAACATTTTTGGTAGAATAGTGTGATTAGGTGTGTCTTTTGAATCCCTTTTTCATTTCTGAAAAACCTTGTCCACACTCTTCACTTTCAACTCTAATAACTTTTGAAAGGATAGTGCTACTGCTTTGAAAGTTGGCATTAATTATGGACAGAATGTGTTAATGAGGCGTGCTTAATTTCAGTTTAATCTGATAATCCTTTCATTGTTGTTACTCTGGTGGTTTACTTCCTGTTTTTTGTCCCATTCATCGCACAGCCAGCACGGTTTGGTAAAGATTAAGCGCTTGAATAGACACTGTACCTCAGAGCCTCTTTCTCAGTTCACACTTTTCCTGAGTTTGTGCTTTCTTTCCAATATTTAGATAGGTTAGGAGAGTCCATTTGATTTGAGTTATACATCATTTTAAAGCTTAAAGTCTACTCTTTCAGAATATGGTCTTAACTAAAAAGTCAATTATGGCGACTTTTTGTTTGTTTTGAGGTGCAGGGTCACATTTGAATAATACAATTTTCGGGACAATCTCATTACTGATGTTAATTGATTTCTATATTTCCGGTATTTCATAAATAAATTATTACTTTGATTCTTTATTGCTTGCTTATATAACTTTTTACAAGTTGATATAGACCGCATAATACCTTTGGTAATCCAGGGTTGTCTATTTTTCTTTAAAGGTTTCCGTTTAACCAAAGGAATATTTTTCTGATAATAATACAATAACCTGCTGATAAATTTTTCATAAGCAGTATCAGCATTGCTTTCATCAAATACATCGCCCCATTCTTCCTGCGCTAAATCAAATATCAGAGAGTTAATGTTACTTTCTGTTTCCTAATAATACATTTGAGATTTTTTATTATCAAAATATTGTTTTGTTTGCAAAAAACTATTATTGATGGTAAAAACAGGTAAATGATCAGATATATCACAATAAAATATACCATTTGTAAATTCTGTTTTTATTACATTTGAAAATATGTTATCAATAAGAGTTTTTGATGTACTAGAAATTCTTGTTGGGTTGCTGATATGTGGTTGAAATAAATAAGTTGCCAATAAACTCAACAACTGCATTGTATGATTATCAGAATTATTTAAAAGATCAATATTAAAATCTCCCATTATAAAACTGTCTTTCTTTTCCTGAGAAATAATACTCAAAATTTGATCAAAACTTTCTAAAAAACAATCAATGTTATTTCTTTGGGACCTACATATATTACCTATTATTATATTTTTTGCTTTACTGTTCAAAATTTCAACAAAAAAATCTTCCGTACTCTCGATATTGATCGTGACATACACGTATACTTCACCCTGAAACATGTTGCATGGAAATACATTTTTTGATTATAAATGTCTCAGAATTTTCATCATCTTCGTCAACCCATATTTAATATATTCTATAATATATATATATATTTTTTTTGTATTTGTATTTTGGTATTTTTGTATCATTTTGGTTTAGATATTAATTTTTTCGGTAAACTGTGCGCTTAGAAACATCTGTATTAAGCGCCTTATAAATGTATTGTATTACTATCATTATTATTACACAGTTTCCATCATTCCAATGTAGGCTATGATCACCCAATGTGGTTATGTTTCCAATGCAACAGCTTGAAGATGACATACATGACATGGTGATTACACAGAGAAACTGACACAGAGAGACATACAGACACACAGTAAAACACAATGTCATTCAGGAAAATGTGGCATTAGATAAACACACACAAATATTAACATTTATTTTATGATGTAGATAACCAGGACTATCCGATGTACTCGCATTTACTCCCATGTTTAATCACCCACCAACACCAAATAATCGGGCCACAAAACTACCACAGAGTCATATACAGTTACACTCTGCAAATAGCAATTATCATGAGAGTCGAGTGCTAAATGTCAATTTGTTCTTAATACTATTTTCTTGATTACGTATAACTCCCTGGGGGCTAATATTTTGAATCCTAATTTAGTCCTAGAAGTGTTGTTCACAATATTTCCATAATAGTTCAGATGTAATTAATGGACCGTGCAGAGTAGTGACGCCCAACATTTGATTTGGTCAACCTTTCCCTTGTCAAGACATCAAACCCAATCCACTCTGCCAGAGCCCAAACACACATAAATCTAGTCATAGAAAGCTTTAAAACAAATTAGCCACATGGCAGCGTATAGGTAATTCGATACGCATGGAGAAAAGAGTAGGCAGTGTGGTAAAGATTGGACGTATTTGCGGTCATGAACTTTTTCTTCCTTTTTTTTTTTTTGTTGTTGCTTTCTTTGCTTGAATGCAAGGATCTACCTGATTGTCTAGTACTTTGTTTGAAATCGTAACACTTATTGCTAAAAATCCTATTTGTATGTACGCATGTGGATGTGCGTGTACAATGTATATGTGTGTCTCTATATGTATGTCATGTATCATACTGTGTTTCATATTGCTGTTAAACCTGTTTGTATAAATTGCATCAAAGTAAAATCACTACAGAATGCAATTTCGCATGTCATCACACGCTAATATTCACTATTGCAAACTGTCCACAAATATGATAACCCTGGCACTCACCCCAAAGAAAGACACACCCTGTTTAACTGGAAGTTTTGGCGTGTTCTTCACACTAGTGTATACCATGTATTGTAGGAATTTTTCCCAAAACGAATTGTTTTAACAAATCATACTTTCAAGTTAAATCTGACATTCTTCTTTGTCACACAACTCTATGGTCATATTTAAAAACTAAACACATATCATAATTTATCGCACTAATTCATAAATGAGAAAATATGAATAACATCTTGAAATATAGGCACTCCCTATAAAAACCTCAATCAAAATCTCCCCAAAGGCCAACATTATATAATTTGCCGTGAAGTTATTAATTAAGAATCACCTCCCAAGATTTCTCTTTTGGGAGGGAACATAATTCTTCTGTGGCACTATATTGCATCTCATATTTCAATTTATATCATATTTCCAGTTCATAATATGTCTTCCTCTCTTTATGAGGCATTCCGCACAAAGCTATGAAATATGTGCATGTGATACAAGCACATATGCACATATACACAAGGTATCAAAGCATCCACCCTTTCAGGTGTAACTGGCTTGTACAATTTGCTCACACTTCTTTATGACAGGAAATCATTAGCACCCTTTTAATCATCTTGAGCCTTCCATCCCCCTCGACACCATACCTCACTTGGAAGTTGCCCTTGTTTTTTCCCCCAAGGCCATGGCACTATAGGGCGGAGCAAGGAGACCTGCGAAATGGTCTTGCATATTTCATGCACTCCCTCCTCGGGGGGGGGGGGGGGGATGCATCTGCTCCATCACAAAGAATAGTCCGTATTAGGAACATTTGAGATGTTTCATTCCCTTTGTTTTTATCAAGCAGCTATATACACTCAGCAAAAAAAAAAAGGAGAAGAAAGTAAACACTTTTTCGACTTCACATTTTTCATTGAAGGTTTTGATGAAAATGATTTTTTTTTATATACCATATTGAAGATAATTTAATTGGTTATCAAGCTAGTAGGTTAATAAAAAGGAAAACTTAACGCATGAGTGAACACATTCAATTTTGCTCTCCAAGGCAAAAAAGTAAAAATTGCAAAATACGACATGTTGTCTTTCATTTGGCAATGCCCTTCAAGATACCAATGACAACAAAAAGCCTGTTTAACACAATTATAGATATGAATGAAATAGAAAAAAAAACAAGTTTTTGCTCTCTCTATCTCTTTCTAACCTCAAACAAAAGCGAAGTTGGAAACTAAATGGGAACAATAAGAATTTTATGTCAGCTTAAATTTCAAACGACATAGGGAACAATGGTATAAAGATGATTATATCAACATAATTTCTTTATTTCACTCTTTTTAGTTAGTAATTAAGGGAATTCGTGAGATGAAATCAAGAACGAAATTTCATTTACAAATTTCCTAATTTGAAAACAAATTGAAATTTCTACCATTTTCGTTAATATTGCTTCTTCTCTTTTCATTTGGATTTGGGTTTGTCCAAGTTTCTTCATTTTTCTCCGTTTTTGGCCTTTAATGATATTTTGCGCTCAAAGATATTATAGAGATCAAAGGTTTATTTTTACAACTAAATTCATGTATTTAATTGTGTTAAATTTGCTTTTTTTTCCTCACTGTTATATTAAAGAGCACTTACGCATGAATGACAACTTGTTCATTTATACATTTTTTTATTTTTGTGCCTTTGAAGAGAAAAACAAAGGTGTTCACTCATGCGTCAGTTTTCCCCTTCTTATTGACGTACCATTTTGATAGCCAATTAAATCACCTTCAATATGGTGTATATTACATTAAGTATTAGCCAAATATTCTATGAGAAATATAAACTTTTTTCGTCAAAAACATGGTCTAATTCTTACCAAAGTATAGAGCTTTCTTGACAAAATGGATGTCTATCAATCTTCTCAAACAAAGAAAAAAAATATTTGATAGTCCTCGCATCTCAATGGTCACTTCAGGTTAATGGATGGATACTCCCATTTGTATTTGACACCTTACTCTATACTTTTTCTATAGCATACAGCTTTAACTTGGAAATTTACCTATTTCCCTCTTTAAAGATTAAAGGTACTATCTAAACATCATTGCAGTCATGCTTTCTCTAAGGACCACCTATCTCTAATATGACCACATGCCCACAGCGACAACATGGATATAAAATATTCATGACAGTAATCGACAGGTTGCGACTGTGCACAGGTTCTAACTACCTTTTTTTTCATCCAATTTTGATGAAAAAAAAAAAGGTAGTTAGAACCTGTGCACAGACACAACCTGTCTATAACGAGACCAGTGACTGAACCTGCCGAACAAAACCAGTGACCACATTTGGCATCAGCTGGAAAACTGTCCCGCAGCAAGCAGTGGCAGAGCAACTAGCTTGCTTCAAATGAACAAATGCCGCTAATAGAAGCAGGGCAATCATAGAAACAAATGACTATTAAAGCTGTAAGCCAATATAATCATGATGAGCATAAAGTGCAATTAGTATTTATATATGTGACCGTGCATCACAAAACGAACGAACAGTCGCATGCACTAATTTTGTGTGAGGACTGAAAATAGGTGAAATTTGTCAGCACAGCCAATATTAAGATTTTTATATTTCCTGAAAGAACAAGTCTTCTTCTCCATCATCTAAATTTGGGATTATAAAACAAACAGGAAATTTGAATTTAGCTTTTTTTTTCGAACACTTTTTGGTAGAATAGTGTGATGAGTTGTGTCTTACAGACTCCCCTTTCAATTCTTAAAAATTGGTCCATACTCTTCACTTTCAACTCTACTAACTTTGGAAAGGATGATGGTACTGCTTTGGAAATTGGCATTAATCACCTACAGAATGTGTTAATAAAGCATGACGTATGAGTGGACAACAATATAAAGAAAATATAAGAGGAATTCCACAAAAATTCACTTTTCTAGCAAAATGAAAGAGTACTTGACTAACAAACCAGAGTGCACGTAGTCGCCGAGAGCCAACAGCTGAGTGCACTCGAGCATAATATGGGAAGGAGCGGACTCGTCCATTGTACGGGAATCGGGAGAACCGTGCGTGTGCTTACTGGAGGGACAGAATACGTCTTTCAGGACAATAGCAGATCAGTGGCCCGTTGCATAAAACTTACCGTTGAATTTCAATGGTAACTACCGTCAAAATTAGGCGTCACAGCCAATCAGCATCAAGGATTATAAAATTTACCGCTAATTTGAAGACTTACCGCTAGAAAGGAGCGGTAAGTCCAGCGGTAAGGGTTTTATGCAACAGGGCCCTGTACTACCATTTGTTTTTCGGACTAGTTTAATAGTTGAACATGTATGCATTACGAATTATGTAAAAAGAGAATAGTATGGTCTCTTTAGCTCTGTATACCAGTGAAATTGAAAAGAGTTATTATTTTTATCACTCATATGATTGATATAGATCTACATTACTTCTTGATGATAGGTCTTTATATTCCAATTTTAATTGATTTGTGTCTTAGAAGAAATGCATGCATGAACATGGAAGCCATTTTTTTTTTTATCTTACAGCTAATAATGAAATGATATTAGTATTTTTAGTACAGCTGTACCGGGAATCTAGATTTCCTACAACGGCATTTCCATTTCACCACACAAGTTGATCATTCACGAGCACAGACACCAACGCGTACAGTATACATAATGGGTTCATGCACCCCTGTTGATTTCATGGGACTGAACCATGGTCTGTTCAAGCACGGCTTGTTCAACCTCAAGTCATCTCTGCAGAGCAAAATACGCATGATGATCCTTGAATTTGGCAATATTTAGCTCTGAAAGAAGTGGTAATACACTCGGCAGGATTGTCAGAATATTAATAAAGACTAATCTATTATAATGTGGACGAAAGACGATTCAAAAGGCATGATATCCAGCGAAAATTGTGAATAACAAACACAATTGTTTGTTTACGCACACTCGTCCGTTGTCCGTAAGCATTAGGGGAATTGTGTACAATGGACAGCACAAAAGCTCGCACGCTTTAGCAAAGTCACAAGCAGTTTTGTAAAACATTCTTTGATTTGACAAGAAAAGTGCCCTAATTTCTCTCTGACCAATCAAAGCAAGTTATACATCACTGAAGAGCCCAAACATTCTACTTCATTTTGAAGTGCGAGGGTAAACAATTCCACTAAGCTTCCGTGGTACAGCCTGTGATTTATATGGGCATGTCCGAAAATTATGGCTTATTTTGGGTACTCCGCCATAAACAAATTCAAGATTTGGTGATTTGAAGCAGAATTTCAGGGTAAAAGTGCCCTAATTTCCCCAAACCTATTTTGGGGGGAAATACACGGAGTAGAAAGAGGGTACATTCTAGTTTCATTTAGAGGGCGAGGGTTTTGAATTCATAGCCATGTTTTTTTGTGCAGAGCTATTTTTGTCCCAAAGGAGGGGGATATGACGCGTCTTTTCGCGTGTTATAAGCACCGGTGCTCTCGCTCCGGAGCATATGCGCGCAAGTTTTCCATATGTACATCCACTCCAATGACATCATCGGAAAATTGATCAATCAGAGAGCAGCATTGACTTGACCCTCTACCATTGACTTTTGACTTAATCTGTAAACAACAGAAGTTGCTTCTGGCTGTTTGGCTTTCTGTTTTAAATCACCACGCAAATCTGACAAATATCTTGAAAAACGCATCACATTTTGATCAAGCAATGGAGGAAAATGAAGGAGAACTCATTGACAAAACAAACCATCCCAAGAAAAGGATCAGGAATTAAAAGCAGTGGACAAGAGCAAAGGAGAAACGGCGGAGAGATTGGAGAAATTACGCGACTTTCATGCAGTCCCACGTAGGTGCCTATACTGCATTTACTGTTATTTACCGGTACTGTGCGTTACTGCTAGGGTGTTGAGTTGAGCCATAGATTGTCCCCAGAATTAAATACAGACACTTTGTAGGTATGGACTATGCCTTATATAAATGGCTTCACAGCTAATTAGTGTGTGACAACTAGTCTGAAAGCAAGTTTACTTTGTTAAATGTATACAATGGCATGAAGTTATATCCCAACCAAACGTGCTTTACCTGTACGTGGGTATGCTGTGCCATTCTATACGTGCATAATGTAAAGTACCAGGGTTGGAAAGTATGTAGTGGCATGAAGCTTTGAACACTAGATTCATATTCATTCTTGTAAATGGCACCTTTTACTTTAATGTCACAAAGATAATACCAAATGTGTGTTTAGTATCGATGTTCTTAATTTTATCAGCTTTTAGGTGATCCGATTTATCTTACCTAATAAAGAACATACAAGAATGAAATTCAAGTAATGAATTAATTACTGCGTTGAAAAAATACAGCAGATTCAGATGCTGCTTTTCCATCTTTTCCCTTCGAAGTTCCATTGAAAAAAATGAAGAAAAAAGATAATGAATACAGTTTTCTTGAGACATGTAAAGGGAGAATTCACAGAGAGAAAAATAGCCAAAAATAATACAAAGAAGAAAAAGAAGAAAAAATGAGATGAAGCTCGTGAGAGAAAAACTAAAGGAGAAAAGGGAAGAGAGAATATTGTGACCCTTCCTCATCTATAACCGTTTAAACATAATGGATCCCCCCCCCCCCCATGCTCGATGGATCCAGAACATTTGAAGCATGTGAAAATTGTTTGAATGCTTACGACCAGTGTCAATCATTCAAAGTATTCGTCAGCAATGGAGAAGTAGGGCATTAGCTGTGCACATTGTTTTGTTATTCTTGCTGCTAAATAGGGCAGGGCATTGTCAATTACCTAGGCCCCCTTGACCTCGTATCCCATCTTCATCAACACCATTGGTGGAAAAACAAAATTAATCCGCGAAATATGTCATAACATCCCACTGAATATATTATAACGGCGACGTCGAAGATGGGCAGAATATAATTCCTATTCTGTGAACGTCCCAAAATAAAGTCCCTCTATATGTTGAAGTTCATTGTCGAAGGATGCCGAGGGTCAGATAGAAATTACAGTCATCAGGCAGAAATCACGGTTAAAGACGTTTATTGTGGTGAATCACTCGAACACATTTACAGGGATAGATTTTGAGAATGTCTCGCCAGGCATGCGGTGAAGGACTTATGACTAACTAATGCAATAAGCTAACAAGACTGGAGATCGTTTCTGGACTGGTTGACCCTTTATCTCTTTCGTTGGTTACTCTCTCCCTGTTCAAACACGGCTTTCACTCTTTAAGCTGACAAACTGTTCACTCCATCTCCTAAGCAAGTGAACCTGTCCTTAGATAAGTATAGAGTCTGTCTTATATACCGCTTCCAAACAAGCTCCTCTTGTTCGGGAGAGATAGAGAGGACCAGTCATGAAGGTCGCGAGAAAGACGTTTATCGCGCTGTGGAGTGCATAAGAGAAGGACGTCTTTGAGCGCAAAGATGGGGAGCTGAAAGTCATAGGCAAGGGGAGGATACAAGGACAGGAGAAAGTCAAGATAGGAAGCAAGCACAAAGGGCTGAAGGACAGTGAGAGTCAAGGGCAAAGGGAGCAAGCACAAAGGGCTGAAGGACAGTGAGAGTCAAGGAAGTAGGGAGCAGGCTGAAAAGGCTTAAGGGCAGTGAGAGGCAAGGGCGAAGGGTAAGGGTAAGGATTCTGAAAGTCAAAACGAAGTTGAACTTAGGAGAGCAAGGCAAGAGTTCTGAAAGACAAAGCAAAGTCAAAGTGAGAAGGGATAGAGCGAAAGTACTGAAGGGAGAGCAAGGTCAAAGCGAGGGAGGCACAGAATAGACTTGTGAAGGTCAGAAGGACAAGGATAGTGAGCACAAGGTCAAAGTGGTGAGAGTATAGAATAGACTTATGAAGGTCAGAAGAACAAAGAAGATGGGCAAAGAGAGAATTCCGCTGTGTGCAAAGCAATAAGGGAGTTCACAGTTTTGATTTGCGCATGTGCAAAACAAAGGTCAAATGAGAATGTCTGTGTATTTGCCACTGACTTTAAAGTGTAAAGAAGTCTCGAGAAACTATGAGAATCTGAATTATGTCAGTACAATGTATGTGTTTCGGACTAAATTAGAATGTACAGGTGTAAGTCATTCATCAACACTGTTTAGCAAAATCTCTCCATGCCTTCTATCAACATTGATAGAAGATGCCATGCTTCAACAAAGAATTCTTGATTACAACACATGTCCATGTTATTTCAAAGTCTGTGGTGTAGGGGTCAAATGAGACATGCGCTAACAGTGAACTCCCTTATTGAGATTGAGTTAGCTAAACTAGTACTTTGCAATAGCGTTAACAAGACATCCTTTACATACACTACTACAATAATCATGAAAACAATGAAAAACGTGTAATGCTGTATACATAATGTTACATCAAATATCTGAACCAAAAATGCGTGACAATATCTCTGATATGTGGAATTTCGGTTTCAAAAGGTACTACATCCACAAAAATATAAAAATGATTAATTCATTAGAAATAAATGTATGTAGGATCTGGATTTTCTTAGTGAGTGGTTTTAGTGTTGTATCATTTAGCAGTATAATAGGGGGAAATATCATTCCAGTCTGAGCTTGCTAAATATGATAATCAAAATTAGATTATCACGTTTTTCTCACAACTTGAAATTATGGATGTAGTACATTTCGAAACCGAACTCTTCATATGACAATAAAAATATCACTAAAGGTGATTAATACCCCCGCTCCCGCAACCCAGACTCCTATGAAAAAGAATTGAACCAGGGTTTAAATGTGTGTGTGTGTGTGTGTGTGTGTGTGTGTGTGTGTGTAGTAGTAGTAGTCCGTAGTAGGAGTACCTTGTGAGCATCTTGTGAGTTTGACTGCTTCACAATTGTGGAAGTAGTTCACTCCGCAATATTTTCGAGAAAATATACTGTTACCATGGCAACGCCTTGTCGGGTACAAACACAAAGTGTGTCTTGCATAACTGCACCTATAGATCCTTATACATATCAAATTTGAAATAAATTGCTTGAATACTGTGGAAGTACATGTAGTTCACCCTATTAGGTTGTGGGAAAATTGTGGTTACCATGACAACGCTTTCTCCGACAAACGTATAAAACATGTCTCGCACATCCACACCTCAATGTCATTATGTACACCAAATTTGAGTTCAACTGCTTCAAAATTAAGGAACTGGTTCACTCCACAGTATTTTTAGGGAAATATACTGTTACCATGGCAACGCCTCGTCGGGTACAAACACAAAAAGTGTGTTTTGAACATAGAGCTGTATTTACATATCGCTAGAGGGCGTACTCATTTAAATCGCTGTGATCGCATGGAGAGCTCGCCGCCATTACTAAGAGTGGCAAGTGAGAGTGGCAAGTGCATATGCACACGCACTGCATCTGCCAAAATTGTGCATGCAGACGATATTGCCAGTGCGTACTTGGGCTTTAAATAATTTTTTATTTTGTATGACAGGTTTTCTAACAGCCATTTATGATTTATGTCGAATAATTTGAGAATTGATATCCCATGACAAGATTAAATGCATAGAATATATACTCTGTAGTACATGTATTCATTTGTGTGATATGTTCAGGACTTTGTGTGAGAGAGAGAGAGAGAGAGTGTGTGTGTGTGTGTGTGTGTGTTTGTGTGTGCAGGCATATTCACTATGTCCCATTCAAATTATTGTATTTCTTTAAGGTTGAGGTGCGGGCCTTCAGTAAGTGTGTGTGTGTGTGTGTGTATTTGTGTTTGTTATGGATGTGTTATGGATATGTATGTGTGTGTATTTATGCTTGTTATGTATGTGTGTGTGTGTGTTTGTGTCACCCGTGCGCGCGCGCGCGCGTGTATGTGTGTGGGTGTACAAGTGACGATCCTTTTGATCTCAAAATACACCAAATTCACTCTGAAGCTACCTTTTTTCAAATAGATTAGCTACTTCTGTAAATGTATGGCCTTTTCCTCTGATTTCAGCGATTTTGCTACCCTTTTCACATACGCGCTTACATCGCCCGTCCGTGAAAAAAAAAAAACCCTTTTACACGCATTGTTTAATACAGGACTTGTAATGGCAGTGCCCCCAGGGCTGGAGGTATTGGAGACCTGCCCCCCCCCCCCCCCCAAAAAAAAAAAAATAATAATAATAATAATAATAATAAATGAATAAATAAATAAATGAATAAATAAATAAAAATAAAAAAAATAAAGATAAGAAATAAAAATAAAAAATGTATGCCACCATGTGCCTCCCACCCCCACCCCCTGAAAAAAAAAAAATATGCTGAATAAAAAAAATAATCACAGTAGCAGTTCAGGGTGTCCCCTACAAAATTGCGAGGCCCCCAGTGCCCCCTACTGGAGAAATCCTAGCTATGCCACTGATTCCCGCCCCCGGGGTTATCTCCAAGTCGCGTTCACCACTCGATCAATCAGAGCTAATTAGCTGCGTAGCTGCACTTGAATGTCCGCGATGAACAATCAGCGCTCAGCGTATGAAAATTGATACACTACTGAGGAGATGATTATTTAGCTTTAATTTACATTAAAAATAGCAATTATATTGCGTAACGCGTGGTTTTGTGAATGAGATTATCAAATTATCACTCAAATCGATGATTTTCATCACGTGTACGTCTTGCAAAGGAGCAAATCCGGCGTTGTCAACCCCGGTTGTCAACGTAACGGTACTTTGCTAATACACAAGCGATTCGCACTGTACTGAAGTTTTGTCACTCTTAGTAATGGCGGATCGTGCTCCATGCGATCACAGAGCCTTAACGTGCGCGCGTATGACGAGTCCGCACTCTAGTACGTATAATAGAGCTCTATGGTTTTGAATAACTACACCTGTAGATCATTATACATTCCAAATTTGAAATAAATTGCTTGAATACTGTGGAGGAAGTTCACTCAATACGGTTTAGGGAAGTTAGTTACCATGGCAACGTTTTCCGACAAACGTACAACACATGTCTTGCACATCCACACCTCAATGTCATCATGTAAACCAGTTCAATAGCTTCAAAATTGTGGAAGTAGTTCACTCCGCAAGTTTTGCAAGAAAATATGCCGTTACCCTGGCAACACCTTGTCGGGTACAGGCACAAAGTATGTCTTGCATAACTGCACCTATAGATCATTATACATTCCAAATTTGAAATAAATTGCTTGAATACTGTGGAAGTAGTTTATTCTATAATGTTGTGGGAAAATTTTGGTCACCATGGTAACGCTTTCTCCGACAAGCATAAAAAAAAAATGTTTTGCAAATCTACACCTCAATCATGTCAATGTCATCATGTATACCCCAAGTTTCATCAAAATTGCCTCAAAAACGTCGCAAGACCGCCCGACCACCCAACCGACCGCCCGACAAACCGACCACACGCTGATTCCTATATCCCTTATGCACTTTGTGTATGCGGGGCATAAAAACATCTTTTCCTATGGCTACTTCATAGAACCTGTCTAGAAAGACCACCTGTCCATAAGACCCACTTTTTGTGTTTCCCTTGAGTGATAGGTTTGTGCCAGGTTTGACTGAGTCTATTTGTATTTGTATGTCTATGCTTTGTATCTATCCACCTCTATCTATCTATCTATCTATCTATCTATCTATCTATCTATCAATCCACACTGCTATTGACAGACAGACAGACAGACAGGCAGATTGACAGGCATTGAAAGGTACTTAGTGGGAGAAACATTGTTCATATATTGATACATAATATTACATGGAGAATAACACAGTAAAAATGACAATATTAGCTTGGTTTCTCTTACCTGAGTGATCAGGCGGGCACGGCTGCACATCTATCGTCCCGGCTGGAGCATGTTTCCAATGCACCCCACGTACCATTATTGGCATGCAGAAGTGTAGGCTTGCGTGTCGTCATGGCAACTGTAACCGGATGAACGGATAAAGGGGATGCAATCTCCGTTCAGGTCGGATTCCCCTCGGGCAAGAACACTTTGATCTGACTTATCATGCCATACTAAAATAAATGTTAGTTTAAGAATTTAAAAACCACAGCTCTAAACAGAAAAAAATAAATAACTTCATTTTCAAATAAAGACAAAAGTATCTAATGGTGTACTCAGTTTGGTACTTGAGACCTAGGGCCACAGAGTTTGTTTTCTTCTTCAAAAGATTACCGGTATTCATTTCTAGATTGACAGAATAATAGAGTAGAAGACTCTGATAAAGACTGTTGTTTATAATCATCTATTCCCCAGAATGTGATGAGGGAGAGAAGGGGAAAAGAAAGTGCCCGATAGACCACCTGATTGTGTTACCCAGTTTAGAGCACCCTTTGCAATGAACTTCCTCTGAAGATCAGCTCACTCCGCTACTGCAAGGGCTGAACTCACACTAAATTATAAATCAATTACAGGGACTATTACACATTTTTCTTCTCTATTTTACCCCCCCCCCCTTTCTGATGCTTTACACTGATATTTACCAGATGATATAAAAAGTCTCTTGAGTTATCATGATGCCAAATGCAAAGATAAACAGCAATCAACCAATCACTTCAAATGAGTTTATGTTTGCACAGTTGCACATCTGGCATCAGGTACACAGCATTTGAAATAGCTCTATCGAACACATACAACTGTAGCAGTTATAGCATAAACATTATAAAAGCTACAGTTGACATAGCACAATGTGTCACTTGAATAAGTACAGAGGATGTGTCAACATTTAGCTGCACACAGATAATGAACACTATTTATACTCAAAGCATTTGAGGCATACGATAAAAATAGGTTGGACAATGATGATGGAGAAGGAATGTTTTACATCTCCAGGGCATCAAGTGTTAATGCGATCCAAACTTTTTGCACACATAACTTGGATGCCATTTAATTTGTCTCACATACTATGAAAAGCTGGTGAAGTCACAAACTTGTGGCTGCAAGCTCCAGCAACATTTAAATGTCAGCTGCATGATAGCATTACATCGATACTGAAAACATATTTTGACCAATTCATCACGTAGGTTAAAAAAAAAAATAGATAGATAAAATGATAGAAGAGGATCTGTTCGGTATAGGTCTGCATTTATAGAAATTCAAAATATTCCAGCTGGTAGCGTCGATCAGAAGGACGATGGCCGGGAAAAGTGCCGCGATGTCGGTGAATTCGTCCCAGCTTGGCTCAGTGAAGAGCATGGCTACTATAGACACCACAGGTTCAGGATTCCATTGGGCGTACCTGTTTACGACGACAATAATGATAAGATGTGTCGGGTGCACGTCACGAGACCGACACCCACGAGTGTTGCGACACGGATTGTCGCCCCTACACGGATTGTCGCCCCCGGCTCGGGGCGACAATCCGTGACGGAGTTGGCGTCACGGGTTGTCGCCCCCGTCACGGATTGTCGTCTGGCGACAATCCGTGACGCTTGTGCAGTTCCCAGTTTTGACCTCGATGGCGACAATCCATGATGGCAAAAAAAAATTTGTTGCGACACGGATTGTCGCCCCGTCAAGGATTGTCGCCCCGGGCTCGGGGTGGTTGCTCCGGTGTTAAGCTTTGGTGGGATGGGTGGTATCAATATGCGTATGTGTGTGTATGTGTGTGTGTGTGTGTGTGTGTGTGTGTATTTGTTGTGTGCTGCATGGTATGTGCTGTGTATGATTTGTAGGTGCGTACAATAAGTGACCTGTGTATGAGTTTCCGTATTGTTGTGTGTGTGTGTGTGTGTGTGTGTGTGTTTGGAGTATAAAATGTAGAAACTGTGCATGTGTGGTGGTTGTATAGTGGTAGTGGTTTGTTTGTCTGTGTGTATACGTCTGCCTGTATGCGCACGTGCGTATGTGGTACATAGTGGCGTATGTGTATGTGATGGTGCGTGTTTGTGGGCGCAGTTTTGTGCCTCCATGAGTATCTGAGGGGTTTGGTGTTCGTGGGCTATGTAGGCCCAACGTATGTGTGTTGTGTGTGAGCGTTCGTGTGTCTACGTAAGGCCCCAGTCACATAATGCTCTGCGTCCGGCGTTACGTCATAATAAGTCTTTTTTTTTTTCTGCGGACACCCGCGGATCCCTTGCTGTCACCAGAGCATTTTTACAAAACATACGGGAAAAACTTGCATAAACTTCCGAATAGTTCGGAACACTTGCGGAGAGTTGCGACTATTTACGGAGAGTTGCAGATATTTTCGGATAGTTACAGATTGTTATAAATTAATAATTATGTACAATATGACGATCCCTGCCAAGTCAATGTATTATGACAGCAAATTTATCACATATTGGACTGTCTTACATTGTACACTGGGGAAAACTGAAATTGAATTTACGTACAAGTTGTAAAAAGTTTTCGCATTTCTTTAATTTGCTTTACAGTAATAAAAGATATATGAAATTTTGAACTTGAAGTTTGAATTTCATTTGTGCAGCTCAAATATGGATAAACATCATAAATGTAAAGACTACATAACATGATTATACCACAAATAGAATACAATCTAGATCGATAAGTTAAACAGAGTAAGAAAATATTACTTACCAAGCAGTCATGGAATAGACAAACTGTGGTTACGCTGTCATTGTGCAGCGATATTCATGACTTGCTGGGTTATGTTAAGGAGATTGTTATAATAAAGCAATGCCTATTAAATTTCCAGAAAAAAAACAACATTAGGACATCCGGACACCCCTCCCACACCCAAATACAATTAAAAAAAAATGTATTATCCATGGAGCGTAAAGTGGGTAAGACTATAGAGAAATACTAAATTCGTTCTCATTTTACATACTTTATCGCTGTCCCACACCTTCCCGGCCAGAAAGGTGAAAAAAAAAATGCTGTCATCTCATCCCCAACCCCAAAATTGCCTTCCGAGTTTCGAAAAATATACATTCAAATAGTACAAGGAAAAAAATGTTCAGCACCAATGGTCAAGCGATGTCATGCCACCTAAAATGACCATTTGTGGGAGAAATTTCGTAACTTGACTTTGCGGTTCTGCCTCTCCACCGCTCCGAGTGTATGGTAGCATTCCTTCAGGTAAATGCGCTGCAGCTTAGCAACACGAGTTGTGTGGCTTCCCACGCGTCTCTGTGTTCCCATGCGAGTGGAAAACAGAAAACGTCGAAGGACGTAATCGTCTACAGCATCCCCTGTACAATTCCCTGTACCTAGAGGTTCGTTGATCCAAAAATGAAATTTCGGAATAACGAACCTTCGAATAAAGAACCTCGGACTAAAGAGCCTTCAGAATAACGAACTTTTGTAATAACGAAATGTAACCCCCTCCCCACATACACACACACACACACACACACACACACACACACACCCGAACCGATACCACATTCCTTCCTGATGAAACGACTTCCCAATGTTGATAAATAAGACATAATGGACCGTATGCAGAAAAGCAGCATCCGCCCGCACGCAAGCACCACTCCAAATTCATAAACAAATCCGCCAAACAAACTCATCAAAGTCAAAGCTGCTGATAAAATCAATATCAACGTTTATGCCAGCAACAGCTTACTAGATATCCCTACCCACGCGCAGCTAAAAAAACACATACGCAAAAAGCTGACATAATAAACACATTCTTCCATCATACACACACACACACACAAACGGACACTGAATTATCATGTGCGCGCACACATACACACTTCCTTGAAACGTCACCATGACTTTTTACATGGCATGTTTGCATGGATGTAGCCATACAAGTTATGTGTTAATATTTCAATGACTATATCCAGAACGATATTACCCAGCAAAATGTGCTTCGAGGGCGGGCGACAATCCGTGCCGCCAGCCCTCGTCACGGATTGTCGCCAGACGACAATCCGTGTTGGGGGCGACAATCCGTGCCGCCAACTCCGTCAAGGATTGTCGCCCCCGAGCCGGGGGCGACAATCCGTGTCGCAACACACGAGTCATACAGCTCACAAGTCATACACCCACTAGTTATACAGCCCACGAGTTCGACATCAAGTAAAATAAGCTCACAAGTTATTCAAACCATAAGTTCGACACTATAAGGCTAGTGTAGGTCTCATGAGCCTCTTTTGCTTACTGTCGGTCTTGTGAGCTTCTTTTGCGTAGTGTCGGTCTCGTGAGCCTTTTAAGCGTATAGTGTCGGTCTCGTGGGCTTTGTTTGACTAGTGTCAGTATCGTGAGCCTTCTTTGGCTAGTGTCCGTCTCGTGGCCTTTCTTTGCCTAGTGTAGCTCTCATGAGCCTCTTTTGCGTACTGTCGGTCTTGTGAGCCTACTGCTTAGTGTCGGTCTCGTGGGCTTTCTTTGCTTAGTGTCGGTCTCTTGAGCCTTTTGTGCATCGTGTCGAACTCATGGGCTGTATACCCGTGAGCCGTATAACTCATGGGCTGATTGACTCATGGACCTATTTTTTATGTCGGTCTCATGGGATGACCCTGATGTGTCCAGCCCTGCTTCGACGATGACCCAATTCAAATTTCATGCGCAAAGGTGAACATCTCAGCAGAGTTCGATCTCGCGAAGAAGAAACGCATATGAAGAGCTCAGTTGTAAAAGGTACTACATCCATTTTTCATCAAAATTCACTTTTTGGTCTTGATGTACACATTTTAGGACCTCTTTACACTTTTACTAACAAGAAGCTGAATTTCCAATCAGAAAGTGTTTTTAAAAATTACATTTAAAAATCAGTTCGGTTTCAAAAGGTACATCCATTCCATTGACATCATCGGGAAATTGATCAATCAGAGAGCAGTATTGACTTGACCCTCTACCATTGTCTACTGAATTACTGTAAACAATAGAAGATGGCTTCGGGCTTTTGGCTTTCTGTTAAAATCACCACGCAAATCTGACAAATATCTTGAAAAACTCATCACATTTTGATCAAGCAATGGAGAAAAATGAAGGAGAACCCATTGACAAAACAAACCATCTAAAGCAAAAGATCAGGAATGAAAAGCAGTACACAAGAGCGAAGGAGAAACAGCGGAGATACTGGAGAAATTACGTGACTTTCATGTAGTCTCACGTACTGCGTTTACTGTTAGTTATAAATGGCTTCATAGCTAATAAGTTTGTGACAACTAGTCTGAAAGCAAAGTTATTACTTTGTTAATTAATGTTAATGCAATGGCTGAAATTCTGACGATTCTTACCAACAGAGCTTTACCTTTTGGTATGTTGTGCTATTCTATACATGCAAAATGTAAAGTATACCAGGGCTGGAAAGTACGGAGTGGCATGAAGCTTTGAAGACTAGATTCATATTTAATTTTGTAATGAGACATTTTATTTTTACAATGTCACAAAGGTAATGCCAAATGTGTGTTTAGTATAGGTGGTCACACTACTCAACGACCGTCTTGATTTCATCAGCTTGAGATTATCAGATTTTTATAGTGCCTGATAAAGAACATACAAGAATGAAATTCATGTAAAAAAAAAAAAATTTAATTACAACTTTGAAAAAATACAGCATATTCAGATGCTGCTTTTCCACCTTTGTCCCTTCGAAGTTCCATTGAAAATAAAATGAAGGAAAAAAAAAAAAGGTAATGAATACAGTATTCTTGAGACACGTGAAGGTAGAATTCACAAAGAGAAAAAGAAATCACAAGATAAAGCCCGTGAGAGAAAAGCAAAAGGAGAAGATGGAAGAAAGAAATCACTCGGTGAGAATAAAAGCAAAATAAAAAAAAAGAAACAAAGAGGGAAACAGGAAATTAAATGGGTGTTGTAGAAAGGAAATGAGAAATAAAGCCTGTCGGAAAGAAAAGGGGCTAGCGAAATATAATGGGTATGGTATGTTTAACTGTCCCTGTGAATGGTTGGGTAATCCTGTATAGGGGCGCTGTGTCTTTGTGACCCCTCCCATACTATAATCGTTTATGCATAATGATTGCCCCCCCCCCCCCATGCTCGATGAATCCAGAACATTTGAAGCACGTAAAAACTGTTTGAATGCTTATGACCAATGGCAATCATTCATTCAAAATATTGGTCAGCAAGGGAAAAGTGGCGCATTAGCTGTGCACATTGGCTTGTAATTCTTGCTGCTAATTAGGGCAGGGCATTGTAATTAATTAGGCCCCCTTGACCTCGAATCCCATCCCAGTCAATAGCAATTCGAAAAAAAAAATAACTAAATAAATAAACTAGAGTTAAAAAGAGATCTTGCTCTTCCATTCAGATCAGTGATTTCCACCCATACGTATGCGTGCTGAAAAAATTTTCCGATTTCCCAATATAGAAGCCTTAATTACGTCATAAACCCTCAGCTGCAGTGCCGTGTATAAAGAGAGTCTGGCCAACTCGGTTTTCGACTCATGGGTTTTGAAGCCTGTGATTGGTCAAAACGGGTCCCGTGATCTTTGTGGAGCCATGTCGTTACTAAAGTGCGCTCATACGCAGTGCCCATTGTTAACTACCCCTTATTTGGCTTGGTTATTTTGTTACGTCTGAGCGTACACGCTAACCCTGTAACGCGTAATACGCGCGGTAACGACATGGCGTCCAATTTAGCAGTTGGCCAGACTCTCCGGCACTGCTCAGCTGCGCGGCGCCCCTTGCCCTAGCAGAAACTAGAGCACGCACTT
Organism: Diadema setosum; assembly: GCF_964275005.1. Taxonomy (NCBI): domain Eukaryota; kingdom Metazoa; phylum Echinodermata; class Echinoidea; order Diadematoida; family Diadematidae; genus Diadema; species Diadema setosum. Next base: position 33,095,916 of record NC_092697.1, on the reverse strand, counting down.
TAGTGCGCGTATGAAAACCTCAAAAATGCGCAGCTTGAACTCCAAAGTTCATTCAAGAAAACCTTGAAGAAAACACAGTACACGTTCTTTAAAGTGAAAACTAAGTTCTGGTAAGGGCCTGAGAACCCGTCTGACACCATTTCACATTTGCTTGCAATGTATCGAAAGAGTCTACAAAGAAACTTACCTGGCTGACGCGGTTTGCCGGAATGATGAGTCGTTTTGGAGTATTTTGAGAAAAATAATAAAAGTCGGTAGACCGACTTTTATTCCAGAAGGCTCCAGACTAACTCGGTCTTAGGGAAAACTCGACCCTATTTCAGACAATTTACACACAGTTCGTGATCGCCATGTTCATCAGTACTCTATACTACAGGTACCAAACGAGGCCTTGATGAGCAGACAGGAAAGTGCGTGCTAATCCTGTACAAAACAAATGGACAGCGCGCGGTCCTCAAACCTAAATACGCACATTTCCTCAGTTGCTGAGACGCGCGGTCTTTGAAGTTTTTGTTGTTGTTTATCAAGCGTCTTTGATTGCTTTTAGAGGTGCTTGAGAGGCGCACACTAATTTTGCATGCGCGCCAAAGAGGTTTTTGATGCGCGCGTTGTAACAACTCGGACCATTACTGCGAGTAGCTAGCCAGAACGCTACAATGTAGTTTATACAGGCCGCTCCCATATGCATAGTACAACGCTGTACAATCCAGAGGGACAACCAATACAACTCATCCCGCCGTCAAGCACAGCGAGACCGAGTTATCCCCGAGTCCGAGTCTAGCCTGACCCCGTTCGGGTAAGTTCTGAGACTGAACGTTTTTGGTTAATATTTCCCATTTTCGTCGTTACCCATCGAATATCTTGTTATTGCAGCGTTATTCCGCACATTTCCTAGGCACACGTTCACATTTTGGAGCAAAATTTGACAACTTTTGCAGGCGTACCAGAACTTTCTTTGGGCTTTAAAGCCCAAACAGAACTTTCTTTGGGCTTTAAAGCCCAAACAAAGTTCTGGTACGCCTGCAAAAGTTGCCAAATTTTGCTCCAAAATGTGAACGTATGCCTAGGAAATGTGCAGAATAGCGCTGTAATAACAAGATATTCGATGGGTAACGACGAAAATGGGAAATATTAACCAAAACGTTCAGTCTCAGAACTTACCCGAACGGGGTCAGGCTAGACTCGGACTCGGGGATAACTCGGCCTCGCTTTGCTTGACGGCGGGATGAGTTGTATTGATTGTCCCTCTGGATTGTACAGCGTTGTACTATGCATATGGGAGCGGCCTGTATAAACTACATTGTAGCGTTCTGGCTACTCGCAGTAATGGTCCGAGTTGTTACAACGCGCGCATCAAAAAACCTCTTTGGCGCGCATGCAAAATTAGTGTGCGCCTCTCAAGCACCTCTAAAAACAATCAAAGACACTTGATAAACAACAACAAAAACTTCAAAGACCGCGCGTCTCAGCAACTGAGGTGATGTGCGTATACTATAGACCGATTCAAGCGACTGTTCATGGAAGTGCGCCCTCTTAAGGCGACGCCATAACTGGGGGCCAAACAGGCCGGGTCGGCAAGCGCCCTGCGTGCGTGGCAAGGGTGCCAGCGGCAGCCAGTGCTTTTACCGCCCGGCGCCAGTGCAGCCTGCCAGCTAGCTATCTCTGGCGCTGGCAGCGATCGACGCATCTGGCTTTGTGACAACTAGAGTCTACATTGTTTTTTTTTCGCTAGCTAATTAAAAATAAAAAAAAAAAAATTAAACAACTTATACCGACTATGAGCGAATGGGTAGATGACATATGGCTGTAGCCAAAACTTGGATTTCAAGGTAGATATCGGTAAGATCCGTTAATGTTTGTAGACTCTATTTCTTTGGCGATGACTTGGGTACTCGCGTGTAAGCCCTGTATATTCACATTTGTGTAAGAGAATAAAAACCGCTGGGGAGAATTATTGCTAGGCGCAGGCAGACGTCTTACTAATAAGCCTAGGCTGTTGACAAGTTAACTGATATAATTAAATACAAATAATGAATACGGATCTTGAGCTAGATATGGCGCAATAAATTACAAGCTATCACTTAACTTAACCTTTTTAGGGCAGGCTTTTTGAGTGTCGGGCCACCAGGGTAGAAAACTAGAATCTGTCTAACGTTAGATCTTGTCTAGAAATCTAGGCAAGAGTCCAGACTAGATCTAGACCCATTGACTTCTAGAACCCTACGTCCTATATCATTTTCGGTTGTCGATAACTTCAGGCAAGCCTAACTAAGTAAACCAAACGGAATATAAATCTAGGCGTTTCTAGGCCGTATGTACCTAAACCTAAGTTACGACTACGTCGCCTGATGTCTACAACCAAAGCCTCTACTGTTTTAGGTCAAAGTAACCTTGCATAACATCACGCTAACGCCTAATATTATAACCTACAAAAGTGATTTTTAAATCATACTTTCTTAGTATGATTATGAAACGGATGTTTGCCACCATCCATGGTTTAATATTCATAAGTATCACTTTATCAAAAGTCAAATTCAGAGTTCCAGGCCAAGATTGAATAGGCCTATGGTCAATTCAGTGATGAACATTGAGGAAGTGAAAACAATATAAGAATTTAACGCATCTTGAAACATTTATTTAGCTGTAGTGTAGGCTGTAAAACGTTTGTCATAATAATAAAGTCTAGCCAGGAAGTGTATTCTAACTTTGGCAAGTAGGACACCAAGGATAAAAAAACAAAAACAAAAACAAAAACAAAAATCAGTGAATTATCAAATTCTTTGATCTAAACTTGTCTTCTAAGATGAACAACATATTTTACGAATATGCAGTGATAACCTAATTAAATAGAGAATCTAGTAGATATAGCTTGTTTCGAAATCTTTGCATTTTTATACCGTTGCATTTCACTTAATTGTCTTTAATTTTGCCTTAATTTATCATGCGTCAGCGGTGTCTGAATTTCACACACTGCCGTGCAGCTTCCATTTCCATTTATTCTGTTTGTGCACCCAACAACTGCACAATGTGTTTTCCTGATCCTTCCTTTGAAGCTTTCATCGTAGATCAATATGTCTGAATCCCTCAATTTGTCCAAAAGAAAAGCATTAAAAGCCGCTGAATGACTTTTCCCACAGTGAGTAAACAATCACAATATTAGCGCTGCGCCAGCGGTCGCCGGCCGCGGCGCAGCGGCCAGGCCCGGCTAACTATGCGCGATGGGTACGCTAGGCTGCTGAGCTGCAAGTGCAACTCGCTGGGTAGCTAGCTGGCTGGAAGCCCCCGTTGGCCCCCAGTTATGGCGACCGTTATAGCGCCGCTAGCGGCGGTAGGTGAATAGGTCATCGAAATTGAGTCGGTCTATAGACCGATTCAATTTCGATGACCTATTCACCTACCGCCGCTAGCGGCGCTATAACGGTCGCCATAACTGGGGGCCAACGGGGGCTTCCAGCGAGCTAGCTACCCAGCGAGTTGCACTTGCAGCTCAGCAGCCTAGCGTACCCATCGCGCATAGTTAGCCGGGCCTGGCCGCTGCGCCGCGGCCGGCGACCGCCGCGCTAATATTGTGATTGTTTACTCACTGTGGGAAAAGTCATTCAGCGGCTTTTAATGCTTTTCTTTTAGACAAATTGATATGAGTGATTCAGACATATTGATCTACAATGAAAGCTTCAAAGGAAGGATCAGGAAAACATATAGTGCAGTTGCTGGGTGCACAAATAACAGAAAAAATGGAAATGGAAGCTGCACGGCAGTGTGTGAAATTCAGACACCGCTGATGCACGATAAATTAAGGCAAGATTTAAAGACAATTAAGTGAAATACAACGGTATAAAAAATGCACAGATTTCGAAACAAACTATGTCTACTAGATTCTCTATTAACTATTTTAATTAGGTTATCACTGCATATTCGTAAAATATGTTGTTCATCTTAGAAGACAAGTTATGATCAAAGAATTTGATAATTCACTGATTTTTTTTTTTTCTTATCCTTGGTGTCCTACTTGCCAAAGTTAGAATACACTTCCTGGCTAGACTTTATTATTATGACAAACATTTTACAGCCTACACTACAGCTAAATAAATGTTTCAAGATGCATTAAATTCTTATACTGTTTTCACTTCTTCAATGTTCAGCACTGAATTGACCATAGGCCTATTCAATTTTGGCCTGGAACTCTGAATTTGACTTTTGATAAAGTGATACTTATAATTATTAAACCATGGATGGTGACAAACATATCCGTTTCATAATCATACTAAGAAAGTATGATTTAAAAATCACTTTTGTAGATTATAATATTAGGCGTTAACGTGATGTTATGCAAGGTTACTTAGATTCTAGACCTAAAACAGTAGAAGTTTTGGTTGTAGACATCAGGCGACGTAGTCGTTTAATAGAAACGCCTAAGTTAACGCGGTTAGATTTATATTCCGTTTGGTTTACTTAGGCTTGCCTGAAGTTATCGACAACCGAAAATGATGGGGATGTAGGGTTCTAGAAGTCAATAGGTCTAGATCTAGTCTGGACTCTTGCCTAGATTTCTAGACAAGATCTAACGTTAGACAGATTCTACCCTGCTGGCCCGACATTCCCGAGTAAAGGCAAAAGCCTGCCCTAAAAAGATTAAGTTAACTGATAGCTCGCAATTTATTGCGCCATATTTAGCTCACGATTCTTATCCATATTGTATCTAATTATATCAGTTAACTTGTCAACAGTCTAGGCTTACTAGCAAGACGTCTGCCTGCGCCTAGCAATAATTCTCCCCAGCGGTTTTTATTCTCTTACACAAATGTGAATATACGGGGCTTACATGCGAGTACCCAAGTCATCGCCAAAGAAATAGAGTCTACAAACACTCACGGATCGTACCGATATTTACCTTGAAATTCAAGTTTTGGCTACAGCCGTATGTCATCTACCCATTCGCTCATAGTCGGTACAAGTTGTTTAATTTTATTTATATTTAATCAGCTAGCGAAAAAAAAAAAATGTAGACCATAGTTGAGACAAAGCCAGATGCGTCGATCGCTGCCAGCGCCAGAGACAGCTAGCTGGCCGGCTGGCGCCGGGTGGTAAAAGCACTGGCTGCCGCTGGCACCCTTGCCACGCACGCAGGGCGCTTGCCGACCCGGCCTGTTTGGCCCCCAGTTATGGCGTCGCCTTAAGAGGGCGCACTTCCATGAACAGTCGCTTGAATCGGTCTATAGACCGTTTCAATTTCGATGGCCTATTCACCTACCGCCGCTAGCGGCGCTATAACGGCCGCCATAACTGGGGGCCAACGGGGGGCTCCCAGCGAGCTAGCTACCCAGTGAGTTGCACTTGCAGCTAGCAGCCCAGCGTACCCATCGCGCATAGTTAGCCGGGCGCGGCCGCATGCGCCGCCGCTGGCGGCCGCTGGGTCGCCGCGCTAAAATTGTGATTGTTTTACTTACTTACTGTGGAAAAGTCATTCAGCGGCATTTAATGCCTTTCTTTTGGACAAATTGAGTAATTCAGACATATCGATCTTAAATGAAAGCTTCAAAGGATCAGAAAAAAAAAACACTAACATATTGTGCAGTTGTTTGGGTGCACAAATAACAGGCGAAAAAACGGAAATGGAAGCTGCACGTCAGTATGTGAAATTTTGACGCGTGATGAGTCACTTAAGTGAAACACAGCGGTATAAAAATTGCACAGATTTTTGAAACAAACTTTGGCCTATGCCTAATAGATTCTCTATTTAATTAGGCTAAATCACTGCATATTCATATTCATAAAATAAAGTTGTTCATTTTAGAAGACAGGTTCAGATCAAAGATTTTAAGAATTAATTATAAAATATATATTTTTTAAATGCTTGGTGCAATACTTACAAAAGTTAGAATACACTTCCTGGCTACTAGTATACTATATGACAAACATTTTAAAGCCTACACTACAGCCAAATGAATGTTTCAAGATGTGTAAAAAAAAACTTATATTGTAAATTTTTACTTCTTCACTAAGCGTTCAGCATTAAATTGACCATAATCAATTTGGGCCTGGAACTCTGAATTTGAATTAATTTTTGATAAAGTGATACTTATAGATATTAAACTGCCATGAATGGTGGCAAACATCCGTTTCATAAGCATAATTCATATTAAGAAAGTTTGATTTGAAAGTCACTTTTGTAGGCGTTAGCACGATGTTAAATGCAAGGTTACTTATAGACCTTAATAATACAGTAGAACATAATGATTGGTTGTTGACATCAGGCGACGTAAATTAACTTCTTAAGTTTATACGGCTTAGAAACGCCTAGATTTGCCTTCAGTTTGCTTTACTTAGTTAGACTTGCCGGAAGTTAGTGACAACCGAAAATGATATAGGATGTAGCTATAGGTTCTAGAAGTCAATAGGTCTAGACGGGTCTTGATCTAGTCTGGACTGTTGCCAGAATTCTAGACAAGATCTAAAAAACGTTAGACAGACCTTACCCCGCTGGTCCGAGAAAAGGCAAAAGCCTAAAAAGGTTTAAGTTAACTGATATTATTAGTTGCTTTGATAGCGCCATATCTATCTAGCTCAAGATTCTGATTCATTATTTGTATTTAATTATATCAGTAAACTGCTGAACAGTCTAGGCTTACTATCTAGACGTCTGTCTGCGCCTATCCATAGTTCTCCCCAGGTGTTTTTTTATCCTCTTACACAAATGTGAATAGATCTATAAGGCGGTAGGGGCTTACACGCGAGTACCCAGGTCATCGCAAAAGAAATAGAGTCTACAAACACTCACGGATTGTACCGGTGGTTACCCTGAAGTTCAAGTTTTGGCTACAGCCGTATATGCCATCTACCCATTCGCTCACAGTCGGTTTAAGTTGTTTAATTTTATTAATTAGCTAAAAAAAAAAAAAAAGTAGACTCTATAGTTGTCACAAATCACTTGAATCGGTCTATATAGACCGATTCAAGTGACTGTTCATGGAAGTGCGCCCTCTTAAGGCGACGCCATAACTGGGGGCCAACCAGGCCGGGTCGGCAAGCGCCGTGCGTGCATGGCGAGGGTGCCAGCGGCAGCCAGTGCTTTTACCACCCGGCGCCACCCGGCCAGCTACCTATCTCTGGCGCTGGCAGCGATCGACGCATCTGGATTTGTGACAACTATAAAGTCTACTTTTTTTTTTTCGTTAGCTAATTAATAAAATTAAACAACTTATACCGACTATGAGCGAATGGGTAGATGGCATATACGGCTGTAGCCCAAAGTTGAACTTCAAGGTAAATATCGATACCATCCGTGAGTGTTTGTAGACTCTATTTCTTTTGCGATGACCTGGGTACTCGCGTGTAAGCCCCTTATAGATCTATTCACATTTGTGTAAGAGGATAAAAACACCTGGGGAGAACTATGGCTAGGCGCAGACAGACGTCTAGATAGTAAGCCTAGACTGTTGAGCAGTTAACTGATATAATTAAATACAAATAATGAATCAGAATCTTGAGCTAGATAGTGAATATGGCGCTATCAAAGCAACTAATAATATCAGTGTTAGGCTTTTCTCGGACCAGCGGGGTAGAGTCTGTCTAACGTTTTTTAGATCTTGTCTAGAATTCTAGCCAACAGTCCAGACTAGATCTAGACCCGTCTAGACCTATTGACTTCTAGATCCAAGCTACATCCTATATCATTTTCGGTTGTCACTAAATAAACTTCCGGCAAGTCTAACTAAGTAAACCAAACTGAAAGCAAATCTAGGCGTTTCTAAGCCGTATAAACTTAAGAAGTTAATTTACGTCGCCTGATGTCAACAACCAAAAATTCTACTGTTTAAGGTCTAAGTAACCTTGCATTTAACATCGAGCTAACGCCTAAAATTATAATCTACAAAAGTGATTTTCAAATCAAACTTTCTTAATATGAATTATGCTTATGAAACGGATGTTTGCCACCATTCATAGCAGTTTAAAATCTATAAGTATCACTTTATCAAAACTTAAATCAAATTCAGAGTTCCAGGCCCAAATTGAATATGGTCAATTTAATGCTGAACATTTAGTGAAGAAGTTAAAAATTACAATATAAGATTTTTTTTTTTTACACATCTTGAAACATTCATTTGGCTGTAGTGTAGATAACTAGGCTTTGAAATTAAATGTTAGTAGCCAGGCAGTGGATTCTAACTTTTGTAAGTATTGCACCAAGCGTAAAAAAAAAAAAAAATTATTAATGAATTATCAAAATCTTTCATCTGAACTTTTCTTCTAAAATGAACAACTTTATTTTACGTATATGAATATGCAGTGATTTACTCTATATTAAATAGAGAATCTATTAGGCATAGGCCAAAGTTTGTTTCGAAAATCTGTGCATTCTTTATACCGCTGTGTTTCACTTAAGTGTTATATTCATCATGCGTCAGTGGTGTCTGAATTTCACACACTGACGTGCAGCTTCCATTTCCGGTTTTTCGCCTGTTATTTGTGCACCCAAACAACTGCACAATAGGTGGGTTTTTTTCTGATCCTTTGAAGCTTTCATTTTAGATCGATATGTCTGAATTACTCAATTTGTCCAAAAGAAAGGCATTAAATGCCGCTGAATGACTTTTCCACAGTGAGTAAAACAATCACAATTTTAGCGCGGCGGTCGCCGACCCAGCGGCCGCCGGCGGCGCATGCGGCCGCGCCCGGCTAACTATGCGCGATGGGTATGCTGGGCTGCTAGCTGCAAGTGCAACTCGGTGGGTAGCTAGCTCGCTGGGAGCCCCCGTTGGCCCCCAGTTATGGCGGCCGTTATAGCGCCGCTAGCGGCGGTAGGTGAATAGGTCATCGAAATTGAAACGGTCTATAGCAAAGATAGTAGAGATATTAGCCGGGTTCACACGTACACCAATTAGCGGGATACTAATCTCGAGATTTGCATCGCGATCGTCATCCCGAGTTTTTTGCACGTGTGGACAGAAAAAACCCTAGAATTAGCGGGATAAGCATCGCGATGCTAATCCCAAGAAATCTTGCGCTGGTTCGTCAATTAGCGGGATAACTGGCCCCGCGCTGGTACGTGTGAACGGTCGGGATTAGAATCTCGAGTTTTTATATCCCATCATGCAATGCGCACATCACAAGAGCGAAGAGGTCCTTCACCTCTTTGGAGCACAACAACAACAGCGCGCGAACCACACCACTGACGCGTAAAAGACAATGGACAAAGGTAAGTGCGCGCAGGCAGTCCATAGAGAAGGGCGCTGTGTGACCCAGTTTGCAGGCTTTGCTGTTATCTCTATCGGCAATTAGCGGCTGGCGATATTTTTTTTCCCAGGATGGGAAAGGCATTTATTTGTCTTGGTGACTTCGATAGAGAATAACTATCAAGTCTTTGACTTTATTACTCTCTATAAGCCTGACGGAATAAACCGTGACAAACTTATTATACTTTACAAATTAAGAGCAAAAATGGAAACAAGATGGTGATTAAAAACCCAACGTGGGATTCGAACCACCGTCCATCTGTTAAGTACTGATAGCTCCATGATCAGAGCACTAACACATCGTGCCACAGCGAGGAGCTGCCGAGATGGGTGGTCATTGGGCTTTTAAAGTATGCAAACACAATTTGTCTCCCTATAGTCTTAGTTTCAGACGTTTTTTGTCAGTAGACTGCCGTAGACTTTACACACACTAGTGACTTTCCCATCCTGGGCTAGCGGGACAATTCGGTACGTGTGGACGCTCGCCAAATTAGCGGGATGGCGATCGCGATCGGTATCCCGCTAATTTGGTACGTGTGGACGCTCGCAAAAAACCTCGGGATGTGCATCGCGATCGTCATCCCGCTATTTTGTACGTGTGAACCCGGCTAATAGGGAGCTTTAGATTTTAGACGCGCGGACGTTCAAAGAGAAAAAAACATGATCTGAGCGTGCGCAGTAACTTGATCCGCGCTACTGCGCACGCTCAGATCATGTTTTTTTCTCTTTGAATGTCTGCGCGTCTAAAATCTAAAGCTCCCTAATAAGATACGAAGGCGCGCGATAACAATGGACACAAAATGGCTACCCTACATGACGATACAAAAGAGAGCTAAGTACAAACTCAGTTCACCTAGGAACATCATTCATTTCCAAAGGAAGTGGTATCTTTATTATCTTAAAAAGATTTAAAAATTATAGTCGTAGCTTTTTTTCGATTAAGGGGATTATTTTGAAGAACGAGATTTTAGAGTAATAAGGATTATTTCGTGGAGGTAAAAATTTGGCAACAACATGATCTCACAATCAAAACGCTTGATAAACAACAACAACATCTTCAAACACAGCGCGTCTCAGGCATACAGCGTGTTTCTACAGAAAATCCGATAGACCTAGAATTTGCAAGCGCGTAATCAAACACCGCGCTAACGCAGAACCGGGTTGTTTCTACAGAAAGCGCATAATCGGATTGAATCCGCTTCTCCACCTGAATGCCGTTGTGACCGGATGTCTGGAAAGTTGGCTGGTGCATTGTGGGTCTGGGTAAAACTTTTTCTATCTACTGATGATGCGCTGTCCCTGAAGCCGCTGCTGTTGTTTATCAAGCGTCAAGGCAGCGCGTCTCAGGTGATGTGCGTATACGCTTGAAGACCGCGCGCGCTGTCCATTTGTTTTGTACAGGATTAGCACGCACTTTCCTGTCTGCTCATCAAGGCCTCGTTTGGTACCCGTAGTATAGAGTACTGATGAACATGGCGATCACGAACTGTGTGTAAATTGTCTGAAATACGGTCGAGTTTTCCCTGAGACCGAGTTAGTCTGGAGCCTTCTGGAATAAAAGTCGGTCTACCGACTTTTATTATTTTTCTCAAAATACTCCAAAACGACTCATCATTCCGGCAAACCGCGTCAGCCAGGTAAGTGTCTTTGCAGACTCTTTCGATATATTGCAAGCAAATATGAAATGGTGCCAGACGGGTTCTCAGGCCCTTACCAGAACGTTGTTTTCACTTTAAGGACACTCATGAAAAATTACGTGAGTCTAAAAAGTGAAAGTGAAGTCTAAAAATCCAAAGGAGTATTGGAATATACTAAATCCCTCAAGAAAAACGAAATCAAAGAAGTGTTCAATTGACATTGGAGCTTTCCAGAAACATTTTAAGAGTTTAAATGATATCAATGATGGTATGCCGAGATCAACACCGACGAGTTTTGTGAATACTTGCAATGCAGCACATATTCCTCTTACCATGCATATTGAACATGATAATAATGACCAAATATCTGAAGAAGAGGTGACTGCTCATATAAAGCAACTGAAAAACAATAAAGCACCTGGTTTTGATTTGATACTAAATGAATTTAAAAAAAAAAAACAATGCGCCTTTAGTGAATGTAATAACCAAATTATTCAATTTAGTTTTGGATAGCGGAATAGTTCCAACGAATTGGACAATTGGTATAATACGCCCTATCTACAAAAATAAAGGTTCTGTTAATGACCCTGATAATCATCGTGGAATATCTTTATTAAGTTGCATTGGCAAATTATTTACTTCAATAATCAATGATAGATTGACAGATTTTCTCCGATGATAATCATGCCATTGGGGAAGAACAAGCAGGATTCAGAGAGACTTATTCAACTGTTGATCATATATTTGTGTTGCACTCAGTTATTGACTTGTATTTATCACAGAGAAAAAGAGTGTACTGCGCGTTTATAGATTATAAGAAAGCTTTTGATTCTGTCGATAGAACCTTGCTATGGAACAAAGTTGCTAGATGTAATATACAGGGAAAAGTTTTTGACGTAATCCGAAATATGTATGAACATCTGAAGTCATGTGTTCTCAACAATTCAGAGCGTTCTGACTTTTTTGATTGTAATATTGGAGTGAGGCAAGGTGAAAATCTATCTCCTTTGCTATTTGCATTGTATATATATGATTTTCAAGATTACGTAAGTTTCGCATATAATGGTGTTGATTTTTTGCCTAATAATTTGTTGACCGTATTACATGATAAAGAAATAGATGTATTTCATAAACTCATTGATGTATGCTGATGATACTTTAATCCTAGCAACTAGTGAGAACGAATTGCAATCTGCACTCAATGCTGTCAGTGATTACTGCAAATTATGGTTACTGCAAGTTAATGTTAGTAAAACAAAAGTAATGGTTTTCTCAAAAGAAAAAGTTAGAAAATTCAAGCCCTTTATGTTTAATGAGAACATTTTAGAGGTTGTAGATGAGTATACTTACCTTGGAGTGGTGTTTAATTATAGAAATGATTTTAAAAAGGCCCAAGCTAAACAAGTTGATAAAGCGAAAAGAGCAATGTATAGTCTAATGGTTAAGTCTCGAAAGATGCGGCTTCCAATAGATATCCAATTAGAATTGTTTGACCGGCTTGTTGTACCCATTTTTATTTATGGTAGTGAAGTTTGGGGATATGAAAATTTAGTACTTTAGAGAGTCTAACCATTATCAATACTGTAAACATTTACTGAGACTAACAAAAAAAAAAATACTATGAATAGCATGGCTCTGGGAGAATTAGGAAGGTTTGAAATAGCCTGTACTGTTAAAAGAAAGAATGCTTAAATTTTGGTTAAAGATCATCACTGGAAAAGAAAGAAAATATTCATCCATTGTATGTAATATCATATCAATTTTGCATAATATAATTCATCATAATGGTTGTTGAAAGTTTATGATACACTTAATGAGTTAGGAATGTCTTTTGTTAGGAATAGCTTTGATAACGTAAGTTCTTCGTGGTTTAAGTGTTCGATAAAACTTAGATTACGAGACGCATTTGTACAGAATTGGCAGTCCAATATAAGTAACAGCTCATGTTATACGAATTACAGAATCTTCAAACGAATCTGTGTTTAAATTCATATTTGTTAAAAATCCCTAGCATGTTCAGACAACCTCTTTCCAAATTTCGCTGCGCCAAACACAGATTGCCAATTGTGACTGGTAGATATGCTGGTATTGAACATTGTGATCGATTTTGTAATTTATGTAATTCTAATAGACTCGGGGATGAATTTCACTATTTATTTGAGTGCCATACATTGAATAATGCCAGAAATAAATTCATTAAGTCCTATTATAGAATAAGACCGAAAATCTTAAAGATGTCCCAGTTATTTAATTCCAGAAATCGTAGTGAGTTGATTAATTTAGCTAAATTTTGTAAGGAAATAATGAAGCTCCATAAGAAATAATTATAATCAATATCATTATTTGTATTTTTTTCATGTTAATATAGCTTTTTGCATTGTTTTGCTTTGTAATATTGAGATTGCTTTTATCTGCGTTATTGTTGCCCTGCTTTTATTTAAACTGTTTTGTTTGACTTGCTTCTCTCTATCCCTCTCTCTCTCACTCTCTTTTTCTCTTCTGGATCCTGCACCATTCTGTATATTTTGTACATTTAATGAATATCATGCAATTTTCTGTATATATATAATTTACAATGTATTAATGTATTAACTGATTTTATCCGTTACGATGTTAGTTCGAATTTTCTTCAATACCCTGACGTTGGGTGACATAAGAAAATGAAAAAACCATTGTCATTGTCATTGTCATTGTCATTCACCCTCCTTGCTAAAATATCGAAAATCCTTCATAAAATCCGTAACAATTTCCGGATCACTACCAAAATTTAATCATTTGTTTCTCGTGTCATTTTCAACCTTTTCTGCAAGTTTCATTTAAATCCGTGCACAATTTTTTGAGTTATTTTGCACACGGACAAACAAACGAACAAACTAAGAAACAAGCCAACGGTAACGAAAACATAACCTCCTCCTTTGGCGGAGGTAATAAATTTAAAAAAAAAAAAATCCATGAAACTTGTCATGACATCAGGCTGAATATATCTCTGGTACGTGATATTTCGGTTTCAAGAAATATTACATTATGTTTTTCTCAGAACTTGAAATTATGGATGTAGTACCTTTTGAAACCGAACTCTTTCTCTCTCTCTCTCTCTATTGTTTATATATATATATATATATATATATATATATATATGTGTGTGTGTGTGTGCTTGTGTGTGTGTGAGTGCTAAAAGAGTACGATGACTAAAATGCACCTTCTGTTGCAACAAACCTAACGTTAGAAGACGAACACCGCCAGCGGCTCCAAGTCCAACATTGTAGCTTCCGTTTTTGTAAACCCTTTCGTCTGAAATAAGAAAAGTGTTCCGGTATGGTTTACATAGGATACAGAATTAGAATTGGGGCCCAATAGTTCTGTACAACCAAAGTTTAGTTATCTGCACGTTGTGAATAGATCTGTACCATGGTTTTCTAGATCTAGAAAGAACTAGAACTCTACTGTTCATTTTTTTTAAGCACTGGAACTAGAAAAGTGCATTGCAGCGCAATGCGAATGTAGGCCCCTAACCTAACGTAGGGAATTTTTGCTACGTTGTGTAAGCCCACCTGAGTTAGAGTTTCTCTTCTTTAGACCTAAATCTACTCTACTTCTTCTGAACTTTTGCAGTCTTGTTCTAGCCTAGTTGGGACCAAAAAGAAGTAGGCCCAGGCCTACAAAAAAAAGAGAAAAAATCCTGAAAGAAGCTCATCTGCTTATTGCCGGGGCATTGTTAAGATACCGCACAGACAAACGTTTAAGAGGACATAATTATCACATGTTATCCGAACTTTCACAGAAGTAATTAAGACTTGTTTGGGCCTAGCTAAATCTGCATTCAGTTCTTTGTCTATCTAGGCCTAGACAGCTTGACCTTACGTAGTAGGCCTACTCGCATATTACAAGTCATTGTAGGCTACACTGAACAAATGCCAAATTTCATAATGATCATAATATCATCTCAAACGCATGGTGAATCACATTGCAGTATACGGTAATGTTTATTTTTTATTGGGTATTTAAAAAAGAAAAAAATATAGTTATGAGATTATACAGGTACAACATGGGATTAATGTACCCTGTTCCTTATGTCCTACCACCTATACCTATACTACATCCTATTCCCAACTGATGAATCTGTATCACATCAAAATGTTGTAATGCATGATACTAAAATTAATCACACACACCTTAATTATAGGCCTGTCAACATACGAAAATACCTCTTCATAACACAATTTGAAATTGTGAATAAGTGAACACTAACGTATGTAAGTTTATTTTTAACACAGGAAGTTTGAACCCAGCATTAAAGGGATGGTACAGTATTGGTGGACTTGAGAATTGGGCTTTTAACTTTTTGTGAGACACCAAGAAAACACGATATAATACAGAGCATACCATTTTAAGAGGAATTCAAAGTTTTTTGATGAAAATCAGGTTTGGAATGACTGAAACATCCAAAAACAAAGTAAAACAAAGCGATCATAATAAAGTGTGGGTCCCACACTTTATTAGAATCGCTCTTTTTTGGATATCTCAGCCATTTAAAAACCAATTTTCATCAAATAAACATTGAATTCCTCATAAAATTACATGCTCTTTCATATTTCATAAGAGGTTTCTCATTATCTCACCAAAGAGTGTTAGAAACCTGAAATTAGGTCTCAATCAAAACTATACGATCCCTTTAATCTTGAGATTTCAATGTCTTTTATCTGCTTCCACTAGTTTTAAAATCTTATATTTTCTTATTTGAATAATCATAAATAGGCATGAATATTTATGATAAAGAAATCAATGACGAACACGTAGCAGACCAAATAAAAAAAAACTTTTTTAAACGTTCATTAAAGACAAAGTCGACGTAGAAGACCTAATAAAAACGTTTTGTGGACGTTTATGAAGAACGAAGACGTTTTGTAACGTCCATTGACATTTTTTAACCGTTTTCCAAAAAGTCTGTGCTTTGCGATAAATGTTAAGTCCCAATTTTGACGTTGTATGTACGTTTTAAAAACATTCATTTTATGCGAAGACGTATACGGAAATGTAAGAGGAGAATAATACCGATAATTACTTTTACAAAAAGAATAAAAGGTTTACTCTATCTGTTAGGCTTACCTTTTCGCTCTGCACTTAAGCTTATCACACGATCCTCAAATCCCCAATGGCCAATAGTTTAGGTAGCGTAGGCGAGGCCGGTACGGTGATAACGTGAGGAGAGGGGCGAGCATTGGCAGGGGTCGAGGCCGAATACTTTCGCAAGCTAGGTAAGCATAATACGTAGGCCTACGTATTCGTACGTGCAAGCAGCCAGCGGGGCCGCGCCGCGCCGCGCAGGTGATGTACTGCGGCAGCTGTAGGATGTGCGTGCAGCGCACATATATTATGTATCACTGCGCGGTGCATTAAAAGCCGTGATTGACGCAAAATTAAATGGTTCCAAGAAAATCATAATTTTGACATATTGCTTCTCTAAATTACTGAATAAAACAACCATTTTATTTTGTACTTGTTACTTCCTAACTGCTATTAGATTCGCAGACACTGTGACCCTGTTTATCAATATCCGAATATCCGACCAGAGATTTTGCGGGTCGCAATGACACCGTTTTTTGTTTTTGTTTTTGTTTTTTGTTTTTTGGTCATTTGTGAATTGACCGAAACTTTATCGTAAGAAACAACCCCGAACGGGGTCAAACCATTTTGACCCCGCAAAATCTGACCCCGCAATTTTTAGAGTGTATTGGGGGCAGAATATACATGCAATTTTAATACAGTAGTCTTTTATTTTTTAAAGGGATGGTAAAGGCCTAATTTTGGTTGAGATGGAGATTGAGGCTTTGAAAGGATTGTATTGCTTTGGCTAAGGCGGGGTTTCAATTTTTAACTTTTTGCAAGACAATTAGAAACCACTTATACTGAAATATTTAACAGCATTCTCAAAGGAATTCAGTTGATTTGATGAAAATTGGTTTTGAAATAGTCGAGATATCCAGAAACAAGAAGATCCTGATAAAATGTAGGACACACCTTATATTTGGACCATTTTGTTTTGCTTTTTTTTAATACCTCAGCCATTTCAAAATCAAATTTCACTTCATTTCATCAAATAAACTTTTAGAATTCCTTTTAGAATTGTACGCTCTTTAATATTTCATATTAGCGGTTCCTAATCATCTAACAAAAAGTTAAAACCTGAAAATCCATCTCACCAAAACTATACCATCCCTTCAACGAAAGGTCAGAACATTCCCGTTTTCCAGCCAGCTACATGTAAGAACAACCAAATGATACACTGTGTATCAGTGCATAACTGTAAACATGACAACCTCTAGCAAAGCAATTTTAGTGAGTCTGTAATACAATCGTGGTAATATATAATGTCAGATGAAGCCACAGTGGTTAAACAGACCTGTTTCATGGAAGCCGCAAAACATTTGTCCAAGCAACATGGTGACTTAAAAGAAAGTACAGAATGACAAACACACGAACACATCTTAAAACACTGCTCTGATCAATTAGATTCCAACACTCTTCCACTGAAGCTTTATGCCCTACTGCATAGAACAACACGTACATAAATATCAACGTGCACCACTCAACACATGCATTTACAAATGAAATTTATAATATGATTGTTCAATCAAAATTACATACAATTTGTTCATGCAGGTGGGATATGATATATACATGTACATCTGGATGAAACTGCAGAAAATACAAAATATGACATAGGGTATACATTATGATATGCACCAACAGAAGCTTCCATTATTGCAGTAACGGTACGAAAGGCAGAACAATAGCAGAAACACCGGGACCAAGAGAAACACGCACAATAGGTGGTAGTTATACCTGTGGTAGAGACAGTGATGGGAGAAGTTGTGGGCTTTGTGGTGGTAGCGGTGGTGGTAGTGACAGAAAGCGTGGTAGTTGCTTCCATGAGTGGTATAGCTGGGTAATTTGTGCCAGGTTGTCTGTGCAACTCTTTCCCCCCTTCTTAACATTGTCACTGTCACCCAACACATTAAAGCATCTTCACGTATAAAATAGCTTACAGTGAAATTTTTCTTCATTGGCAAAATAACTGGCAATTCAACCTGGATGGATCTGATACTATCCTCATCATTTCCTGGACGATCTTTTAGACAAAGTCTGACGTCAGTCAAGGAAGCAACTTTCCCTTAGAAACATTAGAAAAGATCAGTTATCTACCATCAATAGTAATACTAGTTGTCCCTCACTAATTTTACAAAACACCTGCAGCACAATCTCCCAACACACTTAGAAGAATACAAATGATGCTCTGATATCTGCCATCAAGCTTGTATCATTGTGATTCCACAAATTAGGAGAAGGGAGAAGTCTCTATCTATAAACAAAAAGCAACATATGCATCAAGCGTTACCCCGCCTCGCCAGGGGCAATATTTTTTTCCCAGTATGGGAAAGTCACTAGTGTGTGTAAAGTCTACGGCAGTCTACTGACAAAAAAAGGTCTGAAACCTAAGACTATACGGAGACAAATTGGCCCGAATTCACGAAGGTGGTACAAATGAAACCATGGTTTAAACCATGGACAGCCAAGTGTCGCATGGAATATTTCGTTACGAAATCAGTCATTTCGTCGATGAAATGATTATTTTGTAACGAAATGACAACATTTTGTAACTAAATGAACATTTCGTCCACGAAATGATAATTTCGTTAACGAAACGGTCATTTTGTCGACAAAATGACCAATTTTGTAACGAAATATTTCGTGCGACACTTGGTGCTCCATGGTTTTTGTCCATGGTTTAAACCATGGTTTCATTTGTACCACCTTCGTGAATTCGGGCCATTGTGTTCGCATACTTCAAAAGCCCAATGACCACCAATCTCGGCAGCTCCTCGCTGTGGCACGATGTGTTGGTGCTCTGATCATGGAGCTACCAGGTTTTAAAAGATGGACGATGGTTCGAACCCCAATCTGGGTTTTGCTCAACATCTTGTTTTCATAAGTTTGTAGCGGTTTATTCCGTCAGGCTTAGAGAGAGTGATAAAGTCAAAGACTTGATAGTTATTCTCTATCCAAGTCACCAAGACAAATAAATGCCTTTCCCATACTGGGGAAAAAAAAATATCGCACCCCGGGGTACCGTAGTACCCCGGTTTACCGCGTTGTGTAGCACCACCTCATGTCCACTCGAGGACAGCCGCAGAGAAATGTATGCACTGTGTGTGCGTGTACATAGTCACTCCCATGCCACTGCATGTTATACGATGCATGCATGGCATACTGTGCTAGCAATAGCATGTGCTTCAGTGCACTGCAGTGTAGCGGCTAGCGCTACTAGCTCCAGCACCAAAATGATTTCCACTTTTTGGCAACCCAGGATACAACCTTTAAAAAAATAATAATAATTCAACAAAATGGGCGATTTTCATTTGGTACCCCGGATACCATTTATGTCATATATAACTATGAAAAATGATTTGTCCAAGCAACAATATATGATATACAGTCATGATTAATGTACGTAAGCATGTACGGTGTACAACATCTTTTTGCTAGTAACACAAGAGCACACTTCTAAAAGGAGCCTCAGGGAAAGGTGTGGTTAATATAAGGTATAGAGAAGCACCCATTTCCAGACTGGCCATACTGGTACAAATGGTAGTAAATGTAATTTGGAGACATACAATGTATAGCAACAGAAACAGCATACACCACCACCAAGAAGGACACTGCTCAACACCTGCGATCATCAAGTATCAGTACCTGTTGTGGCAGTAACAGTTGTAGGAGAAGTTGTGGACTTTGTGGTAGGAGCGGTAGGGACGTGCAGCATGGTGGTGGCTTCCTCAAGGTGGTAAGTTGTGCCAGGTAGATCTGTGCAAACGGATACGTTGTAAGCTGCAATCCTGTACAGCATTTTCCCCCTTCTTGTTAAATGTGGTACATTGCTGTTTATGATACATCAAACCATGTTCATACTTGAAACAGCTAAATACAAATAGAATTAATGCCTTTCCTTTATATTGCAAGATAAAAAGAAACTGAATATTGTGCTGACACTGTGATTGTCATCACCAGTCTATCAAATCTGGTTACACAGTCGAGGAAGCTATATATAAGTTAGTAGTAGCCTATACTATACGTGCCCGAACTAGGTGAATTGCGGCTTTTTTTCCCAGGCAAGTGTATGAATCACCTGATGGAGTTAAACGTCAAGACAAATCGATATCCATTGTTCCGCTCTCAAATGCCAAAAAAAAAAGAAAATGCACCTTCTATCGCTCTTATGCAGTCGGTGTGCAGCAAAGGTGGAGGAACTGTACAGGCACTTTTAGACTATACCAGTTTGCCGGTCATGTTATTATAAAACTTGTTAGAGGTGAAATACCTAAACTGGTATAACCAAAGCTAAGTAAATGAGTGTTATTTGCGAATGCAACGCTTTATTGATTGTTACAGCGATGTAAAAGAATGTGTAGGCCAACAAGACATACAGACAGACAGACACGCAGAGAAAGAGAGAGAGAGAGAGAGAGAGAGAGAGAGGCGAAGTTAAGATAAGAATCTTTAAAGGATTGCGCTCGAAGAAAATTGTTTAGATACTTGCTTTAGGTATGAATGAATTTTGTAACTGTTTCAGCTTAATATATTTCTTTCCCAACATACAGTAACTTTCCTGTATACGTCCATTTGAAACATCATAGATTCCATAGTAAACGAAATAAAGTTCAAATTCTTACAAAGAGATAGTGGTTAACATGTATCTATTGTAAGGTGCCGAACAATTATTAAAGTCATATAAACAAAAACCCTCCACTGGTGCTTTAAAATAGTTCTTAAATGTGAGTTAAGGATTAATGTGAGTTAAGAACTAATGTGAGTTAAGAACTAATGTAAAAATTTGAATACGAATAATCCATTTTAAGTAATGTTAAATGCACAAAATGTGAACAACAGATATAATTACAATGTTTCCAGACAAAACAGTCTACAGTTATGGTTTATTGAGCAAAATACTGATATCTACTAACATCTTAGGATTTATTGCGAAAAATTTATCTGGTTGGTGTTTTGTGATACAACTGACATATACACATATGCATAAAATGTGATATCTTGAACATATTTAAAATCACTATTCCCACAGGTAAACAGGACCTTTAAACACTATGTATATATTAGACGCTACACAATATACGGACCACCATCAACTTGAAAACTTTTGAAATGTGTATTTTTTTTTCAGTATGACCGAAGTCAAACCATTTGTGACCGTGCATCCCAAAACGAACAAAAAGTCGCAAACACTAATTTTGTGTGAGGACTGAAAATAGGTGAAATGGGTCAACCTGGCCGATCTTGACTTTTTCATATTCTCTGAAAGAGCAAGTCTTCTTCTACATTAAGCTAAAATTTGGGATCATAAAACAGGCAGGAAGGTGTGTTTTTTTAGCAGTTTATCTCGAACTTTTTTGGTAGAATAGTGTGATCCAAGGTGTGTCTTTAGAGTCCCAATTTCATTTCTCAAAAACCTTGTAGACACTCTTCACGTTCAACTCTAATAACTTTTGAAAGCATGATGCTACTGCTTTGAAAATTGGCAAGAAATTTTGGACAGAATGTGTTAATGAGGCATGCTCAATATCAGTTTGATCAGATTTTCCCTTCATTATTGTTACTCCGGTGGTTTACATCCTGTTGTTTTTTGTTTTGTTTTGTTTTGTTTTGTTTTGTTTTTTTGTTTTTTGTTTTTTGGTCTCATTCATCGCACAGCCAGCACGGCTTGGTAAAGATTAAGCGCTTGAATAGACCGTGAATAGACACTGTACTTCAAAGCCTTTTTTTTTTGCTCTGTTTACACTTTTCCTGCGTGTGTGCTTTCTTTCCAATGTTAAGATAGGTTAGGAGAGTCCATTCGATTTTTGTTATGCATCATTTTAATGCTTAAAGTCTGCTCTTTCAGAATATGCTTTTAACTAAAATTTCATGTCTGGCGAATTTCTGTTTGTTTTGTGATGCCGTGTCACATTTATTTTCTCTTTTGATTGGGTTTATATCGAAGTCGTACACTTTTCTTGGTATCGTAGCAACCCATCCTATTCCGTATATTGATAATTTTGTTGCGTCGCAGATGATACAAATATCGCGTCATACAGTCGTAAATCTATTTAATTATTCACAAGAACAAATTTTACGGAATATAGGCCGTACCAGGTATTTGGTATGCCTTTTAATGGAATTTGCATGAACTGAATGTCCCGCCATGGGATAAAGCAGTTAGTTCAAGAGAATTAGTTTTAACCTGGACATTTTTTGTAACAAGTTGATTTTATTTTTTCAGGATAGCTCCAGAAATTTGTCTAGAATAACAAAATAAAAGTCCTCATAAAATCTCTTTGAGCATTTTCCGCAATCCAAGTTGGCGTCCAAAATGGCCGCCATTTCTGGAAATTCTCATAACTTTTTTTTAAAGCAGGTAACCCAAATACAAAATTGAAATGTCTAAATGTATGTTTTGAAGCATGAAGAACTCAATGAAATACATATTAAGAGATTTTGATACACAAATACCGTAATCCAAGATGGCGTCCAAAATGGCTGCCAATGGACGTCATCTTGGATTACGATATCTGTGTGCTTCAACATATATTAATGTGTATTTTATTGAGTTCTTCTTGCTTCAAAACATATTTTTAGACATTTGAATTTTGTATTTGCGTTACCTGGTTGAAAAGGTATAAGAATCGAAAGAAACGGCGGTCATTTTGGACGCCACCCTTAGACTGCGGAAAACGCTCAAAGTGAATTTATGAGGACTTTTAATATGTAATTTTAAACATAATAATTATTTTTGGACATATCCTGAAAAAAAAAATCAGCTTGTTACCAATCATTTCCAGGTTTAAGCCTATTTTGACCTAATGCTCTTAGACTATGTGACTAAATGTTCAAGGAATAAATGTCAGTGTAAAAGTAATCATGATCTTGGCCATTTAGTACAGCGCAATATCATAGCGTACATTAAACAGAAATTATTACACCGCTCAATTTTTCCGGTCACCTCTGAGTATTGTCCGTAAAGAGAATAAGGATGTCCAATCGCGCACAAATGCTTGAGTGAGCACGTACAATGGGAGCGGAGACGTCATCGCATTGGCATAACAATAGGTTAATTTGCATAGGAGGCCACGAGAGGGTCGTCGATGGCGCACTCTTAGTAACTAGGCAACGGGTAAACAAAGTGCGTGTTTATCGGTCGTCATAGCAACAAGCAAACACACCTCACGATGAAAAAAAAAAGGCTTGTGTATGTCTCTGGTAACTAAGCAACGGGTAAACCAACAAAATGGGGGCTGATTTATGGCGGAAAAATGGCGGTTTATTCGAATAATGGCGGTTGCCCTGGTAAAGAATGTTGCATCGTGCTCGCGTTCTTGACTCGCATAAAGTAAAACGGGTAAAGGGACTTTGTCCGTCCCAGAAAGCCGTTGTTCGTGGCGATTATACAGCTATGAATTTAGGGGGGAAATATCTCTGGCACGAGATATCCGTAGACAAGAGATGCAGGTATAGGAAGTTTACATGTTGTAGAATGTATGTTTCCATGGCAATGAGACGTCTTCGTGGCCGTGCATGGTCAGCATGAAACTGCTTGCCCTGTTACTATACTCCATCGGCCGAACACAACCTGCATAGGGCGCTATATAACTGTGTAAAGGCTTGGAGCAATGTGTTTCTGTGTAATAGCAAAGAGCCAAGTGGAAAGTATTCATTAAAGCACAAAATATCTATTGGTAGATTCCCCGAAAGTGTGTGAAGGGATTACAGGGATGAAAATAGACAGCGTTCCAGACGTGAGCTTTCTGCCTTTCCACTGAAAACAATGATAAACATAGTCGACTGGTAGGAGAATAGGAGAAGTCTTTTCCGATGTCTCGCCACTCATGTTGCTACTAAGCGCAAATATCTGGAAAGAAGGACTTTGAAATATTTCCGTAAATTCTCTTCAGAAAACCCATTGACTTTCCCCGGTGTGAAACTTCAACAACTGAATGAGATTGAAGCAACATATCGACTGATTATCGTGGTCTACGAGTTGGTCCTCAGAGTACACGACGAAGCTGAACACAAAGAAAAGCCAATCGTGGAGCTCCTTGTCAGAAGGAACCTAAACAAATACTCTGACACGATGTACCTGAACCTGCATGAGGATCATTTTGCTTACATTGCCGACATCAAACTATACTGCAAGCATTATGAATGCCGGAGATGTGGAAAACTCTGGATGCGCGCTAAGAACTGACACGTCCCGAGTCTCGATGCGAAGGAGGTAGAATTATGTATATACGCACCGTGTATTCTGACGGCAAATACGTCACTCCACCCACTGTGTTCGAAGACGTAGAGGGCGAGGGGATCTGTACGTACCTGCTGAAAAGAGATACTTTCCTTTCTTTGCTGTGTTTGACTTTGAATGCCATCTACAGCACTGAGACAACGTTCAGAACACCCCGAAGAGGGAATTTGTGCAGGAACACGTTCCCGTGAGCGTGTCAGTCACCAGTAATGTAATGTGATGGGTTACGCATGATCTCTTCGTCGACATGATTGCACATCTCCACGAAAGCAGTCACAAAAGTAGAGAGATCTTGGCTGATCGTTTCTCCTCCACCTTCAGTGAAATCGAAGAAGAAATCGATCTCATCAAAATGCTGGTTGACTCATCGAAGCATAAGTATCTTTCTGATAAACCCATTCCTCAAATTAAATTCCTCATGCGACTCAAACAACGACTACTTGCGTATATTAGAGAGCTACCCGTCACAGGCTTCAACAGCGGCAAGTATGGCATTAATGTCGTGAAAAAATATCTATATCCCGAGCTCCTGTGTACTTATATTATTTCCTTTGTATGTATTTCTAAAAGCTTATCATTGTTCACAAACGAAGGGATATTTTCCTTATGAATGGTTCGACGCCCCTCAAAAACTTGACCACCCAAGCTTACCACCACATGAAGCTTTCTACTCTCGTCTGAAAGGTTCGAGATACACAACTTTTTGTCGAACCTGTAGAAAATATGATACATTTCTACAAAGAGAGGGCCATCGACATGTTCAAGGATGGGATATCCGTTTCCGGCTTGACGCTAAAGCATCTTATGGCATCCACTCCCAACCAACTTCAGCTTGATTCACAATAACGATGCAGATCTGTTCCAAACCATGAAGGCAAATCTCGTTGGACGTCCATCCAATGTGTTTCACAGATACCATGAGAAAGTTGTCACCAAAATACGCGGTAGCAAAACTTGTCAGAAGGTGGTAGGTTACGATGCTAATGCATTGTATTGTGGGCTATTATGCAGGAGATGCCTATTGGATCATAATTGATTATATACTGATTATACAAGGCGTCAGTCTCAGCATTCGTCAGTTTAAACGAGAATCTCGACGTCCAGTCGCCCAAGAGTGGCTAGACTATACGGCGTTTTCTAAGGGAGTTTACATCTAACATGCCGGGAATAACCGTGAAAAGGGGATTAAACCAAGAAACACACCCATGGATGGTTTCAACGCTTCGTCCTACACGGTCTACCAATTCCACGGATGCCGGTGGCACGGCCACAGATGCCGCCTGACGCAAGGAAAAGATTCCAACGAAAGGCGAAAACGATATATGACCGACCTACTTGCCGAGACAAGGGCTACCAGCGATTACATCAAGGAGTCTGGCTACAACCTATCGTAATATGGGAGTGTTTCTTTCATATTTTTTCTCGTTTCTAAAAATACTTTACCGGAAGAAAATACACTTTTGCGAATGTCCGTTGTTTGTGTAGTATTTGTCATTTCAATCTATTTTTGACAAAGCGCACTCTAACCCATACTATTCTGAATGGACGTATGAGTTCACGTTCTGTTATGACGATCACAGAGCTTTGTCTCTGAAACTGATTTATTGTCTACATAACCAAAATCACACGTCATTGATAACTGCGATATACGACAGATGATATACTTACCTACAGCAGCTCGGGCACCCTATGAGTTGCTCTTACGATAGTTACACCGCATTGCAATTGTTATATATTCTGTACGTAAGTATGTCGTCCTTGCTGTCAACTACGTACCTGTCCATGATCATTATTGCGTTAACCCGAGCAAAATCAATAAAATTGATAAACCTGTATACAGCAAATTCACCGTGTGTTTTGTAAATTACAATTTAAGGTAGTGTGAAAGGAAAGTGATAATGTGATTGACTCTGCGAAGTGAATTCCTGTATAATATCATGACGGGGCTTGTGTGTGTATGTTTCCGTGATGGCGTGTGGTTGTGTGAGGATTGTGTTCATGTGTGTGTGTGTGTGTGTGTGCAAGCATATGCCTTTGTTGGCGGGTGTGTATGTGCGTGTGCATCGTGTGTACATTGCTTAAATAAACCCCTCAAAAAAGGTTTGGAAATCTGACTTCAGTTGTAAATTTCTCCAGTTTGTCAGCACTCTACAATACATGCTTGATATCCGTGGAAAGATTATTACATTTTCTTTGAAATGATATCCTACTCATTATGATTATGCTATCAAGTAAAGGGCTGCAATCAAAAGTGTCTGATAAGGTCTGCATTGAAAAGTTGTAAAATGAACAAGAACGGTCCTTATGAATGAGAATGGTCGTGAAGAGTAAATAGAGAACATGTTCTTTTGAGTTATGTCTTTTGTTTTCAACTGGGGCCCGTTTCATAAAACTTGTTATCAGTGACAACTGCCACATTTCTATGACAAATTTGCTCTCAGCCAATCAGATGCAAGGATTTCAGTAGCTTGTCACATCTGACAACTTGTCACGGATAACAAGTTTTATGAAACGGGCACCTGGTCAGCCATGAAGGCAAATTTCAATAGGCATCTTAACTTCACACTCAAGTTGTCAGTAGTGCCATGCTAGGCAATTTTGATAGCTCATCATGTTTTATGGTTGCACATCATTCCACGTGCAAGCAATGTCCAAAAGCTCTCGCCATAGGGCAAATTAAAGCTGGAAATCTTCAAAAAGATGTGGCAGTGAAACTAAGTGTGAGCCCTGGCACCATCACCAAATGGAAACAAAAATTCCGAGCAACATGAGATGGCAAAGACAGACCGAGGAGTGGATGTCCGAAGATCACAACGGAGCAGCAAGACCGTTACATCAGGGCACTTGCTCTTCAGGATCGCAGGCGGACTTCACAGCGTATCAACCGGTGTTTTCTGAGAAGATACAATACAAGGTTATCCGATCAAACTGTAAAAAACCGCCTCCACGCTGCCCAGCTCCGAGCGAGAAAGCCAGCCAAGAAACCAGCAATGACTGCTCAACAGAAGCAGGCGCGCCTTCGTTGGTGCCGCGATCATCTCCGCTGTAACTAAGAATGTGAATGTTAGACGGTGATGAAATCTTTGACAGTGATGTTCAGCGACGAATCACGCTTCTGCCTGCGGAAAGTTGATGGGCGAGCTAGGGTGTCACAAATGCAACGACATTGGCAGGACTCCATCAGATACCGGTTGACGAGTGGAACGCCATTCCTCAGCAGCGAATCACGAATCTAATTTACAGCATGAGGACACGGTGCCAGGCGGTGGTGCAAGCACTTGGGTCGTCCACCAGATACTGAGCCCCGATCATGTTAATTGACAATAATAAAAAGACAAAATGAAGACAAAATGAAGACAAAATAAAGATGAAACTCCAATAAAATCAAGACCATGCCATTCCACATCTTTATGTCTTTGTTGTGGTTAATGTGGCAATGTTCTGTGAGATAAAATGGTTTGAGTCATAATCATTTTGTGTGTGTGAGTGTGTTTGTTTATCTGTTTGGTTGAACGGGTCTAGGAACACTACCCCCTGGAAAACCACCCTCCGGATAACTACCACCCGGATAATTACCCCCCAGGACAATTCCCCCCTACGGCAACCACCCCCCGGACAACTACCCTCCAAGGGCAATTACCCTCCAGGGTAATTACCCCCTGGGACAACTACCCCCCGGACAACTACCCTCCTACGGCAATCACCCCCCAGGGCAATTCCCCCTTAGGAAAACTACCCCCTGGATAACTACCCCTCGGATAACTACCCCTGGATAACTACCCCTCCGGATAACTACCCCCTGGATAATTACCACCCGGAAAACTACCCCATGGGTAACTACCCCAGGAGAACTACCCCATGGATAACTACCCCCCGAAGAACTACCGCCTGGGTAACTACCCCCAGGATAACTACCCCCTGGGTAACTACCCCCAGGATAACTACCCCCCGGATAACTACTCCCCGGATAACTACCTCCCGGATAATTACCCCCCCCCCCCCGGATGATTACCCCCGGATAATTACCCCCCGGATAATTACCCTCCGGATAACTACTTCCCCCCCCCCCGATAATTACTACCGGGATAATTATTCCCAGGTTAATTCCCCTTCCTCCGAAAACTAGACCCCAGATAACTTCCACCCGATAACTACCCCCTCCGATACCTTCCCATGGATGATTACCCCGGATAAGTAGGCCTACAACTCCCCCTCCCCTATAACTATCAAGAGGAAAATTACCCCCAGGACAGTGCACCACGTCAATTACCCCCTGGGTAACTACCTCCCGGATCATTGCCCCCCCCCCCCTCCCCCCCCCCCACACACACACTTACTTTTAATAAAAAGAACATCATTACTACAGGAAACGAAGTTCTTTGTATTATTTGCCGGGAATCACGGAGATGCCATACTGATACATCATCTTATGAAAACAACATCTTAAGGATTTACGATTTGTATTGTTTGCATTTAGGACGATTTATGTACAAGCTTAATTTCTCTCTCTGTATTTTGACTCTATGTTCATAAAAAAACGAAGCTGTCCCTTCATATCCTATCCGGTAATCCAGTAAATGTCAATGCCTTTAGCCAAAACTATTTTCGCTAAATCTGTATTTTCTTTTATTGTTCAGAAATTTCGGATTTCTCTTGATAGTATAGTATAAAAGAAGTTTTAAGTTTGAATGCCTTAACCATTGAATAAAAGACATTTTGAAGAAATGTTACACTTCAGAATGAGTTATACTTTTTGCAACATTTTTTTTTTAAACCACAATCGTCTATCGTTTACCACAACTCCATGTAACACTTCTTTATTTTGAGGAGCTTACATGCCTCACGTGCCCTGGTTTTGACCCATCATCTTCCTCTTCCCTCTCGCTTTTCTCTGTCCACCGTGAAGGTAGTCTATTCCTGTCATTCATTACTCACCGTTCCTCTTTCTCTCATTACAAGGGATTTATCTCGTGTGTGTCCATGTGCAGTGCACTCCCGTTAAAACGAAATGCTCAGGACCGGTATTTTTTTTTTTTCGTTTTAACGAAATTTCGTTATAACCGAACAAAATTGATATAATATGCAATGTATAACGAAAAGAAGGAAACCATAAAAAAATTATGTTTGTTGAATCCTCATACGCTGGAAAGCTATGTGAAATGGGAGAATACCTTTTTAATTTCGTTTAAATATCATATTTTAAAAAGAGCATAAAGTTGTTTGTGTTGTCACACATGTGTAGAAAATGACGGTGTAGGATTTGGTTACAGTTCGCTATTCCAAAGGTTCTTTTCTTACTAAAATACCTTACTCCGAAGGCTCCTTATTCCGAAGTTTCGCCATTCCCGGGATTCCGATGGTTTGTTTATCTGAAGGTTCGCATTTCCGAAGAATCATTATTCCGAAAGTTCATAATCTAGATCAAAGCAATTATATTGTTCATTTTCCGAAGGTTCGTTGATCTGAAAATGAAATGAGGTTCGTCATTCTGAAGGTTTATAAATCAAAAAATGAGAAAGGTTCACCATTCAGAAAGTCCGTTGTTCCGAAGGTTTTTTCATCCGAAAATGAAATGTTTCGTTATTCCGAAGAAATTTTGTTAATGAAAAAAAAAGAATGAGAAAGGTTAGTTATTTCGAAGATTTATTTATCTTAAGACGATTATAAGGATTGCAATTGAGTATATGAATATAAGAACGACCCAAGTCTATGGAAGACCATTTCGAGTAAACTTAAAAAAACTTCGTATCTTTTTTATTTGTCCAATGATATTCTATTTAACTGTGATGGGAAGGCAACATTGTATATACAAATTAGAACACATATTATTATGACAATTAACATTTACATTAATTGTGGAGAGGCCATTTTGTGTGATGGACTTGGGTCGTTCTTTGATTCATATACATGATATTCTGCTATAGAGATGAGAGAAGGACGAGAGAGGGTGCTATAATATGAAAGTAAGAATGACCCAAGTTCTTCATTCTCACATTCATATAAAATTTAACTCATTTATTTCAGGCACTTCCGGAGGTAATTAGGATTTATCATTTATACACAAGATGAGTCCAAGCATAACCTACAATATCCCATGTCAAACTGAATTTGGCCAAAAATTGGACTTGGGTCGTTCTTATATTCAGGTCCTCAATTCTTAAATTTTGTTAGTGTAATCTCCTTTTTCCACCATGGATTAACGATACTTTTTGTAATGTTCCGATTAACAAACGTTTTGAATTCATATCATTTTCGGACTAACGAACCGTATAAGAATAAGAATAAGGACCATATTTTATTATCGGATTAACGAACCTTTGGAATAACGCCAAAATGTGCTTAATAACAAACCTTATTTCATTTCCGAACTAACGGACATTTAGTTGTATCATAATCTGTGTGTTTTGTATTAAAGGACTTCGGAACAATGAAACAAACCTTATCTGAATTCAGATTATAAGATTACAATAACGCAAGTTCCCCTCGGAAACTGTGCGTGATACACAGAGTGAACATTCAATGATGCGTTCGCTCATGCAGAGACGCTTAAAAATGTTTGTTCCGCTACGCATTTTCGAATGCGATCCGCATTTCGTTATAACGGAGCACATTTCTTTTGTTTTTCTTTGTCAGTGGAGCTCAGAAAAGACTTCGTGATAACGAAATTTTTGTTATAACCGTCTTCGTTATAAGCGAATTTTGCACCATAGACTTTAATGGCGATAATTTTGGGACCAGAAGTTTTGCTTCGTTATAACGAAATTTCGTTATAACCGTGTTCGTTGTAACGGGAGTGCACTGTATCTTTATTTCTGTACTTCGATCTCTGTCTTAATTTTGCTTTCTTTGCATTGTTTCATCAATTTTGTAACTATTTTACTGATATACCGTTAACGCTCATTTCAGAATTTCCCTACTGCATCATTGGGCATTAACAACTAGGATATCAAAGATGTGGGAAGAGATTGTCACCTCCTTGGTATGATCACCGCAGAGCATTACCTCCCTTGACTTATTACTCCTTATCAAAATTAGGCTCCAAACAATCACCCCTCTTACAATACCTCTCCCCCAGAAAATTACGTCTCTCATTGTTATTTTCGAACAACGTTTGCTATTTGAATTGAAAAAAAAACAAACAACAACAACATTTTTTCATATCGTCTGGTTTTGGTCGAGACCTAACTTCAGGTTTTAAACATCTTTTGGGTGAGATAATTAGAAACCCCTTACGAAATATCAAAGAGCATGTTATTCCAAGAAGGATTCAAGTTTTTGTGAAAAAAAAAATACTCTTGAAATGGCCGGGATAAAACAGAGCAGCCCTATAATGTAAAAAGGACTCTGTCAACTACAACTCTCTATAGATCTATTCAAAAAGAGGGTGCAGGACAAAAGACTTCGTTAACAACTAGGGGTGTTTTGTAAAAAAAAAAAAAAAAAAAAAAAAAAAAAAAAAATACCGTTAAACTCGTAATATTTTACTCTTTCTAATCAGACTAACTTATATTTGAACTTGATTTCCCCTTACAGTGTCGAGAACATTTAATTTGAAAACTAACACAATTCTACTTGTATGTAAAACAAGCTGTAATTTTACTCTTATGACAGATTAGGGCACCGTTTGATAAAAGTTGCCAGTTATGACATCTTGTTAGTATCTAATAATTTCAATAAAACCTTTGGTTCTTCTTGATTGATAAGCTCGATTCACTGACTTGTTACCATGGACCTGCTTTGATCGACATACAACGATTGGTAATTGTGTGGAACTGACAGCTTGTCAGGACTGATAACTTTCATAAAACCGTGCCCGGATTCTATCAGAAATTGTGGCTTTATATCGAAGGGTCCCTCGCTAATGTTAAGGGAATATGAATCGAGTGAAATCAACTCTCCTTTTCTTATGTTTATCGTCTAATGTGTTATAACGGTAGAAAATGACAAGCCAAAAGAGTAAATGATGACAGTGTAAGAGAAAGGTGCATCTTCTGATATGGTGTTATGAACTTATGGAAAAATTACAACGGGTGGTAACTTTCGGGGGGGGGGGGCGGGTTGTCCAGTAGGTAAGTATAAGGAGGGGGAGGGGGGTTCGGGGTATGGTTATGGGGAGGGGGGTAGTAATCCGGGTGGTAGTTATCCTGGGGGTAGTTATCCGGGGAGCAATTATCCGGGTGGTAGTTATCCTGGGGGTAGTTATCCGGGGGGTAGTTATCCAGGGGGTAGTTATCCGGGGGGTAGTTACCCAGGGGGTAGTTCTCCGGGGGGTAGTTATCTAGGGGGTAGTTATCCGGGTGATAGTTATCTGGGGGGTAGTTATCCGGGGGTAGTCATCCAGGGGGTAGTTACCCAGGGGGTAGTTATCCGGGGGGTAGATGTCCTAGGGGTAATTGCCCTTGGGGGTAGTTGCCCTTGGAGGGTAGATGACCGGGTGGTAGTTGTCCCAGGGGGTAATGGCCCTGGAGGGTGATTGCCCTAGGAGGGTAGTTGTCCGGGGGGTAGTTGCCCTAAGGGGGAATAGACCTGGGGGGTAATTATCCGGGTGGTAGTTATCCGGAGGGTAGTTGCCCAGGGGGTAAGTGCCCGGATACGGGTTGAACGCATACATGTTTCACTCCATAATTATATCTGCTGATGTTACAATAAATGAACACCAAAGAAACAATGGGGAACTTACTCATCACGAGGAAACTGCAGTAGGGACGTCAAAAATGGGCAATTTTGCAGCTTTTAAATTCTGACTTTACCTCATGTTTGTAAGCACTGCACCTCCATGTAAACGATAATCATAACAAGTATGGTACCATTTTAAAGAGAATTAAACAATCTTTGTGTGGTACTAAGCACAAATAAATTATTTGAAGGAAAAATGAGAAATGATTGATCAAACTCAGATTTCCAAGCTTTTTTTGAGGGGTTAGATTAAGGCGATCCTAATTTGCAATAGTGATATCAATATTGATATATTCATTTTTCTTTTCTTTTCTTTTCTTTTCTTGTTCTTTTTTCTTTTTCATGTAGG
This sequence comes from Diadema setosum, assembly GCF_964275005.1. Lineage (NCBI taxonomy): Eukaryota > Metazoa > Echinodermata > Echinoidea > Diadematoida > Diadematidae > Diadema > Diadema setosum. The sequence continues at coordinate 33,062,676 of NC_092697.1, read as the reverse complement.
ACCTATTGAGTTTATGTAAATGTAATTTGTTGTGATTGTTACCTTGCATGTATGTGTTTAAAGGGCCCCCTGGAAAACAGTACTTGATTACTGATGGTCCCACCCTGTATAAATAAAACGAAATAATAATAATGATAATAATAACAATGATAATAATAATAATGATAATAATCAAGATTTATGGTACGAAGATATTTTAATATAAAGGTAATCATCATCTATCACTTTGGAGGGGTTTAGATACGCCAGAAGCAACTTGCACGTCTATCCGAAAGATAGATATGTGTCGCCTTTAACAAATATACAATAAGATTATATTTTAACCCCACAATCATGTAGAGTTCTATCTTTCGACGAATCACATACCGCTTACGTAACATTATTCATATCTAATAGCTGGCTGGTATACTAAATTCTGTTATGGAAACACCAGTTACTCTCTACGTCTTTATAGGAACTTTCATCATAGCCATACACTTCTTGACAAGTTGCTTCTGTCTGAAATCTGCATTGTTACGCAACACTTCCCCGATTCTCCTACCAGTTGACTATGTTTCTCATTGTTTTCAGTGGAAGGGGAGAAAGCATATACTCACGTCTCGAACGCTGTCTATTTTCATCCCTTTAAATGATGGTGAACGAGACATTAAAATCAAGAAAATCATACAAAAGAAGGTGTCAAAGCAGAGGGAAATGTCTGTTAAAACAGATTTTTTATGTGACTTTTTAAAATATATTCGTACCACTGAAAAATCGCGAGTTAAAACTGACTGATTTACTTCACCGATTTTCGCTCCAGAACGGCCGTCTTTTTCGGGGCCCTAAAATATGACGTCATGACGTGGACGAACGTACCCTTTACGATCGAGTGTGCAGCGCTAGCTAGCTCTACATCGAGTCCGCCATTCATAAAGCACGTAGTTCTTTGTGAGCGGATGCAATACAATACTGTACCTTGCCTGTCTTTAGTCGCATCTGCTTTATCGGCAGAAACAGCAGGGTAAAATGTACCATTATTTAAAAAAAGAAGAAGAGATGAATGAATAAATAAATAAATAAATAAACACTTAGTACGCACTTCGTCTGCGCGCAAAGCACATAAAAATGGATCGGCTTTGAATGTAGATGAGGATGGTGTGGGAAAACGCGATAATTCAGTGTTCATTAATGGTTTATAATCAAGGACAAAATTTCGAATGAATATTTTCACCGAATCGTAATGACAGCACAATGTAATGTCTATGGAAGTTCCTAAAAAGCTTCGTTGACGTTTTCTACAACACGGTGTTCAATACAACTCGGTTTGCGTGCATTGTCAATGCAAAAAACATCGGTCGATCCTGATAACGCGATTTACCGCGGGGAGCTGAAACGAGGCCACGCTAGTTCGTCGGCGACATTTTTGCACTGAAACTTCGAATCGAAAAGGGAACAACGGCATTTGATAGAGCTGGATTTTCTCAATCACGTAGGTCAAGTTTTTTACGTGAATTTCAGTGTTAAATATTCTTATCAAGCAAATAAACAGTAGGCGGTCGATGAGTAGTAGGTCCAACCCTACATAGGCTACTCCACTACGTAGATCCTTACGTTAGCTAGGTCAGAGTTCTTGTTCTACCGTAACGTTAGGCTCTACTACTGTACTAACTAGGCCTATTAAACGGTTACTATAAGCCGTTTAAGAGTAGAGACTGAGGCGCGAAAGCGCAAGTAGAAATTTAAAAAGGTATACTTCATGGTAATTCGAAGGAAGATGGATTCAATAAGTGAAATTATAACTCACTTTTGCTTGATAGAGTAAACAAGACACGTACAGATACCTCGGTGCACTCAGGCCATCATGTGAAATTCACGCTTTGAATGCGAACCACGGCGCGCGCGGCGTGATACAGAGCGTAGCTTAGGTGCAAAGTTAGCTAGCGTATCACATCAGCGAGCGCAGGGCTGATTCGTCCATGTCATGATGTCATAATTTTGGTCACCAAAATTTCGCCATCAGATCGGGTTCAGGTGGTCTAAAAAGGGCCTCAAAACACCATCTCTCAATCGTTCTAAAGACATTTTCACCTTCTGAAAGTTAACTATTCATATTCCTAGAGACTTAAGCTTTGCAGAAATATATAAATCACTTTGTTTATGAATACCGACATTTTTTTCTTGTTCACCATACTTTAATCCTTTCACACACTTTCGGAGAATCTATCGGTAAATTTATATTGTTGGTTTACCCGTTGCTTAGTTACCAGACACACGCGCAAGCCTTTTTTCATCGTGATGCGTGCTATGACGACCAATAAACACGGAAAAGGGCGCTCTTCACAGACTCTGGCATTGTTACGACGATTTTTCTCTGCGGTGGAAGCCTCTAAATTGCCAATTATAGAAACTGCTCTTTGGAAAGAAATGTGTGACTGAAGATTATCTTGGAACATTCGTGAATCCTTTGTGCTTACTGAAAGGTGGATAACTGTGAAATAGAAAATAACAGGATTTGATTTGAACTGTAGCACCAGGATCCTGACTTTGAAAATGGCGGCACGCAGTGACACGTCATACGCCGAGAAAGCGGCCCTTGCTTCCTTTGCGAAACCTGAGGAACAGCTTGGAGGTAAGCCAGTCTTTCTGAAAAATAAAAACATACCATCAGTGAGTGAGAAAGGAATGTAAAACGTGGACATGTACAAATGCCTCATCCGTAGTGTGCAAGGACGAGAAATAAAGGGGATACAAAATATTCGTGGTCTATGGAGGCTGTACGTGGAAAATCGAGAGTCAAGAATGAAACTGATAACAAATGACTTGAACATCAGACACAGTCAGAAATGCCAATTTCGCAGTGTATGACTAAAACCCTTTCATCACAGCTGGGAAGGAAAACAGTCTGCGTCTCCTCATCAGAGACATACCACTTTCAGTTCTCGATACTGTCATCACCGATGAACTGGAAAATTGGAAACACAAGGTCCTCGGTGTCCCCATCCGTAAATGTCTCCGTGTAGATGGTCAGCTCACTGACTGCCTGACCGGCAACCGGATAGTCTACATACAGCATCCATCGAAGCCCCCGCCTCGAGACATGAACTTTGGTATTTTTAAAGCCAAAGTCTACCACTACGGCCAGATCGCACCACCTGCAAGGGCAACCCTCATGTGCTCACGTTGTTTGAATGCGGGGCATCACCGTTCGTAATGCAGCAACCCCATCGTCTGTTGACGATGCAATTAAACAACCCGGACACGTGCAACAGGAATGCCCCTTCGAGACCCCGCCCACCTCACCGACCAGAGATGCCAGCGAACACGTACCGATGCCAGAACCATCGCCATCCCCGTTGGCATCAGCCTCTGTTGCTACACCACCAGTGCACCTGATCGAACAGCTGATCGCATCGGGTCGACAATCACTCCATGACAACCAGACGCACATTCAGCCCGGTCGGAGATGATCGACTCTCGCACACACACTCAAAACCTTCGAGCGAAGAATCATCGAGCGAAGTTGACGTCGTGGAAGCGTTGCCTGAACTCTTCGCTGAATAACCGAACCTTAAAAAGCAATAAAAGAAAGCAAAGTCAAACAAACGAAACGGAATCAGAAATCTTCGAGAAAAAAAAAAGTGCCAAAGAAGAAATGAGTGAAGTTACAATGAATGCATTTGTGATTACTCTTCCCTTTTCCTAAATGGCGAACTGTCATATTATCAGTTTAAATGCAAGAGGTTTAAGAAATTAAGACAAAAGAAGTCAAGTTTTTCACTGGTGTAAGCACCAGAAGACAGATATTGTATTTCTTTTTTCAAGAGACATACTGGTGCAGTGATTTTGAATCAATTGTCAGAAGTGAATGGCGGGGTCCGTGGTTCTTTGCGCATGGATCCAATCATTCACGAGGAGTTTCAATTTTATTTAATGATATACTTGATGCTCAAAATATTGTAGTAAAATGTACCTTGAACGGTCAACTACTGATACTCAGAGCAAAGGTTTAAGATAATCTCATGTTAATTAATGTGTATGCGTCAACGCAAAGGTAATACAGAGAGAGTTTCTTTCATAGATTGAACTTTGAGTTTAATACGTAAAGCATTATACAAGTGATTGCGAATTGATCTTGGGAGGAGATTGGAATACAAGCAGAGATGTACAAGGACCGACGAAGAAATATTAAAAGAGACCTGTAAATCTTAAAAAAAGATAATGAATAAGTATGTTTGATTGATGTTTTGATATCAATGCTTCAAGACGTGAAACAATTCTCCTGGCGAAATGTATCTTTGAAGAGGGCTTCTAGATTAGATTTTTGGCTGGTGACTAAAAATACAAAAAGAAGAACAATGTGAACTGACATCCGACCAGCCGTAAGGGCTGACCACAACGCAATATCAATTAAACTGTGTAAATAAACAAAACATGAGAGGCCGAGGTTATTGGAAAATTATTATTTTATTTGATAAAGATTACCACAATTGGACTTTCAAAATTATAGATTCATTTTTAACAAACTGTTTGCCTGTGCATATGAGATGGGAAATGTTTAAAGTTAAAGTTAGAGAATTTTCACAGAAATATTGTAAGAAAAAAAGCACTTGGAAAGAAAGACTCTAAATTGTCACTAGAAGCAAAAGTAGGTGAACTTCAAAAATGTAGATGTGAATGAGTGCAATGAAGAGGTATTAAGTTCTTATACTGATGTAAAAGAGAAGTTGAAGAAGATTTATAAATACGAAGCCAAGGGAGCTGGTATACAAGCTCGCACGAGCTGGATCGACAAAGGAGAAAAAAGCACGAAATACTTTTATGAATGCAAAGAAAAAAAGATATCACACATTTGAAATGTGACAACGATAGCCGTATTGTTGAAGGAAATGAAAAGATACTGAAAGATATTGTTGATTTTTATTCAAAATTATACAAAAAAGAAGCAAAAACCAGAAAAAGTACGGAAAAATTATACCTGCTCACAAAATAACAAGCGCCTCTCTGATGGAAAAAAAAAAGGTATGTGTGAAGGGTTACTCACACAAGAAGAATGTAAAACAAGAGACCCGGGGGTCTTGCGATCACCAGAGTATCGCAAGTTCACCTTTCACGCAGTCACTAATCCTAATTCACAGCTCTACCAAAATCTGACCAGGCATTCTCAAGTAGAAGATGAAAATGTACAATAAGGGCCCAAATTTTTTAAGATTCCTAAATTTGGGGGATTGAAGGTCCCCCTGGGACCCCGGGGTAGGGCATTGCGCCCATTTTGATAAATTTAGATCCTAACCCCCTAGGGATGCTACCTGTCAAGTTTGGTGAAAATCCATCACGAGGTTTTCAAGAAGATGGAAATGTACAATTTAGGTCCCCATTTGGACCTCCCCACCCCTCCCCCTACCCCCAAGAGGGGCACCCGTGGATCTGCTATGAACAAACTTGAAACTCATAGTATTATCTTAGCTCTTATCACTTCTGATTCTAGGGAAGATGGGGCTCGGTGGGACTCGGTGCCCATTTGAACAAATTGAGATCCTGTGCCCCTAGTTACTACCTGTCAAGTTTGGTGAAAATTGGTCATGGGATTCTCAAGAAGAAGATCAAAAGGTACAATTTAGACCCCATTAGGACCCCTTCCCACTACCCTCGCTGGGTCCCAAGAGGGACAACCCTGATTCCGCCATGAACAAACTTGGAACTACAGTCATCGATGTAATAATGCATAGTATTAACTTAGCTCTATCACTTCTGGTTCTGGAGAAGAAAATTTTTTAAAGATTCCTTAATTTGGGGGGTATGGGCCCTATGGGGGCCCCCTGGGTTGGACATGGTGCCCATTTTAACAAATTGAGATCCTAACCCTCTGCCAAGTTTGGTGAAAATCGGTCATGGGGTTCTCAAGAAGAAGATGAAAATGTACAATTTAGGCCCCATTAGGACCCCTCCTCATCCCCTCCCCTGGGTCCCAAGGGGGCACCCCTGATTCCGCCATGAACAAACTTGAAACTACAGCCATCAATGTACTAACTCATATTAACTTAGCTATATCACTTCTGGTTCTAGAGAAGAAGGTTTTTAAAGATTCCTAGGTGAAAATCGGTCATGGGGTTCTCAAGAAGAAGATGAAAATGTACAATTTAGGCCCCATAAGACCCCTCCCCACCCCCTCCCCTGGGTCCCAAGGGGGCACCTCTGATTCCGCATTGAACAAACTTGAAACTACAGCCATCAATGCACTAACTCATATTAACTTAGCTCTATCACTTCCGGTTCTAGAGAAGAAGGTTTTTAAAGATTCCTTAATAGGGGGGGGGGTGTTGGCCCCTGGGGCCCCCTGGGTGGGGCATGGTGCCCATTTTAACAAACTGAGATCCTAACCCCCTAGGAATGCTACTTGCCAAGTTTGGTGGAAATCGGTCTTACGGTTTTTAAAAAGAAGATGAAATTGTAAAGAGTTTACGCACGACGCATGACTGACGACGGACGAAGAACGATCGCAAGAGCTCACTTGAGCCTTCGGCTCAGGTGAGCTAAAAAGCTGTATTTGCAATGCAAACAGATAAGGCACCCGGTTCAGATGGAATTTCTGCAGAGTTTTATCAGGTGTTCTGGCCGAGAATACAAGCTTTTCTCGTAGAAGCCTTGAATGAAAATTATTTATCTGGAATGATGTCAAATACCAAAATAAAAGGTCTCCTTACATTGTTATTCAAAAAAGTTACAGTCAACAGCTGAAGAACTGGAGACCTATCACTCTACTCAACTGTGACTACAATATAATAGCAGCAGTTTTGGCCGTAAGGATACAAAAGGTCATTGGCGGAATTGTGAATGGAACTCGGACAGGATACATAGAGGGCCGCTTAGCTGCCTGCAATGTAAGGCTAACGGAAGATATTATTGAATATGTCATGAAAAGCGGTGAAACCGGAGAAATAGTGATGGCAGAATAATTTTTGCTAAGGCATTTGACGTTTTAGACATAATTTTATGAGTTTGTGCATAGAAAGGTTGAATTTTGATGAATCAATTCGAAAATGATTCAAATTCTGAAAAATATGATGTTCAAGTTTATATGGAAAAGAAAAAAATAGTTAATGACAAAAATAAAGCGAAGCATTATTACAGAGGATATCAGTAAAGGTGGAATAAAGATGATGTATATAAAAAAAACAATGTCAAGTTTTCGGTTGAAATGGCTGGGTTGTTTTTTCAATGACTCAAGAGATATATGGAAAATAATGTGTCCTTATTGGTTTGATTTACTGGGGGTATTATTTTGCTGCTGAATTGTAATTATAACATAGGTATTTTGATATTGATTAAAAAAATCCTAAGTTTTAATTTCTACAGGCATGGGAACAAATACGATATTGTACCACAGTGAAAGATATCAACAGTGGAAACAGTGGGTCAACTGGTGTTTTAAAACAAGATGTTTCAAAACTTATATTCTTTGACAAGCATTCGCTGTTTTATAAAGATTGGTATGAAAGTGGCATATTCCGTGTTGGAGATTTGGCAACAATGCATGGTTATCGGTCTTTGGAATATATTATGTCAGAAATTAATTTCAAAAGAAGAAAATGTACATGGTAATTTTTGAATATGCAACATTAAAAAAGCAATACCATTGATTTGATTATGCAACATTAAAAAAGCAATACCATTGGTATGGATTAAGGTGATAAATAAGGAATTGTTAGATAGTTATACCAGAAAAGAAAATGTATTGTGTATTCCAAATTTGTGTGTCCCCCCCCCCCCAAAAAAAAGTAATCTTCATCATGGATTTAAGCAGCAAGGCATTGCACAATTTGATACCTTCAAAAAATGTTAACTAATACATGTTCCTTACATTGGGAGAACAAGTTTCATATCCAAGCAGACTGGGCCATTGTATTCAGATATAATTTAGACTACATAAAAGAAAACACATAACGACAATTTAATTTGAAATTGTTGTATAATTTACTGCCAGTGAGAAGTAATCTATTCAAATGGGGTTTAAGTTATTATGATTCGTGCCCGAACTGCAACGTAAGAGAGGACATCGTTCATGCCTTTATTGAATGCAAACTTAACGATTTGTTTTATACTATAAGGACTTTTCACTGCAACTGATTGACAAATTGCCCTACATCGACGTAAATAAGCACTGACTTATTTACGTCGATGCAGGGCAATTTGTCAATCAGTTGCAATGAAAACATCTCGACGGAAGAATTTCATGAAACATAGAAGAACACTAAGGAAAAATGAACAATTATTACCAAACGAGTTGTTGAACCTCTGATGCACAATTGCGTTTGTAACACTTCCATGTGACATCGTTATGATTATATTATTTTGATTGTGTGTTTTGAAGGGAATCCTAAATAAATCCTCAGACGAGGCAAAAGAAAAAGAAATGACGACCAATAAACACGCACTTTGTTTGTTTACCCGTTGCCTAGTTACCGAAGAGTGCGCCAGCGCCGACCCGATCGTGACCTCCTATGCAAATCAACCTATTGTTATGCCAATGCGATAATGTCATCGCTCCCATTGTTCGTTTTTGTCGAGCCCACCGGAGGTGAGGGGAGACTAAGGGATCGACTGCGGCGTCTGTTCGTCCGTCGTCCGTCCGTCGTCCGTCCGTCGTCCGTCCGTCCGTCCGTCGTCTGTCCGTAACGCTACAAAAACTTCAATAACTCTTTACTCTGGGCTTCAATTGCAATCAAACTTCGAGGGAAGAGGGGTCATACAAAGATTCACATTTCACTATACTAGTATATGAAGGCCACCTCAAGGTCAAAGCTCACAGGCAGGGGTCAATGAACTTTAGGGCCCAATATTAAGTTTTTGTGGCACGTTTCTATTATGGGTCATAACTTTTGATCCATAACTCCATTTGAGACCAAACTTGGATGGTAGATGTCCCTTGGGGAGTGGATGGTCGCCACAGGGTCAATGGTCACAAGCATGGGTCAACGAACTTTTAGAGCCCAATGTTCAGTTTCTATGGCGCGTTTCTATTATGGGTCATAACTTTTGATCCATAGGTCCGTTTGTGACTAAACTTAGATGGTAGATGTCCCTTGGGGAGTGGATGATCACAAGATCAAAGGTCACAAGCAGGGGTTAACGAACTTTTAGAGCCCAATGTTAAGTTTTTATGGCGCATTTCTATTATGGGTCATAACTTTTGATCCATAACTTCATTTGTGACCAAACTTAGATGGTAGATGTCCCTTGGGGAGTGGATGGTCACCACAAGGTCAATGGTCACAAGCATGGGTCAACGAACTTTTAGAGCCCAATGTTAAGTATTTATGGCGCGTTTCTATTATGGGTCGTAACTTTTGATCCATAGGTCCGTTTCTGACTAAACTTGGATGGTAGATGTCTCTTGGGGAGTGGATGATCACCACAAGGTCAAAGGTCACAAGCAGGGGTCAACGAACTTTTAGGGCACAATGTTAAGTTTTTATGGCGCATTTCTATTAATGGTCATAACTTTTGATCCATAGGTCTGTTTGTGACCAAACTTGGATGGTAGATGTCCCTTGGGGAGTGGATGGTCACCACAAGGTCAAAGGTCACAAGCAGGGGTCAACGAACTTTAAGGGCCCAATGTTAAGTTTTTATGGCGCGTTTCTTTTTTGCCATACATTTTTACCCTTTTATATCTCTTTTTATCTGTTATATCCCATTCGCGTACAATTTCTTGTACCCGAATGGGCGAGACACATTATGGCACTTGTTGCTCAGGCATTTGTGCCCGATTGGACTTCCTTATTCTCTGTGTCAGACAATACCCAGAGGTGACCGGAAAAGTTGAGTAATAAGTTGGTAATATACAGTACGCTATGATAATGCGCTGTAATCAATGGCCAAGTCAATCATGATTACGTTTTACACTGATATGATGTGAATTATATTCCATGTGCCGTTAGTCACTGCTTTATCCCGTGGGTTCGACTCCCGATGGAATCCCATTTTCTTTGCTCACTTTTCCACTAATAATTTATATTCTTTCTGGTCAGTTTATTCTGTCTTTATTTGTTACAAACTCAAAAAGCTGCATCACTTCGGTGATCCCTCGCATTTATCCCCAAGTTGAATTATCCTTCGGGTTTATGCCAGATTTAAGTGTGTGCGTGTGTGTCACACACAAACACACTGCTATAGCTTCTGACCACCCGACATTAAGGGTTTCTGATGGGACGAACACTGTACTAGGGCTTTCTATAGCTCAGTCGGTAGAGCACCGGTCTGGCAATCCGGAGGTCTCGGGTTCGACTCCCGATGGAATCCCATTTTCTTTGCTCACTTTTCCACTAATAATTTATATTCTTTCTGGTCAGTTTATTCTGTCTATTTTGTTACAAACTCAAAAAAGCTGCATCACTTCGGTGATCCCTCGCATTTATCCCCAAGTTGAATTATTCTTCGGGTTTATGCCAGATTTAAGGGTGTGCGTGTGTGTCACACACAAACACACTGCTATAGCTTCTGACCACCCGAGCATTGAGAATTAAGGGTTTCTGGGACGAACGCTGTACTAGGGCTTTCTATAGTACAGTCGGTAGAGCACCGGTCTGGCAATCCGGAGGTCTCGGGTTCGACTCCCGATGGAATCCCATTTTCTTTGCTCATTTTTCCACTAATAATTTATATTCTTTCTGGTCAGTTTATTGTCTTTATTTGTTACAAACTCAAAAAGCTGCATCACTTCGGTGATCCCTCGCATTTATCCCCGAGTTGAATTATCCTTCGGGTTTATGCCAGATTTAACTGTGTGCGTGTGTGTCACACACAAACACACTGCTATAGCTTCTGACCACCCGAGCATTGAGAATTAAGGGTTTCTGCGACGAACACTGTACTAGGCCTTTCTATAGCTCAGTCGGTAGAGCACCGGTCTGGCAATCCGGAGGTCTCGGTTTCGACTCCCGATGGAATCCCATTTTCTTTGCTCACTTTTCCACTAATAATTTATATTCTTTCTGGTCAGTTTATTCTGTCTTTATTTAAAAGAAATATTTGAATACCAAGAAAGAATCATTAATCTTTCCAATGATGCAAAAACACAAGTAGTGTTAACTTCTACCAGGAAAGGATAGTTCAGTCCCTCTTGTATATCAACACATAGTACACTTTAGAATTATGGAACAAAGTATTCATGGTATGAAAAAAAAAAGGTTGAGAGAGATTTACCTAGCCAAACTAACGTAACACTTTAGAGGACAAGGCAAATCTAACCCTTTCCTTTAATATACTTAATTGTGAAATCCACACACACTTTGAACAGGGCCCAATAGGTTCCTATAGATCACATGTCACTATAACCCAAAGCAATGTTTTAGTCTATTGAAAACAAGAAATCTGATGTGTAATTTTGCGGAGTTTTGTCCATTCCTAGAGAGCGTTAGCTAGACTATAAGAGCTCACTACACTGTCTTACTCACCCAAAATAATTTTCCACAGATGGCAGTTTGGGATGAGAGAGATTGAGATAGTAAGAGTCAGCCAAAGAGAGAGAGAGAGAGGGAGAATAGGGAGGAAGTGACATGTCAATCAGTAGATTTTGCTCATCCAGAAACAGGACTGGCACAGCGATGTTAGATCTCAGTTCTATAAAATTGCTCTATTGATTTGATTGTGTAAGTCGAGGGGGGGGGATATGTCTAAAATATCATATTAGTTCTATACCATATCTCATTTATGTATGGTGTAGTTTGAACCAGTGTTATTTTTTTTTTTTAAAAAGGTCAGTGCATTGTTAAAGAATAAAAAACTTGTCGTATATTACAAATATCTCACCCAATCATTAATCACCTATATATATTAGAAATACCTCACTACCCCCATAATCATGACCTATCAAATATTAATATAAGGTCAGTCTGCTTTTTGATGATGATCCTATAATTTTGTAATGGAGGATAACCTTCCAAATTATAATAGAATTATCCCATTTTTGCTGTTCATATAGAGGTATACTAATATGAGTTTTTTTATTCCACATGTTGGTTCCAGGACATGTATGATGAGAGGAAAAGATCGGTAATGCATTATCAACATCTAAAGTATTCTATCAGCATCTTGATGCAGCTAATAGAGTATGTTGGACATAGTCAATGTATTAATCTACAGCTCTTCCTCTCATCTGTTGTGTATGTGTTTGTGTGCATATAGTATAGTATATAATTATATGATATACATATACACATTATAATAAATAATATACAGATAGCTATTTACTTATTTCCAATATATTCATGTTAGTTGGTACCATCTCTAACCATGCATACAGTAATCAAAGGACTCTTTCATGCAGTAGAGTGCATGCTGCAGTCAGTAAACTCCCAAAATTATACACACATCAACCACCAAAAGCAAATTAGTATACTGCATAACAACAATGGCCAAAAATCACCATCCAATATCAAAACCATTGGAAAAGCGATAAATATCATGTTGCACAATGTATATATGTGAGCAAGAAATGTATTCTGGTGCAGCATATTCATATTGCTCAGATATTAATATCCCACCACAAAACTGCATAATAATTATGTACACCAACTGCTCAAAGATGAATTTGACTAGAAAGGCATTGACTACAAAACATTTCAAATGTGAATCAATAAGAAGTCCTTATTAAAAACAAACACATAAAAATGTGCAACTGCGTGAATTAAATAAAGATTTGTGAAACAGAATTATGATAAATTATCAATTATTAAAAGAGAGACTTAATGTACTTTAATATAATAGCAGCAACTAGATACTGTACCAGTCCTCATTTGCAACCAAATATGGGGTGGTATTCTGAGGTCGTAATTAAGTCTGTAATTAACTTCGTGATTAAGTCGGGAAGTTAATAGGCCCTTAATCATGGGCAAAATCGGTATTCTGAGGACGTAATTAAGGTATGATTAAGTCCCCTGTAATTATCTTAGGTCCCTCCCATCTAATTGCTATTCCATCCAATCAGACGCGTTGTTAGAAGCCAAAATGATGATTACACGCGCAAATATGCCCTCAATGCGCGCTCCTGCACGCCCCCTGTAATTACAACCCAAGAGCTGCGTGCGCACACTCCGGTATTTGATTACAACCCCTCACCTACGCACGCGAAGATCTCAACCTCTTTGCTCACATAAAATGACAAAATTCCTCGAAGTAGTATATTTCTTTTTTTTTTCTCTGAATTCTACGGATACCATGATAACAAGATTCAACCGCTCCTCGGTTACCGAAGACGGTTAGCATCGTTGTGGCAGAGAAAACACGATGTAATGCTTGGTATCGGAGTAGTTAATGACACTCTTTGGTATCATTAAGTTTTCCATTAACTTTCATACTTAATTACACCCTCAGAATACCGATTTGTAATTAACTCTGTGATTAAGTCCTCTCAGAGTTGCACGCGCATTGATACGCGCAAACGCGTAGGTCCTTCCCGCCAAAACGTTTGTTGCTATGTAGTTAATATATCCCCTACTTAATCAAGCTCTCAGAATACCAATTCAGTCAGACCGCAACACCCTGAAAAGCCTTCTCATTTATCGTACGCGTATGCATGGACCTTGCGGACATGAATACGTAATGAGCTGGAAGACCATATTTTTAGAGTCCCTGTAAATCTAAACGACATTACCAATCTTCCTGATTAATACATCGACAAAAAGCCGAAAAGTTGTACTTTAATGACATCCGACTACTTGAAAGGTTGTGACATATAAAATATACTGAGCAAGGAAATTATAAAACATAAAATTTGCATATTTTTCATTTTTCTTAGGGGGTACATTAGAACAATGAAATAAACGTGGACCAAAATCGAAGAGGTATGAAATGAAAGAGGAAATATCATACTATGGAAATATGATGACTTCATGTGGACTGATTATTGGAACGGGTCAGGTGATCGAATAAATCATTGCGTTGTACAGTTAATTTTTGACGAGATTTCAGTTTGCCGCGAATACGCGTTTCTGATTGGTTAATTCCCTCTGAGTGGAGAGTTGAAACAGTTGGTCAGCGCGGAAGGACAGTAAACGTGTGCTGTACATACAGTAATACTCTGTGTGTAGATAAAAGTGTAGGACCCTATGAGTGTGTGTGTGCGCGCGCACGATGTATGTATACGCGCTCGGGCTAAGATCTCCACGTCAACAACAAGAACAACACTCCACTCTGATCGACAGCTCAACTTTGGCTTGGACTTTGTTTACTCAGCTAGCAGTAACTGTTGCATTAATGAATGGCTCATTATTAACCAATAATAAAAGATCTAAAACTTATTGTGCACACATAGTTCTTTGGGGATCTCTATTGTGAATTACAATAATTATTCCATCTAATTCCACTGTATACATCGCTGAGTAATTTAACTAATGATACCCTGAGAGCACATGATCATGCATGTATCTCAAATTGCCACTCCACGATTTTCACTCGACGAGACTTTCAATTTTTATAGTTTTCTAAGCGAGGGACCAATTCAGTTCTTACTGTGCTATTATAACAAGAATCTCTAGAATGTTGGATATCAGTAATGAGTTGATTCAACTTTGGAATGGGTCGGGTGATCAATAAATAGAAAGCCTTGTCATAATATGTTCTAGGATCGTTTTAAAAAAATGTCAGTAGGATGCGGTGATAAGAATAACGGTATCATAAGTTCATTTCACATGATATAAGCATTAAAAGGTCTGATTAATATCAAATATTCACAAATCATGTCAATTAGTCACGGAGAGTAGATCTTCATGTCGTCAATAAATGAATCTCGTAGACCATGCACTTTGTCTCTGAATTATCTCGCATAATCCGGGTGTTGAGAAGGACATGCGCAAAAACCTGCGCGTACGATAAATTTTTGATTTGAGCTCATTAACAGCAGCGTTGCGGTCTGACTGAATTCGGTAATTAAGTGCTAATCAGACACTTAATTAGCTCTCAGAATACGGCCCATGATATTCAAGAAATATATTTTGATTATGCAGTACAGTTTACCTCTTAACTGTTATTAAGAGGTAAACTGTACTGCATAATCAAAATATATTTCTCAAAAAAAAAAATTGAAGGATAAATGTTTCCATCCAGCGATTTATTAAATGCATGTATCTTTTTTAAAAAAGAAGGAGTATGGAGTGCAATACATTCTAATTGCATTTCTTTCAATATTATTTTTGAACAATTTAAAACATAACAATTGTGATTGTCCCCATTAAAAAATCAAACAAACTGACAAACAGAGTCTACTTTATTCAAATTCTTGAAATTTCAGTTGCAATCAGTTGTAAAAAAAAAAAAAAAAAAAAAAAAAGTCTACTTTGAACTATTATGTCATGAAGATTCAGACATGAATTTGAAAAGTAGTACACACTGTTCTTCGATGGTCGGTAATTTCTCTTCTTGCCAGATATAATTCTTTTCTAATGTTTTAACTGCTGCATTTTACTAATTCTGCACACTGATGACTTATTCAGATATTATTGAAAGGTTGCGTATATAAGGCCTTGTACTTTCATATTAGATTCCCTTCTTCGTATTCAACAGCGTGCAATAAGAATCATAAACCATGTTGGATATTTTGCTCATACGAACTGCTTTTTTTTTCACCAAAACAGAATTCTGACAATTTCAGACCTATTTTATTATAAACTTTGAATTTTTATGTATAGACTAGCAACTTATGAATTACAATATGTTTTTTATCCACAATGTCATGTTCACAAGAAATTGCTCCATTCACTGTTATCCCACTGGCCAGAGTAACGCCTATCACTTTCCCCGTACTCGCACTATTTTTGCAAAACAAAAACAAAACAAAAACACACAATTATGTTTACTCCCTATGTTGACCTCCCTCAAAATATTACTTCTTCCTTATCCCAATTCACCTTCAAACGCAAATTAAAACAGTCATTACTTAGTGGATACATTCTACCAGGCTTTTAGCAACTTTTTTTTATTATGATATTATTTTTTTTTATTTATCAATTGTCTTTATCAGCAGCACCAAGTTATCTAATGGTAACGATATGCAGTATGTCCCCAAAAAAATTACAACCAGATTTTCGCATTGATTACACCCAATATGATTAAATTGTCTAAATGCTACTATAGGGTCTTAAAACATAATATTTTAATAGCTCTATTTTGCAGAAAACCTCATTCGATTTGGTTAAGCGGTCACAGAGAAATGTGGATTGTTGTAAACCATGTCATAAGCCTAATTCTTCCACGTTTAGCACTTCGATGATCTTTTGTGTGAATACAATATAAATAATAGACAGAACTTGGAGGAAAGAGATTCTGGACATCCTCTAAAACATTCCTCATTTTCTCTTTGACCACTGAAGCAAATCGAATGGAGTCTTCTGTAAGATGTGGGCAATGAGTCATAGTTTCATACCCTGAATTTGTATTTAGATTGATTCAATATTTTTAAAGATATCACTGCGGAGGGTCCCGTAGTATTTTTTTTTTTGGGGGGGGGGACATACGGTACATGTATAAAACATATACCATTCTTTTTCAAACACTGCGACATCCGTACAGTCTGGTTTGAGCAATATTCATGTAGTTTATTAGTTCATTCCTGATATAGATTATTGTTCTGGTATAATTTTAGTTGGTCAAGATAAACAAATTCGTTCTCCGTATAATTCCATGCCTGTGAATTCGGGAAACTACAGTTTTACAAGCGTTACAGCTTTTATGTAGGCCCCATCATACCTCTGTTATTTCCTTGTGACATCCTGATATCATGATATGACCATATACATATGTGTTCAGTATGTCATTTTTTTTCTTCAATCAAAAGACATGGTTGCATATACAGTGCACTCCCGTTATAACGAACACGGTTATAACGAAATTCCGGTTATAACGAAATAAAATTCGGGTCGTAACGTTATCCACTTTATGTATCTCTATTGTTTATTTTTTTCTGTTATAACGAAATTTCGATACATGTATAACGAAAGAAAACTGCTGGTCCCGAGGACTTCGTTATAATTGGAGTCCACTGTATTTTTTGTATTCTTTATACTCGTTGTTTTTACTGCCAATCATTTTGTAATATCATCATCGAGAAAGTTGAAATAAATTTGAACTGAACTGAAATGATACTATAATACACATAAAGAAAACATCATAGCAATATCAACACGATAGGTAGGAAACACTAAAAAAAAAAAAAGAAAAACTTACTATACACATATAGCACACGTGTAAAATTCCAAGCGAAAGGGAGCACAATCTAAATGGACATCGAGGTCTATGACGAAATGCACATCAAGTTTTTAAAATAGTCTCATTGAAGCTCAAAAATTACCTAGCTATAATTTATACATTGAGTGTCAAATGCTTGGACATCTGTTCATATTACTACCAATCAATATCTGATTTTTTTTCTTGTTAAATTTGACAATATTGCACTCACATTTCATTCCTTCTTAGCACAGAATATAAACTCATGCAGAAAAGGAGAAATGTTAAAGACTGAAAAAAGAGAGAATTTTTCTGTATCTTTGCAACAATCAAGACCACACATAAAGAGACAGTAGAGAGATATTTTCAGATAATGGTACAAGGCAAGGGTTGCGTACACACTATAAAGTAATGAATGTAGAAGAATCACTGGCGGACTAAAAAAAGAAAGGAATATAGACTATGGTATCACACAAAAAAAAAGGAATAAGACAGAGGAGACATGAGTCAGCTTGTACGGTCTACAAATGAATTTCAGAATTCTAATCTGTTACAAGCATACTGTATGGATGATCTTATTCACAAATGCTTTCATTACTGCAGTATTTGGTTGTATCAGGGTTTTGTGGGAGGTTTTTCAGGGCACACACAAGTTATTTAAATTTTACATTTGGGGGGCGGGGATTATAAATCTTAAATTTCGCTAAATTCTGTGAGTTTAAGACTGTACTTTAGCGTAATATTATTTACATTATTCTTGGTATTACCACGAGGATTCAAATATGTCACATATCATGTGCAGCAATCACAGAGTAAAATATTTAACATTGGCTGGAAATAGTCAGTGACTTTAAGAAAAAAAAATGTTTTCCATATTTCTCTACGAAAATGGTAAGCCCACTGCAGGGGTCTACCTGCAAGTTACATTAGCTAGGTTTGCCTTTCCTCCGAATAGAAATGCAATGGAAAACTTTACGTTACAAGCTTTCTGTATGTACGAGATTGGATTTGTCCAACCGTGACCAACTCTTGTATTTTCAAGTTCTGATATGTTGTACAAAATCACGTGTTGGGCCATACCCTATCGTAATACCGAGTTATGTAAACCAAACCAGAAGAGTTCATACATGTACTAGCGGATAATGTTAAACCAGAAATCATATACATACTAAAGATTACGGGGTATTCACATTTTTTTTAACATTGGGTTGGGGGGACTCCTTCATACAGAAGCTTACAAATAAATAGGTGAAATAATTCCTTGCCTTTTAGTCTTCTCGGGTCAGAGAAGACAAAAATGTGAGATGGAAGATCTCTCCTTCTTGACTTCTTTGATCCGAGAAGGCAAGAAAGCGAGATAAAGATTTTCATTTGTCACCTTATTCTTGCCTTTTCAGAACTGGCAAGTCAAGAATATATGTCAACTCACAACTTATCATCTTCTTGGATCACAGTTACTGAAATGACGAGATCTCACATGCAGCCTTCTTGCTTTCTCTGGGCTGATAAGTCGAGAAAACAAGATCTTAAATCGTACATCCTCACAATCTCGGACCCGAAAAAAGATGAGAAGGCAAGGAACTATGTCATCTTCTCTTTGGCACTTTTAAATAAGCTTCTATACTTTCACATGTGACAGACAGACAGATTTATTTTTTTCACATCCGAGAAGGAGGAGCATGATTATACTCACGTGCTGGCTTGCACTCGAATAACACTTCGAGATATTTTACAGTGCCTGGGCATGCGTCCCCGAACTCTTCAACGGTTGTTGGTATCGCACACCAGGGACGATCATTGCACCTGTTCAGTGAGTTGGATGGGGGTCAAGATTAGAACAACCAAAAAAAAAATCAAACTAGGTGTACATCACATGCATTTTTCTCTTTTTGGCTGTTGTTTTAAGCTGATTGAAGGCATAATATGACAGCACATCAAGCAGTGTAATCACAAGTAAGTCAATCAAAAAAAAAAGATGATAAAGAGAAAAAGGGAAGGCAACAAAATAAATTAATGCAGATCCAGGATGTCTCTCTCCTGCTAAAACGGGAAGATTAGGCTGAACAAAGCGATGTCGTGGCTACAATGTCTTGTGCTGCCATGCTCTGATGCATACATACTCACCTCCAGTCAACTAACGTGACTGCGGCTGGGGCGACGATGTTTTTCATCGTCTTGCTACTTGGAGGTTAATAACATTACAAGCAGTTCCTAAAAAAATGGGTCCAGATGTACTGACCTTAATTTAAGATACCTTGAAGAATAACTTGGGGAAAATTTTGACACTCTTGTCTTGAGATGAATAGAGCAACATGAAGGTATGTCGCTGACATGTTCTCACTTTCAACTACACTGTTTAAATTCTCATTCCTTGGTTCTTACAATTACAGTTGACACAATAACACTGTCAGACACAACATTAATGTCTAAACATTAAAAAAAGGGCATCTCCACACAAACCTTAGCAGTAATCTGGTGCTTAATTTGGTTTGAATTCTAAGATAACACTCCACAAAACATTTTGCTGTTGTTATGAAGTTGATATGTTTATGTTTTTGACAAAAGACATAAAAGTGAGAAAAAAACAAACAAACAGAAATACTGATTAGACTGATCAACACTTGTTACAGTAAATATAATGGGACCATTTGCTGAAATGAATATTGTGTCTAACAATATGGCCCAAGCTCTTTGGAGTTCACATACTAATATACAGTGCTCAGGCAGAGAAATGTTTCTTTTTGGCAAACCTTGCGTGTGTGTGTGTGTGTGTGTGTGCCACTCTTTTACTACAACTCTTCAACTAAACCAAATCAAGATACAACAACGAATTTGTAAGATTACTTTATACAAGTGTTTATGTCTTCTTCTTTTTTTTTTTTGTTCATCAGAGCATATTTCAATCCAATAAGAAATAAAAGAAGGTCTTCTTTCATTTATCCTATGCCTTGTCCGCCTTGGACTACTTAACATAACAACGTCGGAATCTCGGAGCCTGGGTATTTGTTCCATGTTCATCGTGTCACTGCCGGCAACCAGGGACAGCCTGGTGGTAGTGTCGCTGCCCGGAAAGCAGTAGATGACAGGTTCGAGTTCCACTGGTTCCTTTTTTCCGACATGTTTGTTAATTTACAGATCAGCAGTTGCGATCTTAACAAATTTAATTTGTAGAGGGCGACAAACTGCAGAAACTCACATCTGAATTTTGAACATGTTCAGAAATGTTTGAACCACTCGCGAGTTCAAGGGGAGTGTTACAGATTCACTACGAGTTACGCGAGTTGTCGCGAGTTATCCCGAGTTACATGAAGAGCTTCACGCGAGTTATCGCGAGTGCCCCTTTGACGCAACTCGTTACAACTCGCCAAAGTTCGGCACTGTAACTCGGCTAAGTGGGAACCCTGCTTTATACCCCGTTCCCACTGCCGATCAGATCAACTCGATCAAGCGAGATCAATCCCGATCACCTATTTTTACCAGAGCAATCCCGACCAAATGCTCGATCGTCCTTCAATACGATCCCTTCCCGACCACTATTCGATATTTTACGATCTACATCCGACCATTCTCGACATCTCCAGAATCTCTCCTCGACAACCACACAGATCTCTACTCGAACATCCCGATCTGCACACAATCAATACACGATCACTACACGGTCAATACTCGATTTCTACTAGACTTCTTAGACCAGCTCTCTACTCGAACATCCCGATCTGCACACAATCAATACACGATCACTACACGGTCAATACTCGATTTCTACTAGACTTCTTAGACCAGCTCGACATGACACGATCTGTGTAAGATCTTGCATCGAAAGGGTCGGCAGGTTCGTAAAGTGATCGAGTGATGGAAGAATTAGTTACAGTTATACCCCGTTCCCACTGCCGATCAGATCAACTCGATCAAGCGAGATCAATCTCGATCACCTATTTTTACCAGACCAATCCCGACCAAATGCTCGATCGTCCTTCAACACGATCCCTTGCCGACCGCTATTCGATCTTTTACGATCCACATCCGACCATTCTCGACATCTCCAGAATCTCTCCTCGACAACCACACAGATCTCTACTCGAACATCCCGATCTACACACAATCAATACACGATCGCTACACGGTCAATACTCGATTTCTACTAGACTTCTTAGACCAGCTCGACATGACTCGATCTGTGTAAGATCTTGCATCGACAGGTCGGCAGGTTCGTACAGTGATCGAGTGAAAGAAGAATTGGTTACAGCATTCGTTTGGTTATATGAGACAACTCAGTATTTATGCTTGAATACGACGTGGCCCAAAAGAGTGCTATAAAACTGACTATTAATTGCAAAAGCATGAATGAACGAAAGGTTATCTTTAGTATACGCTTTACCGGCCAATATCGCACTTTTGTCAGTCCATTTGATAAAAGGTTCATTCAATTTAGCGAAAATCCTCATCACTGCACATTCTGTCATTCAAAATTGCAAGTTGTTCGTTCAATTTCGCATTCCGATCAATGAGATTTGCACATAACGTGTGCCTTTCGAATTCGTAAAACGGGCATTCAAATTGGCACATGCTCTTCAGTCATTCAAATTCGCCAGCACTGGCGAAAGGGGTATTTCAGTCATTCAATTTCGCGTATGGGCAGTCAAATTCCTATATATATAACATGTTCATTGAAATTAGCGTCATGTTATTTCTTTTTTGAAAAGGTGATAACATTTAAACGCGTATTTCTATGTGACTTATTGTTTCATCCACGCACTATTAAGCAGTAAAAGTATCGTATTTTTGACCATATCATATAACTCGAGTTTGCTGTTCTGTAACGCCCCTTTTCTTTCATACATGACATTTTAGGCCTACATGTACCAATACTCTAGTTTAACTTAATCTTCTTACAGTCATGACGGCACAAGTTAGATACAGACGTATTTCTCAAGGGGACCGAAAAAGAATTATAGGAATATTTGATGATCATAACCTTGACTTCCTACAACTGGCCGACACACGGAATAAAGCGCTCAACGGCGAGATAAGTTGTGGCCATGCACATGTTGCACTATCTTCGGACTTGAAGAGACACTAAGCACATTAAAGAAAAAAATGTTGCCAAAATCTCTGAAATGAGTACGAAAATATGAAATGTAATGACGCTTGGAAAACAATAACTATGTTAAGAAAATAAAGAAAGAAGCAAACCATAAGCATGCGTGCTAAATTGACTGCAAAAGATGTTAAATTGATTGCCAAAAAATGAATTGGAATGAACGAGAGCAGCATGTCCGTGATCACGTGACTATATCATTCTAAACTGAATGAGCGTATAACCAAATAGTGCTTGTTTTACGAATTTCAATTGAAAAAGTGTTAATTAGAATGAGGCTAAAGGTAATTTGAATGCTCCAAAATTAATTTGAATGAAGAGATCATAAAATTGAACTACCGAACATGTCATCTATGGTATATTTTGCTAAATTGAATGCAGCAATTAGGAATTGGACTGACAGAATTGGCCGGGAAAACCTATAGTTGATAGAAGAACACTTCCTATTTTGAAACCACAATCATCAATTCTCGTGCAGGCGTTTCGATTCTATTCATTTTCCTGAAAGAAAAAAAGATGACAAAGACTGATCACTACTGTTTGTGAGCCCAAAAAGGTACAAAAAAATGCATTCAGTTGTATTCATTCATTTTATCCGTTTTCAGTAGCTATTTTTGACGCATTCGTTATCAGTTTTTACGGCTTCACTATCGCTCAGTCAAGTAGGATATCAGTGCCCAAAGTTACAGATTTTGTAAATCACAAATTTTCATGGAGATCAAAGCGCCTGCACAAAGATTGATTATCATTGTGTCAAATAAAATTTGAGGTGTTCTTTCTATTGAATAATGTAACGATTTCATTCAGTCGCTCATATCTTTTTAAATAAGAGACAGTTTTGTAGCACTCTGTCTGCCGGGACACCATGTATAATATAATAGGTTCGTTCATATGCATTCGATATTTGCAGTGGATGTGAAGAATAGCAAATCTAAGTTTGATGTCTCAAAAAAAAAAAAATGTTACACCGCCACGCTTCGTAAGTGCATTACATATAGGTGGGCTGAAATTAATTTGGTTTAAAATGAACTATAGGCCTATATGCCCATAAATGCACCATTATATAGAGTTGAAAAAAATGACTATTCTACAACCCTTATGAGTCGTGTTATCTTCGTCATTATTGTTCTCATTACTAAAGAATGAAAAAGTGAATGAAAAATATGTATGTAGTCATTGATAAAGTATAGGCCCAAGAGTGTGTAAAAGAAAATATATGTATCATTAATTTCTAAATTCATGAAGTGTGCCGATATGTGGAACAGAGTACATTATTATGAAAATAAAACAATATAACATTTTACACTAGCAAGATGAAAATCTTGGTTGTTTATTTTTTTGTCAACTCAGCCAATCGATATTAAGGTGGACTTCAAGCAATGTACATACAACTCTCAATAAAAAAAAAAACTTATTAAGCGAAGCAAAAGTGTAACATCTACGTAAATAAAAGTAAAGTAAGTCACTGAGCATTTATGAATCTATGTTACAACTACTGTTTTAACACGTCAGCGTAAGAAATAGATTTTATATCAACGTAACCAACTTCAACTTTGAAACAGACAAGCTACAAAAAGAATTCAAGAAATACTTCTCAGTTTAAAAGTAAAGTAAACTAGAAAGGCACTCTGAGAGCGCAGACCTCTGCCAAGCATGCAGCTCATTTCCACCACTGATCTTGTTCTTCCACAGAGATATCAGTGATTTGCACCCATACATACTTATTGAAAGTCACCCGATTTCCCAATATAGAAGCCTTTGTTACGTCATAAACAGTCAACTGCGCGGCGCGTCTTACCTTGGCAGAAACTAGAGCACGCACTTTAGTGCGCGCATGCAAACCTCAAATGCGCGCATCCTGAACTCCCAAGTTCATTGACCTTACCTGCCAAAATATCAAAAATCCTTCATAAATTCCCCCAAAATTCTCGGATCATTACCAAAATTTAATCATCTGTTACTTGTATCATTCTAAACCTTTCCTGCTTCATCCCAATCCGTTGACTACTTTTTCATTTATTTGGCACACAGACAAACTAACTAACTAACTAGAAAAGCACTCTGAGAGCACAGACCTCCGCCAAGCGAATACTTTCCACCGATGATCTTGCAAAGAGATTTTTCTCCTCTCCACCACTGGAGAAGTTCAGAGCTCTTTGGGCTCTTCCACAGAAATCGGTGATTTCCACCGATAGGTATACATGCTGGAAAAAAAAATCGCGCGATTTCCCAATATAGAAGCCTTTGTTACGTCATAAAACCCTCAGCTGCGCGGCGCGCCTCGCCCTAGCAGAAATTATATAACGTCTGAAGAGATCCTTGTCATTTGATTGGTTGTTTGACATTGATCATTCGGCCCATTTCACTATGACGTCATTACCCGTGCAATTGTGGCTCTATTTACCGTGCAACTTTGGATCCATACGAGTTGGTCCATTGCACGCTCGCTGAGAGCCCGGCTCATTCGCAATGTTTGTATGCGACAGCGCGCTAGCGTAAAGCCGCGCTCAGTGAGCACTCTCGCGATCTCAGATTCTCTCTTGTTTCTAAATTGATAAAATATCAAATGAGAAGGATCTATTTTAGGCATTATATAAAACAAATAATAAATGTTTCTCATTCGTGCTATGGACAGAATATTTCATTCGGTGAAAGATGAAATGTAGATCCATTCAACTCGGCTGCGCCTCGTTGAATGGATCATTTCATCTTTCACCTCATGAAATATTCTTTCCATTGCACTCATAAACATTCATTACTTGTATACTAGAGCACGCACTTTAGTGCGCGCATGCAAACCTCAAATGCGTGCGTCCTGAACTCCCAAGTTCATTGACCCTACTTGCCAAAATATCAAAAATCCTTCATAAATTCCCCCCAAAATTCTCGGATCATTACCAAAATTTAATTATCTGTTACTTGTATCATTCTAAACCTTTCCTGCTTCATCCCAATCCGTTGACTACTTTTTGATTTATTTGGCACACAAACTAACTAACTAACTAGAAAAGCACTCTGAGAGCACAGACCTCTGCCAAGCAAATACTTTCCACCGATGATCTTGCAAAGAGATTTTTCTCCTCTCCACCACTAGAGAAGTTCAGAGCTCTTTGGGCTCTTCCACAGAAATCGGTGATTTCCACCGATAGGTATACATGCTGAAAAAAAAAAATCGCCCGATTTCCCAATATAGAAGCCTTTGTTACGTCATAAAACCCTCAGCTGCGCGGCGCGCCTCGCCCTAGCAGAAATTATATAACGCCTGAAGAGATCCTTGTCATTTGATTGGTTGTTTGACATAGATCCATTCAACTCGGCTGCGCCTCGTTGAATGGATCATTTCATCTTTCACCTCATGAAATATTCTTTCCATTGCACTCATGAACATTCATTATTTGTATACTAGAGCACGCACTTTAGTGCGCGCATGCAAACCTCAAGTACACGCAGCCTGAACTCCCAAGTTCATTGACCCTACCTGCCGAAATATCAAAAATCATTCATAAATTCCCCAAAAATTCTTGGCTCACTACCAAAAGTTAACCGTTTGTTACTTGTGTCATTTTCAACCTTTCCTGCAAGTTTCATCCAAAACCGTTAACCACTTTTTCAGTTATTCTGCACACGGACAAACTAACGAACTAACGAACAAACCAACGGTAAAAACATAACCTCCTCCCTTGGCGGAGGTAACTAGAAAAGCACTCTGGGAGCGCAGACCTCCGCCAAGCAGCGCACTTCCACCGTGATCTTGCTCTTCCATAGAGATCAGTGATTTCCACCCACTGAAAAATCGCCCGATTGCCCAATATAGAAGCCTTTGTTACGTCATAAACCCTCAGATGCGCGGCGCGGCGCGCCTCGCCCTAGCAGAAACTATAGAGCACTTACTAACCTCAAATACGCGCAGCCTGAACTCCCAAGTTCATTGACCCTACCTGCTAAAATATCAAAATCTTCATAAATACCCTAGCACACGGACAAACTAACAAACCAACGGTAACAAAAACATAACCTCCTCCCTTGGCGGAGGTAACTAACAAACAAACAAACGGTAACGAAAACATAACCTCCTCCCTTGCCGGAGGTAATAATCTAGAAAATGCCCTTTCACATTACAGTCATATTGCCAGAATACCGATTTTTTTCTCAGTCCACGCAATATGCGATATTGTTCTTTCTAGTTCGAATATTTCAGAAATGTTTTTCACAACAGAAACCTATTAAAAAAAAAACTTCATTTTGATCACACAAGGTTACAAAAGAGGTGATTCATAGTTCATGCGAAAGTTATAGCATGCGACAGTTACAGCTCACTTTCCTGGAATGTCTGAAGTTTTGAACACCCCAACACACAAATACAAAGGATTAACGTTTACAAACTTACAACAACAAAAATGCCATACAAACATAAACAAAGAAAACTCTACGTAATGCTAAACAAATTTGTACTTCAGTAACATGTACAGGGAAATATTACCGAGTTGTGTCACATTTCATTCCCATTGATCCATAAATATCGCTATTTTGGTGGGGTTTTGTTTGTTTTGCGAACCATTTGCGAGAAAAGTGAAATTGTAACATTTTCACCTAACTTTTGACCTTTTGACCTTATGACATGAAACTCTCTCTGGAGAATCTTTATGTAGTAGTACATGTCTACACTAAGTTTCAAGAAAATATCGTCGGGCATTGCATCGATATGGGGGAAATAGCAACATTTTTAGCATTTGACCTTGACCTTTTGACCTTTGACCTCTTGCCAATGTCACTAAAATCTACTCAACTAATTGCCCCATCATACATCATTCTTGGACCAAGTTTGGTGAAAGCTGCTTCATCCAGTTTTGAGTTATCACGTAAACAGATAAATCTTAAGATTTGACCTTGATCTTTGACCTTTGACCTCTGTCTAATTTCACTCAAAAACTAATCAAGTAATTGTCCCATCATACATCATCCTCGGACAAAGTTTGGTGAAATCTGCTTGATCCAGTATTGAGTTATCGCGTAAACGGATACAATTTCATGATCTGACCTTGACCTTTGACCTTTGGCCTTCGACCGATTTTACCCAAAATCTAATCCAGTAATCGCCCTATCATACTTTATACTTGGACCAAGTTCGGTAAAATTCCAGTCAATATTACTCAAGTTATCGCGTAAACGAATGCGGACGGACGTACGGACGGACGGACAACCCGAAAACATAATGCCTCCGGCACCACTTCGTGGCGGAGGCATAAAAATCATAGTTCGTGCGACAGATAGTTCACTTCCCTGGAATGTCACAGGGTTGGTTTCACAACCCCTTTCCCTAACACGCAAAGAATAAACACATACAAACTTTCAAAACTCAAAACATTAAAAAACATAAACGAGACAAAAATAAAGTAATGCAAACCAAAGTTAACTCTAGTACAACCAACTACTTCAAGGTTCTGTAACAGTTATTTGGCAGTAAACAGTTCATGACAGACTATCCCATACATCAGTCAAGTTCAGGGCTGGTGTTGGAGATCTGCAAAGTCTCCATCCAGTGTTTTTTGTGTTTTTTTTTTTGTTTTGTTTTTTGTTTTGTTTTGTTTTTTTTTTGCTCAGGCTGAGGGAACTGTTTGGTGTAGATGAGGCAATGTCCATGGCACGACGGATGAAAGATGTAGAGGTGACTGTGGGACCTGTAGGTAAACCGCTTCCTTGCTGTTCCATGAGATTAGGTTGCACATTGGGTGGCTGCAGATGGGAGTAGTATGACATCTGTGGAGTGAGATGGGCTGGTGGCGCCGCTGTAGCTATGTTGGTGGCTAGCTGAAAATCCTGAAGGTGTTGTTGCTGCTGCCTCAACTGCTGTTGCTGCTGCCATGGTTGCTGCTGCCTCAACTGCTGTTGCTGCTGCCCTGTTGAGCTCGGAGCAGCTACTGAAGGATGACCCCATCTTCTGTTTCCTGGAAATGGATGTGAGGGAATGTTGGTAATCATCGAGGTTCCTTCTTGTGGTTGTGGAGCTGCATTCTGAGCTGCCTGTCGCCTCTTCTCCTCTTGGTTTTCATCTTACAGGTCGAGTGCGAGCCACGTGGCACGAGTGACGAATGAATGCATCCTTTGCTGATCCATTTGGCGCATTAGGTAAACCAAAAATTGCCCACTCTGAGCAGCTGCATCTCTTGCATCTCTTATTGCACTACGCACGGACTCCAGTTCTAGGGACAGTGAGGAGAGTGCTCGAGCTGCCTTTTGACCGCCACGAGAATTTGAGGGTAGTGATAAATCAGAGACGGCGTCATCTGAGTCATCTCGCTCAAGTTCCTTTGTCTTCTCAGCAAACTAGAAAATAACGGAAACCAAGGGAAATCAATCAATAGGATACAATGAGTGTGAACTTTTACAGGCAAATATGCATAAGGGTCGGGCCACACTTTTGTAACTTTATGGGAATTCGCAGTGCCTTTAAACCCAATCTTTAATTGGTCTTCATGTTATTTCTCGGAATATATTTTTCTTATCCATACCTTCAAATCATATCATATGGGATCCTTGTTTTGTTGAATTAATATAGTGGTCTTTCAATTCAAATTTTAAGGTGACAAGTTATAACTTACGTCGGATCCTCTTTGGTGACGCAACTGCACTAGGAATGGCCGAATGAATTCGAACTTGTTAAGGATCCATTCTTGTTTTGCTGTAAGTTCTGCAGCACCAGATCCCGATTTGCGAGATGTCTTTATGAGCTTTGAAAATTTGGTCCTCATATTGGGATACCAAATCCCTGACAAGTCTCCTGGATTCAGTTCCAGTTACGGCCTCCTTTTCATGGAACGTTCTGCTCTTTTTCTCTCTCAGCTTGAACTCCGCTGATGACTTGTCATACAGAAAAGTATATGCTCTCGCAGCCACGTTACCATGTCATCTTCTTCTTTAGAAGTAAGCATTCGACGCATCGTCTTCCTGGGCCTGAATGCAGTCTGGATATTAAAACAACCATGAATTACATTTTTTACGAAGAATGAAACAAGATATTTTTCCAGTTCTGCAAAACGGGCAAATTACACTAAATTAGAAATACATAAAATTTGTTTCCTCTCTCTCCTACGGTTATTTTATTCCTTTCTTTTATCATTTTGTTCCCATACTATGTCTAAAAAAACATGATATTCCAGATACATTTTTATTTTTTCTTCAAGGTTCTTTCATAATTTCATTGGGGTGAAATGGTAAATGATACCTGATATATCATTCCAAATTTCGACCCCTCTTCAAATCACTCTGTATGGTTTATCATGTTTATTATAGATGTAATACTAAGGGGCAACTCTGTTTAAATGAAATAAATAGTATAGGTGGACAAATGACATATATATATATATATATATATATATATATATATATATATATAATATTCACCTCCTGTGGAGACCGAGTCTGCATATACTCTTGGGTTCCTTCACTGTTGTTGACAGGGATTTCATCCGGAAGCGTAGACCTAGGAGTCGGCAAAGTAACCGGCGTAGAATCCGGTGGAGGAGCTGTAGACTGCTTCGTGTTTCCTTTCTTTCTTCTGGTATTTTTGGCTGGAGAGTCTAATTCTGCCATGTCTGCTGTTTGTTGTCGTGGCCCTCTTCGTGGCCCTTTTCTTTTCTTCAGTGGGCCAGGAGTGACTGAAGATACTGACGACATTTAACTTTTTAACGTGGTCAAGGACTGCATGTGATTTTTCTTAATACCTGAACAATAAATGAGTGTTATAAAAGTACGTCAGCACATTGTGCAACCACTGTCAAAAAGTGTTCGGTATTTGATCGAGTGCCGGTCGAAGCGTGATCAAGTTTAGTTGAGTATCAATCGATAGCAGTCCTGTATCGGTCGTGTAGCGGTCGAGTTATTCATGAAACTGATGAATCCTGGATGGAGATGATCTGAAACCAATTGTGTAGCATTCGAGTATAACTCGAGATGATCGGGAACTGAGCTCGGGGGAAAATCCGCCCCGACCACACTAGATTTCTATACGACCGATTCCCGATCAGCTTGATCTCTTCTCGATCACTACCCGAGCTGTTGGTGTTCGGGCTTCCTATACTCGAATATTTTGGACATGTCCAAAATTATCGTGAAAGAAGCAGGAGCGATGCCGATCAATGTAGATCGACCCCGAATACCACTGCCGAGCGAACCCGACCAGGCCAAAAAAGCTTGATCGGGATTGAGGGTTAATCTGATCGGCAGTGGGAACGCATCATTAGGCAATCATTTTGTTTATAAAAAAAAAAAATATATATATATATATGTATATATATATATATATATATATATACGAGCTACAACGCAACAATGTGACTGCTACAGAATATTTTGCCGCGGAGTGCTGCGTTAGGCTGCCTTAAGGCTACGTTCGGCTGACGCAGCTATACGCAGTAAAAACCGCAAACGTGTGAGCGGGGCTTCAGACAGTGAAGATTGTTAGGTTTTTTTTCAAGATCAATTATGCTGTGGAAAGGGTTGGAAAAGAAAGCATATTACAACACAATACGAGAGCTGACAACCATTCAAAATCTGCTTCGGCTTCATTGTGTGTGATATCACACACCTTTCCTATGCAATCCTGCAACCATTTTGTAAAAGCTGATGTAACATACCAGTACAAAACATTCTTCACTCTATACTGTCACCTATCAAAAGCTCCTAGAATACTGTACAGTTGAAGCAGATACACATGTATTGTCATCTTTACAAAGAGTTGTATATCCTAAAACACATTATGAAACTGCATAATTAAAATTTCATGGATTGGGTCTAAATGAATAATCATACAATCATCGGCTGTGAGAGAGAAAAATAATTTTTACCCAAGTATAGATTTTGGGTTTGAAGAGGAACATACCAAAAGGTGTGAATATGTTTTCTCAATTTTCATAATGTATGAATTGGCCACTAAAAGTAATGCTAGGCTTTCATACTAAAACCACATTTTGCTACGACTGGAAAGTTTTGAAATGTTTGTTTTGATATTGTGAAGATGCAAGGATTTTTTTAGGCAAAAGTATTTTTCTGACAGTCTATATGAAAGACTGTATCGTAAGCAGTGAAGAAGACTATTTTCAATGTTACTAGATCATAACAATCATATCACTGCAATATGTATGAACTTTTCTCTTAATTTCTAACCATATAATATTCAGGAGATTTAATGCACTTTGTATACCAATATGGTAGTCTACAAATAATAGCCTGTTTAGGACGTGTCCCGAGTGTACTCGGGCTGACATTTTCCAGGCTGTGGACTAGTCCCGAGTATACTCGGGCTGAGAGAGGGAAATAAACACGGATTTTTAAACTTAAAATTTCACCAACACGATGCTCCCATTGATAATGAATTAGGCCATATTTTGGGGGACTACATACATCAAGGTTGCCATCTGTGTACAGTTTGTGATGATTGGTCATATCTTATGTCTGTAAACAAGCAAAATATTGGTAAACACGAGTGCAATTTTCACGACATTCACACCTTCGCAACGGTTGGGAAACTGACCAATAACGAGCGACCAGCCGCACGCTTTGGCGATCTCATTTGCATCGGTATGTAAATTACCACACCCAAGTGAAAATCGTGCGTGCGGCGTTCAAGACCGTAGCGTGCACGCAACTTACGTTACTAGTACACACGTATACATTAAAAAGAATTGTGAAATACTACTCCGTAAACCAGTACTATACACGACATTAAAACCAAAACAACAACAACAGCAACAGCTATAATATCGTACTTACTTTTGGATTTTCTATGATACCCATCTCGGCATGGCGACCTGCGTAACATTATTGACATGAAATGTTGGGCTTCTTCTGCCGCCGAGTCCTGGGGTTTACCAGAAATTGAATGAATTCAAAGGTAGATCTTTTGCGTGTGCCGGCGTGTGATATGTGTGAATGTTTATGTGTCTCTGTGTTATCATACCAGCAATGTTACTTGTAGTTGCTTGAAGGGTTTCACTGTTATAAGATCGTTCAAAAGAAAATACTTGGCCAAGAACGAACCGAGTAGTGGATGTACTGTATACACACAACGCAAGAGTCGATGGTGCCACTTTATCGAAGTCGTATTCATCATGGCGAAACACAGCGTCACATGTACGCGTGTAATGGGCGAGAATATTTTGAATAGATTAGCCAGCAAGAGTATCAGGTTACATTGTATCTCCATGAATAGACAGGATGTAGATACAAAAACATTCCTAGATAGACGCACACAAGCGCGCCGGAACACTTCTGGTTTTGGGGGGGGCAAAATCTCAACGGGGGCACATTTATGTGACGATGTGAGATCCTCGGCGCGGGAGCGAAGCGAGTGAGGGGTGGGGGTGTGGAAAGGGGGATACCCCCCCCCCCCCCCCACTGTGAGGAGCTTTTGTAAAACAGGTTACAAAAGTCGCGTTTATAGACCATTTAAAAGCAAATTTCTAAGGAATTAAACATAGTGAAAAATAATCAGTGCGAAGGACTATGATTATTACATACAGGAGTACTTAATAATGTGATTGTGTGAGATCTTCGGCGAAGGAGCGAAGCGACCGAGCGTGGGGGAGGGTGGGGGAGGGTGTGGGAGGGGGAACACCCCCTTCCCACGGTAGGGACTTTTTGAAAGAACAGAGTATAAAAGTCGCGTTTATGGAGAATTTAAAGCAAATATCTAGGGAATTAACATATTGAAAAAAATCAGTTGGAAGGACTATGATCTTAACATACAGGGGTATATTATGTGATGGTGTGAGATCCTCGTCGAGGGAGCGAAGCGACCGAGCGGGGGCGAGTGTGGGAGGGGGATACCCCCTCGCACGGTAGGGACTTTATGTAAAAACAGAGTATAAAAGTCGCTTTTATAGAGCATTTTAAATTAAATTTCTGAGGAATTAAACATAGTAAAAGAAATCACTGCGAAGGACTATGATAATAACTTATGAAAACTTCATTTTACTATAAGTACGGGCAGAACGAGCGAGCCACTTTTACTTTGCAATTTATCTGAAATGTACTCATTAAAAGCTTAAACGTGATCGCATCGTTCGAACAATAAAAAATATTTTTAAACTGCTAGAAAGCAAAGAAGAAAATGAAATGTGTAAGGTTTACTACAGGTATGTTTCAGCGGGCACACTCGAGGATACGAGGCTACCATCTATACACTAAATTTACTCATAAGTTACTATTCAGTAGTGTATAGATACAATAATGTATGTTGTTAGTGTATTATAATTTTCGCCCCGTTAGGGCCGAAAATTTTTGCATTTTCAGTTATGAAATTACAACATTTAGACAAGAAATATGCCTTTATTGTTCATTTTGGTCTTTAAATCAGTGATTATTTTTTTACAGGGGGCACTTGGGGGGGGGGGGGCAAAAACTCGTTTTGCCCCCCCCCCCCCCAACATTTTGTTGGGGGGGGGGGGCAAGTGCTACCCCTGCCCCCCCCCCCCCGCTTCCGGCGCCCTTGGACGCACACGTAGACGCAATCTAAAAGGTCGGGGGATTATGAACATTATAGAGAAGGTCAAGGGTCTGTAGGTATTTTGGTTTTTATGGCTAAAAGAAAATACCTACTCACCGACTAGGTAGCCTTGACGGATAACGGGAGGTACGGCAGGTAGATGTGACAGCCAGGTATTAAATAATATGGACAAACCCCGAAGTCACTAGTGCATCTGAAGAGGTGGACAGTGTCCTATATTGTACTTGTGTAAATCATACGAAATGATATGGACGAACTCCGAAATACACTGGGGGTCCGAAGACAACAGTGTCCCGTAATAGTGTCCCGGAATAGCCTCCGAGTGTCGCGGCTAGCACAGGCGAGGGAAGTATACAACGCTGGAGCGCTAGGTAGAGTACTGCGAGGTCACTGGTAGAGTCTGCAACACCACAAAACAACACGCTAAGCCCTTTTTACACTTGTGTTTCTTAACCCCGTACTTTCTCTGACCCAGGACTATCGTTAATCCCGTACTAATTCTTTTTTCAGCTTTTTACACTCGCCAATAAATCCCGTACTAAGCTCCTTTCACGGGCTAAAGAGAAAACTGACCTTTTTACACTCGTGTTTCTTAGTCCCGTACTTTCCAAACCACATGAATATTCATGATTACACTGTGCACTGTACTTACACGCACGCACCGGAAGCACTTGATTACCTCGTTTCTGATTGGTCAGTGGGGTTCGGGCTTCGTCTCCGTCGCTTAACCCTGGATTATTTTTTCGTTCTGTTTACACTCGCTTGCTTGGCCAAGCAATTGCGGTGCTAACCCTGCTTCTTTTTTTTTTGCAGGGCCAGATAGTACGGGATTATCGATGGGATGAAAAGTCCCCAGATGAAGTATTAAGTTCGAATAGACTACAGCGAAGAACGCGACGTAGAAATCCAAGGTTGGAGTATAAATGTATATAATCCGTACGTAAGCATATAAATTCGTAAATGTGACAGTCCACGGCGCGAGGATCGTCCGCGAGAAAAGACGTGGAATTGGGTAGTACACGGACAAAACGACTCCGACGATTGTAGCATGTTCTCTGGATAAAAACTTATTGCGAAGGTGAAGATCGTCACGAATCACAGCTTACCGAGTTGTGATTGGCTGATGAAATTAGTGTGCTCACAACTAATTGGTTGGTTGTGTCCATGACGACAAAACAAGACGTGCGTGATTATATCCGACCACAACTGAAATGCAAACTACGCGGACATTGACGCGATTGACAAAGGCGAAGAATGCAGCGCCCACCTGTTGCGTGTCGGCACACAAAGGAAAGTTCGCGTTTTCGTTGACATATGACTACGGTTGCCAGACGGTAATTGACAGGAACCAGAGATAACAAAATGAGTACATTGAAACCGCTACATTTAGCCCCCTCCCAGATCGCTAGTGAAGAAGTCAAAATACAAGTATTGAACGTAACAAGTCGGCCAACGAACTTGCCTGTCGGTGCGAGTCGTTCGTGTAGGCTGCTGCGGTTGTGATGGCTTTGTTCGCGTAAGCTGCTGCTGCGGTGTAATGACCGGAACGCACGTTGTACTTGGCGGGGACAGGCGTAGGGTGCTAGACCGGTGTGGCTTCCAAGAAAGGTGGCTTTAAGGCGATCGATGGTGATAGTCTCCTTCTTACAGTTGATCTCAAGAGTGAAATGCTTGGGAGACCGGCGTAACACTCTGTATGGTCGAGTGTATGGTGTAATGTTTTGGCCATACGAAGCGTGATGAGATGAGCTTTTGTGTAGCCCGAATTCCAGGGTGTGATATGTCATGCAAAGTGTGGAAAACTTTCCTCCAATGTGAAATGGGAACATATGGACACAGCACTCCGGTAGAAATGTCATACCAGATCTCGCCGGCACCATCAAGCAGTGGCAGACGCCAGAATGAAAGAGATCGTAAATTGTCATCCAACCGTCGTCTTCCTGATCGTCAGGAAGCTGCTGTTAGTGGCTACAGTGTTGTTGATGCCACTAACATGGCGTATATGTCAGTGGTGAACTGCGAGATGTAGTTCAAGTGACGTACTTCACGGGGTGAGTGTCGGTTGGACTTGCCTTGAAAAGCGTATGTCAGCGGCTTATGGTCAGTGAAAAGGATGAAAGTGCGTCCTTCTTGCAGGCATCGAAAATGTCGTACCGCTAAGTAGGCATCTAAAAGTTCGCGACCAAAAGCACTGTAACGAGTCTTAGCAGGCTTCAGCTTCTGTGAGAAAAAGGCGATGGGATGCCACTCACCGTGCGAAAACTGCTGCAAGACGCCACCTACAGCCGTATCCGAGACGTCTACCATGAGGCTGATAGGTTGACTGGAAGAAGGGCGTATTAACATGGTAGCGCTAGCAAGGGCTTCCTTCACACGAGTGAATGAAATCTCGTACTCCGACGTCCATGCGATGGGCTTGTTGCCGCGTTTGGGGTGATCACGCAATGCATCCGTGAGTGATGTAAGCATTGCGGCCCCACTCGGGATGAAGCGCCGATAAAAATTGACGAGCCAGGAGAATCGGCGTAGCTGTTTGACGGACGTAGGGCGTGGGAAGTCATGGATGACCTTCACCTTCTCAGGCAGTGGACTGATGCCGTGCTGGTCTGCATGATGTCCGAGGAAGTCCAGCTCGTTCACTCCGAATATGTATTAGGTCGGGTTGATGACCACTCCATATTCGGTCAAACGTGCGAACAGAGCGTGGAGATGATGTTCGCGCTCCTCAGGTGTCTCACTAGCGATGAGTAGGTCATCTATGTATGCGAAGACGAAAGGCAGACCACAAGTTAACTTGTCTATGAATCACTGGAATGTCTGGGCTACATTCCGAAGACCAAAAGGCATGCAAGTAAATTCGAACATCCAAAAGGTGTCGTGATGGCGGTTTTCGGGATATCATCAGGATGAACAGGTATCTGGTGGTATGCACGCACTAAATCAATCTTGGTAAAGATACGCTTGCCTTGA
Organism: Diadema setosum; assembly: GCF_964275005.1. Classification (NCBI taxonomy): domain Eukaryota; kingdom Metazoa; phylum Echinodermata; class Echinoidea; order Diadematoida; family Diadematidae; genus Diadema; species Diadema setosum. The sequence continues at coordinate 33,025,909 of NC_092697.1, read as the reverse complement.
AGATGGACGGTGAAATCGTGTAAGTGCGGTATGGGATACTGATCTGGCACTGTTCTGGATTTGAGGTCGCGATAGTCACCGCACGGCCTCCAGTCTCCCGGTGTCTTTTGGTACCATGTGGAGTGGTGACGACCAGGTACTTCTGGATTGTCAAATGATGCCCAGCTAGGGCATGTTCAGGCGGCGTGGTCGGGATGCTGCAGGCGGTCCAAGAGTAACTATATGTGAGTCACCGAATGTTTCACGGCCTTCTGATCATAGGTAGGGAGGGTGATAGGATACTGTTGTACGATAGTATCATACCTTGAATCATCCGGCCGAGATAGCCCTGGTGATGGGTGTAGGCACATCCGCTTTGATAAAAATCCATCGAAAGGTGCGACGAAGACCAAAGTCGAGAGTGAGCGAGGGTTCTCCATAAGTGGTGATAGAAGACTTATTCACTGCCTGCAGACGGAATGTAGGCAAAGAATTCGTCCTATCAGCTGCAGGAGGTAGAACGCTAAATTCAGCTCCGATGTCTACTAGAAAACGGGTGCCAGGTTGTCGGCCAGAGATGTAAAATAGGCGACTGGTTGTGTCACCGCCTGGACTCGTCGCCGCTAGTTTCTGGCTGGTTTGTTTCACACACCACGGTCAAGTTTACCCCACCATGGCAGAGCCAGTGTCATCCCCACCGTCGCCAGCCAGACCAATCCTCTGGGAAAGACGAGTTTGACCTACCATCAGGGTCAAACCAGGCCGAGCCACCTCCGAGGCTGAGCCAACCTACTGCAGAGGCCGAACCAACCAACCTATCCCTGTGGCAGAGGTCAAACCAGGGTGACCTACCTCCGAGACCGAGCCAACCTCTCCAGGCCCCAACCTTTGCAAACTCAGGTGAATAGCTGTGAATGCAGTAGACAACCAACTGGTGTGCCTCTACGTAGACCACCACCCCAGAGTGCGAAAGAAGGACCAACCTCTGCTCCAGAAGCCCAAAGAACTCAACCGGTACACCGACCCAGCCTGTATGTCAACCCACCAACCCAACCTGTATGCCAACAACCAGTAGAGTACAAAACGCGATATGGACGTTGTGTTCGTAAACCCACAAGATTCGACGAATTCAAATTGTGAGCGAATTTAGCCATTTTGTGGGAAATTTCTACCTGTTTCGACCTATTGTAAGGAGTAAAAATTAAGCACTAGTGGGAGCAATTTGAAAAATTGTGTTTGTTGGTTTGTTTGTTCGTTGGTTTGTTCATTTTCCATCTGAGAGATGGCTGGATAGCCCATATTCAGCTACGTTAAGCTGGTCTTCCATGGGGTCCAGTTGGATGTGAGGTGGGACCACTTCACCGGGTTAAACACCCTGCTCTTTGCGATGAATGAATGAAGCGGGATCTTTTACGTGCATGAGTTGTTACTCTCTCATACACGGGACCTCCATTTTATGTCCTATCCGAGGGACAGAATGTTTTGCCTCTTACTAGAGGGGACGGTATGCTTACACACAACATTGCTCTGTCCAGACTCGGGTTCGAACCCGGGCCCCGTGATCGTGAGGCAGACGCGCTACCGACTGAGCCAACTCACCGCCCTATTCCCTGTTGAGGAAACGTGATTTACCCTATGCAGAAAGGAAAACAATAGTTTGAGGTTTGACAAACAGAATGTTAGAAAAATATGTGATAAGTTGATAATGTCGCAAGATGCAAACTAGATAGTGATACTGTCGTTTACAGTCCCAGTTATAAGAATAGATCCAAAATCTATGCAGAGGAACACTTGACGGTATGGACAATGCACCATAATACATGGATGAATACTGCTATATTGATGAGTGACATGAACATGGAAACATTGTTGGAACAGTTAAATCAAAATGGACAGTCGGACGAGTCTTGCTAATGCTCGTGTTTTCAGCGAAACGGACAATATGCATTGCATTTGAAATGGAAGTTAACAGTGCATTTGAAATGGACGCTTAGTAGTGTATTTGAAATACTTTATCTGTGGTTTGTATTTGAGTGTATTTTTGTACATGCCAGCATGAAGAAGCGATTTGAGACAAGTTTCACAGCAGAGAGTTAATTTGCAATAGAGTTTGTGAACATACATGCGAAAAGTTGCATATTCAGTACTTACCATGTTGAGTTTTCACCCTTACATGTACTCCATCACATATAATCAGTGTATAGGATCAGGTCTCTCAATAGATGACAGAAGTTTCGAAACCCACGTTCATTATAAGGTATAATGTTTCAAAAGTTGGATTTGTCCAAGTACAGATTTGGCGATACATTGTAATATACAGGCACAGATTCGTTGAATTCTGAATATTGGCTAATGAGAATATGGAAGTCAGGCTTTGTTTTTATATCTCCTCAGATGAGACGAATAGATATCAGGAAAAAAACATGTTGAAATTGGAAACTGAAATTCGGAAGGACTTTTTGAATAAGTCAGCTTTATGAGAAATAATTGTATTTGTGTTTATTGTATGTACACTGGCTAAAGGCTATGCGTAGGAAGAGGAAGGAGAGCTACGGCATCTACATCGACAAGGTCTTCCTCTTCCTATGACGGAGATTTGGATATATTTGGTCTGTTGAATAGTGCCATAGGTAAATATTTTGTAATTCATATATTTGGTTTTATAGATATGAGGTCTACACATAAGAATTCCTCTCATATTTTGTCGATTAGAAAAAAAAAGGATACAGAAGTAATCCTGAAATTATATATTGTAGATATTGTATTGTGTAAATATGTAAACGTTTCAGAAATTGAGCATATGATTTTGCAGAGGCATAATTGATTGATAATGATCCAGAAGGATCACCCGTAGTGGGAAACAGATATTTCAGGATTGAAATTCATTGCATTTGTGACCGGCGACAACGGTTTCAGGCAAAAGTCGGGAATTTTGAAAATGCATTTTTTAATAATTGAATCACATTGCCCATTTCCTAAGCTTTACAATGATATAAAACACTTGCATTCTCCGGCATCGTAAGTGGTCAAATAAAGCGAAATAAAATGCACTTTTTGATTTGTTAGCCTGACAAAATTGCGAGAAAACAGGCTTTGAAGATTCACCTCTTGCTCGAAGACAATGCCGACCGGCGATGCGAGTTGAGAATCACCCATCCGTACGATGGTGCCAATCGAGATTAAGCTCCGCCTCTAGCAACCACAGCGGCTTCTGATTGGCTCACTGAGAGAGTCAAATTTCCCGGGCATCTTCCTCGGAACTCAGCGTATGGAGCTGAATACACAATGCGTTTCGCTCGGGTTGGTTTACCACACAGAACTCTCTGTCGTTTACCAGTACGTACACAACGTCTTTCAAGATGGCGGATACGATAATTGCAAGCTTGCTGGTTACGTGTGAATGTGCACGTATTACCCATGGGCCTACACACGCTATGCCTGTGTGTTCACGTCACAGGAACGGGTGGCGGAGATATACACATCTTTACAAATCACATTATCATTGCGGTTGATTTGTCCTGTAAATTTAATTATTTGGGACCCTTTGTTTTGTTTTTGAGTCTCGCATGTGTTGCATTGTGCGATAAAGAAACAAACAAACAAACAAACACGACTCTACTTAATTTGGTTCAATTTTAATGTTTATTAGGCCCTACAGTGTCTTTTAATATTGGTCAGTTATGACCGCTCATTTCCTCTCTTCTGTTGTCTTTCTGAATCAACCTGTTGTCGTACTACAAGCATAAAAATCAAGTGAGTTTCCGATCAAATGTTGCACGATTTGTGACTCTGATGCGTTCAAACAATGTTCCCTATCGTATTTGTTTTCATATTGGAAAACAGTGCTGTCTAGTGTTGTGTTCACTTTTTGTTTCATTTCCGTTGTCGAAAATGCGGTAGAAACGCTCTGATAGAAAGCCAAACGAAGAGCATACACTAGAGCAAACGTACAGGTGTCTATTGTAGCAATAACAATGGAGTACGCACGCGTGGACAAAACATTTCCGACACGCTGCAAGACGTATCTCCGAAAGCCGAACTATGTAAATGTATGCGACGCACTAGCCAATCGCACGCGAGACGCCGCTCCGTAGCAACACTGGGCATATTGGTGCGGCGTTCGAAAGAACATCGAAGCTGACGAGTGCGATCCAACATAGAGTGTTTAAAATTTCATTTTCGATAGGAAAAACTTTGTCTTATGCTCCGAAATTTGGTGTAGATGTAGTAAACATATCAAAGATTCAATTTCCGCAAAAAACCCAAATCGACAAAAATAATGGTCAAAATCTTTGTAACCCGCCTAGGAGGGAATTTCCTCTTGCGACTTTTGCCTGAAACCGTAGTCGTGGGTCACATTTGTTTTGGTGAATTTTAAGGTGTTTGAAAGTAAAGGTCTGTCAAGTGAGCCGAGATATGGTTTAGTTCTTATGTTGATAGTAAAAGGTGTTAATTTGTTGGATCGAGTTGATTCTAAGATTGGTGCAGTATATTTGAGAATAACGGTAATAGGAAATATGTGTTATGATATAAAATACTGAAGGAAAGTGTTTTTGTATTCGGATGATAATTTGATCAGATGTACAGAGACTGCATGAATTATAGATTGAGGACATTTTATTTGTGAGGACATTATTAGTAGAGATTTATTTTGAACCAAATTTATTTTCCCCGTACTAAGTGAGCTCAAACAGATTTTATTTCTTCCTATGCCATCCACCATGTCACACCTCTTTCACAGTATGGTATACTCCACTTTCATTCTATACCCACCAAGGCACATCTCCATGTCATGCCAGTACATGAGCCATTGTTAGAATATCCCTCCATTTCTCCTGATTGGTTTTCCCTTAATGAATATTTATTTGTGCAGCCATCCCTGTTATGAATTTACATAATTCATGCAGTCGGCATACCGTCATGGTCACTCCACAGAAACTGCTCTCCTCAAGGTCTTCAATGACATTTTGCTCGCCTTAGACAATGGACACGAAGTCGTTTTGGTTCTTTTGGACTATTCGGCAGCGTTCGACACAATTGGCCATGATACAATGATCCAACGCTTCAGTCACAATTACAGCATTGAAGGAACTGCTCTGACCTGGCTGAAGTCATGTTTCGAAAACCGGAAGCAAACTGTCATCATTAACGGCGCGGAATCAGACGAACGCCCTCTCTTGTGGGGGGTTCCGCAAGGCTCTGTAATAGGTCCATTGGCTTTCGTCTTGTATACTGGCCCTCTGAGTGAGGTCATCGCGGCTCACAGACATATAAGCCACATGCTGTATGCAGATGATACCCAGTTGTATGTTGTCATAAAACGTAATCATCTAGCTGGCAGCCTTTCATCTATGGAAGACTGTGTGAAGGATATAAAGGCTTGGGCTCGCGGCAACAACATGATGTTAAACGAAAACAAAACAGAAGTCGTCCACATTGTGTCACAATTTCGGAAAAGAATCGAGTCTGTTAGCCTTACCATCGATGGATCCACCATAAATGCGTCCAAATCTGCCAGAGATCTCGGCGTTATCGTGGACAACTCATTGGATGGAAAGGAGCACATTCGCAAGGTGTGCCGGGCTGCTTCTTCTGGCATCTACAGGATCAGGAAAATCCGGAAATACCTCAACCAGAGCTCAATGGAACGACTTGTTAATGCTCTTGTAACATCGCATCTGGATTATTGCAACAGTTTGCTCATCAACTTACCTACCTGTCATCTCGCTCCACTTCAGCATAATAGAACACTGCTGCCCGTCTTATCACTTGTACTAGGAAGTATGATCGCATCACCCCTGTCATCCGCAATCTGCAATGGCTGTTAATCCCACAACGAATCAATTTCAAGATCCTTCTCATCACCTGCAACATCATCCATAACCGTTCACCCATATATCTAACTGACCTGATCTCATCGAAACCCAGACCGGATACACACATGGACCTAAGATCATCATCTGCAACCCAACTTAAACTTGGCCCTCGCACCCACAACCGCTATGTGACCGTGCTTTTTCCGTTTGTGCCCCCCTTCTTTGGAACACTCTCCCTACTCACTTTCAGACCTCCACCTCCGTCAACATCTTCAAAAAGAAACTTAAAACTCATTTATTTTTAGAGCAGACTTAATAATTATGTAGGCCCTATATGCATTTGTATATTTGTTATTCTAAGCTGATTTGTATGTTTGTTTGTTTGGTTGTTTAGCATTGTAAAGCGCTTCGAAACGTGTTATATTAAGCGCTAAATAAATATTTCATATTATTATTATTATTATTATTATTATTATCATTATTATTATATGAGTCATAAAGAGTACTTCACCCTCTGTTGAGATCCTGTTTTGAGTCTCCTTAATATTCAGATCGTCTGTTGACTTATCTGCATATGATCTTTATTTAATGTCAAGTGCCTGAACAAGGACCATACAATAAAATTGCTGGGAAGAACAGTTCGCCAGCAGATCTCATCCAAGCAAGACCTTTGTGTCAGCTGTGTCCTAATTACCATTATAAGTTGTACTGCCTCTAATAATAGGGAGTTTTCGTAAGCACGACGCGGCCTGGAGTTGAGCGTGCTGTGTGCAAAATTTGCTTCTGTGCATGATCAAATCCGAGAAACGTCCCGTCCTGGGGAAAACGAGTACAGTACTCGGCCAAATAGCGTTCGGTTCCGATGCTGGGCAGGAGCCAGCCAGCCCGCCAGCAAATCAGCGATCTTGTCCCCACGCCTCCGTCCTGTACAGGAAAGCGAAACTGCTTAGATATGGGGACGGGAGTCCGATTACGGGGACTGTCACAGCTGATTGCTTCGGCGTATTTTCGGTCTTCCCGTCGTGTAAAGAAAACTCCCTATTATGTGAGCGAACCCGGAGCCCTACACTAGATCTGCTGGCATTCAATGCCCCAAAACAGGCAAATCAAACGTTTGTCCTTGTAGAGGTTTGCGGTAATACTTGCGAAAGGTTTTTTTTTTCTCCGAGACCAGCCGGCTTTGCGTAGGATCACCTTGACAGGAACCTCACTTCTTTTTGCAGCAAAAGTAGCTGCCACTCTTGTTGAGTGGGGCTTAAATGTGTCCGTATCAATTCCAGCTGCAGACATCGCGAAATAGTTATGTCTCGTCACGTGCTTGTGTGGTTTACGGTAGCTAATGAAAAGTCGCTTTTACTTCCTCTTAGCTGGTCGGTACGTCGGACATACTGGTGCAGGTATCGGATCATACACAAGCGCCTGTGAGCTGGATAGGCTTTCAATTTAATATGTCTGCAACAACTTTTATTCTTTGGCTAGTGTTGCTTTAGAAGTGTGTCGAAAGAAAAAAAACAGAACTATCTTTCAAAATTATGATTGTGGTCTAGTGACAAAAGAGACAGAGATTGCACCCTTTGTGCACTTACTAGCCATCAGCATGACCCCTTTAGCGTCAGTTGCATAAGTGAAAGGGAATTGGCTGGCGACATTTTACTGACTCAGTTTAACACCACTTTCACATATCAAATGTGACTGTATCTAACTACAGGGGGTCGAAGTTGAAAAAAAAAATCTTTGAAAAGCTGACATATCAAGGGATGTGATCCAACTGTGTGAGAACAATCCAGCACCACCAAAGTAGATACAGCATTCCTTGCTGTATTTAAACAACTGTAGCTTCCTCTTTGTTGGTGAAACAACTCTGTGAAGAAATCCAAAATCAGGTTTGCGGTGGTGTGTATGAAGTCAACCTGTCTGCGTCTGCAGAAATCTTTCCATTTTTTTTTTGTGTGTGTGTAAACTCCATATTGTTTCTCGCTTGAGGCTCTCCAAGATGCCGAAATAATAACTGTCTTGTCACTCAGGCCTGTGTTTATGTACTGTCTCCGCAAATCCTGCAACATAATAATTCAATACGGCCATTAAGAGGATTAGGGGTATTGGAGACTGGGAGCTTAAAAGATCTCTGCTCTTTTTCAGACAGAGGGGCTCCCCAACTATGAGCCTCTTAAATCGTGGATACCACGCTTGTGTGGGCCAATTCCGAACAACTACTAGCCCTGTTGCTTTATATGCCTGTACCTTTTGTAAGCATTTTGCAACTAGACAGAAAGGCGAGAAGGCATAAAACTTCAGTTGACCCCAATCTGTCAGAAAAGCATTGACTGATTCTGCTTCTGGCTCTGGATACCATGCGATGATTATATCAAGAAACTTGTGCATTAAATCTCGATGCAAAGAAATCAATTTCAGGGGTACTAAAATTGAATCACGTCTTTGAACACCTCTCTGTCAAGAATTCATTCTGATTTGTCAATAAATTTTCTGGACATGGTATCTGCCTCTGTGTTAAGCCGCCCAGGGAGGTGCTCTGCAGTTAGCCATATATTCCTTTCAACACACCATCCCCACTCCTACGTGTACAGTATCTAGATTTACATCCTCCCATATTGTTTAAATATGACACAGCTGTGGTATTGTCTGGTCTGATTAATATGTGCACATCATGCATCTCTGCACAAAGGGCCATCAATCCAAACTCTGCTGCCAGAGTTTCCGAAAAAAAAATTAATGTCATTATTTCTTGCCCTGACCATTTCTTGTTCATTCCATCGTCCTCCTGCCTTTATGCGGAAGTCAGTAGTACCCCCATCCAGCACCACTTGCATCGGTGCGTATCTCATGTTGCGGTCCTTGCCGCTGTACTGGGGATTTAAATCCTTTCACATTTAGAATCCACTACCTTAGGTTTTGCTTAGCATTCTCAGAGAAATGCATTGGACGGTCAAAATGACCCCTATTACTCTTAAGCGCATTAATTGTATCGCTTTCTAGGAAGCGATACTGGAGTAGGCTATACTGAATAGCTGGGAATTTAGAAACGATTTTCCCAATCACGCTGGCAACAATGGGGACTGATGGCTCATTCTGCCCAAGAAGGTCTGAACATGCCTCAATTATCTCATCCTCCTTACTTTCTGAGAGTGAGATGGTCATTGCATGGCAGTCCAGGGTAAATCCTAAGAATTGAATGACTTGGGTTGGTTGAAGTACTGATTTCTCAGGGTGTACAAGGAAGCCAAGCTGAGAAAATAGGCTTGGAGTTGCTTGAACTGCTTTACGAATAAGCTCTGTATCTTTTCCTATTATGATGGTATCGTTCAAGTACTCAACAACCACATGCCCTGCCTGCCGTAGGGAAGCAAAAACTGGTTTGAAAAGTTTAGTGAGTGATCTTGGGGCTGTGCTCAGACTATTTGGGAGGATCTTAAACTGATACAACTGCTTTTGCCATACAAACTTCAGGTATTTCTTATGGCTTGGGTCGATTGGGACTGAGTAATAGGCGTCCTGGAGGTTGACTGAAGGAAAATTTGGGCGAGATCAAATCCATGGCTACTTGAATGCCATCCATTTTGAAATGTTGGTAACTCATCTACTTATTAAGATCAGACAGATATAGAATTATTCTGAGGCTGCCATTTTTTTAGGCCTCGTGAAAATGTTACACACAAATTCTCCATATTCATGTGTGCATGGTTCAATCACACTCTTAGCCACAAGTTTTTGTATTTCTTCATGAATGGCTTCTCTTTCTTTGTTGTCTTTCTGATATTCAAAAATAGGATAGGATCTTGATAGTGGTCCCAGTTCTGGGTCAAACTCAAGTTCATACCCCTTTCTATAGTTGACAAAATGAACGGGTCGGCTGTAATTTTGCACCACTCATCATAAAATTGCTTCAGTCGACCTCCCACTTGAAATTTATGCATAGACTGAGAATTTGGATAACCTACCTCTTCAAGGCAAGCTGTCGTTAGATTCTCCGTCGGAGCCTGGCCTGACCCTGGTCTCTGCACTGAGGAGGGGACGAAGGTCTGCTCTTTGTGGCTGGAGGTGCCGCTAGGCGTCTATGCATCTGACCCTGAAGGCGTGCCCCTAAAAAAGGCCGCTTAATTGAGGTCCCTGAATGTGGCGTACCGCTGTGGGATGTCCAGCCTGCATCTTGATATCTGTTGCGGGAATAAGGGTGAAATCCGCGACGCCCTCGGGAAATACCTGTATTGCTGTCCCCGCATTACACCTGTTGTGGCCTTTTGTTGCTCCTGCAGGTCTTTAACTTGTGTGGGCCAGTCATCTCCGAGCGGAAATTTCCCGATTGGTGTTGAGGGTTTGAACAAATACGTGAATCACGAATTCATGTCAGGGTGGATGAGGTGTTTTCTGATGCAGCTCAGCTCAAAAAGAAGCATTGCTGAGAAGAGAAAGAGCAACTTGCTGCTGTCCTGAGATATCCGTTGAGTCAATCGTGCGCATGAGGCAACAAGACCTCTGGAGAGAGAGTGTTGAACCCGCTGGAGTTTCAAGTCTCTGCTTTTAGTGCCTGCTTTCAAGTTTTCCCAAATAGGAGGATTAACTCTTGGTACATCAAGCAGGCTGCAGTCGTTAGTGGAAGGATATTTCTTGGCAGTCTCTTCCAGAGAGTTTTCTTCCAATTGATGAGTAAGCATGTACGTGACCGATTGTGCGACATTGTCATCAACAGCCTCACCAACCTCACTTGGGCAGTCCAAGCAAATACCCCGTGAAGGATAACGCCGAAATACCCTATAGAGGATAAAACGGGAGGACCGAGCAAGCTCGCCGAACTTGGCTCAGTGCCAAGCGAATCGCCTTCACGTGTAAAGTCTATGGGAACCGACAAAACCGCTTCGACATGCGTGTGTTTAAACACACACGGTGTATTTTGCTCACCGCGGATTGCGCTCGTTTTCCCTCAGAGTGAAGATTATTAGTCTTTCCTTTCATAGACCCTTTTGCAGGATACTCCGCGGTGAGCAAAATTCACACGCTCTCTGTCATAGCACAACATGTTCGAAAATTTTGTCCACTTAGCCTCATTCAATCCGGCCTGAATTTGTCAGGCTATCGCTACTGAAACAGAGAAAAACGCGCACACACCGCGTGCCTCCGTGCAGTTAGCCCACGTGGAATGGTGATCGTATTGCTCTCTGGCTCGCCTTGCTTGCTTGGTTGCCGCTTTCGTGGGCTAACGTTCGCTGCTGTATGAAGGAACCTCACTCATCTCACATTTGATATAACGTACATGTAATCACAACTGTAATTTTTGGAAATACATTATGTAGGATGAAATCGATGCTTACATCTTTATAGTATGATCTTCAGGGGACATTAAAAGATGGTATCAATGCAGTTTATCAGAAAAATCAAATGTGCATTGATCACGTCCCTGCGTCGATCTTGGGAGAGTGCTGTGACATTGAAAAGGCAGTCTCGCTCGGTAGAGTGTCTGCTGTGGAAAATCACTGTGACATACCATCCAGGGTTCTTCGGTGGGGGTAGGGGAGTGATGTTGTTTTGTGTTTTTATCTTAATTCGTTATTCGGGTTTCCTCGATACCAGTCAGCTGCCACTGAGACCATTAGCACTGCACGTACAGTTTATCCCTGTGCACTAGCTAGGCATAATTCAATTCTCTTTCCACCTTCCTGATGGTATGGAATATACGCTGCCATGACTGCATCGATAGCATCTTTTGAAGACTAAGATGGCGTTTTGTGCTATATCTACATTGGACTGTGATAGAATCATAACTGAAAATACAGCTGTAGTTCCAGATGAGGAGATGTGTGATACCATCGTCTTTACAGTTTGGCAAGTGTACCGGCCACGGGCAGGTAGGAGAACGAAATCTATTCAGTTGCCAAAACTGGGTTTTGAAATTGCGTTTGATCGTCTATAGAAGATATTCTTAATCTTATATTATAGATGCGTAAATGTCCACACTGCAGATGGCTGTTTTCATACCCCGCGTTCACATTGGTCCCCGCGACGCGGGGACAGCCACAAGAGATCTTATCTTTTTTACGACTGACCGTTCACATTGGTATCTCATCTGTCCCCGAGCTGTGGGGGCATTTTGGGGCTTGGAGCGAGCTCTGCCACTTGAATCCAGGCATAGCGCATGCGCACATTTGATGACCACAGCTGGACGCTATCAATTGCGCCCCAAGGTCACTCTCCCCTCCAAATCTTGTCCCCGTACCCCGACTTGCTTCGCGGGGACGAGGGGACAAGTCCCAGCGAGCGTTCACATTATTGTTTTTGAGGAGAAAGTCCCACAGCTCGGCTCGGGACTTTCCCCGCGTCGCGGGGACCAATGTGAACGCGGGGTCAGTCACAGAGTGATACGGTTTGATACTGGATGCGACTATTAAATACAGATTTAATAATTGATACATCATGAACATGATTTGAAAAAAAAATGGTTATACGTTCTTCTCAAGATACAAGTCACAACTGTATCTTGATACTCGAATTCAACACGTTCTGAATGATGCCAGTTTTCGTTTTGTTTTTGCTTTTGATGTTGTTGACACCCTTGTTGTTTTTGCTGTGGGTGCTTGTGCCTGTGTGCGTACGTGAGTGTGGGGGGACTGTGTATTTTGTTTACGGTGTTATCATCCTGCAACCACTATGTGCACTTAGTGTAGTTTTCGATTTTGTACAAATTGTTAAAACCATCTTAGCGCGGGTTTCTACAATACTTGGTGGATGTGAAGACTGTGTGTGGTATCTCTCCGGCTGGTATGTGACGCTGCGATTGTCCGGCCTGCATGTGGGTGTACAAGGCCACCCAGCTCACGCCGAGTGTGCAGCGCTCGCACGAGCCAGCAAAATCCGCAGAATTTCCAGTCATAAATCGGAACGACCGGCAATGAGAATAGAGATAACGATCGCAACGCTTCGTTGAGCCGCTGAATAGCCCTGAGAGGGTATTTCAGGTTTATCCCTCACAGGGTACTTGCTTGGACTGTTGGGCGTGAAAATTTTGCGGCGAGAGAGGGCACAGTTGCATCAGGATCCATCTCATGTTCCCCTGTGGGGAAAGATATAGTTCTTCCCTCTTCATCATACAGATCATAGTCACTGTCATGCTCTCTTTCATAGTCATATGCACCTCCATGATAGGTAGAGCAATGGGCATCATGGTCCGAAGAGGCTGAATAACGTAAGCTTAAAGCCGATCTGCCCCTAGGCGAGGGAGTAGAGAGGAGATGGTCAATCACTTTTGCTTGCAAACCTTCCAGGTTCTGAAGTCTTTTCCCCATACTAGAAGTGTCCGAAGAAACCGCTGTAGCAGCAGAAATGCTCTTTCTTTTGCCAGTTTTCTCTTTCTCTGTACTTCCACCAGCTTTTGCAGTGGGCACTAACGAATGCGTCGCACTCGATTTGCTCTTCGTGCTGTCCGCGCCCGCGCCTGGCTTTGCCGGCGTATGGGCCGAAGTTCCGGGTGTAGAGCGCGGCTGTGCCGGCCTCACCTCCGCTACTGCATTCCCTTCCATGCGAGCTGAAAAGTCCGAACAACCGACGAAAAACTTTCCTCTATACGGCAGGAAAATAATCAAAATCAGCTTCACACATAAACTAGTACTATCATCCAAACAAAAACGTAGGAGCTTTGAATAACATCGATGTGAAGGGAATACGGCGATTGATCACGATTTAGAAAACTAGTCGGCGGGAGACATTTCAGAACTGCGCCATACTGCGAGCGAATTGTTGGCGCATGCGCGAGCGGGATCTCATATTATGCCGTACGAAGAATGTAAAAATGTAAAATTTACATTGCAAGAATGGATTGCTGTACTTTATCCTATGACTACTTTTGTGCAAATAATTCCGTTCTATCACAAATACACTGTATGCCTGACAGGTTTTGTAGATGTGAGCATGGTTTGAAATGGTTATAATAGGGGAGCCTTTTTTCTTATTTTACTTCAGATATGCACAAACTTTATTTGTTCCTAAATCACTGGCTAATAAAATGTTCACTTTAGTCCCCGCTTATTTAGGGCGTGAAACATGGTGAACAACTATCTGGTGAAGAAGTAAAGGCATCGCCAACTAGGATCGAATCGGCTGCTTTGTCCGTTATTACTTTCTCGAGCACTTTCGGGATCATTGAGAATGGTGGGAAGGCATAACCTAACGTCCCTTTCCACAACATCGAGAGTGAGTCTACTGAATAGGCTTGTTGGTCGTGATGTTTCGTGCAGTATATGGGAAGTTGTTTGTTTAGAGAGGATGCGAACAGGTCGATTTGGGACTGTGTCATATTGATTACCCTTTGCGTTATTTTCCGTGTGAGTTGCCATTCGGTGGGGAGATACCTTCCGCGGGAAAGAAAATCTGCTATGTAATTCTCCTTCCCCTGTATGTGGCATGCTTTCAGTGAGATGTTGTGTTTCAGACACCAATCTAAAATCTGCATTGTCAGACGGCAAAGGATTGGAGATCTTGTGCCCCTTGTCTGTTTATGTAGGACACTACTGTAATGTTGTATGACTTGATCGGTATGCATCTGCTCGTTATTTGTGTTTGAAATTCCCTCAACGCCAACTGGACTGCTTTCATTTCCAGTACATTTGTGTGCAGCTTTGCCTCTTCTTTCCCCCACATCCCGAATTTTTTCTGCCTGTGATGTGAGCTCCCCAAACCTGTAGAGATGCATCTGTCGTTACGGTCAAAGAGGGAGAGGGGCTCCTCGTTGGTTTCCCTTGCGTAGTACGCGGGAATTTATCCACCTCTGGATTACATTTGTAACCTCTGGTAGCAGAGGGACTAGTTTGATGGGGGAATAATATCTGGGTCGGCAATTTTTTAGCAGGTGAAGTTGGAGGGATCTCATTAGCATCCTGCACATATGTACTACATCTAGCAGACTCGACAAGAGTCCTAAGAAGGTTAACCACAGCCTTGCTTTCGATGTTGCTGCCGACAGCAGCTTCTTCCCTACCATCGTTACTTTCTCTACACTGTGTTCTACTGGGTAGGCTACTAGCCGGGGTATGGACAGCGTGGCCCCTAAGAACTCCGGGTTTGTTGTTGGTGTAATGTTCAACTTTCCCAGGTTGATTAAAAATCCTAGATGGATGGCCAGGTCTATTGTCATTTTAAGGTGGGCAGCGATTATCTCTTGGGATGGAGCCAAAATGAGCCAATCGTCAAGGTAGCAGAATATAGTGACTCCTCTTCTGAGTTCTGCTGCCAGGATTCTGATTAATCTTGTAAAGATTCTTGGTCCCGATTTTAGTCCGAATGGCAGGGCTTTGAATTGAAAGTACCTGTTGTTTACCGTGAATCCTATTAGGCGTTGGCTGTCGTGATCGATGGAAATGTGATAGTAAGCATCTTTTAGGTCTATCGTAACTGCGAGGTCTGTTGGTTTTACGGTTGGGAGGATTGTGGATAACGTTTCCATTTTGAAGGTTTGGTTGGATAGAAATTTGTTTAGCTCTTTCAAGTTCAGCACCATCCGAACCCCCCCCCCCCCCCCGATCGTTTTGGGGCGAGGAACACTGGGGATAGGATTTATGGGGAGTCTCGTGTTACTTCTCCTATTACTTGTTTTTCCAGTAGGGAGTCTATTTCCTGAAGAAGGGCTGTTCTTTTTACTGGGTCCTTGGGTAGGGGAGTTTTCCTATTCTTTTCTGAACCACTGTTATCTCCCCCGACTGGTATTTGATTGTTGATTTAGAGCAGATCTGGATCTACGTAGATAGTCAGAATTGTGGTCTAGGATCTTGTGTTCCCCTTCCACTCTTATATACACTTTGTGAGAACAGGGTTTGAGGTCTTTTGACGCCTTTGCCTCCTTGCCATGTGTTCCTGTTAGCCCTTTAATCACGAAAATTGTCTTGTGGGCTACTAGTGCTAGTAGTGGGTCTACTCTGTCTGCCCGTGAACGGGCCATCACGCCGATACTGACGGCGGTAGGTTGGGACTCTGTCTTGGCTCGGAAAGTTGGCCTATTGTCTACCACTGAAGGACCTAGGCTTGTATGTAGGTCTAGACGGCTTGTATATCGTCTTATCAGCTGTGGTGCTAGCAGTGATGTTATCATCGAGAATGGATTGGAATTTACCACTGAACAGGTCCTTTCCTTCCGTCTCGACTTTCATGAGGGCTTTTGCTATATCTCTGTCTAGTTGCAGACCCTCTATCACCTTTTCCCGTCGTAGTCTTGTACAAAGGAGGGCAGTACGTGTCGCGTGCTCGTACTGGATGTCTGCCACCTTTGATAGCATGTCCCCGATTTTTTCTTTGTCGTGTTCTTCAACGCCAAGTCTTTCTGCTTCTAGGAAGGCAGTAGTGAGATAGCCTTGGTATACCGCAAGTCGCATTGAGGCTCTAGCTGAGGCATCGATGGCTGACAAATGCCATTCGCTATTTCGGAAGTTCCGATCGCAGGTTGTTCGGATTGCCCTGCTTTTTTACGCTCGCATTTCCAACTTTTCGTAGTCATCCTCCGCGATTCGAAAGTTTTGATTCACTTCTTTCGAGCATGATTATTTTCATCTGTGTACGCTGTTGGTCTAGCTTTTTCAAACAGTCTTTGTACGGAGCGTCCATTTTGACTACGTTTTTCTTCGCGTTTTGTGTACCCCCGAGTGTAGAATGTATGCGGAAGATCGACTTTTCGGTTTCTTTCAGCTGTTCGTCAGCAGCCAACTTAGGGCAGTATTTGGTAAGGATGTATGCTGCTGACGTCGTATCATAGTTGTCATCGGGCGCAGTACCGGTACGTGTCGTCAAGCGAGCGGTGCGCGCCGTCGCGATAGCAGCGGGATTGATAGGATCGCTATCCGAGTCGGCTGTGTTTTGCGAGTCGCGATCTAACGTTAGATCTCTCCTCTCGAATGTGTAGTGGGCTGTAATATCGCTATTCACAGATTCACTCATGGAGCAGTCTCTCCAGTTTCTGGGGCGGCTAGAAATGCAAGGACGATGGTAATCCAGGTCCGAGTCGGACTCTCCGACAATAAATATCTCTACTTCCCTGTCCTCTCGCTCTAGGTTAGGGCTGTGTTCTCGGGCGGCCCGAGATCGTGACTGTGTGTAGTAGTGCGGGTATGAGATCGAGAGGGCCTTATCTGGTTTGAACCGTAATCTTTCTCGCAGGATTGGTCTAGTGGGTCTGGGTCGGGAAAACTAGATACCGCTCCCGAGGAGCGTGGCGGTCCCAGTTCCTTGCCCGCTACGGCGGCAGTAGTACTTATGGGTAGTATACATTTCGGGATTAAGTTCTGCAAGGCTTTTATGAGCCACTCCCCCGCCTCTTCCGGATTTGGGAGGGCATTTACGCCTGTGGTTGGTATTTTAGCGGGGGTTCCTTCCTTTTTCTTCTGACAAATGGGTTTTCTTTTCTTTCCTCTGGCTCCCTGAGAGGCATGGGAAGTCACGCTGGCTGTACGGGAAGATTTCTTCTCTGAGCCAGTGGCAGGGGGAGTAGGCGTTGCGGGCTCGCCTGCGCGTTCGTGTGGTTTGCCTTTCGGCGGATGCTGCATCGTATTGTTCTTCTCCGGCGACTTTCCCTTCGCCGCGGAGTTTTGGGTTCTACTTTCTGCGCTTTCATTTCTCTCTCTCGGCTTTTCCTTCGCCGAATTTCCTTTCGAGTTCGGCTTTGCCTTCGCCGACTCATTTTGCTTGTCAGACATTTTTGTAAGTGGAAGAATATTGGCCGTGTTCGTAGCCTCACGTTGAGGTTATCGACGATTTTGCTTTCTACCGGTGTTTATGAGATGGACGCGCGGTAACGAAAGAGGAAGGGCGCAGCGCGAGGGCTGCATATAAAGGCCCCTGGCGGGGTTTCCCGCTTAGGATCTCAGGGGCTTAAAGGGAAATATGTAAAGTATTTACCGGTGGCTATTCGCGCTGAGGGAACGAATAGCAATTGTAAAATTGGGATGGGTAAGTATGGCAAAGCGCCGTGTATCACTGCATATGAACTAAGAATAGACACACTAGATTCATCCAAAACTATGAGGCTATTCAATAGTTTGAACATTCTACATGTATCTCTTTTGGAAAACGATAATACCACTCTGATTATATTAAAAAAAAAAATATATATATATATATATATATATATATATATACACATATATATATTCCCTTAGATTATGTGTACATGAAAAGGGATATTAATATTCTAAGCCGGTGGTGACACAGTGCATGGAATGGAAACGAATGTGAAGATTGTTTTGGCTCTTGTGGGATCACGGGTCTTAGAAATCCACACAAGTGGCTAATAGTTCAAATCCCATGCAGTAAAGAAAACACTTTTCCTTGAAGCCAGATTTTGAGTTCTTTTCTTAATGATCAATTTCAACTTGAAAGCTATCATCCGTCAGAAAAAGGGACACCAGAACAGTTGATTTGTTTGCATCGTGACCATTGATGATGCAGTAATGAGGTATATTATTCCTGTGAGGTGTGGAGCAAATTTTTACACATGAATTATTCTAGTCAGATTGGCTGTCTATTCTCAACGGTATTCCAACATGAGGGGGGAAAAAGAGAAGTCCACAAACTGGTTTCATTATAATGGTTCCGATTCCTTTACTTCCACATTCTAATGTCTAGTCTCTTGTCTATCAGAGCAGAAATTTGAAACACGTCATTAACATGTACAACTTATGGGTAATCTGTTGCATGGAATCATTTAATCAACAAGAGAAAATCTTTACATAATCCTATTATTCTATCATCATCATGCTATGGTACAGAGCTACCAATCTGCATGAAAAGAGATAACGTAATGAGTACAGTGCACTCCCATTATAACGAATACTGTTATAATGAAATTCCGGTTAAAACGAAGTAAAAAATCAGGCCCCGACATTATCCACTTTATGTTTTTTTACTTTTTATTTGTTTTGTTTTTTTACTGCAGGTCCCCAGGACTTCGTTTATTAATGGGAGTCCACAGTATCTACCCTAATACATATAGATAAGCAAATATACAGTACACATACATCAGACACAGATACAATAAGCAGGTTCTGCCGTTTTCTTTTAACACACACAGAGGACAGCATCATAGAAACAAAGGGAACTAAAACTATCACTCAATGTGATTAGTACCCCCACCTAACACTGAGGGAGTTAGCTCAACTAGCAATTGAGTATCTGAATATAAGAACGACCCAAGTCCATGGAAGGTCATTTCGAGTAAACTTATGAAAATTTCATATCTTTTTTATTTGTCCAATAATATTTTATTTAACTGTGATGGGAAGGTAACATTGTATATACAAATTAGTATATACAAATTAGTACATACAATTGTATTATTATCACAATTAACATTTACATTAATTGTGGAATGGTCATTTTGTGTGATGGACTTGGGTCTTGAATCATAATTATGGAACTTTGGTCGTTCTTTCAATCATATACAGGATAGGCTGCTATATCAATGGTAAGGTAAAAGCAATAGATAGGAGAGTTTTGTTACTTTTTTTCAGCTTTTAGTCCGTATAGCGTACAAAAATGTTGTTGTGTAGCATATAATGTCCCTCATCACTATACTAATTTATCATGTGTGTGTATTTGTGTGTGTGCACGTCTGTGTGTATACATGGAGTTATAATTTGCATATGTGTATGTGTTAAATGCGTGGAAATGTCTTCCATCTGTCTGTCTGTTATAAGGAATTTGTATTATGTGGACGATATTACTAAGGAACCGCTATAGGTACCCAGCTGAAACTTTGCACATACATAAATAAGTGGATAAAGTTGTCCCCATCAACTCATGGTTGCACATACCTAAGGTCAAGGGTCAAAGGTCATTGGTCAAGTTTAAATTGCAAAATGTCTCAATTTTCCCCATGTCTCTGCCTGTCTGCAGTGCGGGAAAGTACTAGGTGTTACAAAAAACATTTCCCACTTTTGATTCTTAATAGTTCAAAAACTATATATCACATAAAACTGTCATTGATATGAGTAATAGCTGAATAGTGTACAATCTAGTTGGAGGTAATTTGAATATGAAAGCTATATCGGTTTCATGAAATCAATGATTTATTTCATCGTTAGGTTCCAGATTTTGAGCAAATTTTAACCCTCTGTACAAAACTTGAACTTTACACAGGAACCAAAGATGTGTACGTGTGAGAGTGTGCTAACAATGATCCTGAACAATGGACATGGCTACCACCTGTTCAGAGCTCTGCTGCAAGGCATATGAATGTTTTATTAATTATTTATGTAGATTGTCCTGGGCACTGCTAGTCTTAATTCATGACACAGGGTGAAATGCATGAGCACGAAAAAAAGTGAGCTCATGTTTCCTTGTGCTTGCATATACCGCATTTCAGAATGAATAAAGACTAGCTGTGATGGTGGAATTCCTCAGGAATATGTAATAGAGCATTCCAATCCTGGCCATTGTCCAGGACCATTGTCTAGGTATCAGCAACACACTCCTATACACATCAATAACCCCCTGTGCAAAGTTGAAGTTTTGTACAGAGGGTTGGAAATAGAGCAAAATCTGAAACCTAATTGAAAAATTAATGATGACTTAATGAAATTGAATCATGCTTTCATTTACAAATCACCTCCAACAAAATTGTACATTATTCAGCTATTGCTCATATCAATGTTTGTGTTATCTGATATATAGTTTTTTTAACTATAAAGGATCAAAAGTGGAAAATAATTTTTGTAACACCTAGTATCTTCATAAAGGTCATTAATACACACGTATTACTAAACATCAATTCTCTGAATCTGTTTGGCCATTTGTTCAAAGGTAAGGTAAAATGCTGTCATTTCACAAGTTCCCCCATCTTCTAAAATTGTTTGATTGCTACATTTCTAGTTACTCCTAAATTCAGACAATACATAGGCCTATTACTAACATGCGCACTGAAAACACGAATTTCTCCACATTTTTTCCAAATAATTTTGTGTTATTCAAATGACAGGAACGTGGTTCTTTTGCAATTTTTGTATCTTCCCCTACTGCTCTAAAACCTTTTTACTCTTATTTTGCTTCCATTCCTTCGTTTTTCCTAACCTAACTCCTCATCACTGTCCAGCAAGTCATGTTCTTTTTGTGTATACATGAATAGGCCCGGACAAGGAGTGATGAGAGAGGGCGCTATAATAACATGAATGTAAAAATGAAACAAGTCCTGGACTTGGGTCATTCTTACATTCATATGAGATTTCACTCATTCATTTTAGGCACTTCCGGGGGCAATTAGGGTTTATCATTTATACACAAGATGAGTCCATGCATAAGCTACAATTTCCCATGTCAAACTGAATTTGGCCAAAACTTGGACTTGGGTCGTTCTTATATTCAGGTATTCAACTACTTTGTATGCTTCTCATTGAAAATACCATGGCAATGTATTGTTCAACATTGAATAAATGTATATTTTGGTCACTGATATTCACATGTGCCATATCTAAAGTTAAGTGCTCAAAACCTGAGGGAGCAAGACAAGTAAGTTGGTAATTTCGATGATTTTCATTAAAAATGCTGTTACCATGGCAACACAATGTTTGACATTAAAAAAAAATGAAGTTTGCACAACTATATACCATAGCCGTCATATGTGCCAAATTTCAAGTCAAATGCTCAAAAGCTGAGGGAATTAGCTGAAATCACATCATTGGATGATTTTCATTCAAAATATGTTGTTACCATGGCAACAAATTTTTCAACAAAACGTTTGCACATCTTCATACTACAGCGGTCACATGTATCAAATTTCAAGCCAAATGCTCAAAGACTTAGTGAGTTAACTGAATCCACAGTATTTTTGTATGATTTTCAATACATCAAAATATGCTGTTACCATGGCAACACATTGTTCAACAATGACGAAAGATTCAGTTCACACATTTATGTACTATAGCGGTCACATGTGCCAAATTCCAAGCCAAATGTTCACAGACTGAGGGAGTTTACTGAATCGAGAATATTTTTGTATGATTGTCATGCAGAATATGCTGTTACCATGACAACGCATTATTCAACAATGACGAAAGAATAAGTTTGCATATCTATGTACTACAGCAGACATGTATACCAAATTTCAAGCCAAATGCTGGAAGACTGAGGGAGTAAACTGAATCCACAGTATTTGTGTTTGATTTTCAATCAAAATATGCTGTTTCATGGCAACACAGTGTTTAACAATGACGAAAGATTAGGTTTGTGCATTAAGGTAATATAGTGGTCATATGTGCAAAATTTCAAGCCAAATACTCAAAGACTGACGGAGTTAACTGAATCCAGAATATATTTGCATGATGTTCATTAAAAATATGCTGTTACCATTTCAACGCATTATTCAACGACAAAAAAAAAAATAAGTTTGCACATCTACATACCATAGCGGCAAAGAGATTTTTCTCCTCCCCACCACTAGAGGGCGGACTCTACAATGGAGTCAGTGATTTCATGGGGGCCGCCCACCGCCATTGTACCACTTTAGTAATGGCGGACTTTGCGTACTTAGGGTGGTATTCTGAAAATCTTCTTAAGTTTCTTCCTAAGTTTCTTCCCAAGTCAGAAACTTAGGAAGTGCCTAGGAAAGACAAAATTGGTATTCTGAAATTTCTTCCTAGGCGCTTCTTAATGCAAATTAGGCCATCCTTATCCTCGCCCACGTCCTTTCCTAAGCCAATACAAAATGCCGTATCATAAGGAACTAACCAATGACAATCGCATATTACTATGATGTAGGGTCAAATACACGAGTGCGCGGCATGTCCCCTTTCTCACGCTCATTTCGCGCATCAAAGTACATGTGCGCGCAATGACTGACAAGCGCGCCTATCAAGATGCTTGCAGTTTGCTATTCTTAACAACGTACTTAGGACAGGGGTGGGGCTTTCCTAAATATTTTCCTAAAATTCTTTCCTAAGTGCATTCTAGAATACCAACTTCTTCCTAAGTCAGAAATTTGCATATTCCCGCCCCCTTCCTAAGTTTCTTAAGTATACTTAGGAAGAAACTTAGGAAGATTTTCAGAATACCACTTAGGAAAAAATCCTGACTTAGGAAGAAATTTCTTCCTAGGAAGGATTTCAGAATACCACCCGCTATTGGTGATACTGCCGATCACCGTTAACATTGATACGAAGATAGCCGAAGTTGAGCTGTCACCAAGAGTAAAGCGCGTAGGTGTTGCTAAGTAACGTTGCCTTCGTTGTCTTCTCTGCGCAACACGCAGTCTGTAGTAATACCAGGGTGCGTGCATATGTGCGTCTTATTATCACATCACAAAAGAAGTTTGCTGAAGCTGTCATCCCCCTCAGCCGAATCATGAGCCGAACTGTGATCGGACCACTGACTACAGTGAATCGGACTTCTTCGGACTCGGGGAAGTGGGCCAAAGCGTAAGCGCTAAAGAGGAGTCGATAGCGTAGGTCTCTATAGGAAACTTGAGCCGTGCGCCCCGCGTACGCGTTTGACTAAAACACCGGGACCATGCACCTTTAACAAAATATATGTAGTATTACCAAATTTCCAAATAATTACCTGAGAAATTATGCAGAAGGACTGCTACTATAAGCAAAAGTTTGAACATGTGGCAGCCCAGGGACATATCTACATAATACACATATATTGTTTGCGGAATGGGGAAATATTACAAAATATAATACACTGTAAATACACGTGTACATAATGTTTTATATTCTAGTACATAGAGACAAATAGAAATAAAGTGAATTATGATGGTGATGATGTTGACGACAAGGTAATGATGAGGGAAAAAATGTGATAGTGAAGAAAAATGTGATAATGAAGATGAAAGTGATGGTGGTGATGGCGAAGAAATGGGAATGAAATGAAATGGTAGACACATCAACATTGCGTATATTTTTTGCAGTTTTAAATCCAATTTACACGGGGAAAAAAAAGATGTGATCAGACAAAACAAAATCTATATTCAGATGCTATGTTCACAGATTGTAATCTGACAGTAACATAGTTTTCAATCTAGTCTTAAAAGAATATAACGTTTTACGTGATTTAACATAATCTGGGAGTGTGTTCCAAAGGTTTGGTCTGATATGGGTTATAGTTTTTTTGTGCAATAGATTATTTGGGATTTACTAAATAAGAATTTTGCGAATTACGAGTGGGATACAAATGGACAGTATCATTCAGTTTAAAGAAATCGTAAAAATTGTTTGGAAGTAAGTTGTTCAAATATTTAAACATAAAAAGCAAAGAGTGAAATGCATTTATATCAAATGTATTCAGTGGTTTTAACTGACAAAAAAGGGATTGGTGTGGGCTAAGTATTGTGAACTATTACAGATGCGAATGGCTTTTTTTAATAAATAAATGGAGTTGAGTTTAGTCTTTGCACTTGTAGCCAAAACTAGATTACAATTCATAATATATGGTAGGATTAAGGAATTGTACAGCATAAAAAGAGTATGTTCTGGAAGATAACTTTTTATCTTTGAAAGAATACCTATATTTCTAGAAATACAGGTTGTAACATAACGTATATGATCATTCCAAGTTAAGTTTTCATCAATAAAAATGCCTAAAAAAGTAATAACATTTGCTCAAAGACTGAGGGAGTTAACTGAATCGACATAACTTTTGTATTTTTAGTAAAAAAAAATGCTGTTACCATGGAAACGCATTGTTTAACACTGACAGAAGATGTGTTCTGCACATCTACACACCGTAGTGGTCACATGTGCCAAAATTCAAGTCAAATACTAAAAACTCAGGGAGTTATACCAATCCACATATTTTTGTATGATCTGTATTAAAAAACTACTGTTGCCAAGGCAACAGATTTATTCTCAAATAAAAAAAGGCATCCTGCACAACTACATTACATTGATCACTTGATCCAAATTTCAGTTGAATTGCTATGAGAAAGTAAATCGATCCACAACATTTCATAAGAGTTTTTTTTTCAAAAATTTGCCGTTTCCATGGCAACGTATTATGCAATACTAACGAAATTGGTGTCTTGCACATCTTCCTTTGAAAACAGTCACACATTCCAGATTTGGGATAATTGCTCAAAAATGAGAGAGTAGTTCGATCCACAAGTTTTTTAATAAAAATATGTCGTTGCCATAGCAACGCATTATGCGATATTAGCAAAAACAAAGTATTCCACATCTACCTTTGATAGCGGTCACACATGCCAAATTTGGGGTCAATTGCTCAAAAAATGAGAGAGTAGTTCGATCCACAACATTTTGTAAGATTTTTTTTTTATTTGCCGTTACCATGGCAACTCATTATGCAATACTAACGAAAAAGGTGTCTTGGACATCTGCCTTTAATAGCGGTCACACATGCCAAATTTGGGTCAATTGCTCAAAAAATGAGAGAGCAGTTTGATCGACAAGATTTTGCAACGGACCGACTGCCCAACCGCCCGACCGACTGACCGACCGACCGACCGACCGACCGACCGGCCACCCGACTTCATAGGGATTCCTATATACCCCCATACACACGTGTGCGTGGGGATATAATGATGCTGATAAAAAGCACATCTACAGTCAAACCTGTCAATAGCAGCCACCCGAGGAGACGAAAAAAAGTGGTCATTACAGGCAGGTGGCCACTATATAGCCAGGGTTTTTAACACAGCTTTTCTCTTTAGGGGAGGCAAGGATTTCTTTTTTTCATTTTTTTTTTTTAGTGACCATATATGGGAGGTGGCCACTAAGATAGGTCTGACTGTATGATATTTCACACTTGATATTTGAAACATATTGTAGACTAATACATGAGAAACAAATGATACAAATGAAATTACTGATAGAGATATATCTTCATGGATATCCAGAAGGAAATTAAAAAAAAGACAGATTTTATGATGGGTAGAGAAAGATGGGCCCACTCCAGGGGCGGATCCAGGAATTTTGTAAAGGGGGCGCAAACTATATTTCTGGTGCTACTTCCGGGTTTCTCTTTTTTTTTTTTCTTATTATTATTTCTATTGATTTAACAACGATAAAGATGGGGCGCGCGCCCGGTGTGAACCCTCTGGATCTGCCACTGCACTCTTTGGAAACAGTGACTTTAACAATCCTATTACCTGTTTGATTTTTCGGGGGGGGGGGTTGTTTGTTGTTGTTGTTGTTGTTGTTTGTTGTTGTTGTTGTTGTTGTTGTTGTTGTTGTTGTTGTTGTTGTTGTTGTTGTTTACCAGAAAGTTAAGCTGGAAGTTCTGGCGTGAAGAACGATTTTTCACGATTTTCATTCAACACGATATCAAAGTGTGAGTATAATGTACATCACGATACTTACGCATTGGCGACAATATCCATTGTATTCTCCGACCTGCAATCTGTGGTGAGGACGGGACCATTTACGCACGTTACGTTGTCCACACGGCCGAAGTTGGCATCTGCTATAGCGATGATTAGACCCGGCGGACAACGCAAGTCCATAATACTGTCTTCGCAAACGCTGGTGTAGTAGAGATTACCGGTAGCTTGTCGCCGCACTCTGAGTCTAATATTCCCTTCTGTGTATTAAAACCGAACATGAGAGGGAGATGCAGAAGAAAAACTGAAAATATGAATCAATGAATGCTTTTGACTAACATCTTGAACACATGAGTAAAAATTCATGTGTGATGATTCCTTTACCATAACTACCGGTATAAAGAAATCATATCTTGACTTGCTCAAGGTCGGATGAATATGCCAGTAAATCAACACACTGAGTATATATCACTCTCCAGTGTTGATTAAAGTTAACATTCTGAGTAATTACGATCAAAATTTTTATGAAGCCAAACACTTCTTTTATGAGTCAACATGATGCAATATTTGACCCAAACTAACGAAAAAACAATGTAGGCAACAAGCTGGCATACAGATTTCTGCAAATAAACACAGTCATGGGCTCGGAGCAGTATCACTCTGGATGGATGGTCATTAGAAATTCAATTACCTTGGCTGCAATAAGTAATATCTCTTCATTACACAAAGGAAGATTTGATGGCATATCATCTTAGCCTAACTTCAAATTCTGAGAAACTGGAAGTCTGTATTCTTAAAAGATCAATAAATATCACTCCCATCTGTTTTCTTAGAAATATGAAGAATATAACCATTACTTAATATTGAATTATTAAAAATGTGAGTCCATACTACAGTTCTGTAAACATTTTTAAATATATATTGCAGTAAATTACCTTTTCTTTATAGTATTTCATGTTGTGTAATATCAGCAAAAATATGAAAATGTAAAAAAAAAAATATTAGTTGCAGTCACTACAAAGAGTCCACTTGAACTTCGGCTACAGCTGTATGGTAACATGTCTGAAGTACAATGTAAGGAAAATCAAACCACATCTAGTTATTGAGGTGTGGATATAAAAATAGCACGCAATAATTTCCTCTTGGACAGTGATCACAGGCAAGTCCTCTTCAGAACAACAAGGTTATTTATACTGGCACTGGCCACATGCCATCATCTCTGACTTTGAGGAGCACACACTCTATGATGTCACCCTAAATCAACAGATACTATCAAATTGAACACTGCTACCAGCGGTAATCTTCAACTCCTGGCTTTGTACATGCTACGTGTGAATCATTGAAGTTGTGGCCGAGCTGATTGGAGAATCTGTTCATTGTGTGGTTTTGGGATCAAAATTCCATTTAGTCATGTTGCGAATATGGTGGCACTGCCATTCATGGTGTGAAGCATAGTTATTGTCACTGAGTAATGATTTTCGTAAAATTCATGACTCAAAACCAACTGCATTATATCAGTGGCAATGCTTCTTAAGTTTTTTTAAGAAATAATATTCCTAGACACTCTCAGTTACTCATTCTCAGATGCTCCCTTAAATTAATAATAAATTCGTGGGAAATCATGCAGTGTTGCCACTTTTTCAAAGTCTCCTTGGAATTTTGCACAAACAACTTTGCAGCTCATAATAGATATATGCGTGGGGAGTAACTCTTACCAAATCTTCATGAGTGATTTTAATACAATTATTACAATAGAAGCTGCACATTAAGATCCAGACTACAAAAGTGTTAAGTTTGCAATGGGATTTCTTCAGATGCATCCAACATTGGTCAGTAGTCAGAATGACCAAACAGCAGTGTCTAGCCATGTCACATGCGTTCAACAGTCCAAGCAAATACCCTGTGAAGGATAACGCCGAAATACCTTACAGAGGATAAAACGGGAGGACCGAGCAAGCTCGCCGAACCTGGCTCAGTGCCAAGCGAATCGCCTTCACGTGTAAAGTCTATGGGAACCGACAAAACCGCTTCGACATGCGTATGTTTAAACACACACGGTGTATTTTGCTCACCGCGGTTTGCGCTCGTTTTCCCTCAGATTGAAGATTATTAGTCTTTTCTTTCATAGACCCTTTTGCAGGATAATCCGCGGTGAGCAAAATTCACACGCTCTCTGTCATAGCACAACATGTTCGAAAATTTTGTCCACTTAGCCTCATTCAGTCGGGTCTGAATTTGTCAGGCTATCGCTACTGAAACAGAGAAAAACGCGCATTACAAATTGAACTCTGAGCAGGAGGGTATAAACAGGCGGATAGGATATCTAATAAGGCCTATATACTTTATAATAACCAGTGAAGCGAGAAAGAAAGGGGCGAAAAAATACATCCTGTCCACCGCCTAGCTAGAAACTGGGAAATTCTATTGAAGATAGCACGAAGGCATCTGAAATTAAACCATACATCATTCTTGTCCTCTATTGTATTTTATTTCTTTTTTTTTGTGGGGGGTCCTATGAAAAGGACCATTTTGTTAAAAAAAAAGGAACAATAAGTAACAATGTCGCTCCCTGTAGAGGAACAGAACAACCCCCTAAAATCTACACGTGTATAGAATTAGTGTCGTTGCTATGTAGATGGTGTTGTTCAATTAGTTACAATTTCTCGTCCACAATGTGACGAAATTGTACCCGCCAGTATGTAATTCTCCCCTGCATGGAACACCCTGTACAGTTACAGGTAATTGACATGTAGATGGCGCTGTTCATCCTGTTTCGTGAAGCCTTCTTTTTTATTGCCCAGTGTCGGTCTCATGGGCTTTGTTTGCCTAGTGTCGGTCTCGTGGTCTTTCTTTGCTTAGTGTCGGTCTCGTGAGCCTTTAGTGCGTAGGGTCGATCTCATGGGTTGTATGATTCGTGAGCCGTATAACGCATGGGCAGTGTATGACTGATGGACCTATTTTTGATGTCGGTCTCGTGGGATGACCCCGACGATATTCGTACGTTGCGCTCTCGTGTGTGTCCGTTCTACATGCATGCCATTTTGCTTGCGAGAATTGTGACCAAAGGCATGTTTCATAATATATCAACCGCAGTTTCAGTGATGACACACTCTATTAGTTTGAAAAGTTGACCAATGTCTGCCTCATGCCTTGCTGTACTTTTTCTCACATTCATGGTGAAATACTTTAACATCAGAAATTTTCGCATGCATTTTAATTTTGCAGGAGCCAATTTCACAAATTCAAAATGTATGCGAAAGTTTTTGTTTACACTCTTTATGCACTGAATGCTAGTGGCAATTTGCAAAAATATCCCATGTCACCAAAAAGGCCATCGGCTCCAATTCGCCAAAATTTCATGCCGCGGGTATATCTTGCATTACAGTATCCGAAGATGGTCGGTACATAATCCTGACCCAGTGGTTCCATGAATATACTCACTGCATGCAGGAACCTGCTGAGTCTTGTACAGAGTTATTTCTGAATGCTGCAAGGAGCTTGGTAACAAATAAATTGAAAAAAAAAAGATCGAAGTTCTGTCATTCACATTTGAAAACAAAAGAAAAAGAAGATGACACACATATCTCATCAAATAACTTTAGTTAGATAACCTACATCAACAGGTACTCTGTTTTGTTTCATTTTTTGTTTCCTGTGACATCTTTGGATCATAACTGGTGAAGCTTTGCTGATTTTGAAATCACAGAGCTGCTACCCTCAGGTAAATATTTTGTGTTACAATGACTTACCACAGACATCTGACACAAGAACAATCATCATCAGCACCATGATCTGAAGTGTGGGTTTCACTATTAAGGGAAGAGCCATCCCCAAGGCTGCCATCTTGTCATCTGTCAATGGAGCTCCCCCCCTCTGGATCAAAATACCGGCTTCTTTGTCACGTCAGCAGTCGTTCTAATTAAGGATTTCACAGAAATAACAACGATGAATATTATAATAAGGCACTGACGATGTTATGCATTTAACAAAATTGTGGGGGCCATACTGAAATGCAGTAAAATCACTAACGTGTGTAATACGTCTATACCGACAAGGCCACTACAATGTATCGGATATTTGTGTAACCTGAAAATTTCTTACATGATTATCGGGCGTAGCCTTCTACTCTTTACTGTCAACATAATGCGAAGGTAGGCAGAACAACTGTTTTATTGTTGCCCTCTTTGATAACAATTTGTTTTCAAGTGTCACTCTAACCATGATAATCATTGGTAATAAAAGACTCATTCTCTGCTTTTGCTGGTAGACAGTTGATACTAAGGGGTCATCCCACTACACCGACACCCACGAGTCATACAGCCCACGAGTTCGACGCTGAAAACAGGTCCATGAGTTATACAGCTCATGACTCATACAGCCAATGACTTCGACAATAGGCAAACAAAGCCCATGAGTTCGACACGAGGTAAAAACAGCCCACGAGTTCGACAGACACAACACGGCGCTTAATGTGTCGGTCTCGTGGGCCTTGTTAGCTTAACTTAGTGTCGAACTAATGGGCTATATGACTCGTGAGCTGTATAACTCATGGGTTGTATGACTTGTGAGCTGTATAACTCGTGGGCTGTATGACTCGTGGGTGTCGGTGTCGTGACGTGCACCCGATACTAAGACCTTTAAATAGGATCGGCAACTCCATTTTAATGACCTTCATACCTTATAATAACACAGCAGCATTTATGTATGCTTCACATTGACACGTTCACGCATGTAGTAGTGAAGCTGCATGGGTTTTTTTTTCGACATGTTTATTGCATGTTGTCCATACAGACCCAGTGGGGTATCATAATCCATGGTCACTCGATGCTGGACGCATGGGATAAATTCAATTCAATGGCACGATGTGACATTTGTAATCCATTATAAGATTATATGTGTGTATACCTACATGTACTGTGACATGCAGAATGATGACTGGGAGAAACTTTAATGACTTAATATGTGGTATTAAAACCAAGACACTTGATTCTTAATAGCTTGATTGCGGGTGATTTTCACCATGTCAGGCCACTTTAGGATGCAATTCAAGATTCAAGAAAAAGATCTATTCATACTTATTACATAATCTGATGCAGTCTAGCTGCGAATTTATTGATTGTTCTTCTGTACGTTACAGAATTCATATGAAATTCATACATCATTGTCACCCTTGTTTTCCCTGGGATCCCTCAAATGTTCAATACATGCTTTGATAGACTCATGGATGAATCCTATGATATCATGTATAGTCAACCTTCCACAAGTTTAAAAATTGGGTTAGTCAAAGAAAACTCTAATCCGGATGGATATAATCGTGTTAATTTTCATTGTGTTAGTCAAATTTTATGTAAGTCAAAGGACATTCTCTGATCCCTTCGGATTTGACTTATAATGCAAGGTTGACTGCATGATTTAAATCAGAAAATGTTAAGAACTGATTGAAGTGGATAAACCAGAAATTACAATGGTGTATAGTGTACCCTATTGACAAAAAACAACAACACAGGCGAAAGAAAAAATTACACATTTACTGATGCATGCCTGGAATGGAGTCATTCCTGTAAGTGTTCACATAACCTACTTGTACCCACTATAAAAAAGGGGAAATTTTAAATTTGCCAGTAACTTCCAAGGTTAAGACTGTAAGCTCATTACTGACTGATGATCTGATGAAAGCATCTTTGTTGCACGCATACATACATGTAGACACACATGGGATATTGACTCGGTGTATCAGACCATCAATGAACTTTAACCACCTTTAAAAGTCTGCAGGTGCTCTTATTTCAGATCACAGTCTTATCTTGCTCCCTCATTACAATATATATATATATATATATATATATATATATATATATATATATATATATATATATAGATTAACAAACCCTGTGTCTGTCTCTCAAGAGGCATGCTAATAATCTGTCGATTTCTATGGTCACTTTCCAGTTGGAATAATCATGTACATAATATATGAATATGAAATTAAACAAATAAATGAAATGCCTTTATAGATTAAAAATAAGACATCTATACATACATCATAAATACACAAATGAATAGATAAAATGAATATATCCATAGAAAATCAACTAAATAAATATAAGAAATTTATTGTGTTGAATCAGGACGATACCGTGCAAATATGTGGGATGCCTCTGTGATGATTAAAGTAAAAGAACACACACACATAGTAATGTGTCTGCAGTTGGGTATTGTGTGCATTATGTACATCATTTTCGTTTTCTACAAAACAGAGTAAAAGCAAACACGTCAATCTTAAACTTTTGGCTTCCATTGGGATAATGTGATATACACAGTATTTATCTATTCTTTTAGTAAGTTGACTTAAAAATGGGAAGACAACATTTCTGGACTGTTTTCTGTACCTGATATGAATAGAAAGCTCTAGATATCATACACACATTCTGTGCCTCAAGCCAGGAAATTTCAAAACCAATTTTCATCAAATAAACTTTTAATTCCTCTTATAGAACTGCATGTTCTCTTTGATAGAAGGTCATATAGAGCACGAGGTCAACCAGTTAAATCCGCGCACAAAAGCGCGTCGCGGTTAACCTTGCTGCATGATACATTTTATTGGTAACGTATCTGACATGTTTGATGGTAACATATCTGATGTGCCGTTACCGTTCTCATACTATTATTTTCAAAATATTAATTTTCTTGAGTAGTTTCTGTTTTGTGATTAGTCATTACCTTAAGTATTCAAAAATACCGGAGCTTTACTTTTATTTACTGCATTTTTTTTTCCAAATGAAACAAAGTCTAAGTAACGTATCTCCAATCAGCTCATCGTAACATTGGGCTTCCACGGCTTCGGGTCAGTATATTATATGTATATGTAAATATATTGTATCAAGAGAGTCAATAAATAAATCATGGTTCCATGTATTCGTGAGGTTGCCTTTGTTTAACACATTAAATTGCACATGCTTTCCGGCATTACTTTTATCTTCTCTTATAAGAGTCTCAAAAAGGGGAACGTATCCGATTTCGATATGGCGACATGATATAAATGATCTCCTAGAGAAATATTAAAACATCATATTGTTATGTAATATTATCTGTCATTCAGGCACTTGAGGAGCAATGGAATGAAGTACAAAAGATTTTATATGAACGATATGTTAACGAGTAAGAACTTGATAAATGAGCACTTTCTTTTCTGGCGACATGGGGTATTTAGAGTTACATTAAACTTCAGATTGTATTTCTAATGTTATCCCGGATGTCCCAATAGCTTTATAGATATATATTTTACAGGTCTAACCTCTCGGATGAATTGAACTAAAAGTTTTCATTTCTAAGGGACAAAATATCGATCTAAATTCTATGAACATGCTGGCGACACGAAAATCGCAGTTTTGCACACTTTTGGGGAGAATGGCCCAAAATGTATTGAAGAGATGAATTGATATGCATGTAGCACTGATAAGTTTATGGAGAAGTAGATATGAAGCTACAACATAACCGACAATATTGACATCCATATTATGTACAGCTACACAATGTATGTTTGTTCATGCAATGGGACATCAAGAGGCGATAATATGATTGTATAACCCCAACCATTTTTTGCTTGTGTCTAGCCAGCTGCTTTATAAGATAATTGCCTAAGTTATGCAAGTTTTAGTCTAACTGTAATGCAAAATTTACTTCCAGTTTCTACTCAGTTCAATTTCAATGTTGAGTAGGCAGAGAGTTTCCCTTTAAATTCAAACATTTCTTGTTTAATCCTTTCTGTGCCAGGGACTTGGAGAGTGTGTACAATGCTATGGAGTTTTCTGTGACAATCAGCACTAAGTGCACTCAAAAGGTTAAATGACTTGAGCTGGTCATTTTTCTAACAGGTGTCTGAAAGTTATGGCTTCAACCCTGAGTCACCAGAGTTCATTACTATTCTCATACAGGCTTTGCATGTAAGTATTCCCACCGTGGCTGGAACACATTTAGCCTAACTGCTAATCCGCTGGATCAGTGCCTTGAGCCAGGCTGGAGTAAGTGGTACAACACCGTCACCAAGGCAATGGAAGAGTTAAAGACCTTCCACAGTTCCACAAAACACCCGCAAAATGATCCACCTTCAATGGTCTCCGCAAGATAGCACACTTGAATCTGTGGTCAAATTCATCAAATTAAAAGCAGTATTACAATTCCCCATCCTCTCTGGTTTCATGTAACGATGCATATGATTTCAAAGTAGCATCAGCTACAAAACATTTTGTAATTTTTTGTGCCATTATTAACTCTTTTATTCTTCAGATCTCTCATCTCTCCAGAGACCAAACTTCCACCATAATCTAATATCATATGCATTTACAAATTAAACACTAAACAAGCTAGAAATGTCGCTATGGCGACCGGTATGCCTCCGCCATAGTGTATGATTCTACTAATAGGTCTATAGTACGTCTTGGCAATGTGTGATGATAGTTTCATCTAATTGGCATAATACTAAAATGACACGTTATACTGTGTTGAGTGTTCACTTTCCTTGAACTAGGTTTAATTGGATGAATGACTACATTTTGTAAGAGAGCATATACTTGGAGAATTGAGGAATTTTACTTGACTTTTGTCCCTATTAAAGGTCTATGCACTGAGTAATTTTCAAGGTATAGAGAAAAAGTGTAATTTCAGTATTAAATGGTAAAACATTGGCATTTTAACCTGGCCCTTAACCCTGGACCTTTGACCCCATGATACCCTAAAATTCCAAAGAAAATCACTGTCAGGTAGAATATGCATTAAAAAAAATTATGTACTAAGTTTCATGATACCCTGAGTCACTTTCGACATATGGAGGAAGACCCGAAATTTAGCACTTTCACTTGACCTTTGACCTTTTGACCTTTGACCTTTTGGCAAGAAATTTCCTAGAAAATCTCTATTGGGTAACGCATGTATGCATTAAGTTTCAAGAAAAATCCTGCAGGCATTGCATAAATATGAGGGAAAACTGAAATTTTGAGTTTTCCTTGACCTTTGACCCCTGACCTTTGATCCATGATCACTACATTCCCTAGATAATCACTGTCAGTCGGTACATGCCTATGTACTATGTTCCACAAAGATACCTTGAACCCTTTCCAAGATATGAAGAAAAAAGTGAAATTTTAACATTTTCGCTTGACCTTTGACCTTTGAACATTGACCTCAGGACCCGAAACTCTCAGTAGAGAATATTTCTTGGGTAATACATGTAACCACTAAGTTTCAAGAAAATACCCTTTGGCATTGCATACATATGGGGGAAATAGTGAAATTTTGAGTATTTGACCTTGACCTTTGTCGCCTTCTCATACGTGCCAAGTTTCATTAGGATACCTCCAATGGTTTTTTTTAGTAACGCTGTCCACAAAATCGATTACGGACGGAAGGACGGACGGAAGGACGGACAACCAGAAAACAATGCCTCCGGCGACACTTCGTTGCGGAGGCATAAAAATAAGTTCCCCCTAATAATAATAATAATAATAGCTGCTTATAGAGCGCATAATATTCCTGGAATCTCTATGCGCTTTACACAAATGGGTAGAGTACCATAAACTACAACTTACATAATTTTAACAAAACAATATTATTAAACATACAAAATACAACTTATCATAATTATTTAATAACAAAACAAATATGTTTTTAAGGACTTGAGGAAAGTGTGAGTACATGTGATGGCCCTAAGTTGACTTGGTAATTTGTTCAAGAGTACAGGTGCTGCTGACTGAAAAGCCCGATCCCCATATGAACATGTTTTGGTTGCTGGTATAACTAATAAATTCTGGCTAGAAGATCGTAGATTTCTTTGTGGAATATATTCAATGATCATGTCAGACAAATATGTTGGGGACTTATTTATCAATGTTTTATGACATAATGCAAGGATCTTAAACATGATTCTCTTATCTACAGGCAACCAATGCAGGTGTGACAACAAGGGTGTTATGGGATCTCTTCCTTTTGCTCGCATTACAAGTCGGGCGGCGCAATTTTGGACAATTTGGAGTTTTCTTATGTCTTTTTCGGGCAGGCCAAATAGAAGGGAATTACAAAAATCAATTCTAGAAGAAACAAATGCATGGATTAACTTTTCAGTAGTTTTTTCGCACAAATAATTTCGTATTTTCCCTATTCTCTTTAATGCACACATTGCAGATTGAGTCATAATTTTAACATGCTCTTTCAATTGAAGGTGTTGATCCATGTGTACACCCAAGTTGCGTGCTTTGGTTGTTTCATGTACATCCAGTCCATCCACTACAATACATGCTGGTGAAGACGCAGGATTAAATCTCGACGAAAAGTGAATTAGTTCAGTCTTCTGTGGATTGATTTTCAAACAGTTTTTGTGAGTCCATGAAAGAACATCAGCAAGACAGTCATTGATCCTGCTTATGGCACTCTGTAGATGTTGTGGTCTGAAAGTTAGATACATTTGGGTATCGTCAGCGTACAACATTGTCTCCAGACCATGAGATTTGATAATTGCTGTTATTGGAGAGCTGTATGATGTATAGAGCAACGGTCCGATAATCGAGCCCTGAGGCACCCCACACTTATCATCGATTGGTTGGGACAGAGAATCGTTAACCTTCACAACATGTGAACGTTGGGAAAGGTACGATGATATCCAATTCAGTACAGTCCCATCGATGCCATACAGATATTTTAAACGGTTTAGCAAGGTCTTGTGATCAATTAAGTCAAATGCTGCACTGAAATCTAACAGGACCAGCAAGACTTCATTTTTTTCATCCAAGGAAACCAGAATGTCATTCTGAACTTTAAGCAGAGCAGTTTGCACACTGTTGTGTGACTTGTAGGCTGCCTGAAACGGGTTGTGCAGATTGTTTGCCGATAAGTATTCCTGTATTTGTTGGACTGCAGCTTTCTCAATTAACTTCCCTATGAAACAGAGGTTTGCAATAATTGGACGATAGTTAGACAATTCGTCTGCAGAAACATCATTTTTCTTGCGAAGTGGTGTCACAACTGCCTTCTTCAGTGACAAGGGGAAAAATCCAGAATTAAGACTAGTGTTAATAGTCGTTGTCAAGAATGGTAGTAACACTGGGGTACACTTCTTGATCACCGTGGTTGGCATAGGATCTAAAGAGGAGGATGTTGCAGATGATGATGACTTGATCAACTTCATAACACCATCCTCGTCTAAACGTTCAAATTCAGTCAGGGACGAATGACATACTTCACTGAGTTGTACCAAATCATGATCACCTCCTTGTGTTTTCTTCACTTCAAGCGTAAGTTTGGAAATCTTGTGGAAAAAATTGGCAAATTCATTAGCTAATGATTCTGCACATGTGTGCTTTGGCAGGACGTTTGATTTCACTGTAGTTAACGTATCCACCGTCTGAAATAACTTTCGCGTATCACAAGAGTCTATCTTATCGCGGAAATAGGATGACTCAGTGTCAGCTAATTTATGGTAATACTGTTTACATTCTGCCCTGTAAATCTGCCGATCAATCTCAGTTTTGGACTTTAGCATACGCCGTTCACAGCGGCGCCTCTGTTGTTTTGCGAGACGGAGGGAGTCATTGTAATAAGGAGCATTTGGACGAAGAACAACATGCCTGTCTTTCATTGGTGCATGCTTATCCAACACACTTTTCAGAGATGTGTTATAAAGATTAACTAAGAGATCAATGTCATTCGGTAATTCCCCCTCGATTTCTGTTGACAGATCCTGCTGAAATATATTGTAGTCAATGTTTTTCAAGTTGCGGGAACGAACATGTTTCCTGACCTCTCGAGGTCGACCAAGACGTAAGGTACAGGTAACCGCTGCATGAGCTGAAGGTAAATGAAAGTGGTTCTCAAGCCCTTCAACGATGTTAACATCTAGGCCAGATATAATGAGGTCAAGCGCATGGCCTGACGAATGGGTTGGAAAAGTCACATGGTTCTTGAGGCTGAAAAGATCTAGGACCTCATTGAATGCAGAACTATCCTGATTATCTTTAACATCCATATGGAAATTGAAGTCTCCAACCAAAACTATCTTTTGTGAAGCTCTATGTAGGCTCTGAAGGAAAGATGTGAACTCATCAAGAAAATCAGCAGGTCTGCTTCTCACCCTCTTCCGGCTGTAAGGAGGACGGTATATCACCAGCAAGCGGATGGTGTGAGAGGGGGAGTTTGATGATGAGATGGAAACATCCATGTATTCAAATGAGTGTGTTTGGCTGCGGTCGTTGAACTTGAGATCGAATCCCCGATGTACGAGGATGCCAACATCGCCACCAGTAGTGCTTGTTCGAGGAACGTGATGAAACTCATAGTTTGGAAGTGTCTGACTGATATTTGCGAGAGCACAATCATCACGAAAGGAATCTGTTAACCACGTCTCAGTTAGTGCATAGATATCTATTTTCTCATTGATCACAAAGTCACATATTGCCGTGGCACGTCCTCTAGCTTTCATGGATCTGGCATTCCATACCGCTAGTTTCACTGTTTGCTTATCCTTGTAAGCTAAGGGAGTTCTAGTGAGGATTTTGATATTGCCAGGTGTTCGCCTGATATCTTTCATTCTGTAGAACCGTATGTGTTCCATTATTGACAACCTATCTGTAATAACAACCTGGATACGGTGTGTTCGCTTTCTAATACCACCACGCTTGCCGCGATGTGATAAAGGTTTATTGTTGATGCCCAGAGCTTTTACATTCTTCCAGGTATCTTCAGAAAGTTTCTTATTTGCAGCAGGACTAGGTTTTAACTTCAAAAGTTGATACACCGAGTACTGGATTCTTTTTCCTACATTTGGGCCAGGGTTTGGTTGGATATCACCACAAACCAGGAGCTGAGTCCGAAAGGTGGCTGTTGAGTTTGGATAGTAATGTATACCATGTCCCACAAACTTAATGTGACATCTATCCATCCTTGATAATGATATGTATCTTCGTCCGCCATAGCTGTGTGAACAGCTGGTACATAGCAGACTTGAAGAGTCAAGGTTTGCAAGTGATAGCAAAAGGAGGGGAAGGATTAACCTCAACCCAACCATTGTAGCACTGGTGGTCCTATTCAAGTTCAACTGGGCAATGAATTGATGTGTGCTCACCCAACCATTGTAGCACTGGTGGTCCTATTCAAGTTCAGCTGGGCAATGAACTGATGTGTGCTCACTTATCTGAACCCAGACAAAGGTTAATCCTCTGCTTTCACCAGTACATGTAGAGAGTGCTTGTACATGGATCCAATATGTCTGCAGTGCGCTCCCAAGCCAGATAGATGAAAAAGAATCCGGAGCTAATATATTCTGGGTTTAATGGAAATGTAGCTCGAAAATCGTCCAGCTGCTTCTAGAAACACTACTCCACAAGCTGTTCATAAAGGGTCATTCGCCACTCAAGAATAACACGTAATTCAACTGCAAAATCAGGAGCATAAAAAATGTGTGTCTGCCACCTAGGCGATCACTAATTAAGGACAAAACAAATTGATGTAATTTCTAAATCTTGAACCTTTGAGGACATCTGTATACACGGGCATGTAGCTTTATGTAGCTACATTTCATGTGATATTTAGTAGATATCAGTCAGTCACGCTTCAGTGAGCATACTCTAAAGGCAAAATGGTCACTTTTTGGAGTTCACAAGCTCAATTTCGTAACTTCGATTTAATGATGTTTGAACAAATTTCAAATTTCTATCATAAGAAGGCACGCAACATACAATTAATGTGCTTCCTCTCGTACCATATGAACTGAGGGCAAAATTTCACGGTTGAGTGACCACGGGGTGAAAATTACCAATACTGCGTCTTGATATGTTTCCCATGGTAGATTTTATCTTAAGAAATTGAATTCATGTTTTTGAATGCTAATTACGATGTTTCCACGCAATATGTGTCAATTCTCGGTTGAATGAGCGTATTATGAAACAAGAAATTACCAAATTGAAATTGCGCAGTATGTATTGCTTTAATTTCGTGCAGTGAAAATCAACTGAATGACATTTTTATCACTGTGTTTATGGCAGATGTAAGTGCATCAGTATTCCTATGACATTTCTTTCAAAATTTTACTCCTCAATGAGCACATGGGTGTGGAAAAACGCATTTATGCTAATTTATTAAAATTCAATAGCTTCCTTTGGTTAAGTATTGAACCATTCTTCCATTTTGATCTTATTTGGATACAAATCCCACTGTGTTCCGCTTCATCGAGCACAGAGATGATCAACAGTATGCAAATCAAATCTTTGTGACTTTGCTAATGGATATTGATTTGGCGTCAAGATTTGAATTCTTGGTGAAGTCATGCATAACTCGTATAATTAAACAACGAAAAGGTGCCAAATTTTACTTCTGTTTAATACCCTTTCGTTGTTGGAAATATGGTCTGACAGTAAGGATGCATAATGTTTAATGTAATGTCAACACTTTTGTACACGAGTGACAGAAGAATACATGCCCGGATCTTGGACAATATGACCACTTGGCACGTATCAATTCAACACACATAACATGAACAATTCAGGTTTGTTCTGTATGGGCAATATGTCTGAATTTTTGCAGACTTTCTATGTGATAATTCTGACAATATACTGCATTACATATTAAAGTTCTTCATAGAGGAATACGAATTTTTTAAACCTTAAGAATTCAATTCGTTTAAAATTTCATCAAGAATAATCTGTCTCACAAGTAACTGACATTTACTTGCGATAATGCAAGAAAAAGACGCTTTTCTGTTTTGTTGAATTTTGATGTGTGAATGAAAAGGGGGCGTTTTGCAAGGTATAGAATAAAAAGAAATCACTGACTGATGTAAGAAAATCTGACTACAACATAGCAATGTGCATGCACTGCTTAAATTCCTTTTAAATTGAAATGAAAAGTTAAACTGCCTATTCATTGACTTTTTAACCAGGCCAATTTTGTTATGAATCAAGACAAGAAGTTATACCAAATACGATTTTTTTTTTAATTCTAAAATTGAACAAAAATTGTTCTAGAAAGGCTGCGAAATGGGTCGATTTCCCCTCACTCACGGCCTCGGAATTCGTCTAGAATTCAGCCACTTACTTGATGACGTCACATGTTGAATGACACATTCCCCAGGCGTAAATGCGTCAGCTGTTTGCATATGAGTTTGCGTGCATTTTCATTCACGGTGAATGAAGTTCAAGCAATCTGATACTTTTATTGACTCAAAATGGCCTTAGACGATCTCCACATCAGTTTTTGAAGTCAATGAGGACAAAGACGAGAGTAGTCTTGAAACCAGGAGTGATGACAGCGACAAATATGATAGAGATTTGGAGGAGATAGGGGATGTGTAAGACTGTGTGCTAGCGGCAGAAGTAGGCGGTGGTCCCGCAGCCCGGCTAAGCTATAATGGTTTCAGCATTAGCCTGCTCCCCGGTAAGCAGGGGTTGAGGCCGACGAGACGGGACAGCTGGATAAACGGGCGATTTTGTAGGGCCTGCTATCGTACATCAATGTAGACATCTCAAACAGCGCAGAACAAAATTACATCAAAATCAAAGGACATACTTAAATTATTTGAGCATCAATTAATTACTTAATTATTCCAATTACTCACGTGAACTTGAACGAAATCGTGTGAGGGAAAGCGCCGCTCCATGCCGTCAAACCCCCGTTTGAGGCGAGACCCCCCTAACGATTCCTCGTTTGAGAATGGGAGTAGATGTATTTGTCCACTGCAAAATAACTTTGTAGTCAGGCGTGGTAAACCTGGAGGCCAAGCCAGGGTTTAATGACTGCAACAGCTGTCATCGTACGTAAGAGCATGATAAGGATATCTGCCTGTGGCAGACCATTCAAAGTGCACTCAATTTTCTCTATTCTTTCTAAAGTTTTAGATTTTATATTCTATTGAGAAATTCTATAGTCATCCGTTCTGAATTTCAAACGAAAAAAATTTGACCCATAAATAACGAAAATACAGGAATAAGAAGGAGAGCATTGTAGAAGTTTGTCGACACACACACGCACCATGGAGCTACATAGCCCATGCCAAAACCAAAACAATCTCCTCCTCTCGCGGGCCAGGGTCAGGGTCAAGAAACAGGTGTTTTATATCTTTGGTTTTTAAGTCCTTGATTGCCAAGATATACACTGGCATTGTCTACAGGGGTGTACTTCTTCAAACGAGATATTTGCCTCATGCAATACACACTCGGTCGCGGCGTACGCTGCCTGCACAATCTATGTTAGAACTGAAGTTAGCTTTAACGTTAGACCTAGGGCTGCCAACATTGGAAATTAGTTGAGAGTGAGACTCCCATAGGCCAATGCTATAATTTAGGAGTCAAAATGAGTGAGATCAATAGAAGTGCATGCAAATGAAATAAAATTTTAGGGTGAGAAAGGGGCAAAATGAGAGAGAGTTGGCAGCCCTGTAGACCTGTTCTACTGACGGTGTGAGTGATACCAAAGATCCTAAATGGTGATTCCGCCACTCTTGGTTGGAATACAGAATTCATCTGTCATCTTCTTAAATAGGGTTATAGACGGATATATCTCTTCTCGTTGGGCTTCTTATCTATTTTTTTTTTCGGATTCATTCATAAAATCGGTGAGTTAAACATAGATTAGGGATAAATTAGGCTTGGACATTCCACTAGAGTTGATTCAGTGAGGATAAAATGCCCTCTTAAGGCCGCCTGATCTTTGGGTAGATTTCTGCGCAAACACCAACACGTGCAGGCACGCCGTGCTAGATGCTGTATTTCGCAGCAATTAAAGATGGTTTAGAGCGGAGCTTCGGGCGCGCTATCATCTGTGTTTTGCAGTTTGCCGCTGGGCTGTCAGTCGTACTTCAGTCAACGACTGACATCATCCAACAGGGAGCCGTAATCGTAGCTGTTTCTCGGTCAGGAAAGCAAAAAGAATACAGCTTTTTGGTTCCGTCTGATTAAGCCTTCGGGTATCTAAAATGCATATTGACATTTTTCATGCTCTCAGAGCTCTCCATTGATTTATGATTTGCCGTGTTTCAGAAATTTCAACAGCTAGTCGGTTTAAATGAAATTTCATTTTGATTTTATTTTCCGAGGTAATTCAGTCATGAAAGGGCCTATGTTATATCAAACTTCTGCTTCCCTATACGTATACGTGAACTGCAAGAACATATTGTTAATAATTATTATGGTGAAAACTGATGCTGAAATTTAGCATTAATATATTGACAGCCTGTGTTCAAGCTACATAGTGAGTTACTGGATAGGCCTACATGAATTGAGGTCACCAAGAAGCAATAATTTACCACCGAAACCGTTCCAAGTGGCAGTTTCAAATCCTTACAAATTCTTTTGATAGGCACATTTCTTGTGCTCACTGAAGCATAACACGTCGTTAATGTTTATTAAAATGAAATTAGACTTATTCCCCACGAATAACTTTGAAATTTACACAACACAAGAACTGAATTAAGTCCACTTATAGGGTAAAAGTCACTTGATTTAAGTGCACAAAATCAATGCACTACTTACGGCATAATTTCAATATGATTTTGTTTTGTTTTATAATGTGCTCATTCAACCGTGAATTGACCGATATTGTGTGCAAAAAGTCGTTAGCTTTCCAAAATATAAATTACATCTCTTGGAATAAATGTACCACGGGAAACATGTCCAAACTACCATTATGACAATTTTTACCCCGTTATCACTCAACCGTGAAATTTTGCCTAGAAGTCATGTATGACAGGAAGCACATAAATTGTACGTTGCATGCCTTCTTATCCTGGAAAATTGAAATTTGTTCCGATAGCATTGAATCAAAGTTACAAAATAGGGCTTGTGAACTTCAAAAAGTGACCTTTTTGCCTTCAGGGTATGCTCACTGAAGCGTGACCCAGAAATTCAGAAATTACAGCGATTTGCTTTTATAGGGGGAACTTATTTTTTTTTTTTTTTGTTTAGTGTTTACATTGGGTGATAGAATAAGACAGAGACACTGGACCCTTTGAAGAAGGTTGACATTGCATAAGCTGTCAAATAATTAAGGGTAGACACACTATATTGCAGTCTTTTAAAGGTAGGATGATGTACACACATAAAAGAAAAAAAATCCATGAAAGTTCATTCCCGTAAGAGCATAAAAGAAAAGATTTTTTTTTTTAATTTGTTTGTTCAGGCCTGTTG
The DNA here is from genome assembly GCF_964275005.1 of Diadema setosum. Taxonomy (NCBI): domain Eukaryota; kingdom Metazoa; phylum Echinodermata; class Echinoidea; order Diadematoida; family Diadematidae; genus Diadema; species Diadema setosum. Next base: position 32,981,702 of record NC_092697.1, on the reverse strand, counting down.
TCCTCATTTGTTTGTTCAGGACTGTTGGAAAAGAATGATGACATTCTTTTCCTTTTATTCATCAACTTGCTTGATTTGTGCATTTTGATAACAAATATCTAGCTGTCACTGGACTGCTCTTGAACAATTAATAAGCCCTGTTTAGCCATCATCATCCTTATTCCTTATTGTTTGTGTGATTTTGTTTGATTAGTTTGGGAATCTTTCATGAACTCAAATATGGAGAACATTGGATGCTAAAATATAGACAAAGTAATATACTTGTGCATAAAAATAGGGTGAAAATCATGCTGTATCTACAGTCATATCAATATATTATTGATAAGATATCTCAGGAGAAGTACCATCATGCCAGTAGACCACTTCTGAAACAATTTTCCCCCACACTCTTGTCTGTGGGGAAGTACTAAAATATGGTAAATCCACTCGCATATTTTTTTTTTAAAACAATACTGTTTGAGCTCTGCTTCATTTTCCATTACAGAGGTTCAAGCTCGCAGCAGGCATGTCACTAGCTCGTGACAAGCATCTGAATAAACTTGCCAACACAATTTTAGATTGTGCTACTTGCCTGTAATCTAACTGTGTACCGGTACTTATAACATGCTTGTAAGAAGTCTGCAAGTTTGCAGAAAGCATGGCAAGTATATCACTAGCTTGTGGCAAGCTTGTGGCAAGCTTGCAGCAACTTTAATAAGCTTGCACTATATACTAATCTTAAATTGCGCTTCTTGCCTGCATATGATATCTGAGAAAGTATTTAAGGTACTGACATACACCGTGATTCCATGCAGCTCAATGTTTTTATTGTTGAACATTGACTTTTAATAATTAACAAATTCCTCACCCACTCAATCATGCGGAGGAAGTTGCCATGGAAACAATTTAAATTTCACCAGAAAGGAAGAAAGACACGCAACACACTGGATCTTCTCAATGCAGAACAAAAAAAAAAAAGAAATGTCGCTATGCGACTGGTATGCCTCCGCCATAATGCATGATTCTCCTAATAGGTCTATAGTACATGTGGAAAATGTTTGATTACATTTTCACAAAAGTGGCAAAATATTGAAATGACATGTTTGTCACAAATGTGCTGAATGTTCACCTTCCTTGCCTAGGTTTAATTGGATGAATGGGAGAGCATGTATTTGGGGATTTTAGGACTTTTACTTGACCTATGACCCTAAAATCCATGAGAGAATCACTGTCAGGCAGAACATGCATAAATATGTACTAAGTTCCAAGATAACTTGAGCCACTTCCAGGATAAGGAGGAAGAAGTAAAGTTCAGCACTTTTACTTGATCTTTCACCTTTTCACCTTTGACCTTTTTGGCCAAAAAAAAACCAACTTCCCAGAGAATCTCTATTGGGTTATACATGCATACACCCAGTTAAAACAAGAAATGTCGCTATGGCGACTGGTATGCCTCCGCCATAATGCATGGTTCTCCGACTAGGTCTATAGCACAATGTCTTGACAATGTGTGATGACAGTTTCAAATAACTGGAAAATATTAAAATGAAAGGTTTGTCACAAATGCATTGAATGTTCACTTTCCTTGAACTAGGTTTATTTGGATGAATGGCTATACTGTCTAAGATTGCAGGTATTTGGGGATTTGAGGATTTGTACCCAACTTTTGACCCTTTTATAAGTTTGAAGAAGTGAAATTTAGCACTTTCACTTGACCTCTGACCTTTTGATCTTTGACCTTTTGGCAAGACACTTCCAAGAGAAATTGTATTGGGTAATACATGCATACACTAAGTTTCAAGAAAAAAATCCTGCAAGCATTGCATATATAAGAGGGAAATAAAGACATTTTAATGAGTTGATTTTGACCCTTGACCCCCTGACCTTTGACCTTTGACCCATGACCCCTAAATTCCCTACATGATCACTGCCAGTCAGTAGATGTATATATACTAAGTTCCATGAAGATACCTTGAAATATTTGTGACATATAGAGAAAAAAGTGACATTTTAACATTTTCACTTGACCTTTGACCCTTGACCTTTGACCTCATGACCCAAAAATTCTCTCCGGGGAATCTTTATTTAGTAGTTCATGTATACACCAAGTTTCAAGAAAATACCTCCAGGCATTGCATATATACAGCGTGTCCCAGAAAAAAAAAAACGAAACTGGGTTTCCATGCAACTTTTTACTATCGAAATCATATATTTTCTTTATGAGATATACATCAATGGAAAGATAAACTTTTCTTCTTTCATTTGATGTACAACTTAAAGTTCATCGTTCATACATAACTGAGTTAGAACAATGAACAGTGGTGCTACCAACTTTTCATTTGCACGCGCAAATGGTTACTTTAAGTGAATTTTTCAGACTTTTAACGTTACGTTTTCGAAAAACAAAGTTCATAACCCAAATATTCATATTTTCTTCTTTCATATGAGACTTTACGCGTCAAATATGAATGACGCATGGTCGAGAAAAATTAGCATGTTTTCATGCAAATTTTTTTCTGAACCATTGCGACATACCATTAGACAATGGGCTCATCTGCATCATTGAATTCACACAAAACAACCGCAGTGCGAAGGTATTTACAGAGAGTGCTGTATGAGACGGAAATCCCGTTGGTGTCATTCATGTCATTTATTTAGAATAAGCTATGAGACATAACCAAAATGAAGACTAATTTCGTGAGTATTCTCAGGCTGCACGCAGTCTAATGGCTATGGGAAATCAACATTACAACAATGATACACATTTTGATGATTTTGTACCTCAAACTTATTTCACTGTTTTCATTCCTCTCTACATTTGTCCTTCATCACTGACAGGGTTTTGAAGTTTTTGAAGGGGGAGGTGAAGCAGAAAGGGAGGGTATATCACTTTATTTATCACTGAACTTGCGCTTCTCACATTTCTAAGGTGCAAGTGCAGGGCAGAATGTCGTCTCTTTTTCTTTTTTTCTTTTTTTTTGGGGGGGGGGGGGCTCAGAAGGTTTTTTTTCGGTCCGTTACTCCCCCCCCCCCCCTCCTCCTAAACATTCCGCTGATGAACACCCTTTGCTCTGCAGTTAGATGCATGGTCAGGCAAGCTCATGATCATGTGCTAATTTACGACCCTATTCACAACCGAACCGTCTGTAACAATCCTTTTTATCCCCTCCCTTCATGTTTGTGTAAATTCATTGAAGCATGACAGGTGTCGGGAAAGCTAACTGGGTCCTTATTTACTTTCTATCTATCTGCGTAAAATGGAAGCATATTTTCAAATCAAGTTTTCTCGAGCAGGCGTTGATCATTTTTTTTTTTTACGCATGGGAATGGATATTAAGGGTGTGATTTCATTTTTTGCAAAAGATTGCTGAAAAAGTCTGAAAAACTCATTCAAAGTCACCATTTGTTCGTGCAAATGAAAATTTAGTAGCCCTACTGTCTATTGTTCTAACTCAGTCATGCATGAATTATGAACTATGAGTTGTGCATCAAATGAAAGAAGAGAAATGTATCTTTCAATCCATGTACATCTCATAAAGCAAATTCATGATTATGATCGCAAAGAATTGCAATTAAACTCTGTTTCGTTTTTTTTCTGGGACACGCTGTATAGGGGAATAGTGAAATTTTGAGCATTTGACCTCGACCTTTTGAACTTTGACCTTAAGCATGTGCGCCCAAAAGTTGATAGGCACAACTTCGCCCACTCATACATATACACGCCAAGTTTCATTAGGATACCTCTAACGGTTTTTTAGATACGCTGTCCACAAAATTGATTACGGACGGAAGGACGGACGGACGGACAACCCGAAAACATAATGCCTCCGGCGACATTTCGTGGCGGAGGCACAAAAATAATAGTCCTGCAGGCATTGCATAAATATTAGGGAAATAGTAAAAAAAAAAAAGTGTTGCCCTTGACCTTTTACCCTGACCTTTGACCCCATGAACCCAAAATTCCTAGATAATCACTGCCAGTCAGTGCATGCATATAATGTACTACGTTCCATGAAGATACCTTGAACCATTTCCAAGATATGGAGAGAAAAAAGTGAAATTCTTACATTTTACTTGACCTTTCACCTTTCACCTCATGACGCCAAACTTTCATCAGATAATTCTAATTGAGTAATACATGCATACACTAAGTTTCAAGAAAATATCTTCAGGCATTGCATAGATATGAGGGAAATAGTGAAATTTTGAGCATTTGACCTTGACCTTTTGGCCTTTGACCTTGAGCATGTGCACCCAAAAGTTGATAAACACAACTTCACCCCCTAATACGCAGACATGTCAAGTTCTATTAGGATACCTCAAAGGTTTTTTAGTTACGCTGTCCACAAATTCATTACGGACGGCCGGAAGGACGGACAACCCGAAAACATAATGCCTCCGGCACCACTTCGTGGCGGAGGCATGAAAATCATGATCTTTTTATCTCTTTATTTATTGAGGGGAATTCTTCGACAATGGCAGAGCAACCCAATGATACAGCAAAAGTCTTTGCAAGTCACTAAACTCCAGCAGGGATTATGTGCAAAAATTCACGTCAAACACTTACTGCACTTTGCTTCCTGAACGCTGTTACTGTTTGCAGCCAATTCAAATGCTGCCTGATTGGAGGAGATGAATCATGTTTTCATTCCACGAGATTTGATATTACAGTCAAGACCAATTTTCTCCTTCCTTCAAACAAGCAAATAAGAAATATGAGTTCCAAGAAAAGTCTGTGGGCTGCATTATCTTTCTGTTGTATCCTTTTTCTTCCAAGTGCCATGGATGCCAGGGTATCCAAGTATTCTACATCATCTACATAATCTACCAGTAATCACAAAATGAAGGAAATGCCACCAAAAGAACCCTGATAGTGCTGGCAGATGGCAAGTCCCAAGTGACCAAGGAAATTCCATGCTAAACACGTCAGCGTTCCGGTATACCGTACAAAGTTTGATAATCACTTTTCTCGTACCCCCTTCCTTATAGTTGTGGGTTCAAAAAGAGGGCGCTAGGGTTGAAATACTGTATCTGTACAATACCAAATTCATAGAAATGGCAGAAAATTACTCTTGATAGAAGACTCAATTCAGTTCATTGTCATGTTTTGATGATAGACGGAGTAAAATGCTAGTCTTATACAGGATCCAAATATTGATTAACTTCTCAACAATTCCTTTAGAAAACGTTAATGTTAAAACTTCAACTTTATTTGGAAGGATACTGTACATGTGTTGCAGCTGTTTATATTTCTACCAAGGAGGTTAAATGTATCCTGTCAGCATATGTGTTTGCTTGTCCTGAGTTTCTTGTATTTTTTTTCTTTTTGTCTGTTAGAAACATTACTTAGGTTACTTAATAATATTACTCAAAAAGTGATGAGATATTGATGACATTATCAGGATACATCTGTTGTGATGTAAGGAAGACGTGATTAGTTTTTGGTGGTAGCCTCAGTCAGATCACGATCCAGCTCAAGTTTTTTGTTTCGTTTTGTTTTGTTTTTAAATCAAAGGACACGTGCTCAGTTGTATGGTATCAGTAGGCCTATGGTCTTGGCAGCGGTATGTGTTCTTTCGGGTGCACGTCACGAGACCGACACCCACGAGTCATACAGCCCACAAGTCATACAGCTCACAAGTCATAAAGCCTACGAGTCATACAGCTCACCAGTCATACAGCCCACTAGTTATACAGCCCACGAGTTCGACATCAAGTAAAATAAGCCCACGAGTTATACAGCCCATGAGTTCGACACTACGCACAAAAGGCTCAACGAGACCGACACTATGCCAACCAGTGGCGTATCTAGGGGGGGGGGGGGGGGCAAGGGGGGCACGTGCCCCGGGCGCCACTCCTTGGGGGCGCAAAAAAAAACGAAAAAAAAACGAAGAAGAAGAAAAAAAAAAGAAGAAAAAACGAAAAGAAGAAAAAGAAAAAGAAAAAGAAAAAAACTCGCCCGGAAGAGGGGGGGGGGGGCAGAAAACCAAATCAAACAAGATAAAAACAAAACATGATGATGACGCGGACAAAATGACAATGTTTATTGTGTTCACACAAAAATTCCATGTTCTGTGAGAGGAAATACGAACATTTTCGGCTCGCTCGCCAAAATGTATATAAAAAAGAAGGTAAGAACAAAACGTGATGATGACAAAATGACAGTGTCTATTGTGTTCACATATGTCATTTTACATTTAGCAGGCAAAATGTTTCACGGAGCAGCGGCAGCAATTTCTTTCGTTCTGAAGCGATCGCCAATTGGATCAAAAGAAGGCGCCAACGGTTTCGAACATACGGGGGGGGGGGGGGTGCGCAAAAAAACCCCGAATCAAACAAGATAATAACAAAACGTAATGATGACGCGGAATTATACAAATTTCGGCTCACTCGCTCGTACTAATTTAGAGTATTTTTTTCAAGTCCTCATTTTGTTGGTATAAATCGTTATCTATAAGGCCGTCACTATATCTTGATTAGAATTGTAAGATTTAATAAGCAAAAAATGACAAGAGTTTCATGATTTGTAAGCTGAAATACAAAAATTTTCGGCTCTCTCGCTGCGCTCGCTCGCCAAAATTTGTATTTAAAAAAAGAGAAGAGGAGAAGGGGGGCGCAAAAAAAATCAAAAAAGATAAGAAAAAAACGTAATGATGACGCAGAAATATACAAATTTCGGCTCACTCGTTCGTACTAATTTAGAGTATTTTTTTAAGTCCTCAGTTTGTTGCGGTCGTCACTATAATTGTGAGATTTAATAAGCAAATAATGACAAGAATTCCATGTTTTGTGAGCTGAAATACAAAAATTTTCGGCTCGCTCGCTGCGCTCGCTCGCCACAATTTATAAAAAGAAAGATAAGAACAATACGTGGTGATGACGAGGACATATACAAATTTCAGCTCACTCGCGCGCACTAATTTAGAGTATCTTTTTAAAGTCCTCAGTTTTTTTGGTATAAATCGTTATCTATAAGGCCGTCACTATATCTTGATTAGAATTGTAAGATTTGGTAAGCAAAATATGACAAGAATTCCATGCTTTGTAAGCTGAAATACAAAAATTTTCGGCTCGCTCGCTGCGCTCGCTCGCCAAAATTTATCAAAATTCATTACATTTAAATTACTCTCAAAAGATCCCTTTTAAGTGCTTGAAAAAGCATCATGTGGACTTTGTTTAAAGTCCCTACCGGGATGGGGTTGGGGTTGAACACTTTTTCAGAAATTAAGGGCGCAATTTTCGTGCTTGCCCCGGGCGCCGTTTTCCCTAGATACGCCACTGATGCCAACAAAGCCCACGAGACCGACACAACGCTTAAAAGGCTCACGAGACCGACACTAGGCAAAAGAGGCTCACGAGACCGACACTAGGCAAAAGAGGCTCACGAGACCGACACTAAGCAAAGAAGGCCCACGAGACCGACAGGATGAACAGCGCCACCTGTAGACCAATTAATTGTATAGGGTGTCCAGATAATGGCATAAGGAAGATATAGGGTCCTAAAAGATGGAATAAAAGGAGAGTCAATTGCCCTCCTTCACCCCCTTGACGATTCAAGATTTTTGTGTTTGCGTATGTGAGTGTTTGTGAAAAAATAAACTTCACTAAAAGTGATGTTTCAACATTAATTTAGAAAATGCAAAAACACCTTCGTTTCCCTTTCCGCAAAAGCCCATACCGGTATACACCTACTTAGAAGACAAAATAATGAACTAATGTGGACATTCAGATCAATCGACTATGAAATGAAGTTCACTAAAAAAAAAAAATACACGTATTCACAAAATGGTCAATGCTGCAGTGCACAGCTGCTTTACATGATATGGGGGGTAGTCATCTGCGAAGGTGTCAATTTAGTATAGATTCTCAGAAAATAATGTAAGCGTCTATAATGGTAGCGTTAAGAATTCGGAAAAAGAAGATGCATCCATGAAAAAAAAAATATTCTATTTCATGAAAAATGTACCATTTTGAGAATAATTTTACAAAGACAAGCCACAAATCGAAGTGAATCGTTGCGATATAAAACGTTTTCATCCACTGAATCTCATACATTATATATAGTTAAAGAGAAATCACAAATGTATTACTCTAAGCAGGCGGGTATGAGCAGGCGGATATGATACTCAGTATCTAATAAGGCCTACTTGTAAAGCGAGAAAGAAAAGGGCGAAAAAAATTTAGATCCTGTCCGACCGTTTAACTAGAAATTAGGAAAACCTATCAAAAATGCACGATGACATCTTAAATTAAACCATACATCGTTCTTGTCCTCCATTTTTTTTCACACATTTTTGTTCGGGGGGTCCCATGAAGAGGACAATTTTATTTTTAAAAATGTCGCTCCCCAGTAGCGTGACAGAACTGCCCCCTAAAAGCCACACGTGTAGAAATGCATACTTAATGTCGTTGATATGTAGATTGTGCTGTTCAATTAGTTACAATCTCTCGCTCGACAGCGTGACGAAATTGCACCCGCCAGTATCTAATTTTTCCCCTTCATGGAACACCCTGTACAGGTACGTATTTGTAATTGACATGTAGATGGCGCTGTTCATCCTTTCGGTCTCGTTAGCCTTCTTTGCCTAGTGTCGGTCTCGTGGGCTTTCTTTGACTAGTGTCGGTCTCGTGAGCCTTCTTTGCCTAGTGTCGGTCTCGTGGGCTTTCTTTGCCTAGTGTCGGTCTCGTGAGCCTCTTTTGCGTACTGTCGGTCTCGTGAGCCTTTATTATGTAGTGTCGGTCTCGTGGGCTTTCTTTGCTTAGTGTCGGTCTCGTGAGCCTTTTGTGTGTAGTGTCGGACTCGTGGGCTGTATGACTCGTGAACCGTATAACTCATGGTTTGTATGACTCATGAACCTATTTTTTATGTCGGTCTCGTGGACCGTATGACTCGTGGGTGTCGGTCTCGTGGGATGACCCCGTTCTTTCAGTAGGCCTACCTTCTACTTTGTTTTTTAATCACAAGTGGGCAAGTCTATCATAACAATTGTGACAACATGCATTTACTTTCCAGGGATGATATCTAATTGAGGGGGTGGGGGGTTGAAAAAAAAATCAGAAATCAAAATTTTCAGATTATTTTGATACATGAAAACAGCAAAAATGTGTACAGATTTAAATCTACAGAACATCGTGCCTGCTTTTAATTTGAATTGTGCACATTTTCGCAATGATACCGGTCATTTTTTTCCGAACAGAATACAGTACTTTGTTGCCAGTTCACAAGAGCGCAAAAAACGACAGAAAATATAACATACTTGAAAAACCTGCACGCTCTGTGACAATAGGAAATCTGATAAGCATTTCATACCCGTTAGTATACTCAGCGGCAATAATGAGAGATTAACATTCTGCGGAAAGCTGAAATATAACCTATATTATTTGGATCGCTGCTGTGCATAACTAGCACAAAAACAAGCAAACAGCATCGAGCTTTTAGAACAGTCTTCTGGCTGACGTGAGGCTTCAGTGTATCTGCATGGCCCTGCCAGTCTGTCTGTATTCCTTTTCCTTTACAGCATTCTTTCCAATCCCGTTGTGCCCGTCTGGGAATCCTTCAAAATGAAACACCTTTTGCACAACCACAAGAATATTTACCCAGGCTAGGCACAAACTGAATGCATAACCACAATCATTCCTTACTGATCACATAATACCCATCCAGATCCAGCCCCATCTATTTTTGCACTCGCGTTGCCACACATACATAATTATTATTTCCTCAAATGAGAGATGAGATTGCAAACATTCTTTGAATAAACTTGCCATCAATTATTTGCTTTACGGTACAGAAAGTATTTCCCGTTGCATTGTAATCACATTCAACATTAAAAAGAAACACACAATCACATCTGTGATGCTTTGTGCTAAACTGGTCAACCATTGTGTGGTACAGTTCATAAGATCCTCTCCTACACAATTCCCTACCCCCCCCCCCAGGAAAATTTTAATCTACACAATTATATCCTTTCCATGTTAATAGTACAATAGAAACCCAAATCCTGTATGTGTTGTACACCTGTATGCGTAACAAATTTACTGATAACTGAATTAAACAGTATTTAGTAATAATCTTGTAATTTGGGATATTCTGAAGACAAAAAGTCTCACATTCTTAGATCAAATCTGGAAAAGGAGGAAGTAATGTACATTAAGTTTAATGTACATGCGTCGGGAAGCTTTCTGTTTGTTGTATTTTTATGACCTTTGTACTCCCTCTGTAAAATGACTTTGTGTGTAATCATAATGAATATTGGCACCTCAATATGGGGGGGGGTTTTTCTTCTCGAAAAGGGAAGTTGTTCAAACTTACATAGTAGAAAAACTAATCACCAAATTCCATACAGGACCAGTCTGCTTCCCACAGTAGTTCCCCCACTCACAATCTTTTCTCTCTCTCTCTCTCTCTCTCTCTTTCTCTTTACCACGGATAGCCAATATGTTTCATGTGATAGACTTAGCTTGAGTAACAAGACTGACGACCCATCTTGACAGCTAGTATCAATAACAAATTCACTCTCAACAGGATAAGAATTTTAAAAAATCTAATATTTCACCTTATTTCCAGTGAAAACTAATAGCTTAAATTTCTGAATCATTTATGTTGCTGGCAAATCCTTTCTCTCTAAAGATTGATGAAATGAAAAATTTCAAAAGACAAGTCATTTTGCCACAAAAACCTGAAATATCCAAAATTTTCACCACCCAACCCCCATGTTAAAAAAAAAGTAAAAAAATCTTTGTATAGTGTGAAAGAACCACTGATACTGAAAGCATAAAATGAAAAAGTTGAGGCAAAATGAATCAAATAATTATATACAATTGTTCCAACCAACACTTTCAAGAAATAGGTCAATGTCGAGCTCACAATACTTTTGCTTTTGTAAAAGTTCATTCTATCATTCCCATGCCCTTCAAGCACTCTACAAAGATGCCTGAAGGCGGTGCCATGTCGTTGGTTGAGAATGATAAGGGCGTTAAGTTGCCACTAAACCCATAGTGTTCAAAACCACTTAACGCCCTTCTCATTCTCAACAGACGATGTTTGGGTTGTCATGGTTTCTTGGATATATCAGCGTGCTCAGGCTTCCCAGGTGCATGAGAAGCCAAGCATTCTTTTATTTTTCCTTCTTCTTCTCAAAGATATATAAACCTTTCCATTGGAACATAATACATACGTTATCGTTCCAGGACTTGGTTTACATTGCGCTCTAAATCAGAACTCAGCATATATTACACAATTTGTGGTGTAAGCTGGGGGATATATTTTTATTGTTCTTGTTCTTGTTGATGATTTTTTACATTCATGATTTCCTAAACTGCGATATCCATTTGCACTTAATGAATATTGAGACACATTATAATTATTGACCAGTCATTCAACTACGAACACGTTGTCTGTGCCTTGTGTATTCTTCATCAAAGGGTTACACAAGGGACATGCTGGGTATAGGCATAGCATTTTATTTTGTTCATTGATTTGGTGAAAAGGGGGACAAAGAATAAACTAATATGTTGCCACTGTTCATTTTCTTTCCGTTTTTTTTTTCATTTTTGCCCTTTAAAAACAAAACTGTGACTATCTCATTATTCACAAGTGTCACTATTCAAAAAGCATGTTCACATCAATTTTCTTTAAGTGATGAAAGTTCGTGCAAACTTGGAGAGCATATGAATATACAGACTACCAGTATATCTAATGTGACATAACTATCAGATGATCACAAGTGTAGCTGTGTAACAAGTCTACCCTTGCAACATAAATTGCAGCTCTTGAAACCTGCAAGTTGGGCACTAAAGCCGACAGGAGAAGACAGCCGAGTCTAGATTGTGCTTGTCGCATGGTTAAAAACCCACTCGTATCCCACTGGCTCCCTGTTAAACACCAAGGGCATCAATACGCACTGCGTTCGAACACAAGGTACCAGCAATATAAGTGTAAAACAAAACGGTTTCAGGACAGCGCAATACCATATTTCATTAATCTGCTCAATGATAAAGATTTATAGAAATGTTTGTGTATCTATTTAAGTAGCACTGTAAGTATAATGTTTTCTGGTTGTTTGTTCATCAGTTTATTTGTCAGTGTTGTTTGCTATATGGTATCATTTGTAATAGAAAAATGCATAAAATACTGCGGATTTGAGTAAATGACTGGATATTTGGTATATTAGTATGTGAAATAATAGTGCAGATTAAGCTGATTTGTATCAGTTTTGGAGCAATGATTTCCTTGATTACCATAGCGTAGACGGGTAGATTTTGCTCTTCTTCTCAATGTTGAATATTGTGTTATTATGGTAGCCGCCTTTTTTATAATGAAAAGCAATGAGTGTGGATTGAGTTGATTGGGGGTTTTTTGTATTTCAAATGCTGATTTGAGAATTAGTTTTTCTGATGTTTATAGTTTTTCGATAATATGCAGGCATAAAAGATATGCTTTATTTATGATTGAATGATGAGTTGTCATGATGATAGTTATTAAAATATAATTTTAATGTTGTTGACTGAGTTAACTTATACAGTTCTTTGTTGCATTTTATTGAAATTTGGCACATGTGATTAATGTGATGTGCAGGTGTCTAAATTTTATTTTTTGTTAAAATCAAAATCAATATACTAGTATGTAGTTGAAATGGTAACGGTATTTCTTTCATGATTAGCTGTGTATTCATATGTTGACAGTGATTTGTTGTTCCCTTTCCCCCATTTTTTTTTGTTTCTTTTCGTTTTGATAAAGTAATCCGAGTATGGATTGGGCTGTTAGCCTCACTGATAAAGTTTCATCATTAGTTGTAATAGTAACGATATGTTTTTGTTCTGTTTTTCCATTGTTGAGCAGTGTGTTGTCATGTTGACAGGATAATTTTTTTCTCTTTTTTTTTTCGTTTTTGTTAAAGCAATTTTAGAATTGATTGGGCTGGTACCCTTATTGAGTTATCATTTCTTGTTATCATTTCTTGTTATCATTTCTTGTTATCATTTCTTGTTATCATTTCATGTGACCATCGTATATACACACTATGACCAAAATGGTCCTTCCAAACTACACAGCACCTATTGTGCAACAATTCGGCAGCTATTTCGAGTAGAGCAACCTGAAAAACTTTGGCAAACAACTTTCGTAAACGTGGGCAAGCCCTGGCAGTTGCAATAAATGAAACAAAACAGCAGCCTCTAAACACACACCTGAACCTGAGCTCAAAGGCATAGTCCAACACTTTAATGGAAACGCAATCAACAAGGTGAAAGCAGCCAAATGGCATGAAACACACGGATGAAAACACTCACTTCAATGAATACAAAAATAGAACTCCCTGTTATCAAAAATAGAAATAATCTCTATATGCGTGAGGGAAGAGTACAAAAAGTCCCTGAACATGAAAACAAATACCCCTGCCAATGGGGCGCCAAGTGTTCGCTTGAAAATTCCGTCCAAAAAGACACGAAATTACCTTAAAACTACAGAAATCATACACTGAAATCCATTTCGTTACAAAATGAAATTGTACAGACAATTTCGTAACAAAACAATTTCATTTTGTAACGAAATGTGGTTTAATTACAAAATTAGGAAGACAGTTATCCATTTTGTTACAAAATGAAACAACAAATTTTATTTTGTAAACAAAATCTCATTTTGTTACAAAAAAGACTTGTGCTTTTTCATTTTGTGACAGAATGACATGGCAAATATAATTCCGTAACAGAATCTTATTTTGTTCAAAAAAAAAAAAAAATCATTTCGTGTACGGAATTGAACTACAAAACAATTTCGTGCACGGAATGGTTCTACAAACTGCATTTCGTGTAGAGGGTCTAACAGAACTGAACTACACTCCCTTTTGTGTACGGAATTGAACAACAAAAGTCATTTCCCTGTAAGGTACCATACGAAATGGATTGCGTCGCAGACGAAATGGATTTCGTTGCACACGGAATGCATTTCGTACCACATCAAATGGATTTCTTACCATGCGAAACAGATTTCGTGGTACACAGAAAGGATTTCGTGTACGGAATGGCATTCTGTCAGTCTCTGCCGAGTAAGGGATATAAGAAGGACGCTGATTGGCCGCCTTGTTGATCATTCATACGTCATTGAAAAAACTGCCTGTGTCATTCCCACTAGGCAGGAGGGATAATGCGTGTACACACGTGCTAATATGCATTTAGTTGACTCAATACAGCACTAGTTTATGTGAATTTTATGAAAAGAAATAATAAACTGTGCAGGAATTATGAAAAAATATTGTTTCTGTGTATTTCATTCATAAATCCTCTTCATTTCAAGCCATCTGTAATCGCATCTTACCCACTTGCTAATCGACGTGTCCATAATGTCCTCGAGCCCCCGAGATAGCTCTGGAACATTCCATTCAATGATGGGGGTTTTATTTTGCAACGTTATCTAATAACTCTCATGTAAGCAAGTTCTTGCTATGGCTAATCTATTTTGTAATGTATCATAATCTATATATGCTGAGATAACCCAATTCAAATTTGCAGAGACATAGAAAAAGATTTGTTTTACAATCGTGATACGTTTAACTACTCATTTACCCTGTGCTGAAATCCGCATGTCTGCTCCGCACATGTTATCACTATCGCTCAAACTTCGATCGCGATGGCTTGTGTGTGTGACGTACGTGCGTGGAGAAGCATGGGGCTGAAAAAAACATGCAGCTCCATGTGGTGTGCTAAAAAACAAATCGGACGTTCGAAGTCGTACATTCAAGAGCTAAAACAGACAAATAGCGAATTCAAAGTCATGTCTGGCTTAGTTTTGAGAGAATTATCTACACGCACGAGATCAGGAATGAGATCGGTGAACTGGCTATGAACGTGTGTACTGTGAACATGTGACTGGCTTGCACATGGCTAGAGCTAGTTGAGAGTGCGGCAAGAACGCTAGGAATGCACCCGAGGTGCGGTGTGCTGCAAATTCTTTGGGTGAAATTAGACTTCCTTGTTCAGCCCGTCTAGTGTTTATATTTTTTATAATAATTCTAATTCTTTATAAAATCACGATAAAAAGACTTCACATATTCATTATTTATTTTAGAAGCGTAATATGAAATATTTTGGCTTTTTTTTTCAGTCCAAGAAAAAAAAAAGCTTGAATAAAATAAATAATATTTATAATGTTTCTTGACTCAAGTCTAATTTCCTGCGTCTTCTTGCAGTTACCCCGCAGTTGCCCATGGATACGATGCATAAATAATCAGCTGTTTACTGAGTCGTACCAGTGTACCACCCTACTGCTCTTATTCAAATTGAGAGGATTGTTATTTTGTCGGTGGCATTTATAGTTTTATAACCTCATCCAATAAAAAAGACAAATTCAAACATCAAATGGTGTGACAGTTTTTGTCAGATCTCCTATCAATATCAACTTGTTGCCAGGATAGTTTCCAGATTTCGCTTGCTTCATTATCGAAGCTGTTTGACATTTGAAAGAACTGCTCCATAAGAAATCACCTTTGATTTGTTATTCATTTTCACAAACAAGTATTTTGGTCACTTATACATTTTTTTATTATTTCAATGTCATGATATTTCATGATGGTATGTGTTCTGTCTTAACATGGCAAGATGGGATTTTTTTTTTCCATCCAGGGTCAATGAAGAAAGTGACAGCAAGGAAACCAAAAGGATAGGGAGGAAATGAAAAGGATAGAATAAAACACCTGATCAGCAGGCTCTTTTTTATTACAATGGTGAATGCAGCACATCAGGATTTAAGTACAGTTCTAAACAATTTATCAGCTTTGAAAAATGAGCAAAGAAAATGGATTTCATCGAGTTCTACATCATGAAAACTAAATTAGCATCGCCATTTAGATCTAATATTACTACAGAATAGACCTGATGCAAACTTGTTGTCAAGCTTTTGGTTGAGTTTCTTCAGAGACACGAATTTTGGTAGCACTATACCCGAGTGAATAAGAAAAGGAAAAATATATAAATAATGCAAGTCTCTGTAGTCTAGACCACTCCCGTGCACGAGCGAGCATCAGCCCCCGTAACTATACACAGCCCAGTCGCTGTACATGGTACGTCGCGACAGGGCTGTACGAGCGCGACCACCAACCACTAGGAGAGCGACGTAATCGTATCACGATAGCTTTGAATTTTGATACTTAACATCATTTTTGTCACCTCAAACTCATCGAGTATACTCTTCAATATTTACTCTACATCTGATACTATCAGTATTCAAATGTACGCAATGAAACTTACCGAAATTGATCATCATATCCAGCATGTCCACACGGTACACAATCTTTCACGCCAGGCCTAACTATACACAGCCCAGTCGCTGTACATGGTACGTCGCGACGTACCATGCACAGCGACTGGGCTGTGTATAACTACACGCAGCCGCTGTCGCGAAACAGCGGCTGCGTGTAGCTAGGCTGTGTATAGTTAGGCCTGGCGTGAAAGATTGTGTACCGTGTGGACATGCTGGATATGATGATCAATTTCGGTAAGTTTCATTGCTTACATTTGAATGCTGATAGCATCAGATGTAGAGTAAATATTGAAGAGTATACTCGATGAGTTTGAGGTGACAAAAATGATGTTAAGCATCAAAATTCAAAGCTATCGTGATACGATTACGTCGCTCTCCTAGTGGTTGGTGGTCGCGCTCGTACAGCCCTGTCGCGACGTACCATGTACAGCGACTGGGCTGTGTATAGTTACAGCCCCCGTTTCTCAGTTCAGTGTCACTCTCGTCATTGGCCTAGGCTAGGCAACTCGTGTCGTAATTTTACTCGCCATCATCAATGTCATGCATGGTTACACGAAATAAATTGCATCTTGCCATCACCTCAACCACAGCAAAACCCTGAATATCACTCCCATCATATTCACTCTCAGCTCATAAAACACATCAGCAAACGATACAGACATCGCAGACCTAGCTAACTAGCCTGACCAGACACTGTGCTGCGCACAGGGTCTGACATGTGTTAGTGTTTCAACGTTGTAAACGACCGTCACTATTGACGGCAAAATCACATAAAATACCTTTTATTTTGTATGATTTTAAGAGTAATATAATTGCAACACTTACCTACAGCATATTTTCCTGATTGTTGAGTTGAATTCGGCGTTTTGTTGGTATCCAGACCTTATTGTTGAATTTTTCGGAGTATAGATCGTGCGTGGCATCTTTTCCTTCCAGAGCTTCAAAAAATCAACAAACTACCACGCATGCGCATTCAGAAGTGGTTGCTTTTTACCTACGCCCGTGCGCCCGTGCGTTTCATGTGTTACGTAAAACTTGTAGTAGATCCGCGCGTGCTGCACCGGCAATGATTTGACCTTTTTTAGTCGGGGTCATCCGACTATCTCCGACTACTTACGTTGTAGTATACGAGAGTGAATGCCATTCATATAACACGCAGATGAGGAGTGAAACAGTAAGGACGTTTACAGACCTTATTTCAGCCATAGATTTCGGTAAGTTTTAGACGTAATTAAACAAAAAATCGCATACCGGTTATTGAATGATGGTCATAGATTACGATAATTCCTTATATTTTAGTTTTCCACGATTAATAAAGATATTCATGAAGGAAACAGTGAACGATAACAACGTCCGCGAAGGAATAGAGGTGCAGCGCTGTCGCGATTCGCGACAGCGGCTGCGTGTAGTTACTAGCTAACTAGCTCTAAACATAGTTGTAACTACGCTACGTTTGACACTAGACATCTAAGTTGTACACAAAAATGAGACGGAGGTGGAAAATTAGTAATGAATACACGAAGATCATCAACGATGGCATTCTACCGTAGAGAAAATACACAGAACATCTTGCACCGCAAAAAAAAAAAAATCGAAGTAAAAAACTACGATGAGGAAAACTAGGGTGAAAACACGATGCTTGGAAGACGAACGATGAAGACACTTTACGGTAAAAATGCTTACACGGAAACAAACGAGTGGGTAGCGCACAAACTACGATGTTCTCGCACACACGTAGATAAGCTACATCGTGTTCGATCAAAAAACTCAACGAACACAGTCAGTCCGCAGCACCCGATAATTCGCTCGTATTTATTCAACTCGTATGCAAGCCCGCTCTATGCTTGCATACTTAATGAGCTGCGTGAGGGGATTTTGTCCTTGGGCTTTCGGCAAGAAAAATACACCTTATGTTCACAAATTTGGTATCAAATTCAAGGAAAATATGTAAACTATCGTCACATGTTACTCGAATTATTGTAAATGAAAAATATCATCGCGTAATTTGAGCTTGAAAAATGATGAAAAAAGTAATTCGTGCAGTACACGTTCAAGACGTCAAAAAAATATCAAATTCACCATGCGTCTCAATGAAAATGCTTTATTTGGTAGTCCATCTCCTAATCTTTGTATCCATGTAAATATCTTGACAATTTGTTGCTTAATCCGGTCAGGAACCAGTAAAATATACATCGATGTCAGTGCTGATCAGCTTGAAACCGTGTAATCTCAAGAGTAAGCTCTCTCATTGGACAGCGCTTACATTCAGCGCTTGCATTACGTCATTACGCTGCTACATAACGGTTTCATGCCACTTGCGGTTTCTTGGCACGCGTGTAGTTCAAGCGCTGAATGCAAGCACTGTCCAATGAGAGAGCGCTTTCGCGCCACAGTACACTTTGCGTGGAGCATACTTCCGGCTTAGGAGTGAATTTTACAGACATTTCAAAACGGAAAAACTAGTATAAATCATGCTTGCGTCTCCTTGACTCCAATATATGATGAGCATCTAAGTTTCCTCTCTACGAAAAAGCCAAAATCAGAAACAACAGTTTCTTAATCCGGTCAGGAACCAAAAAAGAACTTTAGACGACAAAATCTTCCGTGAAAAGCAGGTAAAATTTACGCAAATTCAACTGATAATATAGTCATGATAAGATCCGATGTTATACGCAAATTTAGTATCAAAATAAAGATCAAAGTCTGGAGAACAATTTACCGTGACTTGTAGCCATGACAAAATTAATGTATGTACA
The DNA here is from genome assembly GCF_964275005.1 of Diadema setosum. Lineage (NCBI taxonomy): Eukaryota > Metazoa > Echinodermata > Echinoidea > Diadematoida > Diadematidae > Diadema > Diadema setosum. Next base: position 32,962,712 of record NC_092697.1, on the reverse strand, counting down.
AGTCGCTACACTGTGAAAACCATAGCCCTATCAAAGTCTCGCAAAATCTCGCACGACGAGACACCTTTCGAACGCAAAGATCGTCAACGAGAGTGCTGACTAAATCTTGCCGGATCGGCTCATTAGCATACGTGCTGCGGACTGACTGAACACTAGGACAAAAACTCACCTCTAAATTGTTGCATATGCAAAATATAGGGCGGAGCTTGCTCGGATCAACAAGACGGCCAATCAGCGTCCTTCTTATATCCCTTACTCGGCAGAGACTGACAGAATGCCATTCCGTACACGTTTGCCCCTGCCACTGCTGGGGTCGGCGGTAGAATCCAGTCCCACCACACCAAATACACGAATGCGTGGATTGCACAGCAATCCACCAAGGGCATCGACTTCCCGCTCCCCAGCTGTCTTTGCGTGTTTGGGGTGAATCCCCACAGACACGACCCAACTACGATCCACTGGAACTTTAACCTCGCTGAATCGAGCAGGGTCACAGTAATTAAAAACCCCGCCCGTTAGACGAACGGGTACGGGGGGGGGGGGCTGCCTCCACGAAGGCTAGCTCTCTCCCTCGCCTGTGTTTTGTCTCCTCCAGCCGAACTTGGCTGTCGAATGCCAAGGCCACGTATGGGGTCTTTGCAGCCCTTGCATACAACCCTTCAGTCGAACAAGGCAGGAGCTGCCGACGCAGACGATGGTCCAGCACTGGGCGTAGGCCGAATTTCTTGAGGTGCTACCCCTCCTAAAGCTCCCGAGGAGGCTGCTCCTCGGCTGCTGAGCGTTATCACCCTTTCGCACCCACTAAAGGAACTCCTCACAGTGGAGCGGGGTGTTGCCACGCTGGCTGCAGCAGCCTGGGTTGACTGAGCTGAAGTGCCCTCAGACCCTAGTGAGAGGAATTCCTCCCACTGCTCATGTGACAGCTGATTGGTGTGCCAGATCAGTGCTCTGCAATGCAACAAAGCTGCCACAGTGGAGCTTGACCTTACCCTCGGCTCAGCTGGACGTCTCCAGCCCATGGTCCGAATCAGGCTCTCCATATCCCTTGCCAAATGATCGAGCACTTCCCAGCTGATAGGCACCTGCTGTACTGCGCTTGAGTCAAGGATGTCTGGACAGGACGGAGGGTGTTTTGCCTTTGATAAACGTCCATCCACCATTGAGGAGGCTGTCCACGCCATCCGTTGGTATTTCTCGTCAAGTAGTGTACGGGAAACCGACGCACGCAACGGGGCATTACATCCACTTGCATACATGTGACTTCTCAACCGTCTCAGGGGATACAGTGACGGTCTTTGCGTGCTTCGGTTTCCCGTAGGCCTAAACTCTTTCCCTCTCTTAAGAGGGCACTTTCCTTAAATACACTGGATAGATACAGATATAAACTCCTCCAAAAAAAAAGTTCTGCAATTCAAGTTTGAGAGGTAATATATCTCTTGTTGCTTCATTATCAGTATACGTGAATGTGGTGTTATTAGAAAGCTTGATTATTCCTCTTTACAATGTTGTGTCATTTGTGATGCTTATGCAATCATGGAATGCACAATCTTTCTGAATAATATGCAGCAAGGTAAAAAATGAAATGTTGCAAAATTTGTTGTTTTCAATAGTGAATTGATTTGATTTGATTTGATTTGGTTTATTCACAAAATGCATATATACATACATTATTAACAAATATGCACAAATTTTGTACACGAAATATGTCATTATACATTTGTATGGATCGTCATAAGCTATGAAAAGCTCGACTTTGACGTGCAGTATGGATAACGTACACATATTATGTACATAAACATAATTCAAAAATGTATTATGCACGTTCAATTGATTCATAGATGAGGAAATGAGAGGAGAAAGAAAGAAAACAAAATAGAGAAGGAGAAATAAGAAGAGGGGTACTCTACATCATGGTGGTTAAAGGTATACAAGATTAACAATTCTAGTAACATAGAAATTATGTACGTGGGACTGATGTACGTATGAAAAAAAAAACACCTGTGAAACAGGGGCGGGAGAGCAGGCAAGAACCATGCAAATGGTATTGCTTAAACATACATGTATTTGTAAAGAAGTGTATTCGTCACTAGTCTTTTTAAAGTATGCTGTGATTGACGACGTCGTACTTCATGAGAAAGAGAATTCCAGGGCCCCGTTTTATCAAGATGAAGTTAGCGTCGATTGTGAAATCAACTTTAACTTTGGTCAACTTAAACTTGGCTATAACTTTCCAGGTCAAATGCTAAAAATGTTGCTATTTCCCCCATATCTATGCAATGCCCAAAGGTATTTTATTGAAACTTAGTGTAGACATGTACTACTGCGTAAAGATTCTCCAGAGAGAGTTTCATGTCATAAGGTCAAAGGTCAAAAGGTCAAAGGTTAGGTGAAAATGTTGCAATTTCACTTTTCTCGCAAATGGTTAATGTATAAAGATCTTCATGGAACCTGGTACATATGCATGTACTGACAAGCAGGGATTATCTAGGGAATTTAGGGGTCATGGGTCAATAGTCAGGGGTCAAAAGTCAAGGTCAACTCCTCAAAATTTTACTGTTTCCCTCATTTACTAGTATATGCAATGCTTGCATTATTAGTTTTAAAACTTAATATACTATTATACATGTATTACCTAATGGAGATTCTCTGGGAAATTTCCAGCCAGACCGTCAAAGGTAAAGGGTCAAAGATCAGGTTTGAATTAAAAAAAAGATCTATTTTGTACTGTAATTACACTCTTCCTTCATACCTTGAAAATTATTCAATGCATAAACTTATGACAGGGTCGGTCAGAAGTCAAATAGAAATCCTCAATTCCCCAAATATGTGTACCAGCACTCTTAGACAATTATAGCAAACCCAGTTTGAGGAAACTGAACATTCAAGATATTTCTGACAAACCTGTCATATCAATATTTTGCCAGTTATGTGAAACTGTCATCACACATTGTGAAGACATTGTACTATACAACTATTGGGAGAATCATGCATTATGGCGGAGGCATCAGTCGCCATAGCGACATTTCTAGTTACCTCTACGGTGCAGATCGGCTTTTTAAAGAAAAGATCGCGAGTCTATATCGAGATTCTAGACCTAGGTAGACGCTCTAGTCTAGAGTGGACTGTTACGGTAAGTACAAACGACCCGGTGTAACGTTACTTAGGCCTATAAATTGGTTATAGATCTTACTGTCGTACTCGGTGCTATAGGCCCACTTTCTGTATGGGCCTACTAAACTGTTGATTAGTATCGATTAATGAACTAGCTCTATGTAGGTCTACGCACGTCAGAAATCGCTGGTTTCCTCGCATAATTCTTTGGCAAGATATGCATTGCACGCAGACGTAGTTCCAGCGTTCGGTTACTTGACCTTGCTGGCGGTGGCTTAATGGGCGGGAGGGCGGGCCGAGGCGCCGGGCGCGTAGGGTAGGGTTGAGACTGCTGTTTAGGTGTTTGCGTGCAGCAGTCGCGTAAGCAATGCATGCCGATCGTGAATTTCATGCAAGGAAAAGACCATAACTAGATGAAAGAAACGTACCGTAACTAAATGTTAGAGAAAGTGAGCATTTGACAGACAAACATTTGTGACAACTCAGACCCCAGCTAGACTAGGGAAGTGTGACAGTCATCTTTCTTCTGTAAATTGGCTTACAAATTGAGTCTACCATAGACCATCTAGACTATAAAGTTATCGTGGATTTGGAGCGGTTTTGAAAACTTAAACTTGATTTGGGAGGAAGTTAAAGTTGATTTCAACTCTGGGTCTCTTGATAAAACGGACTTGAAGTTGATTTGGAAGTTTATCATTGATTAAGTGGACTTAGAGTTGATTTGAGAGGTTAATCATAGATTATCTTGACTTAAAGTTAAATTTATCTTTTGATAAAACGGGGCCCAGGGCCCTGTTGCATAAAGCCTTAACCAGAGTTTTTTTTTTTTTCATGGTTAAATCCAGGGCCCTGTTGCATAAAGCCTTAACCAGAGTTGTTGTTTTTGTTTTCATGGTTAAATCCAGAAACTCTGGTTAAGAATTTTTAATCAGAGTTTTTCTATTGCATAAAGCTTAACCATAGTTTTTTTTTTTTTTTTCTCAGGTTAATGTTCAAGAAACTCGGGTTATTTAACCTTAGCTCTCTGACCAAAGGTTAAATCTAAATTTCTGTGGTTAGCCCCACTTGGAGTTACCAAGGCTGCCATTCTGGAAACAATTCAGCTTGAAGCCCTCAGACTGGGACGTCTTTTTGGATATCGAACACACCCACTAGACATGTTTTCTGACCAGCAAATGTTTACATTACATTCTACACGGTTAAATGCGAATAGCTGTCCCAAATCACATTCATTCACCATTACACAAATGAGATACTCTGCTTTGCATAGCTTAAAATATATGAGTTACTCTTTTTTTTAAATCCGTGTGTTTATAGGATTACTAGTATTTATATCTTTTGGCACAAATCATTACACTGTTTGATAGACGTGCTACCTAGCGGTCTGTAGTTCGGATAGAAAAGATGAAAGTGAAGGAAGCTCATGGCATAGCTCTAACATTACACAGAGAACAAATTTTGCAAATTGTCAAATGGGTCTGTCAGTATGGGTAAAGTCACGGCTCTCAGGCTTTGCAATTTTAGGATTAGGGGTTTTTTCTAGTTAAAAATTTTCTAGCTACCTTATGTTTGAAGTTTAGGTGTTGAGTAAGATTTTTGGGTCAATTTAGAGTGTTTGTTCGGGGTTTAAAGCTAGGGTCAGCGCAATTATGAAGAAATTAGTGTGGCATTCAGGTTATCCAAGTAAGGGCTTGACTTTAACCTGAAACAAATAGTCTAGTATTTGTAACCTTAACTTAGGCCTAATTAGACATAGGGCCTAGTGCAAGTACAGTACTAGTAGGCCTACGTAAGCCTAGCCCTTGTAAAACGTTAGTTGCCCAGTCACACGCGTACACACGTGCCATCTCCACATAGGTTTTTTAGGTCAGAAAGCTTATTCTCCCTTCAGCTTCAATTGTGCAGTAGATTTATAACGAACCTAGGTCTACAGTCTAGGCCTAGACCCCTTCTAACGTTAGCTGTAGTTTCTGAGTTTTCTTTTTTTTTTCGGAGATATCGAAATGTATATAGACTCTATAGGTATTCATTCATAACCATGGCACACAGCCCGGTACGGCCGAAACTTGCGACTGAATGAAGTTGGTTCAACGTAACTGTTAGAGACTTTGTCTACACCAATCTACAAATCTAACCCGTTAGCAAGCGCGCCGGAACACTTCTGGTTTTGGGGGGGCAAAATCTCAACGGGGGCACATTGTGACGATGTGAGATCCTCGGCGCGTGAGCGAAGCGAATGAGCGGGGGGGGGGGTGGAAAGGGGGATACCCCTCCCCCCCCCCCCCCACTGTAGGGAGCTTTTGTAAAACAGGGTACAAAAGTCGCGTTTATAGACCAAATTTCTAAGGAATTAAACATGGTGAAAATAATCAGTGCGAAGGACTGTGATTATCACATACGGGAGTACATAATAATGTGATGGTGTGAGATCCTCGGCGAGGGAGCGAAGTGACCGAGCAGGGGGAGGGTGTGGGAGGGGGGATACCCCCTCCCACGGTGGGGACTTTTTGTAAAAACAGAGTATAAAAGTCGCGTTTATAGAGAATTAAAGCAAATTTCTGGGGAATTAACATGTTGAAAAAATCAGTTGGAAGGACTATGATTATAACATACGGGAGTACATTAATAATGTGATGGTGCGAGATCTTCGGCGAGGGAGCGAAGCGACCGAGCGGGGAGAGGGTGTGGGAGGGGGGATACCCCCTCCCACGGTAGGGACTTTTTGTAAAAACAGAGTATAAAAGTCGCCTTTATAGAACATTTAAAAGCAAATTTCTATGGAATTAACATATTGAAAAAAATCAGTTGGAAGGACCATGATCTTAACATACGGGGGTATATTATGTGATGTTGTGAGATCCTCGTCGAGGGAGCGAAGCGACCGAGCGGGGGAGGGTGTGGGAGGGGGATACCCCCTCCCACGGTAGGGACTTTTTGTAAAAACAGAGTATAAAAGTCGCTTTTATAGAGCGAGCCACTTTCACTTTGCAATTTATCTGAAATGTACTCATTAAAAGCTTAAACGTGATCGCATCGTTCGAACAATGAAAAATATTCTTATACTACTAGAAAGCAAAGAAGAAAATGAATAACATACGGGGGTATATTATGTGATGTTGTGAGATCCTCGTCGAGGGAGCGAAGCGACCGAGCGGGGGAGGGTGTGGGAGGGGGATACCCCCTCCCACGGTAGGGACTTTTTGTAAAAACAGAGTATAAAAGTCGCTTTTATAGAGCGAGCCACTTTCACTTTGCAATTTATCTGAAATGTACTCATTAAAAGCTTAAACGTGATCGCATCGTTCGAACAATGAAAAATATTCTTATACTACTAGAAAGCAAAGAAGAAAATGAATAACATACGGGGGTATATTATGTGATGTTGTGAGATCCTCGTCGAGGGAGCGAAGCGACCGAGCGGGGGAGGGTGTGGGAGGGGGATACCCCCTCCCACGGTAGGGACTTTTTGTAAAAACAGAGTATAAAAGTCGCTTTTATAGAGCGAGCCACTTTCACTTTGCAATTTATCTGAAATGTACTCATTAAAAGCTTAAACGTGATCGCATCGTTCGAACAATGAAAAATATTCTTATACTACTAGAAAGCAAAGAAGAAAATGAAATATGTAAGGTTTACTAAAGGTATGTTTCAGCGGGCACACTCGAGGACACGAGGCTACCATCTATGCACAAAATTTACTCATAAGTTATTATTAGTGTATAGATACAATAATGTATGTTGTTAGTGCACTTTCGCCCCGTTAGGGGCGAAAAATTTTGCATTTTCAGTTAGGAAATTACAACATTTAGACAAGAAATATGCCTTTATTGTTCATTTTGGTCTTTAAATCAGTGATTAATTATTTGTTACAGGGGGCACTTTGGGGGGGCAAAAACTCGTTTTGCCCCCCCAACATTTTGTTTGGGGGGGCAAGTGCCACCCCTGCCCCCCCGCTTCCGGCGCCCTTGCCCGTTAGGACCTAGACCAGCTAGATTCTACATCTAGCTCCGTTTCTACATCATTACTTTCAATATCTAGATCTAGACATTCTAGTGAAACATTTCAATTTAAAGGCACATTCTGTCCATACTATTACTAACAAAATTGGATAAGAACTTTACAGAACTGCTGCGCACTGTTTGTTCATTGAAAAAGTCTGGGAAGATTTCGGTGCAGGAGTCGGAAACGCATTAATGTTAGAAAAGTAGTTATCTAAGTCTAACTTCTTTCTATATCATCTTTATCAATGTAGATCTAGGTCTAGATCGATCTAACTACTGTTAGATCTAGACTTTTATTTTTTCTAGATCCAGGTTCTTACTACTAGAGAACCTAATGTAGACACTAGACGTATACTAGAACTAGACTCTAGTTCTAAGTTCTAGAATGCCTAGAGCCCCAGATACGTAAATGAAGGTAGCACCAGAGGTATTAGAGGTAGGTCCTAGGCCTACTGCAAGTAGCTGTAACACCGTTATAGATTAGAACTAGGTACATGTAACGTTAACGTTAGGTAGCATGATGTAGCCGTAGATCTACATACTTACTGTGCCTGTACTGCAGAGATGTGTAGGGCGCTAATGCACTTTCGTATCCATGTCTATATCTCAACTTCCGCAATCCCGTATTGCACCAAAATCACAGATAAATTCCTATACTTCATAACTTATTTCCGAAAACTCACATATATTAGACCCAAATTGGCTATCGGGAAGCTTGGCACTATTCTGACTTGCATGTCGTCGCTCAATAAATTGGGGTTTCTTTACAGCTGAGACAGGGGTGTGAAAAGGAAAGCTGTGCATCCCTTTGGTCTTCCGCTCAGTTCTTCGCAGACCACTCGATGTAACATCTCCAGTGTCAGTCTCAGCCCTGTGGTGGCCATCAATGAAAATCCAGTATGGAGGTCTTTCCTCATCCTCACTGTCAGGTTCACTCTGGTGGTCATTATTGCCTTCATCCCGCTGTTCAGGCGGTGTGGGACATTCGATCGTCACCAGCATCCAGAAGCTCTGGTAACTCTTGTCCGCGTGGATCCTGCACAAGCAACTACCGGTTGACATTCTTCTCGGGGCCCCTCATGAGTGGGCGAACAGTGTACACATCCTTCGCTTCATTCATCGCCGTCACTACATATGGGATACGGTAATACCTATCCGCCAACTTATGCCTACCATCAAACCATCAAAGGCGCATCGCTTCAGTAGCACTCTGCGTCCAATCTCCAGTGGAGCGCTCAGTGGTATGGCATCATGTCTCTCCTTCTGTTGGGTATTGAATGAAGACTTGAAGGCATGTCTTCAACATGCACACTGTACGCATGCGCTAGTGAGAGCAAACATGGGCGTTACAATAAAGCAGGCACGACTCCACAACTCTGGGCAAATATCTGTTTATCATGTCGTCAATCTAAGAACCCACACCCCAATGACATAACAATTTGGCAACGAGGATGGGATCAATGCAAATGTGTGTTTGATGGACATGTAATTATTTGCTGTGATGCTGGAAAGCAGTAGGCAAGTTTTGTCGGAAGCCAAAACCCAAGATGGCTCGCGACGACGAAAATGCCGTGCAGTGAATGAGTGTAGGACCGCCGTGAAGCGACTTGTGTAGCCTTGAAAAAAGCGCTTCAAATAGCCACAGCCATGGAGGTCGCAAACAAAGATGTGGAAAAGATAAAAGTGCTGAGTAGGGTACCAGAGTCTGTGGCCGGGAAGATCCAGTACAGGAAGAACCAGCACGGTAAGCCACACTAGCCGAAGCAAGGAAAAGAGGGCTCACAGCATAAATGGAAGCCAAGAAGCAGTCCAGAGGGAAGCTCGACCAAGCCAAAAAGATGTTGGAGATGTGGTTCAAGTGATCACAACCCAGCAACATGCCGATTCAAGAGTGAAAAGTGCTTCCTATGCTCTACAACAGGTCACCAAAAAAAGTCAGTGTGAAGCGATCAAGCAGTACAGATCGAGAAAGAAAGCATCACACCACTTGGTGATGAAGAACCGCCAGTTCCAGAAAATCTGCTTGACAAAGAACTCAGACACATAAAGGATGTAACAGTAAATAAGTTGGCAAGGTACAGGGAACCTTTTCAAGCAAGCCTGAAGTTAATTGGAAGACAAGTTTACTTAGAAATCGACATAGGAAGCCCCTGGACGATGCTGTCGCAGTAAGATTTCAGTAAACTGGGACACCAAACAAGCAAATGTTTCTTTGAAAACATACACAGGATCTTCCGTACCAGCTTTTGGTGAAGCAACAGTAAAAGTTCAGTTAGATTCCAGCCAACCGCCACAGAAGTTGCCCCTTCTTGTACTATAGTCGAGAAAGGTGTCGCATTACTTGGTAGATATTGGATGCAAGCCGCACCAGAAGGACTCCTGCAGAATCGCCTTAATATTCAAATGAACACGCCAGAAGCCCTACACAAGGTGCAATTTAAGCTACCTTGCAAGACATGTTAACAGAGCACAAGCCAGCATTTGACTGTTCTAAAGTTGGTAAATTGGAAGGTTACAAAGCAAAGGTGCATCTTCAAGATGATGGAGATCAAGCCCGGTTCTATTCTTATGTCAAAATCAACATGAACAATCACTCACCAGTATAAGTTTAATTTTGCAACAAAATCATTAGCGTGGAAGTGATATTGTAACAAAACCAGACATGGTTCCGTTTGGCGCACCATAGCAAAAACCCGGTCCGTTGCCCGCACCGTGCTCGGTGTAAACGCGCCATAACAGTTCAAAGCGCGCTGCAGCTGTGAAGCGCGCAGATATCAACATGAACATAAAAGCAAAGCAAAAAAATCTGATCACCGTGCTCGGTCATTGCATTGTCCTTGCTTCCTCTTCCAACCCGACTTCGTCGCTGTCGCCTTCAGTGTCATTTGTTACTGTCATCACTCAATTCACCCTCGACATCAAACTCAAAGTCTTCCCGCGTACAATATAAGGTAAGCACTGGACGTTTTAATGGCTCAGCCGAGAAAGCCGATGCGAAGAAAAACAAGCCAGATATTACATCTGCTCGCCGGGAAATACGTGCTTTATAAATGGCGGCCTCAATGTCCCGCTGCACATGTAAAGGGTTTTCAGCCTTTCGTGACGTCATAATTTGGGTGAAAACGTTGAACGATGTACAATTGGCCATTTTCGGGCTTTGCGATATTCAAACCCTTGGAAATTTGTCACCTGGGGGTGTTTTTCATAGTTTTAGGTACCATTTGGTAGTGGAGGGCTGTGCCTTTCAGAAAATATATACTTTGTATTGTTGTTACTGCATTTCCTTCAAAAAATAATGCCTTGAAGCTGAAAAAATTGACAAAAATACATATATTACGAAAAAAATCCCAGAATCACACGTCTTAGTTTTTGTTCTAATCCAATTCTACAGCTTTGTTTTTCCTTGTGAATAAGCCCACACACTTCAACTATTTAATCAAGTACTTCTGCCATGAACGTGTGTATTATTTATCTTATCAGGAAATGTTGAATTCACTTATGTCTGAAAAAGAACGTCTCTGAATGAATTATCTTTTCCTTAACCCAAAAATATCAGGATGACTATGAAAACATGTAAGTCCATATTCATTTAGCGTCTTATCCATACTACCATTCCATCAAAATTTGTGAGTGAGCTGTATGAAATAATCGCGTGGTGGCTCATTAAAGAAAATTGTACTGAATAACCATCAGAGATGTTCTATTGGTTAATGGTGTCATTAATGAAAGTGGATTATGCTTGAGATAAAAACTTGTGATCAGTATGTCAGTGTGAGCCAGGCGACTATGATGATTGGCAACTTCAGTAGCATACTGTCCACAAAAATAAGTTCTGGTTGAAAATCCAAATTGGCGAATGTCTCTGATCAAAACGAATGTCCCCGATTGAATATCTCTGAAGGGATATTCCCTCATCTGACACTACGCACTGCATGATACTTTATTTGCGTGCTTATTTTAAGCACTGACACGCAATCCTGGAATCGAGTCAGCACAGTTCAACAACCACAAATCTTGAAAATGTGAGTAATAACAAAAACTTTCCTGGTGTTTGTGCCGATTTATAAGAGCTTTTATTCCGTAGATTTGCAATGTTGAAAATATGTAGAAAAGTTTCAAATTTAAGATTTTCTGTTGATTGAGCAAGTGTAAACACATTGCCAGGACAGGACAGTTTTATGACTAGTACCAGTAATAGGTCAATAGTCTATGATTATCATGTATAGTAGCCACTTTAGTTTACGTATTTTTGTGAGAGAGGCAGAAATGTAAGAAAAACAGGTTTAGGTCAGAGACGTTCTCTGAACAAATAGGATCTGTTCTCAAACCAATATTAATGACCCATCATGGCGAATTGGTGCCTACGTTTGTAGCACATAGGTTCCTCAATCCAAATATGCCAATATCTTGTAAAAATCAAACCCATTAAGTACTGATAAGCAAAGATGTTTACGTCAGAGACGTTATACTGGACGTTTTACATATTTTCGACTACTACAATTAGGAGTATTTCTTTCATTATTCCACGGTAGATGGCCCTCGTACACATACATCGTTCTAGGTAATTTGCGCAATCTAAAAACAATGTTGATTTTGTAATTTTGATCAGAGACGTTCATTTGTGCGTACATTGTTCTTCCAGTGCATACAGTGCATGGCAAGTTAGTTTTAATATCATTTTAATTCTATTGTTTTTTTCTTACAGCAAGATGGGAAGACCGGATGGATTTTAAACGCTACGAATATTAGAATTGCTTCCTGTTCAGGATCTTCAGGCTCAGCCATGTTCATGGAGCCTACAAGTTCCACACCACGGCCGTGGTACTGGCAAGACCGGACGGACATCTTGGAGGCGCCATCTGTATACAAAATAATGACTATCCCAACCTCTGTTTCAGGTAGCAAGCGACGCAGTCGGTACCATGCACTGATTGAGGACATTGAATACCAAGTGGAGGAGAAATTCAATTCAATGTTATAATGCGGACTCTGCTTTTAATGCACATCACTACGTTTGCTTTTGAGCCTGTGAAATTTGAGGCTTACACGCTAAGAAATAAATGTTCTAATTTGCACCTAATTTGTAACAATAGCAGCACACCTGCGGTGCATACTTGCACCCTTAATCATGTTAATTGTGCTTTAATTGCACCCTTAATTAATTGCCTCTTTAAAGTTTTGCTAATTTCTGCAAACAAGTTCTCGTACAGTGGATAAGAATATGCAAATGAGTGAGCTAACCATGTCATAACATCACAATTTTCCATTGATCGTGTACAAAAAATAACGACAATTCAATATTTCTGTCCTTGAAATCTGAAACATGATGCTATTCCTGGTTGATTACCTTCAGAATAGTGATCAGTTTGATATACCCGGATTTAAGCCTCGGGCATAATTATGTTGGAATGAAAAACTGAAAATTTCAAAATGTTTATGTGCAAAAACGTTATGGCAAGTCGTGAGGGGATGACAAGCTCACTTTGCCATTTGCATATTCATAATGACCGTTCAAAAACTGTTTCCTGAAAAATTAGCGAAACTTCAAAACGTCATAACTTCCTTATTTTTGTTGAGCCTGTAAGATCTTATTCTTTCTTATCAGCGGCTAGCTTATATTTGGGCTGAATTTCCCCTTTAATGAAGCTTTTTCCTTTAGAAGTAAGGTGAGATATTCTAGTGATATTTTTGAGGTTTGTAAGCCAAATACATGAGAAAACGAAAAATAGTAACATCTGTGATGAAACAAGAAAACGTCTATCAAAAATGTCCGTTACTTAGTTTCCTCTACAACACTACTTATGTATCGCCTTTGAGTAGAAGGAAGAAGGATTGATAATCCCTTACCGATGTGACAGGTAAAATGTGATATTGTAATGTTATCATTGTCAACCTCTTGAAAGAGGTTTTCAGTTCATTTTTGGTCGAACAGTTGCTAAGCCACACCGTTGATATTCTTTTGAGTTTGGTGTTGTGGCAACTGCATTACATTGTTCGCCAATATGTCACAGTTCTATTTAACCTTGAATGAAAACAACACCCTTTGAGATATCCCAGTATAATCGGGTTTGCAAGAAAGCTGTCATCAATGACACTTCACTGAGATATATTTATATCAGTGAGTCACATTTTTTTAATTTTGACCCCTGATTTGCCCAATTGTACATCGTTCAACGTTTTCACCCATTTAGGACTCCAAAAAGACGGCTGTTCCGGGGCGAAAATCGGTGAACTGAATTGATCAGTTTTAATTCGCGATTTCTCACTGATGCGAATATCTTTTAATAAGTCATGATGGTAATCTGATTCAGGAGATATTTCCCTCTGCTTTGATACCTTTTTTTTTATAGGATTTTCCTAATTCGAATGTCTCGTTCATAGTCGAGGCTTCATCCACATTTTCTTCCAGCAATATACTGTCCCAACGCTCATGTCTAAGATCAATACTTAAATTTGCTATTTTTTTTAGAGGTAAATTTACGAGTCAATTGGGTTTCTGTAGTGTTGAGCTTGCTTTGCTGCTTTATCTCAGAAAAGACGGTGAATATCGGTAGGTGGTCTGATATACCAGAGTAAAGAATACCTGACGAGGAGAAAGCGCGGCACACGTTGGTGAATATAATCATTATCAAGAAGAGATGTTTATTGTGTAATTCTAGTCGGATTATCTATGAGTGGTTCAAAAGAATGAGAATAAACATTATTCATTAATTGAATAGATACTCGATCATTTGATACTAAACCAATACTAAAATCACTAACAACATGAACTTTTTTATTCTCTCTACAAACACATGACAATATCAAGTCAAAATCTTGCAGAAAATTATCATTATTACTGAAAGGAGATTTGTAGACTACTCCAATAATGCAGTTTCTACTGTTTACATGTTCAAACTCAATAAATAAAGACTCTGCATTATCCTGTGAAAAATGAATATCAGGTCTCAACTTAAATGACAGGAAAGTGTAAACATAACATAAACTAAAACTAAAACTAAAACTCCTTTACAATGTTTTCTGTCGTTACGGAGAAGTTTATAATCACTGATATCAAATAATGGAGGTGAGTGTTTATGAAGCCACGTTTCAGTAATGGCAATAATTGCAAAAGAATGTGATAAGGTGGTAACTAACATATTAAACCTTTCAAAGTGTTTTGAAAGACTACGGATGTTTAGATGTAATATACTGAAATTGCAATTATTTCTGAAACGTTAAGAAAATTCATGAGGTAAAGAGTATTTGCAAGTGTTTGCATGGTTAGCACCCTCGTTTACATTGTCATCCATAATTTTATCCATTTGTATTCATACACAAGGTAGGCAAGTACACATAAGCAGCGAGTCTATGGAGCGCAAAAGGGTGAATTATGTCATGATACATTGTTTCAGGTAAGTGATGTAGAGTAAAGAAGAAAGAAAAAAAGTACAAATTACTGGTAACTTCGAACTGACTACAAACTAAATACAGTACTTAGTCCGGTGTATGACAGAGGTTGATTAGAAAGCAAGATAAACATCGACTCTCTGTGGATTAATTAGAACGGACAAATGAATCCCATTCGATTTCACAATGGTATGCAAAGGTGTGTATTAGCAGGCGAGAGGAGGGAGATATGGAGGGATTTGATCATAGTAATGCAAGGGGAGAATGAGGAGAGAGAGGGGGAAAGAAAGGAACAAGGCATTAAAGGCAGTTTCAATAATTGACATAAATAGCAGAACTTTCATAATAATTAATCATCATTACATAAATGGACATACACTTCAATGTTCTCTACTTTGATGACTGGAAGGTGTAGGGGACTCCAGTACGGCTTCGCCATTTACCTGCGAAGAAGCGGAGCGTGACGTTGTTCCTGTACAGATCCTGCCCAGCTTTGAACCACTTCTTCTCGATGAGATCGTCGGGTGTCAGATCGTCCGTCATGTAGTACGGCTCGGATCATCTGCTAACTTTTCACGTTGGCTCTTCATCAGGTGGGTCTTGTGACGGTACAACAGGGTCTTGCCGTACCTGGGTTTACCTTGTGCCGACTTTCCGTCGCGATGAGCTCTTTCAACTTTGGCTTCACAAGCGAATTTCTCCTTGAGAATCAAGTCGTTAAAGTTGCGTGTTACTCAGTAGCGGCCATTATGTTGATTCATCCAAACTTCAATGACAAAAAAAAGGAGGCGTAGACAATCTTTTCGGTCACTGTCTCTTCTCCATTTATTGAGAAATGGTTACATCTCATTACATCTCATCTCTGGGTAGATGACCATTTAAGCACAGCAACTACGGACTGACACCTCCTAATGCTTGCTGTTCACCAGCCTTGTCACACGAAGCTATGGGATGGCGTTCCACTCTTCAACAATGATCAGTCGCAGGTCGGCCAATGTTGTGCGATCATTCACTCTCTGCCTGACAGACCGTCCGAGCTGATCCCGCAAGTATTCAATGGAATTGAGGTCAGGGCTAGTCGCTGGCCATTCCATCCTCTCAATGCCATCATCCCGCAGGTACTTGTTGATGATCCTTGCTCTATGCGGACGAGCGTTGTCATCTTGGAAGACGGCATTCGGTCCAAGGTTGCGGCGCAAATACGGAAGTGCCACTGGCCGAAGGACTTCATCTCTGTATAGCTGGGCCGTCATGTTGCCATCGATGACGATAAGCGGCGTTTTGCCCACTGCTGAGATACCGCCCCACACCATTACACCCCCCCCCCCCCCCCAACGCCGTCACTCTGTCGCAACAATCTGCAAATAGTTCGCCAGGACGTCGCCAGTCCTTGATCCAACGTACCGTCCAAATCGCATTGCAAATTTGTCTCGGAGATTTCTCGCGGATAGCCTTCGGTTCCTTAATGCAGACAGTATGATATACCGATCTTCTTGCGGGGTTCTTTTTGGGACGCCCACTCTTCGATCTGTCTTTAGCTTCCCTAGTTTCAAGAAATTTAAGTCGCAATCTTGATATCGTGCTTGCGCTCACCCCAAACCGGGCTGCAACATCCTTTTTGGGTACACCTGCTTGGAGTTGTCCAATTGCTTGGGCCTTTAGGAGATATGATAAGCGTGGCACCTTTTAAATCTCAGCTGTGCCACACATTCCTGGAAGACATTAACTCTCATCTGGGCACTTTTCACAACACTGCATCTTCACAAGACACTTTGGTGTTGAAAACAATGCTTTTTTGCAACATTTCAATGCAAATTCTGCCCTTTATTCAAGAGTACTGCACATTCCATGATTACATAATCAGAGCAGATGGCACATCATTGTACAAAGGAATAATCAAGCTTTCTAATGATACCACATTCACGTATGATGATAAAGCAACAAGAGATATATTTCCCCTCAAACTTGAAGCGCAGAACATTTTTGACGAGTTTAAGGACTACACCATCACACCACTTATCTAACAGTGACAGCAGTGTACCCCACGCCCTACTACTACTACTATAAAAAAAAAAAAAAACCGGGAGCAGGAGGGCGAGAACAAAAAATTCTACAATTCCTGAAATAAAAAATCCACCAAGAATTGCACTAATTCCAAGTGGGTAATGAGTCCCTGCTTATAAGCTTCAGTGAAAAACAGTAGTAACCGGAGGCGGCCCTGAATGACTATCCAGAAAACTTCCTGGTCTTACAAGTCATGCATAACCTCCACACACCAAAGATCATGGGCCTCGCCTTGGAAGACCCAAGGTAGCCCCAGAAAACTGAAGTAATTAAAAAAAAAACAATACCAACTTACTACAAAAGCAAGAAGAAATATAGTCTATGCGATTAGGACGGTGGTGGAACTATCAACCGTGAAAAGGGACTGCCAATAAACCTAATGATTGACAGTTGATAAATCTTACAAGACAAGATGCAAAAAAAAACAACAACAACTAGATGCTAACCTGAAAAAGTTTTGCTGCTTCTCAACTAATCTTAAAAACTTACAGCGACTACACACCAACAAATCGCACTATATAGAAACAATGTATGTGGAATACACCATAAACACAAACACCTAAACACAAACCTCAATTGTAACTTCCCGAAATATCAGCGAACATAATAAAATCCCTTCGTCCCTGATAGCAGACTGACGTCAATAAGAAGTCTTAATTTGGTCGCAACTGGTAAAAACTGGTCTTACGTCATATTAACACCATCAAATGTAAAATTTACGTCACTTTTGTGACATATTTATCACGTCATACTGTCGACGTATTTATGACGTAATTTCACGTCATCATTTTTGCAACGTCAATTTATCACGTCATGTTAGCGACGTATTTATGACATAAATTTCACTTCAGTTTTGTGACTATTTATCACGTCATATTAGCGACGTATTTATCACGTAAATTTCAAATCAGTTTTGCGACGTATTTATCACGTATTTATGATGTAAATTTACATCAGTTTTGTGACTATTTATCCCGCCAATTATCGACGTATTTATGACGTATAATTCCCGTCGGTTTTGTGACGTGTTCATCACGTCATATTAGCGATGTATTTATGACGTAATATTTACGTCAGTCTTTGCGACTTACTACGTCATATATTAGTGACCTCCCCGATAGCAGACTGATGACGTGTTAAAGACGTCAATATGACGTCTTTATACAACCATTTTTTTCCGTTACGTTCATGACCATAATATGACGGAAGTTTTACGTCTGTTATTCAACCAATTATTTGTGGCTATTTAAGTTTAAAGTAAGATGTTTTTTCTTAGGTCTATTTTTTTCTGTACTTCTTGAACAACGTTGCGTTGAAAACTTAACTTTGAAAACAACGTAACGGACTGGAATACTAAAATACATGTAATGCCAGTTCATTCGAGGTTAAACAACTGGAATAATCTTGACTACGAAACCTACTAAGAAAAATCAATAGGCTTCCAAACAAAATTATTTTTATTTGTGTTTGTGTGTAAAGTAAGATGTGATTTTTAGGTCTATTTTTTTTTTTACTTCTTGAACAGCGTTGAGAGTATTTATGGCATGTTTTCACGTCATTTCTATATAGAAATAATATTTGATATCATTGGAATCGGCTGGAGAGATATGACATATTGACTAGTTGATTCGACTTGAAAACAACGTAACGGACTGGCACATTAAATAGCATACCAGATGACTCCTTGGAGCAATTTGATTATTTGATTTGATTTATTGGTTTCTGTATCATCATTGTACATGCACATTCATGTAGGCCTACATACATATTAATATAAGTTGTTCAAATACGTAATATTTTTTCTTCGTTGCCTTTGTACAATGTACAGCAAAACGTACAACAAACATACAACAACGAATAATACAATGGGGCTACAGCATAAGCGTGGCTTGATTTGCGTGCAGCCCCCGTGGTATATATATAATACACATCGGAAGGAGAATAGGAGAGAGGGATGACTTGCATAGAGATAGGATAGTTGAAAGGAGAAAGGGAAAGAAGAGGTCTGTCTGCTTTCACTAAAGGTTTATACAAAGTAAGTTCACCTGTATCACTGATTAGCAAGGCATGACAAAATATTTTCTTACCGAGGTACAGGTGAACAGTTAATACAGTTCATGGTCGGTTACATGATTACGTAATGAATTAATGCATCGATATTTCTGCGAAAGAATTTCGTGTTTATAATACATTAACATTAACAATGACAATGGAATTACTGATATCCAGAAAGCAACATCGTTTTTACAGTTTCCTAAAAGAGTGCATGGACTTTAAACTTCGAATTTCAGAAGGAGAGAATTCCAAACATCGGGTCCTGTGTGTCTGACAGATTTCAGAGCCATCACTGTTTTAGGATTATATAAATGAAACTTATCAGATTGTCTTGTTGGATGAGAATGTATGTCCTTGTTTAATTGAAATTGTGAGAAAAAAAGAAGATGACAATTGACCATTATGAAAGCGAAACATAAAGAGTGAGTTTTGCCCAAAAACATTATGTCATTTACCTCAAGTGTTTTTAATTCTGCGAATAAAGGATCTGAATGGTCTCGGTAACCTGAGTTGGTGCATATACGTATAACTTTCTTTTGTAGAAGTAATATACTATCAATGCGGCTTTTTGAAGTTGACCATAAAATGTTGCAATATGAAATGTGCGATAATATTAACGAATTATATAACATAAATAAAATATTCTGAGGGACATAATACCTTAACTTATGAAGTAGGCCTATACCATCATTACGAGACACTTTATCAGAGATATATTGCACATGAACGGTCCAGTTCATATTTTCATTTATATATATTCCGAGGAATTTGACACTTTCTTTTTGTTCCAATAATATACCATCCACCATAATATTTAAATGTTGCATTTCATTCTTATGCTTCTTATTATGAAAATACATAAAATTTGTCTTTTTCAAATTGAGTGATAATCGATTACTCTTAAACCATGTAAATAATTTCGGTAATTCAGTACTGAGAGTTCTTAGGAGCGAATGAAAATCAGAATTGGAACAGAATACATTGGTGTCATCGGCAAACATAATATATTGCAGTGACTTAGATGAGTTTGAAATATCATTTACATACACTAGAAATAACAGCGGTACCAATATGGATACTTGTGGGACTCCACATTGTATAGGTAATATTTCAGAGTTAACAGATTAATAGTACACATATTGATTTCTATTCAACAAGTATAATCTTTGAACCATTCAAGTGGAATGCCACGAACTCCATAGCATTGCAATTTACATATAAGGATAGTGTGGTCAAGAGTGTCGAATGCCTTACTTAGGTCCATGAAAACACCGATGACATGTGTTTGTTCAGCTTAGGCAGTCGACACTCTATCGTATAATTGGGCTAGTGCCATATCTGTAGAATGAAATTTCCTGAAACCATACTGGTCTTGGTTAAGTATGTCATATTGTGTCAAAAAAATCATACAGTCTGTTATAAACAAGCCTTTCCATTACCTTAGAAATACTAGGAAGAATAGAGATAGGACGGTAATTTGATACAAGAGAGGAGTCATCTTTTTTGTATATTGGAATAACTTTTGCAATTTTCCATGCATTCGGAAATATACCAGTTGAGAGTAACAAGTTACAAATATGTACTAAAGGTGTCATTCATTATACTACCAACAATCTGTTTTAATAGGTACGTGTTCATTTCATCATGACAAATTGTATAACTTGATTTTAATGAGTGCACAATGTCAAGAATCTCACTATAATCTGTTGGTTTAAAAAATAATGAATCATCATTTGACGCACCTACTGCGAGAAATCAGTTTGTGTGGGATCTATTTTTAAAGCTTGACTAGGACCTATATTAACAAAATACTCATTAAAGGGACTGTACAGTACTGGTTGAGGTGGGGATTCATGTTTTGAACATTCCTTAGTGAGATAATGAGAAACATTTTATGAAGTATAAAAGAGCATGTAATTCTAAGAAGGATTCAACGTTTATTTGATGAAAATTGGTTTTCAAATGGTTGAGATATTAAAAAAAAAGTGATAATATTAACAGGTGACAGACCACGCCTTTTATTAGGATCTCTTTGTTTCACCTTGTTTTTGGATATCTCAGCCATTTTAATTCCAATTTTCATCAAATAAATATTTGATACCCCTTGGAATTGCATGCTATTTGACATCTCATAGAGTGGTTTCTGTATATCTTACAAAACGTTAAAAGCTAAATCCTCACCTCAACCAGAACTGCACACACCCTTTAAAACAACATGCTACATCCCTAGGGTTAAAAAATGTTTGTCCGTCACGCATAATTTGAAAAGTTGACACATTTTTGACACTTTTTGACACTTTTTGACACTTTTGCTTACTAATAACATCATTAATAACTTTCCAAGTGTCATTCCGTTCGTCGATCATCCGCTCAAGATTTTGGACAAAATTTGGCTCTGGCGGATCTCTGCGAATATCTACGAACAGCTAGCGGATACAGCGAACGTCAAACGGGTCACTAACGACGACCAACGGATGTGAGCGTTTCTCCGAATCTTCGAATTCGTTGGGCATTCGTTGGCTCGATCTGCTCTAGTGTGACGGGGGCTTTACACTCACCCATTATCCACCCACTCCACACACACACACACAAACACACACACACATTCACACCCGTCCATCAAACCCACACCCCATCCATCCACTCCTCTCCTCTTCACGCGTACCCCACACATACATACATACATACACACGCACACTCACACACATAAACGGACACTAAATCATCATGTGCGAGCGCACATAATTAAACACTTCCTCGAGTAACTTTTTACATGGCTTATTTGCAAGAATGTATAGCCATGTAAGTTATGTGTTGATATTCCAATGCCTATGTCAAGAATGATATCACCCCCTAAATGTGCTTTGAGGGCAGGCGACACTATTTGTGCCCTCTGCACAAATTATCGCCAGGCGACAAATTGTGCATGGGGCGACAATTTTTGCCGTCAACTCCCTGCACAATTTGTTGCCTTTTTCAGGGGGCAACAATTTGTGCTGTAACAAGCAGAGTTAGCAAGGGCAAGGAGCGGTGGAAAACCCACGGATACCCTTCGGAAATCCAACGGGGAGCACGGAAGTAAATAAAAAATGTCCGTGACGCCAATGTTGTGGAATCACAATATCCACAAGTAATACTCACCGTTCGTGGAACAGATACAGGTATCCGGCTTCAATCCTGACAATAACCGTTAGAAAACTAGTATTTCAACCAACGACTTCTAAGTTCTGGTAACTGACAAGTGATCCGACGATAACAACCACCGAGCAACAACTGACGAGGGCGGCAAAATGCAGTCCCTTTTTACACCATACTCCCCGTGAGGGGGTGGGGTAGTACAGTATTACTACCCACAGGGGGCGCTCCTACTACAGTATGAATCAGTGTAACATCACGGCGTACTTTCTTGCCTTATCCTGTCCTTACCTTCTACCTCCTCATCATCATCTGCTTTCCTAAGAACGTTCATTCGTTTGAGAGAAATCATGTTTTGGTTTTTAATGTCTTTGCATAATTTTGCTTCAATTTAGAGGTGAGTTTCTGTCCATATTTTGCATGATTTGTGTCACGATACGATTGTGAAAAGCGTTCAAACACCTGTTTGTCATTGATGCACAAACTCACCCTAGTTACTCAGTAACCAAAATCCTTGCATCTGAGTCTCCAAAGTCGAATAGAAGTTACGTTTTAACACTTTTCGTGTTTACAAACTTGGCAGGTAACATCCCTAGGGGGATAAGATCTCCATTTGTTCAAATGGGCACCATGCCCCACCTGGGGCCCCCAGGAGGCCCAAATCCCCCAACATTAAGGAATCTAAAAATCTTCTTCTCTAGCACCAGAAGTGATAGAGCAAAGTTACTATGAGTTAGTACATTGATGACTACAATTTCAAGTTTGTTCATGGCGGAATCAGGGGTACCCCTCTTGAGACCCAGGGGAGGGGGTGGGGAGGGGTCCTTATGTGGCCTATAAAATTGTACATTTTCATCTTCTTCTTGAGAACCCCATTGCCGATGTTCACCAAATTCTGCAGGTAGCATCCCTTATAGGGGGATAGGACCTTAATATGTTCAAATGGGTAATATGCCTCATCTGGGGGCCCCCAGTGGGGCCCAACCCACCCCCATTAAAAGGTCTTTAAAGATTTTCTCTAGAAACTCTGATTATTAATGTCAACGTCAAATATCCATGTATTAATACTGAGCGAAACTCAATTAAAATGAGCTTATTGATGACAGCGAAATTGCAACGATTATTCATTGATGCGGAAAGATAGAAACAGAGCAGGTGGAGGTGTGGCAGCATAATATATGTACGAAGTGATATAGATTATAAACTGAGAAATGATTTAATGAATGGAGATTTGGAAATGTTAGTGATTGAAATAAAGCCCGTAAACGTGAAGTCATATTCTATTGTTTCATGGTACTGACCGCCTAACGCGAATTTGAAGGTTTTTAGATCGTTTGAATTGGTATTACAGAGAATAGAAGACCTAACTCGAGAATGTACCAGAAAATAAACCGTGGCAAACAAAGCAGTTACTTGAGTTCACGGAAGGCTTTGGATATGTGCAATTAGTAAATTCGGCGATTAGAGTTGCGGAAAACACCTCGTCAATGACAAATATACTCCAGCTAAAATTGATACTGTTGATATTTTATCCGTGTCTCTGAGTGATCATCATCTTGTACTAGTATACTGTAGCCGGGGTAAAAAGTGTGTCAAAATCAAAGCTGAACACAAATATAGTATTTCTCGAAATTTAAAGAAGGTTGATTATGATTTGCTAAAGGGAGATATATCTGTGGAATCATGGGAACACATCATGAATGAAACTAATGAAGAGGCAGCGTACACTGCATTTGAAAATGTAATACGTCGACATTTGGTGATAGGCAAACACGCTTCCCTTAAGAAAAAAAAAGAGTTAAAAAGAAAGAATCTCCTTGGATTACTGATCAAATCATTTCACTCATTAAGGAAAGGGACATTCAGAAGCGTTTGTCAAAGAAATCAAGCTCACCTGCTGACTGGAAAAACTTCAAGTGTTTACGAAGCAAGGTTACCGCTCAAATTCTAGAGCAAAGAGAGAGTATAATAATTTTATTACCAATAGTATAATTAACAGTAATGGTCAATCTGACAAGAAATGTGAAACTGGTAGAATAACACAAGTAAAAACAGAAGGTGAAGAAATGTTTGGTAAAGAAGAAATAGCTGAATATTTTAATACATATTTCACGAACAGTACGGAAGATGTTCATCATCGTGGTAGAATCTGTAGGAATAAAGTTAATCGTTCGTCACATGAAGAGAGGTAAACACAAATGTATGCGTACGACGTTTCGGCCGCGAATTCTGCTGGCCTTCGTCTAGCAAAGTAGACCGAGCGCTGCAGCGCATGCCTATTTATAGGGCTGGTTATGATTTGCCAGACGAAGGCCAGCAGAATTCGCGGCCGAAACGTCGTACGCATACATTTGTGTTTACCTCGCTTCGTATTTCACAAATGTTGGTAAAACAATTCAAGAAAATGTTGAAAATAGTGTGTATGACTGCAGGGACATGTTGTCCCAAAACATGGACTGTGAAAAATATTTCAGGTTTATAGATATTGAAGAAAATGAAGTACTGAAACATTTACATAATCTTGCTAATTACAAGGCCTGTGGTCTTGACAATGTACCTGCAGTTATCCTGAAGTCCATTGCTGAATATATTTGTAAACCTCTTACTTATATTTTTAATCTGTCGATGCACCAAAATAAGGTTCCGTTGGCATGGAAACGGTCTCGCGTCATGCCCGTATATATACAAGGGTGCGGGTCAAAGATCGCAGGTTAACACTACAGACCAATATCTATTTTCCCAGTGATAGCGAAAATTATGGAAAAACTCATATTTGATCAATTGTACAAATATGTTCAAGAGAAAGGACTTCTGGTAGTGCATCAATGAGGATTTAGACCGAAACACTCAACAATGACGGCCTTAATTAATGTAGCTGAATACTGGCTCAACAAACTTGAACAAGGAATGTTTGTAGGCGTAGTAGCATTAGATTTAAAGAAGGCATTCGACACAGTAGACCATGCTATTCTATTACGTAAGATGCGCCAGTATGGCCTGGCTGATACAGTGGTTGAATGGTTCTGCAGCTACGGATCGCACCTAATGCACAGTTGTCAATGGGGTTCAATCTAGACACTGACAATTAAGCGTGGAATCCCCCAGGGTTCGAATTTAGGTACCTTACTGTTCATTTTGTATATAAATGACTTAATTTTGTGTGTAAAGAATAGAATGGTATCTCTCTACGTAGATAACACATGTTTGTATTACTCTTGTAACAACATAAGATTGGTGACATGTCTAAATGAAGACTTAGATAGACTAAAACTTATTTATAATGCATGGCTGTGTAAAAATAAGTTGGCACTAAATGCCCAAAAATGTGAATTTCGTGGGTCGAGAAGGAGACTAAAGTGCATTTCAGTTCCTCGTGTAAAGATTAAGGACACGGTAATTAATCGGGGTCACGCATATCAGATACCTTGGTGTACACATGTTGAATGATTACAGAAAAAAAAACTGCACAAGAGTTTGTATCTACTGAAAAGATTTAGACCCTTTATCACGCAGCAAATGGCAATGATATTCTATTAAACCATTATTCTGAATCAGATGGATTATTGTAGTCTTACATGGGGGAACATGGCAAAAACATATTGTGAAAAACTGCTGATAATACAATTTAGAGCACTCAGAGTGGTTATGCGGGTTGACTAGACATTTTCAAGTGAAGCCCTATGTCGGTTGATTCAAACAAAGTGTGATGATAGCATTGATAGTCTTTCGGATTGACGCGATAAACAGGTGTTATGCATTATGTATAAGATTGTAAATGAAAACATGCCTTCACATAATTATAAATGAATTATTCATGTATAGACAATATTTGTATGGTTTGAGGAAGACAACCCTCCAGTTAGATGTACCCAAACCAACCACAAATTATTATAACAAATTAAAAAAAAAAAACGCAGTTTTTTTCATATCGTGGTGCCGAAATGTGGAATAGTTTGCCAAGCGATGTTAAACAAAGTGCTTCTTTAGTTGCACTCAAAAGTGCAATAGAAATGTTTTATACAAAGGTAAGATATTTAAGATAATTAATTCCAGTTTTATGATGTGTGTGTGTATTAAGTCTTATGTTTGAACGGTCCTAATCACGCCAACCACAACACACAGTACACAATCAGAATGCCCAGCGTCGCATAGCTCAAAATAGCCAGCTAACATGACGTAATGCGACACAAACCGTAGAGTTACTGCGCAGAACCCATGTAGTTTCGCAAAATTCCCGTCACTTTGAAGGTAAATAACAAAAATGTTTCATTTTTTAGCCCAATCCAATTTAGTATCAAAATCTCCGCTGAAGTTTTGGCTTTCCAATGGTGCAATAAGTTTTGCCGTCCAATTTGTAGAAGGGTCAGGATCTAGCAAAGTCTGGAGACTTACAAAATGCATCAACAAAAAATAGGTCTTTTTTTTTCAAAGCATAAGTTATTTTCTACGTTATATTATTTCTTTTAAACTATCAATATTTATTTGGAAGGGTATCATCTCAATATTTGTCTAAAAATAATGCGATCAGTATACTTGTAGAAGACACAAAGAAGTAATCTCGCAGAGCATGCTGCTTTCTCCCATATTCTCGTGCAACGAGATCTGCGAGACGAAAAATACAAGTTCGCGTTATACACAGCGCGAGCGAACGCTGCCGCTAGGCTGTATACTCAGTAGGGCTCACACGGGTAAATAATTCCCCATAGAGACCTGTGTTAAAATTCAAATTTCAAAGAAAAAAAAAAATATGTGCTTCATCTTCTCTAACCTGGATAAGTGAGCTATACCCTGTCATCCATCAAATTTCCAAGGCAGGTTCTTCGGCTCAAACTCTGTCCAAGGGTCCGCAAAGCCAGACTACGAGTTTTTATTACTCAAAAAACCACCTATTTTCCGTACACGCACCCAATGAAATATAGTCCCTTCAAATTCCATGAGAAAAGCTTTCATCTTCAAACCAAAATGCACTTTGTAGAGGAATTCATACTCAATATCTGAAGCTATTCAGTTTCATGCCAAACTGCATTAATGATTTTTAATTAATTTTTTTCTTTATCTATTTTGGTATATCTTTGGTACGAATTTGTAAAGGGGTCTGGGACATTCCATTTTATTTACAGGTGTGAGCTCTATAGTAGAGGTCATATTTCTTATTTGACTTTTTAACATCATAAATGTGTTTTTGATGATATTTGCCCCTACATCATATGGGAAATTACACATTCAAGGGTTATAAAGCATCTCACAGAGACACTTTTGAAAATGAGGCCCTTTGGAGTTTTTTTCAAAAATAAATCTTGCAGTTTTTATTAGTTTTTTATAAGATGAATACATAGATGCAGGTAGTTATCCTTGATTAAAGGGGTGTCACCATCACCTCATTGCCTACAAAGTACTGTAAAACACTTTCATTTATCAAACAGATTAATTTGACGTATATTTTGAGCTCCTTCAGTGGTAGCCCAAACAAAGAAATATATTAAAATGACACAATCATTCAAAGCTGTGTGATACTGATGACTAGTTTCTACCTAGATCTAGTACCACAAGAACATAATAAGAATACAAATTGTAGTTAAGCAGAGTGGGGGGGGGGGGGTTAGAGGGGGAGGGGTAAGGGGGAGAGGAGAGGGGGTAGGGGAGGGGCGGGATGGATTTGACAGAATAGATCAACATAAACCAGCAGAGCTTGTATGGCATGAATACTTCCCATTGACTTGCGTGCATTGCGTGGATTCTCTATAAAGGGCTCACACGGGTAAATAATTCCCCATAGAGACGTGTGTTAAAATTCAAATTAAAAAAAAAAAAAAAATCTGTAAAAGAGCTGGGAGAAATGACTGGTGTAAAACCACCTATTTTCCGTACACGCACCCAATGAAATATAGTCCCTTCAAATTCCATGAGAAAAGCTTTCACCTTCAAACCAAAATGCAGTTTGTGGAGGAATTCATACTCAATATCTGCAGCTATTCAGTTTTATGCCAATCTGCATTAATGATTTTTAATCAATTTTTTTCTTCATTTATTTTGATATCTTTGGTACGCATTTGTGAAGGGGTCTGGGACATTCCATTTTATTTACAGGTGTGAGCCCAGTATATGTGTGGAAATAAAGTGGCCGTTGGGGGCGGTCTTCAATATCCCGTCGCTCGTTGCAAAAAGAATTTGGAAAAACGAATATCGAACCGATATCATAATACTATCCTATTTTCCATTTTCTGTTTTTTGAAATGTGAAGGAAATGGGATTTCGAGTCATTTTTCGACATTTCATCATGACGAAGCACGGAAAAGAGAATTTCAGACAAAATCTGTAATTCTATTTTTTGTTTTCAGTCGACATTGAGATATGTGTATTGACATCTGGCTCATTTGCCCTTTAGAATAGGCGACGGGGAACTGGATTTCCACGCAATTTTCGATTTTTCGTCACCAGTTTTCGACGGGTCACTGAATGGTATTTTAATACCCTGATTGTACTTTAAAGGGATCGTACAGTTTTGGTCGAGACCTAATTTCAGGTTTCTAACATTTTTTGGTGAGATGAGAAACCTCATATGAAATATGAAAGAGCATGTAATTCTATGAGGAATTCAATCTATTTGATGAAAATTGGTTTTGAAATGGCTGAGATATCCAAAAAAGAGCGATTCTCATAAAGTGTGGGACCCACACTTTATTACGATCCCTTTGTTTTACTTTGTTATTGGATGTTTCAGTCATTCCAAACCCGATTTTCATCAAATAAACTTTGAAATCCTCTTTAAATGGTATGCCCTGTACTATCAAATCATAAGTGCTTTCTTGGTATCTCGCAAAAAGTTAAAAGCCCAATTCTCATCTCCACCAATACTGTACCATCCCTTTAATAGGGTAAAGTGGGGTAACTGGAACACTGGGGTAAGTGGAACACTTGAAGGATTATGGGTAAGTACATTGTTTAGGAGAAGGCATTAGTGGAGTAAAAGTTTTCTTACGAACAAACAATTACGTAGAAACAAAATGGATGCCTTCATTGTGACAAAAATTAGAATTATCAGAGATAAAATCGTCAACAAGAGACCCGCGGGTCTAGCGCTTACCTGAGTATCGCAAGTTCACCTTTCACGCAGTCACTAATCTACTAAATTATTCACAGCTCTACTAAAATTTGACCTGGCATTCTCAAGTAGAAGATGAAAATGTACAATAAGGGCCCAAATTTTTTAAGATTCCTTAATTTGGGGGGGGGGGATTGGGGCACCCTGGGGCCCTCTGGGTGGGGCATGGTGCCTATTTTGATAAATTGAGATCCTGACCCCCTAGGGATGCAGGCTACCTGCCAAGTTTGACGAAAATCCATCATGAGGTTTTCAGGAAGAAGATGAAAATGTACAATTCAGGCCCCCATTTGGACCTTCCCAACACACCCCCCCCCCCCCTGCCCCCATGAGGGGCACCCCTGGATCTGCTATGAACAAACTTGAAACTACAGTCATTAATGTACTCACTCATAGTATTATCTTAGCTCTATAACTTCTGAGTCTACAGAAGATTTTTAAAGATTCCTTCATTTTGGGGGGTTTGGGGCCCCCTGGGGGCCCCTTAATTGGGTGGGGCATGGTACCCATTTTAAGAAATTGAGATTCTAAACCCCTAGGGATGCTACCTGCCAAGTTTGGTGAAAATGGGTTATGGGGTTCTCAAGAAGAAGATGAAAATGTACAATTTAGGCCCCATTAGGACCCCTCCCCACCCCCCCCCCCCCTGGGTCCCAAGGGGGGGGGGAGCACCCCTGATTCTGCCATGAACAAACTTGAAACTACAGTCATCAATGTACTCTAACTCATAGTATTAACTTAGCTCTATCACTTCTGGTTCTAGAGAAGGAGATTTTTACAGATTCCTTAATTTGGGGGGTTTTGGCCCTGGGGGCCCCCTGGGTGGAGCATGGTGCCCATTTTAACAAATTGCGTTCTTAACCCCCTAGGGATGCTACCTGCCAAGTTTGATGAAAATCGGACGACGCACGACGCACGACGGGCGCCGGACGAAGGGCGATCGCAATAGCTCACTTGAGCCTTTGGCTCAGGTGAGCTAAAAATCCTCAACATCCCACAGCCTCACTCCAAGATGTTGCGTCGTAACTATTTTATAAACAACAGTGGATAAAACGTGGTAGCAAGGGAGCCGGAAGCGGGGGGGGGGGGCACTTGTCCCCCCCCCCCCCCAACAAAATGTTGGGGGGGGGGGGCAAAACGAGTTTTTGCCCCCCCCCAAAAAAAAAAAAGTGCCCCCTGTAACAAATAGTTAATCACTGATTTAAAGACCAAAATGAACAATAAAGGCATATTTCTTGTTTAAATGTTGTAATTTCATAACTGAAAATGCAAAAATTTTCGCCCCTAACAGGGCGAAAATTATAATACACTAACAACATTATTGTATCTATACACTAACAGTAACTTATGAGTAAATTTAGTGTATAGATGGTAGCCTCGTGTCCTCGAGTGTGCCCGCTGAAATATACCTTAAGCAGGGCTCCACACTAACTTTTATTTTTGGTGGCCCAAAGGCAAACATCCGACCTTTTTGGGTGGCCCGATCAGGCCACCAAATTCTTCATTTCTGAAATTTTGGTGGCCCGACGTGCGTTTTTGGTGGCCCCGGGCCACCGGGCCACTGTTAGTGTCGAGCCCTGCCTTTAGTAAACCTTACATTTTTCATTTTCTTCTCTGCTTTCTAGCAGTATAAGAATATTTTTTTTATTGTTCGAACGATGCGATCACGTTTAAGCTTTTAATGAGTACATTTCAGATAAATTGCAAAGTGAAAGTGGCTCGCTCGTTCTGCCCGTACTTATAGTAAAATGAAAAGTTTTCGTAAGTTATTATCACATAGTCCTTCGCAGTGATTTCTTTAACTATGTTTAATTCCTCAGAAATTTAATTTGAAATGCTCTATAAAACCGACTTTTATACTCTGTTTTTACAAAAAGTCCCTACCCTGGGAGGGGGTACCCCCCTCCCACACCCTCCCCCGCTCGGTCGCTTCGCTCCCTCGACGAGGATCTCACACCATCACATAATATACCCCTGTATGTTAAGATCATAGTCCTTCCAACTGATTTTTTTCAATATGTTAATTCCCTAGAAATTTGCTTTTAAATGTTCTATAAACGCAACTTTTATACTCTGTTTTTACAAAAAGTCCCTACCGTGGGAGAGGGTATCCCCCCTCCCACACCCTCTCCCCGCTCGGTCGCTTCGCTCCCTCGCCGAGGATCTCGCACCATCACATTTATTGATGTACTCCCGTATGTTATTATCATATAGTCCTTCGCAGTGATTTCTTTAACTATGTTTAATTCCTCAGAAATTTAATTAAAAATGCTCTATAAAAGCGACTTTTATACTCTGTTTTTACAAAAAGTCCCTACCTCCCACACCCTCGCCGAGGATCTCACACCATCATATTATTATGTACTCCCTTATGTAATAATCATAGTCCTTCGCACTGATTATTTTTCACTATGAAATTTGCTTTTAAATGGTCTATAAACGCGACTTTTGTACCCTGTTTTACAAAAGCTCCCTATGTGTGTGTGTGTGTGTGTGTGGTGGGGGGGGGGGTTATCCCCCTTTCCACACCCCCCCCCCCCCCGCTCGCTCGCTTCGCTCCCGCGCAGAGGATCTCACATCGTCACATAAAAATGTGCCCCCGTTGAGATTTTGCCACCCAAAAACCAGAAGTGTTCCGGCGCGCTTGCGTGGTAGTGTTTGGTGTCCTGTTTGATTAAAAAAGCGTATTTTTGTGTCGTGATTGAAAGATTGTACAACAGGTAACTAGACGTTCAACAAAACGTAAGTAGATGTATTCTTTCTTTATCTTTTAGTTTAATATCGGGCATTTTCTCCTCAGATTAAGTATTGATCGACGGCGTGTTGAGAGCGACGTCATCATCGAGGTGATAGAGCTTCCTGTCAGTGCTTTGTTTTATTCAGACTCATTTTCGGCTTATTATTTCTTCAAAATATTTCATTGACAAGTTTACAGGTCGGAAAACTCCTGAAAAGAATCGTTTTAGTCTTTAGAAGATTATTTCTTAAGTAAAAAATTATAATTTTGTGGACTAAATTACTCATAGAAATTGCATCTTGTGCCCTGTATAAGACCATGACGTCAGGGCGGTAAATTTGAAAATCGAAATGATGCACACGCTACTGAAAATTGGTTTTAAAATTATTTATCGTGTTTATGGTGCTACTTTTTTTCACCAAAACTTCTTGCAGGGAACTATTTATTTAATCAACTGTCAAAATTAGGGGAGAAAATGTCAAATTCCATCAACTGCAGCATTAAAGCATTTGCTGTTCCACTAACCCCATGGAGTAAAGGGGTAAGTGGAACGCATGTATTAATGAATGGACGGCTTGGTGACTTTGTCAGTTCTGCGTACTTTCACCCTTCTCATTTTGTGTAGACAATCCTATGCGTACAGTGCTGTTCCACTTACCCCAGTACGTCAATGGAGTAGTCATGACTAAAGTGTAATCTTGAACTTAATTATGAATAATATCTACCCAAAACAATATCACATATTTGTATTGTGTTAATGGTCAAACTGTGATGCTTGAATATTTCTTGGCGCGTTTTATTTTTTTTTTTTGTGATTTACGAATAAAGGCTTAAGTGTTCCACTTACCCCACTTTACTCTACCCTGATTTCTTCCCCGCTTTTTGACGGTATTACATTGTAGGGTTGTATTATGGTAGTGATGTACCAGCGTTAGTTACGTAACAACATAGAGGGTTCAATGACAAGTGCATATACTATAATAATGTGTATATGTGCTCATTCACATCCATGTCCACGGAAGATAGATAATCAAACGGGTAACGTTTAACAGCAAGACGGAAAGTTCGGCAGTGTATTATAGTCATAACATTGCGGGCATGTACATATGTTGCGTAACGAGTTTGTCCGAGAACGGTCCACACACTGATATAATTCATGTAGTATACTTGCGTGCGTTTGAAGGCGGGTAACAGAGTCCTGCTGAGAAGTCTCATATACTCAGAAGACGAAAAGCTGGCTCCACCAGATTTCAATGTTCTCATAATCTTCGACTGATATTGTCCATGATGAAGATCACCAAAATGTAAAAAACGGATGTCCACTCAAAAAGAAGAAGTTTACCGATGCATTTTCAGGATCAGCTCTGGACAGAAAAATCCAGATCAGACATGTAGTCTGACAGTTGCCAGTATGGAGAATTCGATAACAATGCTTTAATTATGATTATGACGATGAAGAGTCTGTAACATGTGGCAAGTGCGACCAAGTCATTGACTGCAAGCCAGGTCAAAGTAGCCCAGATGCAGTTGTATGTGATATATGAATGTCTGTCATACCACCAGTCCTGCGTGGGGTCTCTCCCGATGATTTGTTTGCTATCTTGAATAAATATGGCATGCAAGGCTCCCATGATATACCATGACATTGTAAGACATGTAAAAGGTACGCCAAAGCACTACTTGAGGAATGGTCGATCTGCGTAAACGACGTAACCTCGAAACTGAAGTCAAACAAATCAGAGACAGACTGAGAGCTATCGAAACTAACAGTGAAAATGCTACCCCTGCTGCTGAAAGTCAAGACTTGCACAGAACATTTAGAGAAGTCTTGGAACAAGAAAAAAGACAGCTCAATGTTGTAGTAAGCAGCCTACCTGAAGTCACGAACACTAACACTCCACGTACAACAGTGAAAGCAGTGAAGGATTTGTTTCAAACCAAGCTCAAGGTGAATCCAAATGACATTGATGCTCTATAGAGCTGACAAAATCCCAACTGAAAAGAGGAATTTTGTGAAAGTCCAGATGAAGAGCAAAGCAGCAAGGAAAATGGCGCTATTCAATGCCAAGAACCTACATGATGATCCAGTGTACAAGGATGTCTACCTCAAACCAGACCTCACTAATGAACAGAGAAAGAGAGAGGCAGATTTGCGGTAAGAATTGAGGCATCGCAAAGAGCAATGGAGAAAAAACGTGCAAATTGTGAGGGGGAAGATAGTCCAGGCCAGACCTTCCCCCTCGCTGGAGAAATAACTACCACTACGTGCCCCATTAGTACAATGCATGATGTAAATAGAGCACCTATGCACCAGTTTATGCAACAGACAGAACATGAGGGACAAGTGATGATACTGCACAGTTTCAGGAGGGAAACTTTTTTAGCTTCAGTGGTCAAGGAACTGGAATGGAAAAACACCAACAAGCGGACCTCACTGAAGACGTACAAGCAAGATGGGCTAAGTACTCACACCAGAACGACTGTCATAAAGGACCTAGATATATCAGCAACCAATCAGCAGACCCACCAACTAAGCCATGGAAGGAGACTTCCTCGAGCAAAAGCAAGAAACTCACGTGTGCATTCGCCAATGCACAAAGTTTAATTAACAAAATATATGATTTACAGTGTTACGTTGATGAAGAGGCGCCAGATGTAATAGGTATAGTGGAGACATGGCTTAACAGTGATGTAAGCAAGTTAAGCAACGCTGAAGTACACATCCCAGGATACCAAGTTACTCGCCGTGATAGAATCAGCAAGGCTCATGGAGGTGTAATTATGTATACAAGAGACAATATAGAGGTACACCCACGAGATGGCGATCTAGTACTGGCTGAATACGAAGATGCGTTATGGTGTGACATCTTTTGCCAAGGAACCGAACTTAACATTCTACTTTGTATGAGATATAGAAGTCCCAACAATACAGACAATCAAACCGACAGCCTAAACAGAATATTCCTGAAGTTAGGCGATGAGCAAAACGATGTCATGATTATTGACGATTTCATCTACAGAGAAATATCAACTGGGAAACCGCACAAGCTAGGTCAGGTAGAGCAGATGCCTTCCTTGATGTTATAAAGGACAACCTGTGGACCTAACATGTGATACAACCTACGAGAGAAGACTCTCTACTTAACCTGGTCATCACCTCTAAGCCTGGCGTAATTGACGAAGTGATAATTGAGGCGCAATCGTGATCCAGCGAACATTGTATGTTGAGATGGGACCTGAATTACCTAATTGTGCCTGAGGAATCAGTGCTGAAGAGAGATTACAAGAAAGCCAACTTCGACATTAGAGCGAATCTATCCAAGAAGAAATGGAATGAGGAATTCAGAGACTGCCCAGTTGACCAACCATGGATATCCTCAAGAGAGGAAATTCAATTTCTCATACAGAGGAACGTACCCATTAAGCAGGAAACCAAGACGAAAAGGAGAGCGATCTGGCTAACAAGAAGAGCTCAGAAAGCGTGCGCCGCTAACAGAGAGCTTGGAGAAAGTACAACAGGCTAAAACCATCAAAAGCAAAGAACACTACAGAAAGTGCAAAAAGGAAGCCAAATATGAAGTGAGAATTGCCAAATGTGACTTTGAAAGGAAACTTGCCGAAAACATAAAAGAAGACTCCAAAAGTTTTTATGCGTATGTGAGATCCAAGCAAAAGGTAAAAGACACCATTGGCCCTCTGAAAAATATCTCTGATGATACTATCCCACCTGGACAGGAAACTGCTAACACCCTTAATAAGTTCTTTGCATCATTGTTTACAGTGGAAGGAGATGAAACACCTGAGCTTGAACAAATATACATTGGATCTGAGAATGAAAAATTAGCAGACCTGGTTGTTACAGAAGACGATATAAAGAAAAACTTAAAGGAGCTTGATCCGTCAAAATCTGCAGGACCCGATGGTATCCACCCATGTATACTGAAATCTCTAGCAGATGAACTGAGTGAACCAATTGCCAGGATCTGCAACAAGTCTCTCTCGAAGGAGTAGTACCTGAAGACTGGAGGGTCGGCCATATCATACCCATCTTCAAGAAGGGATCAAGGTCAGATCCTGGAAACTACAAACCTATAAATCTTACTTCTGTGATTGGCAAAGTCTTTGAAAACATCATTAAGAAGCATATCACATAGCACCTTGAACAGCATAATCTGATCAACAGTACACAACATGGGTTTAGGGAGTGGAAATCTTGCCTAACCTTCTCGAACACCTCGAAGTTCTAACTAGACTCGTAGATGAAGGAATCCCAGAAGACGTGGTATACTTAGACCTAGCCAAAGCCTTTGACACGGTACCACACAACATACTAATTGCCAAGATTAAAGCCCACGGGATTGATGCAAATGTGCTAGACTGGATTAAGTCGTGGTTAGCTAGAAGCAAACAGAATGTTACTACGCAAGGAGCACAGTCGGACTGAGAAAATGTAACAAGTTCCGTCGTTCAAGGCTCAGTGTTGGGACTTCTCTGCTTCCTCAGCATACATGAACGATATAGAACATGGTATGGGTGACAACTCATTCATTAGTAAGTTTGCAGACGACACTAAGTTAGCACATATCCTGTAGGAACAGAAAAAGGCATCAAGGACATACAAAAAGACATAGACAATCTCTAACTACTCGTGGGCTGGAAAGTGGCAGATGAGGTATAATGCTGACAAGTATGGAGTGATGCATGTGGGATACCATAACCAACATCACACCTACCACATGGGGAATTCCACTCTACGACAAACACCAAAGGAAAAAACCTTGGGGTACTGATACACCAATCCCTCAAAGTTTCAACCCAGTGTGCAACAGCTGCTAAGAAAGCCAACAAAGTCTTGGGAATGATCAGAAGAAACTTTTAATACAGAAGTCGAGATGTTATCCTAAAACTCTATGCCACTTGTCAGACCACACTTGGATTATTGTATGCAGGCCTGGTGTCCATATTTAGAAAAAGACAAGAAAATACTGCAGAAAGTGCAGGCCAGGGCCACCAAACTCATCCCCAACCTAAAGGACTACCTGATGAAATCAGACTCAGAAGACTCAATCTTACAACTCTGAAAGACAAAGAGAAGAGGGGTGACCTTATTCAGGCGTACCGCATCATTTTGTCTGCTGCACAGATAGGCAACATCGACCCAAATTCCATCTTCCAAATAGAAACATAAATATCAAGGTACTTGAGGACATTCCCAGAAACTTGCCGAGACATGCTCCAGACTGGACATAAGAAAACACTTCTTCAGCCAACGAGTGGTAGATAGCTGGGACAAACTCCCAGAAGATGTCATCCAATCACAGACACTCCTCACCTTGAAAAAGAAATTGTCCAAATGGGTTATTAATGGGCTACGAAGCTCCCTAAACCCTTCCACACTTGCAATCTATCTTCGTGAAGATGGAGGTGTGGCACTTCAAAGTAAATTCAAGGTAAATGTTCTTTCACCCTTGTTTTATAACCACATTTTCATCATCTTATTTCATTCACACACACACACACACACACACACACTTTTTTGTCAATCTTTTGTTTTTCTTTCTTTTTCTTACAAACAATATATACAAATTATTCAATTGCAAAATGATACAAATTTATTATAACACAAATTCCACATTGTCAATATTACGAATGAAAAGGGAAAATGTATATAAAACAAAACACACTCGCCTTTTTTTCCGTAACCAAGCGAGAGATTATCTCATGAATAATCAGCGCACCTGCCATGTGTAGGTTATGCAAGCACATGAAATCATGTGCTTTTTTTTTTCATGTGCATTCATTTTACACGTTACCATGAATTTAGACTAGCAGTGCCCAGGGTAATCCGTCATGAATTGTTAATATAAAGTATTCATGTGCCTTGGAGCAAGAGTCCAGAAGCATAGTCAGTAGAGCTCTGAAAAGGTGTATTCAGTGACGTATCTAGGGGGGCAAGGGGGGCACGTGCCTCGGGCGTCACTCCTTGGGGGCGCCAAAGACGAAAAAAAAAGGAAGAAAAAAAAAAACTCGCTCGGACAGGGGTGGGGAGAATGGGGGGGGGGAGGCAGAAAACCAAATCAAACAAGATTAAAACAAAACATGATGGCGCGGACAAAATGACAATGTTTACCGTGTTCACACAAGAATTCCATGTTTTGTAAGCTGAAATACAATCATTTTCGGCTCGCTCTCTGTGCTCGCTCGCCAAACTTTATCAAAAAAAAAAAAAAAAGATAAGAACAAAACGTGATGATGACGCGGACAAAATGACAATGTCTATTGTGTTCACACATATCATTTTATATTTAGCAGGCAAAATGTTACAGGGAGAAGCGGCTGCAATTTCTTTCGTTCTGAAGCGATCGCCGATTGGATCAAAAGAGAGCGCGAACGGTTTCGAACATGGGGGGGGGGCGCAAATAAAACCCAAATCAAACAAGATAAGAACAAAACATGATGACGCGGAAATATACAAATTTCGGCTCACTCGCTCGTATTAATTTAGAGTATTTTTTCAAGTCCTCAGTTTGTTGGTATAAATCGTTATCTATAAGGCCGTCACTATATCTTGATTAGAATTGTGAGATTTAATAAGCAAAAATGACAAGAATTCCATGTTTTGCAAATTGAAATGCAAAAATTTTCGGCTCGCTCGCTGCGCTCGCTCGCCAAAATAAAAAAAAAGGAAAAGTAGAAATTACGTGGTGCGTAATATATGTCCCCGCCGGAAGTTTAAATCTTTGGACTGGCATCAATGAGTTCGTTGCAGCTATAGATATATATGAAGAGTTTGTTTGCAAAAACCGATAAGTCCATATTTGCTAAATGGAGATATTTGCGATTAAAGGTCAAGAAATATAGAGAGAATAATAAGAAAAAAATTACTTCTTTTAACCATTACTTCAAAAATATACCTTTATACGTAGTGACCAATATATCATTTAAAAGGTATTATTTTATACTTCATGACAAAGACCGTACTTCAAAATCTTCAAAAATGGACTTATCGGTTTTTGCAAACAAACTCTTCATATATTATTTAAGTAGTAGTTTGTTATTGAAGCCCTCACCTAGTGCCATCACATAAAGCAAACGGAATCGAAATCGGGTTAGAAATGGCGAAGGAGTAGCATTTTGTAGCCAATGTACAATAAGGTCAAAAGTCAAGGTCAAAGGTCAAAGAAGTCAAAGGTCAAAATTCTGTGTAGAAGTTTTGAAGCCCTCACCTAGTGCCATCACATAAGGCAAACAGAATCGAAATCGGGTTAGAAATGGCGAAGGAGTAGCATTTTGTAGCAAAATGTACAATATATGTAAAAAATCAAGGCCAAAGGTCAAAGAAGTCAAAGGTCAAAATTCTGTGTAGAGGTTTTGAAGCCCTCACCTAGTGCCATCGCATAAAGCAAACGGAATCGAAATCGGGTTAGAAATGGCGAAGGAGTAGCATTTTGTAGCAAAATGTACAATACAGGTCAAAAATCAAGGTCAAAGGTCAAAGAAGTTAAAGGTCAAAATTCTGTGTAGAAGTTTTGAAGCCCTCACCTAGTGCCATCACATAAAGCAAACGGAATCGAAATCGGGTTAGAAATGACGAAGGAGTAGCATTTTGTAGCAAAATATACAATATAGGTCAAAGGTCAAGGTCAAAGGTCACAACTGAAATTCTGTGTAGAAGTTTCAAAGCTCCCATGTAGTGCTATCATATAAAGCAAACAGAATCAAAATTGGCCCATAAATGACAGAGAAGTAGCAAATTGAATATTTTGATCACACACGGACGCACACACGGACACACACACACACACACACACGGACACACACACGTACGGAGCCCGTTTCATAGTCCCCTGCTCGAACTCGTTCGGCGGGGACAAAAAGACAAGATAAGAACAAAACGTGATGATGACGCGGACAAAATGACAATGTCTATTGTGTTCACACATGTCATTTTATATTAGCAGGCAAAAAAGCAGGGAGCAGCGGCTGCAATTTCTATTGTTCTGATACGATCGCCGATTGGATCAAACGAGGGCGCCAACGGTTTCGAACATTGGGGGCGAAAAAAAAATCAAAGAAGATAAGAACAACACGTAATGATGACGCGGAAATATACAAATTTCGGCTCACTCGCTCATACTAATTTAGAGTATTTTTTCAATTCCTCAGGTTGTTGGTATAAATCGTTATCTATAGGGCCGTCATTATATCTTGATTAGAATTTTAAGATGTAATAAGCAAAAAATGACAAGAATTCCATGTTTTGTAAGTTGAAATACAAAATTTTTCGGCTCGCTCGCTGAGTTTTCTCAATAAAGCCTAAAATATAAGGAGATATCAGTATTTTCCCATTCACCATAACTGTAGACTGTAGTCTGGGAACATTTTTTTATAACTATTGTTAACATTTTCAAAATATTCGATTACATGGATTACAAATTTTACAGTGGTTGTTTCTATCCCTAACTCACAATTTAGAACTATCTTGAAGCACTAATGCATTGTTTTTGTTTCATCTGCAAATGGTAAATTATGCCTTTAAGGATCAAAAGCGGGAAATGTTTTTTGTAACACCTAATAGTATTCGAATTGTGAAAGTAACGCCAAACGATTATATCAGCAACAACAACATGAAGGACTTGAAAATACACAATGGTCCCACATTTCACTGGTTAGATGGAAGAAGGGCGAGGAGACTACATGCATGTAGTTCTCATAGTACGCAAAGAAGGATAATTCGAACATAACAGAGAAACGTTTCTATAACAAAGAAAAGAGCAAAAGCTACTACAAGTTAAAGGGTATGGAAGGCAGATTTGAAACAATCAACATTCGACATATTCTGTAGAGTATCGGATGCGAGACAATTACTGATTCCATCTGTGCAAACTACCGATCTCCCATGATTTCTTAATTTTTGGAGCAACAAATAATTCCTTCACTATGCAAATTTGATCAATCGTGAGAGCTACAGCTGCAATGGCCTGATTAAGTGAACAGCATTACACGAGAGAATAAAGAATAAGCATAGATGTCACAAGGAAGTTTCTAGCACGATAATTCTATTCATATAAAGATAGGCCATCCATTTATTATAGGGCAATTCCACGATAAAGTGGAAATGACCATCAAATTTTCAAAATAGTCGAATCTCATTCATTTTGGTATCAAATGAAAGCTTAAAGACTGAATTTTTCATAGCTATGATGTTAGAAAATTACATAATTAACTTTGCTAAATACGCGCATAAAATCAGCCTAATTAAATTTGAGTTAAATATCTGAAAAAAAATATAATGAAGTTAAATGGATGTAGCATGAGAACATGAGAAAGGAGGTAAAAACTTTGCCTTTGTTTTCAGAGTTTTTTGGGTTGAACATCATTACAAATTCGTCGAAGTGCAAGATTTTCTATGTGCTATGCTTCAGCGAACATCGCAAATACCATTATCAATAATGTCACGGTGTTACAGTAAAAACTTATGTTTTTAGGATTGTTTGAAAATTACAAACACAAAAGAAATTATTTTGATGGCCCAAATCATGATCACATATAGCTACCATATACAAGTCCTAAAATGATGGTAACTCATTTTGTTAATTAAAGCTGATTAAAATGTGTCACGGTGTTACAGTAACTGCAACACCGTGACTGTAACACCGTGACTTGCATTGCCATAACACAGGACACACAACAGATTATGCCAACAACTCACTGTTGAAGTGACCATTGGATTTCTCTGTCACAATTATTTTAAAGATAGAGGTTTTTGAAGTCCATTGTTCATGACAGATGGGTCAAGCTATATCCACAAAGATTATCTACTTGTTGCCAGCATCATTCAATTTTAACCATGTCTGTGCCAAAAATCTAGAACTGTGTTTACAATGCCGTGGGGTTTGATGTGCCAATCAACACTCAGAGCACATGGAGGGTTAAAATGGCAGCAGTCCACTCACAGTGTGCAACCTACCAGATTTAACTAGAGCAAACATTTCTGAAGGTTTTGAACTTTTAATTAAGGCAACAGTTTCAGTTGAGTTAATACCCTTTGTTTAATATTTTTATCATAATCAACCCTTTTTATCACATGGTTTGATTCTTCTTTTGAAGACTCGAATAGCAGGAAAAAAAGAAATTGTCCACAATGCTTTCTTTCCCCTGCAAACTGCAATTATAGCTACACTGTTGACTTTGTATTTTCTAGCACATCCAAATGCCAAACGTTCTGACAAAAAAAAAGGGGGGGGCAGGAGACATAATACATGTAGTCATTGCTACACACAGTGTTGTATGCAATCATCAGAGTTTGGTCCATTTATTATCTTTTTTTTTAATTGTAAAAAGTGTTCTGTCTTTCAAGAACAAGTTGATGTTGCATTTTGCCATAGATTCCTTTAAAAAAAAAAATCTTTTGAACAGCTGCTATCGTCTAATGGTGAACGCCATGGACTGACAATTTGCATGCAAACTGATGTTAGTATTCAAAAGGTGTCATGGACTGGTCATTTGTCATACTCTGTGCATTACTAGTAATCATGCATTTCAGTGTGTTCCTTAACATGATAAAGGGTCTGAAGTCTTGCTGCAGCTTCCCTGGTATCCTAAGAATTACTTAGGGCATACTGAAGCTAAGATCAATGTGTCCACCAAAAGTTAATCTCACTGGAAAACTACTTTCCTGTGCATGGTGCTGTGCGCAATCTCACAAGTTTCACCATAAAAAGAGCCGCACTCACTGTAATTTATGTGTATGAATGAGAATTTGCATTATTATCATTTTTATATATATTCTTTTTTCCAGTACATCTTAGAAAAAGAAGAATAAGTGTGGTACATTCTATACCACACAAGTTGCTTAAATTGATTTTTTCATTGTTACTGATGTTGCTAAGTGGGTTCACCTGGCTTCGTGACCAAAGGTATTAAAATCAAAGTTTCAAATTTGTATGTCATCTTTAAATATACAAATAGGGCTTTTAAAGAGTAGTTGTAAACCCTAAAAGTTCACTCAGAAATATTCAACAAGCTTTCAATGATGATAGAGGGAATCATGTCTCAAAACATAAAGGATATTTTACTGAAAGAGCAGTGTTCCTGACTGTAACTTGTACAAACGTAGATGACATGTCACGGCGTTACAGTGCTTAGTTTTTCTTTGATTGATTGATTGATTGATTTTATTTCTGCCTTTTTCCAAATCACACATAACAAAAGAATACACATATTTAGAAATTAACGTTACACGACATTTAAGCAAGCATATACTGTCTTGCAAATTAATTCAAGGTACATATACACACTATAAACATGACAGTATTCGATGTATAAGACGTGTAGCATATCATTCACAAAAAAAAAAAAAAAGTTCGGAGGCGAATCGTTAAATTGACACTTGTAGAGTATGTAAATAATAATGGATTATTCATTCGGAGTATATCACGTCGTTTCATTAAACGAATTTTTAGAAAAAAAGAATATAACAGAGGGGATTTGAATAAATTGATTTTTAAAATTCAATATTTTTTGGTTATTATAATAACAGAAAAGCAGGAGACCGCGATCATAAGCAGCAGCTTGACATGGATCGAGGCCTCGGGGTAAAATTCGAGACTTAAAATCGATTTACATATCTGTATAACGGACGTGTCTACAAAAAATAGAATCAATAGTCAAATCCAAAATATTGTAATAATTTATGAAATCAAAAGTAAAGGGGGAATTCCAAATAGTTTTCGTTTATTTGTTATCAACAGGCATTTTTTACCATAATACTGTGCTGAGGTGAGTGCTGTGCTGTGCTGTGCTGTGCTGAGCTGTGCATGCGATGAAATACAATTTTGTTAATTTAATGTTTGGGTACATATACCTGATTAAATTGGTTCTGGTTTATTCTTTGTGTCACATGTATGTCTTCTACATACTTCTGTACACAATATCAACAATTTTGATGCGCAGCAAAGTACTAAAACTAATACTATATCAATATAAACTGTTTGTGAGTAAACGTAAAACAACCCAAAACTTCTTATCACTCGTATATCATTACATTTCGATAAAAGATATTTTTTCATAAGTGCCTTAAAAGAATGTAATTTGGTGGTTGTCTTAATTTGCTCGGGGAGATTATTCCAAATGTCAGGTCCATGATGTCTAATTGACTTGTGAGCTATCATTAACTTGGGATTGAGGAGGTGATAATCTTTAGAATGTCGAGTTGGGTAAGCGTGGACGTTGGAGTTCACAGTGAATAGGTTGTGGAACGAGGAAGGGAGGGTGTTGGATATGTACAGTATTTGTACATGAATATTGCGCTTTGTAATGTATGAATATCATGGATTTTCAAAGTTTTCAATTTAAAAAATAATGGTTCAGAATTTGCAAGATAATGTGAGTTGGTACAAATGCGGAGTGCTCTTTTTTGGAGAAGATGAACTGATTGAATTTTTGTCTTGTTAGAATTTGCCCATACCATATTTCAGTATGTGATGTATGGTAAAATCAGTGCATTATATAAAATAAAAAGAGACTTTTCTATCAAAAAATCTTTCAGTTTGAACAATATGTTTCTTGATACAATATTACTTATATTATTTACATGTTCATTCCAGGTAAGATTAGCGTCAATAATTACACCAAGAAATTTAGTAGACTTTTTTTCTACAAGGGGTAACCCATCAATATATAAATTACATTCAATACCAGAAGAATGAACGTTTTTGAAATGTATAAAATTAGTTTTATCAAGATTTAAAGATAATTTATTGCATTTGAACCAGGGAGAAACTTTACCTAATTCAAAATTAAGTGTGTGGATAAGTATCTGTGGATCTTTATGTGAATAAAAAATATTTGTATCATCTGCAAACAAAATGTAAGTTAATATTGGTGAAACATTGGTGAAACCTAAGATAGACCCTTGTGGTACTCCACAATTGATTTTTAACCTCCTGGAGGAACATGAATCAAATTCAACATATTGCTCACGGTTAGATAAATAATCGGTGAACCATAGAAGAGGTATT
The DNA here is from genome assembly GCF_964275005.1 of Diadema setosum. Lineage (NCBI taxonomy): Eukaryota > Metazoa > Echinodermata > Echinoidea > Diadematoida > Diadematidae > Diadema > Diadema setosum. Next base: position 32,918,096 of record NC_092697.1, on the reverse strand, counting down.
CCTCGAACTCCGTAATGTTTTAATTGGTGGATAAGAATTTTGTGATCAATAGTATCAAATGCCTTACTCAGGTCCATAAAAACTCCCAATGTTCCTTATTAATAAAAGCTTCAATTATCTTATCACAAAGTTGAGTAATAGCGTAATCTGTAGAATGGTTTTTTCCTAAATCCAAATTGATTCGGAATAAGAATTTCATTTTTATTTAAAAAAGAAAATAGTCTTTTATAAACAATTTTCTCTATAATTCTTGATATGCTTGGGAGAAGGGATATTGGGCGGTAGTTTTTTAGTTGCTAAGATCAATGTGTCCACCAAAAGTTAATCTCACTGGAAAACTACTTTCCTGTGCATGGTGCTGTGCGCAATCTCACAAGTTTCACCATAAAAAGAGCCGCACTCACTGTAATTTATGTGTATGAATGAGAATTTGCATTATTATCATTTTTATATATATATTCTTTTTTCCAGTACATCTTAGAAAAAGAAGAATAAGTGTGGTACATTTTATACCACACAAGTTGCTTAAATTGATTTTTTCATTGTTACTGATGTTGCTAAGTGGGTTCACCTGGCTTCGTGACCAAAGGTATTAGTATCAAAGTTTCAAATTTGTATGTCATCTTTAAATATACAAATAGGGCTTTTAAAGAGTAGTTGTAAACCCTAAAAGTTCACTCAAAAATATTCAACAAGCTTTCAATGATGATAGAGGGAATCATGTCTCAAAACATAAAGGATATTTTACTGAAAGAGCAGTGTTCCTGACTGTAACTTGTACAAACGTAGATGACATGTCACGGCGTTACAGTGCTTAGTTTTTCTTTGATTGATTGATTGATTGATTTTATTTCTGCCTTTTTCCAAATCACACATAACAAAAGAATACACATATTTAGAAATTAACGTTACACGACATTTAAGCAAGCATATACTGTCTTGCAAATTAATTCAAGGTACATATACACACACACTATAAACATGACAGTATTCGATGTATAAGACGTGTAGCATATCATTCACACAAAAAAAAAAAAGTTCGGAGGCGAATCGTTAAATTGACACTTGTAGAGTATGTAAATAATAATTGATTATTCATTCGGAGTATATCACGTTGTTTCATTAAACGAATTTTTAGAAAAAAAAGGAATATAACAGAGGGGATTTGAATAAATTGATTTTTAAAATTCAATATTTTTTGGTTATTATAATAACAGAAAAGCAGGAGACCGCGATCATAAGCAGCAGCTTGACATGGATCGAGGCCTCGGGGTAAAATTCGAGACTTAAAATCGATTTACATATCTGTATAACGGACGTGTCTACAAAAATAGAATCAATAGTCAAATCCAAAATATTGTAATAATTTATGAAATCAAAAGTAAAGGGGGAATTCCAAATAGTTTTCGTTTATTTGTTATCAACAGGCATTTTTTACCGTAATACTACACTAAGAATTTTGTGATCAATAGTATCAAATGCCTTACTCAGGTCCATAAAAACTCCCAATGTTCCTTATTAATAAAAGCTTCAATTATCTTATCACAAAGTCGAGTAATAGCGTAATCTGTAGAATGGTTTTTCCTAAATCCGAATTGATTCGGAATAAGAATTTCATTTTTATTTAAAAAAGAAAATAGTCTTTTATAAACAATTTTCTCTATAATTCTTGATATGCTTGGGAGAAGGGATATTGGGCGGTAGTTTTTTAGTTGTGTGTGATCGTCTTTTTTATGGATGGGAATCACTTTTGCGATTTTCAGTGAGTTTGGGCAGCGGCCAGAACTGAGAGATATGTTTATTATGTGTACTAGTGGGGGTGCGATAAAATGAATAATCTGTTTAAGTTGTTGTTTAATTTGTTTAGTTGTTTTGTTGTTTTGTTGTTTAGTTGTTTAGTTTAATTTGTTGTTTTTGTTAATCTGTTATGATTTCAATAATGTTTTGTTTCATCTGGATGTGTTATACTGTGATGTCAAACATTCATCATGGATCATCATTTCATTCTACCTAAAGGAGAAACACTATGAGTTGTAAGTAAGACAACAAGATTCTCCATAGGTTTTCTACACACATTTCAGAGGTCACGGTGTTACGGTGCACTTATTTATAATCTATGTCATAGTTTTCCTGTCAATTGATTCTTTAATCAAATTTTACTTTGTTATCGTCATTGAGTCTCTAGGACATCCAATGAACAGATCCACTTTTCAAAATGTTCATTAACTTCAGAGAGTTTGGTCAGTAAACAATGTGCACAAAAACCCATGTCCATTACAGTGGTAATTAATTATGCATAACTCATTTACCAAAGCATTTTTCTTTCTTTCTTTTCTTTTCAAAGTTGCTTATGATGACATACATAGATACACCTTAAAAAACTGTTCTCAAGTGTTACATTTTGTTTGTTATTTACATTTGATGAGTGTCACGGTGTTATCGTGGAATTGCCCTATACACGATACATACAATACAATACAATCGGATCATTTATATAGCGCCCTTAAACAGTCAATGACTGGTTTCACAGCACTTCACAACAAAATTCAATTATGCGCTGTGATAGTGAACGTAGATATAACTCCCTCCCCCCGCGCCTTGTATACACAACAAAGTCAAAATTGAATTGGCGTTCTTGTATTTTTTTTTAATGGAATATGATCTAGTGATGTGCAGCAGTGCTGTATTCTGTTCGAGACCAATCTTGTTAATCTCATAAATTTGAACCTTTGTCAGTATCAGTATCATTGTGAGGTATTAGCAGGTACTCAAACCCTCAAACGAAAGATCTAATCTAGCCTATCAATAGTACCATAGCAGTTGTCTACAACTCATTTCCACGCAAGCACTTCACATTTTGTACAATGCGCTGCTGCACTTTTTTTTCCTCCTCATTCTTCCCTCTCTCTCTCTCTCTCTCTCTCTCTCTCATTTCCAGTATTATCATCTCTTTACCAGTCCAAAAGTTGTATAATCGTCATTCTCAAAAGGAAGGCAAATTTGCAGCAACATTGAATCGTTAATTTATTGATACACGTAGCTTCTGAAGCAAATTTTTTTAGTTTTAATAAATTCAACAAATCTGTGTCCACATTAGGATGTGATTTGCACTTACTTAACAGTGATACATTGACATCAAGCTCAGTAACTTAATGCAAAATGGCTAGCTTTTTTTTTCCCCTCAGAAAACAAAGAAATATACGAATACAATGAACTTGGTGAACTAATTTCAGATTCATATCAGTTAGCATCTGCAAATGTTTAACCACTTAGTTACCTCAGTGTAAACAAGTGTGATGAAATTTTAACACAAGACCTCAACTTTCTACTTGAGTGCATTTTCTGGTACATGACAAAATAAAATCCAATTCACTGATTTGTTAAACAAACTTTGTTTAAATAAGAAATTGCACAATATTACTTTTAAACGCTGAAATCTTTTCCTCTCTTTCATCCCCTTATGGAAAATTAGCGGGCCTTTGCTTATCATAAGTGCAGAAACAACTACACAAGAGGAACAAAAACAAAATTATTAATTACTGGCTGCTGCACTTGAAACATTACTGAAAACCACATGAACGACTACTAGTTTACAGAAATGGCAGCAGAAATTCAGCTCTTATAGGAATTATGGCGTGATGTGCCTATCAATGAAGCTAACATCCATAATTAAGAGGCAGGGATGTTGCGAATGCAACCCTGCATACATAGTCGCAGTCTGTATGAATTATTTTTTATGTCTCAGTGCAGATAAACATATGCATAATTATAACAAAGATAGTTGTGCTCAATGCTCCTTTTTTACACATACCTTTCTTACAAAAATTCAATAGCATCATATATATACATATATCTGAAGTCCTATAAACACTATCTACAGAAATTGTGTAACAAAAGCTCACCAATATTTCCACAATTTTTTACATATGTAGATGACTTTGTGACCTTCAAGAGAATAGATTCCTCATAGGTAGAACCGAATTCCAATCATGCTAACGCTGTAGTATGAATGCTCTTCATTATAAATTAAGACAGACTATGAGAACATAACGTTTATGAAAAAAATATCAATACTAGACAATCAGCATTCTACTACTAACAGTTCTTAAAACAATATTTATCCAGAGATTTGGTGAATCAACTAAAACACAAGTTCAATACCAACTTCTTCTAGAAATAGACAATATTTTGTGTCTGATGTAAATAATTCCCCAATCATAAGGGGCAGATTAGATTAATTTAAACACTTTTTAAAATCTGAATAGACTGATTTGAGCACCAAAGACTATACTCTGCCACACCAAATCAAAGTGTGGTAGATATCAAATAGAGCTACAAAACAAGGATTTATTGATCGGTGGTCAGCTAAATCAAGGTTTGCGGCACAAAATTAAACAAAACATACTACAACCACATGAGATTTGTTCTTTTTTTTTTTTAGTTCAATACATTCTGGTGAATAAAAATGAAAAGACACACATTTAGAGGCATTTTATCATATAAAAACATGAATGTGTTCAAAGATGCATAATTAGCTCACATAGATTGAATTGGGCGAGGTGAAGTGTAATCATGAAACATAAATCAACATGTTAACACACATCAATTACCACAACCAGTGCACAAATGCAAGATGTACACTGGTTTGTCAAACACTACTCATGTGAATCAAAAGAAAACCCTTACACAGAAGGCACACACATTAACCAGCCGACAAATAAACATGGCAACGAGGCATGACTCAATGCAATACAGAGAAACTACATACACGTACAATATGTATAAGCACACCACATTACCTTTTGTTCTGGAATTCTGCTTTGTTCAAATGTGAAAAAAAAAAATCAAAATCTTTCATGGAGTAAACCTCTGATTTTTGCAAGCCTGCAGACATGATTGAGTTAACATGAAAGCAATCATGCCAAAGAGTGCAGTAGGAACTGAAACACACATAATATTTATCCATAAGATCTCAGTTTGGTTTGGTTACTTCATCTGATGGTTCTCAAGTTAACGTAGAGCTCTTCATATTATGTAATTATAGTACAAAACATTACATTTCTACGGAATTACCATGATATTGTTATCATGATATCACACACACCACAACGTGATAGTGTGCACATGCTGTTTCCAAACACGTTTCCAAGATGTTTGAAAGATTTACGATGAAAAGGAACTTTTTCTTGGTCAGTACTTGACATGATTTGACTTGATTTGACTTATTATTTTGATCTATGCAAGTTTTGTCCATTTGATATGAGCACAGTAAGACACCATTCATCTAAATCTGCATCACTTACCTACATGTATATGTGCAAGCATACTTTTTTTTAAAAATTAATTAAGTTATTAGTTGTTTAGATATTTATCCATTCATTTTTGCCACCATTAAAAAAAAAACAATTTCAACAGAATACATAATTTTAACTGTGGTGCTACTTCATTCTAACTTCAACCAATATGTACTGATGAATGTAACAGGAAGAGTATTAGTTTTTCAACATTTTTATTCCAAAAAACAGATGTTGCGATCACTGCAGGCCTACAAAAATGATAAAATCTAAAAAATGTGGTTTGCGGGGCAAAAACTCTTATTACCCAAGCTGGTCTTCTCTAAAGCTACTGTTGCTGGCAAAAAACCGATATCATATTGTATTGTGAGTTGTGTCACACAGGTTATATATAACAGGGGTAGAAAGAGATTAAAACTTAATTTTCAAGTTTCTCACTATTCCAATGGAAATCATGCAAAGTCTTGACGTTTTTCAAATCATTCGTTCACTTTATTTGGTCAGCTGGCTTCATCTCTTGAATCACTGAACTTCATGCCCACAACACACAATGCAATTGACTGCAAGACACAGGAATACATTTTTCTTCACATATACACACACATTATGGAATTCTTCCACTCACATTCTATATTTTTGAATGTAATCAAGGATCTCAAGACAAGCTGTCCTGATTTTCCTAGTTTCAACAAAAAAACAATATCTCCACAAACAGAGTCAACCTAGAAGTGACTGCAAGCACTTTTGGAGGCAGAGCGATTCTGCGGTTAACGCATATAAATATGTACAGGTACAAAGCAGCTGGCGAGAGTCTCTGATGAAGGTTAACCCATTGAGGACGAGTCCCGAGTATACCCGGGCAGGTGTCTATGGGAAATGCGTGTTGAAGCAAAATCAGTCCATCCTCAACGGGTTAAGATTCAGATTTGAATACAAATATCTTTGTCTCTTTAATCCACTGGTTGCTCACTTCAGAGTTAGTATCTCAAACAGGGTAAGGCAGGTCCCAAATCTCCTTTAGCTCAGTACTCAGTGGGTTAAATAGACAACTTTCAAAAAAGAAGAATCGCATTAGTCCAGTTGGATTTTGTACTCAGATGACAGTTTCCAAGTGAGATCGCGTTGACTCAGGCGATGCAGGTGTCGAGGACAGTGCAAGTGTACTGGTATTTGTTGAATTGTTGACGTCATCAACATCGTCCATTCTGGAGGCACGTTTGTGCCACGGTGAGGGATCCGAATCTGGTTCGCTCTTCACTTTGCTACACTTGGCCTTGCAGGGCGAGTCCGACTTGCGAACTTGCGACGAAGCGGCAGGCAGCGTGTGGTAGATGCCCTGCGCGGCACCTCCACCCAACGGCCCGCCCGGCGTAGGCAACACTGTCGGACTGGGAACCACGGGCACAAGGTCCATTCTGGCCTTACAGGCGTGGGCTGTTAAAGGATTAATCAAGTCGGGCATGCTTCCCGTCAGACCACACGTACCCGAGTTGGGAAACAAGTGAGCTTTGGTGGGTTTGTCCGGCGACATCGGTGACGCCGGGGTGAAGTCCTCGCTAGAGCTACTGCCACTTCGCGAGCCTCCTATGCCGGACTCGCGGATTAGGGGATGCATCTCAATCGGGGAAGAGGGCTGCTGATGCGACTCCGTCGGCGCTACGTTGATCAGCTTGGCATGTTTCTGGCTGTCGCAGTCGGTATCGATGATAAGCGGCTGGAACTCAGTGGTGGTCGACAGGCGGTTGTTGCTGGAGTTTTGCTGCAGGTCGCTGCTCTCTCCCGCATCCAGACGAGTAGATTCGTGGACGGGATTCTCCTCGAAATCCATACTGATGCCTTCATCGGCGATGACCTTTGGCGTACCAAAATCTGTGCTTTCTTCTGGGGCACTGAGCTCAGAGTTATATTTGACTGGTTCATATTGACCTGCAATAACCAAAAGATGTCAGAAGTACACCGATTAACAAAATGTCAAAGAATTCATGTTGAAATGATGGTTTGTTAACATTCTCATTCAGTTATTCCCTTGCACATGCATGCACATACATTTGTATATGATATGTTTATGTTTTGTTATTTGTTGCCAAGTTAATCCTTTGTTATGGCTGTTCATTTTTATGAAGTCATCTCCACAGCAGAATTCAAATTAGAAAGCGTTCAATGTTAACACCAGCTTGTCATGTACATTCCTGCAATAACTTGTATCACTCTGTTTACAGGATAGCTCATTCAATTTTTTTGTTTTTCATCTTTTCTGCTGCATACAATTTCCAAGTGACATGTTATTGCTGAGCATATTTTTGAGAGATATATAAACTCAGTTCTCCACATACATGTATTTTCTGGCCAGAGGATAATTACAGAAACAAAGAAAAGTCACTTGTTTCATTATATCACACATCTTCCCTGTGGAAATGACTTTTTGCAGTGTCAAATGCTATCATTAAAAAAGGTCATTAGTTTTGAGCTCCAGCTTGACAACAGTTAATGTTTGACTAAAATATCCTATGGTTCTTCTTGAGTTTCCAAACACACATTTATCCACAGTTTGCTCTTCTTGAAACCATTCTTCATTACGAAAGAATGTTGTAAGTACACACAATAACAAAAATATATTAGTTTTAAAAAGTGATAAAAATCACTTGTACATTTCTACTCCTGCATCCTGTCTACCTCAACAGATATTAGGACATGGAGCAATAATTATTATATGGGATACAATGTAAAGGCTGAGTGAGAACTACTGCAACATATGTGACCGTGCACCTCAAAACGAACATAAAGTCGCACACACTGATTTTGCGTGAGGACTGAAAATAAGTAAAATGGGTCAACCTAGCCGAACTTGACTTTTTCATATTTTCTGAAAGAGCGAGTCTTCTTTTACATTATGCTTAAATTTGGTACACCGTATCATAAAACGGGCAGGAGAGTGTGTTTTTTTAGCAGTTTATCTCGAACATTTTTGGTAGAATAGTGCGATTAGGTGTGTCTTTAGAATCCCTTTTTCATTTCTGAAAAACCTTGTCCACACTCTTCACTTTCAACTCTAATAACTTTTGAAAAGATAGTGCTACTGCTTTGAAAGTTGGCATTAATTATGTACAGAATGTGTTAATGAGGCATGCTTAATTTCAGTTTAATCTAATAATCCCTTCATTGTTGTTACTCTTGTGGTTTACTTCCTGTTTTTTGTCCCATTCATCGCACAGCCAGCACGGTTTGGTAAAGATTAAGCGCTTGAATAGACACTTTACTTCAGAGCCTCTTTACTCAGTTCACACTTTTCCTGAGTTTGTGCTTTCTTTCCAATATTTAGATAGGTTAGGAGAGTCCATTTGATTTGAGTTATACATCATTTTAAAGCTTAAAGTCTGCTCTTTCAGAATATGGTCTTAACTAAAAATTCATGTCTGGCGACTTTTTGTTTGTTTTGAGGTGCAGGGTCACATATAATGTACTCATTAGTGCACACATACAGACATCCATGTTTCACTGTTGCAGTCTCAAATAAAGAGTTTGACACACATAATATTATTTACATCTTCTTCACACACTGCCAGATTATAAAATATTTCTAAAATCTCAAGACTATAACTGATTTGTAACAAGCTTGCTTTACATTCACATTACTATGAGCATGTAAATAATCAGCAAAGGACAATGTGTATGTTACATTTGAAAAAAAAAACTAACAAGGTATACACATTCTGTCTTCTGCTTTGAAGGCAACAGAAATATCAAACTTCAAAAACTCTGAGTTTTAGTTTCTGAGTTTGTACTATTCATGCATAATTTAGTTGGCATACTGTACAACTAGAAATATTCAACTCATAAAAATTTCGTGAAATGGAAACTTTTTCATGGCATGAAACTTTCGCTATCAATACTGGCATTCAATGTATTGTGTAGACAAACACATACTCATACGCATTACTTCCATGAATCCTGGCTCCTCCTGAAATTCGGGAAGGTTTCATGCAGCCAACATTTCTGGTTTTACAGTATGCTCAAGCCTTCAAAGCATGGAATTGCATTTAAGGTGCAGTCAAGGAGTGAAGTCTCATACTACTGTATGTACTCAGGTTACAAACTGAGCTTCTTGCTGAGAACATGTGTGAGTTCTTGCTTAATTTCTTGTGAAAACAAAAGCAAAAACACAAGCTCTACAAACTTAAGAGATTACAAAACAAAATAATGTTTTGAATCTGGTGGTGGCATAGGATTGATGAATTCTGCTCCTTTTCCTACAGATGTATAATTTTGACGTCCATCTCAAAATAATCACGGGGGGAAATACCGACATGCAAATACACATGCAAGGTTTCAGAAGAAAAACAGAACAAAATTACAATGAAAAAAAGGTGTAGTGAAAGCATTGAGGTGAAGCTCTGTGCATTAGTCCCATCAACAAGTTCTGACATTACAAAAAGGTTTTGTGAAAATTAGTGTCATTTCTCATAATATATTTGGCTCTTTTCATGCGCAATTAATTAACTTAGTAGTGTGTGTCAGACTTCAGACAGTCATTCTTATCATCAAATTAAAGATACAACTTGGATCTTTACCTTTCTCAGTCATCTGTAACCGAAGGTTCTGCTTGTTTTTGCATTTTTCTAACCTCTCATATGTTTGGGATTGTTGTTGTTGTTTTTTCTTACAAGATCATGGAATGAATTTCTGGAACTCTTTCATCATTTGACCACTCACCAACATTAGTTTTTGCCAGCAATTCATAGCAATCACTTGTAAGCTGCTTAAACCGCTCTTTGCTTAATTTCATTGTACTACAAAATAGCAATCAGATGTCTTCAATTGGTAGCACCTTTCTTCATTCAATTCTGTAAATCAAACTGTAAGGCATACGTATGCTGAGCACAATTTGTCATATTTGGTCAACTACATTGTACTTATTGTGCTTAATATTTAGTTGGTAGTGTAACCATAAATCGTTGGTTGAGAGTGATAAGGGCGTTAATTTGCCACTAAACCCATAGGCCCGAATTCACGAAGGTGGTACAAATGAAACCATGGTTTAAACCATGGACAAAAACCATGGAATGCCAAGTGTCGCATGCGATATTTCGCTACGAAATCGGTCATTTCGTCGATGAAATGATTATTTTGTAAAGAAATGACAACATTTTGCAACTAAATGAACATTTCGTCCACGAAATGATAATTTCGTTAATGAAACAGTCATTTTGTCGACGAAATGACCAATTTCGTAACGAAATATTCTGTTTGACACTTGGCGCTCCATGGTTTTTGTCCATGGTTTAGACCATGGTTTTGTTTGTACCACCTTCGTGAATTCGGGCCTATGTGTTCGAGACAACTTAACGCCCTTCTCATTCTCAACAGACGAAATGTGCTTGTTAAACTCTTTGTTTATGAGCACAATACTACATGCAGTGCTTTTCTCTTACAATATCATTCACTCTACAATAAACTAAAAATTTATATGGAGGGAATTAATTAAAAAGCATGTGCAATTATGCCTTCTCATTCAAATCTACCTGCTAATTACTGAATGAGAATTTTTTTTTTCTGTGAAACAGATGAGCTGTAAGTTAATATGTTTAACTGTGGAAGAAATGACATAGCGAAAGTGTCTGTAATATGTAGAATTAAAGGTCAGTGTTGATTATTGCAATCACAATGGCATAATTCTTCGGGTGTGTGTTAGAGTAAACCCCTCCCCCCCCCCCCCCCCCAAAAAAAAAAAAAGACGAACATAAGACAAATACGGGTTACAGAAGTTACAAGAAAAACAAATATATGTTTTCTCAACAGTGCCACATATCTCACTTCTCTGTTAGTCATTGAGTCATTGTGACAGACCAACTCAATCTATTGTTCCTAAAAGTTAGAGTGAACCTAAGACTGGTCTTTCTCTGTCTAACCCCCATAAAAAAAAATACACAAACACAAAAAAAAAAAGAGAAGTAACAAAAGCTGTAATACATAATAAAAGAATTAAAATACACGTACAACGTGTATGTCAATAAGGCTTCCATAGGATACTGTAGCAGAATTTTATATACAAGTACTACACAATATATAAAATCTTGTATTTCTATTACAGAATACCATAAAGCAAAAAACTGCTCTTCCACCATGTACATGTATTAAAATGATGGAAACAGTCATGTGTGAGAGCGTGAAGATCAACTTAAAGGGAAGATAAACCCCAAGAGCAATGTGGATTGAGTGAAAGCAGCAACATTAGTAGAACACATCAGTGAAAGTTTGAAGAAAATCGGACAATCGATGCAAAAGTTATGAATTTTTAAAGTTTTGGTGTTGGAACTGCTGGACGGGGAGACTACTAGAGGTTATGATGTATGAGTGGACAACAATACCAAGAAAATATAAAGAAAATTCTACAAAAATCCATTTTTCATGGAAATTACAAATTCCATCAGCTTGATATTGACATATGTTAAGGGTAGCAATTATTCCCCCTGCTTTCTGAAAGAGGTTGGTCCATTGCTCTTTCATAATTCTAGAAAAGTGAATTTTTGTTGAATGCCCTTTATATTTTCTTTGTATTGCTGTCCACTCATACGTCATATCCTCTAGTAGTCTCCTCATCCAGCGGTTCCAACACCAAAACTTTAAAAATTCATAACTTTTGCATCGATTGTCCGATTTTCCTCAAACTTTCACTGATGTGTTCTACTAATGTTGCTGCTTTCACTCAATCCACATTGCTTTTTGGGTTTACCTTCCCTTTAAAGGCATGCATCAGTCACATCTTGCTATACATGCTGGGGATGGGTTTGAAATCAAAGAGAAAAGGAGAGCTTCTCTGCATAACAAGTGCAAGGCACATGACCCATGTTAAATCACATGCATATACATTGATTGCTGGTTTTAAAGTGAAACTCAAATCGCATATTCAGGGTGACATAAATCAAACAAAAGAATAGAGAAAGTTTCACTTATATCAGAATACAGAATGAAATAGCAGACATAGCTTTAAAAGCAATATTGAAGTTTCTCATCATGTTTTCTTCCAACATTAATATTGTTCATATGAAATATGCAAATAAGATGGAATAATGATGTCATCTTTTTTTAAAGGACCCCATGGACAGCAGCTGCACACCAATCCTCACTATTAAATATCCTACTTTGTACTTAATTTCAAAAGAACATTGTGGCTTGTGACTGTTCACTTTTACCTGATGCCTACAACACTCTGTTTATGTTTTACTGTTATGTTTGTTCTTAAATATTAAACAACATTCTAATGTGAAGTTTAACATGCAATTGAGTTTCACTTTTTTTTTCAGAAGTCATGATAGGTTTTTTGCTCTTTTTTTTTTTTTGGGGGGGGGGGATATCGTAGAAGGTGGCAGATAAAATCAGCAAGAATGTACCATAGTGTGCAAACAGTGTTGGAAATAGATCTTAATATACATGGTATCTAAATTTATCTAAATCAACACATCCTAATTCAAGAATACAACAAAAAATAAATGTAAAAATAGAATGTAAGATATAGTACTAGGTACCAACTGACATCTCTATATCTTTTTCTCTTTAGTAAATGAATTGCCACCTGCGGGGGAAAAAAATCCACTGACCAGTACTGATCAGAACTTAGCAATGAACTCACTAGCCATGGAGAGCCCCATGCAAACTCAATGTGGATTCAAAAATCTTGTTGAGAAAATTGTTTCCCCCAGTTTAGAATGCAAAAATGGCAGGGTACAGAATAGGCCACAATCCGTTGTATGTCTCTATGTTCTGCAAGAGGGGGAGGAGTAAGGGGTAAAACTCAGGAAGGGGCATCAAGCCCCTTAGGTGGCTTTGTAAGATGGTGAGCGGAAAAGAAGAAAAAATCTATTCAGGAACATACATATGGCATACTGTATATTAAAGCTGTTATTTTTGCAAGGGTTTAATTTTCGCAAATTTCACAAATTGCAGTTGGATCGCGAATTTAACAACACCCAAATGTCACCATGCACTAGGCTAATAGTGCATTTATAGCTGTATGATAGCGTCGCTTTCAATTCACGAAAACAACCTCTCGCAATGTTTGTGGCCTCCTCATTCGCAAAAATATCTGTATGCGAAAATAACAGCTTATACAGTACCATAATCCTGTTGCAAGTGTGTAAAGTCTGGAAGGGGGAGGAGGGTGATGCAAGCATCTTCATGTGGTCAGTCGCGGTCAGTGCTGGTAGGCCAGATAGGGCAAAACTGAGAAGCAGGTAGCACATGATGCAAGAGTTGGCGGTTTAAAGCAAAGTGTCTGCAAGGGTGGGGAAACGGGGGGGGGGGGGGGGGGGGGAGTCATGTGCTAGTAGCAGGAGAAAAGAGACTTGGTTACCTTGCACAGTGTGAAATGCGCAATATATACAAGAAATGGCACCTTCTATACACAAGAGTGCCCCATCAGGGGGTGTATGCAGGCAGTGCAACGGACGATTCCACTACAACTACTACAGCAAAGCCTGCGTGATAATATGAGAACAAGACAAACACATAGAGAAAAGAAGGCAGAGCATGTGTAGTGTCTGTGTATGCATATGGCAGGCAAAGATTGTACTATGTGACATGCATCTGAAAGACCTTTTTCCCTCCTCAAAGAAATATATAACCATGTTCGTTACATTATTACACAAAGACAAAAGTTGAAGGTCATAATACACACTTGAGTATCATTCAGCTTTGTTAACCAACACAAACAATAACATTTGATACACATTTTTCAAGGCCCAAATGCACACACCAACAAAATGATGCCATAAATGTGTGACTATTCATCCGATGTGAAATCCCAGATACGATGAGTATGGTACAGGACTGTACACTACAGTGCATCACCTTTATATCCAACTGATATTGAATGAAGAGTGCCATCAGTTTCTATTTACACGAGACATTCCATCACACACATACAGATAATGAGAGATGAAGACACCGACATAAGAAAACTGCTTGTATCATTGATGAGAAAACCAAACAATTCTTCTTTTTCATACTACGTACATGACCAGTGGTACATTTTGTGTACACTTAGGAAAAGTAACAAAAAGTTATACTTGTGATGAAATATGAATGGTGCACACACAAAAAAAAATTGCAAAATAAAAAGAATGCTCTACTATATAAATGAAACAATAATGCTGCAATTAGTACCATAAGTTTTTATGATGCCTAAACTAAAAAGGGCAAAGAAAATGCAAAATAAATGGTCAAGCAAGGATAAGATGGTATATGCTTCAGAAACTGCTTGGATATTGGATTCAGAGAAAAGAAAAATCCCATCAAAAACTAATGGCCCATTAAAACATTGTTCCCTCATCATGATAAGCTGCTCCTTGAACTTTCTACACAATACCCCTCATTAAAGCCTCTCACAACTTCACTTTATTTCTAATTCATTTTCAATGTACAATACTGTGTCTCTTCAGTTTTGTGCTTCATGTGCAGCAAACAAATAGTTCATATTTTCCACTTGAAGATTGCCCGATTTTACTGCACACTCATCATTACACCAAATTTGATATATCAAGTACAATGCTGTATATTAAAAAAAAAAAAACTGTTTCACACAAGCTTTTCGAATAACCAAGACGGAAAACATAAGAGAAAGTTTGCCTCATAGGATTCCAGGCATATTGCAAGAAAAACAGCTACAAATGATATCGGAAGTATTATCGCCACTGTCAGAGCACACAAGTTATGATGTTTTAAGGGATCAAATGTTTTGACCGCATCAGATTCATGTGGTCACACACATACTACTGCATATAAAGCAAAATTTCTCATTATATCAACTCATGGACATGCAATTAATGTGTATATACTGTCTTGTGAAGCTGGTAATAAAATGATATAAAAACAAAAAGGAAGATATTAGATGTATGAAGCAAAAAGGATAAAGAAAAGCAAACTCTGCCAAAGAGAAAAATCAAAATGAAAGCCAAAAGATATGGAAATAGATGAAAAGATGGGGTACTTTTATTTGATGGTAGATAGGAATGATGCTGGCTCAGGGAAGGATGAGTTACACTTGAGATGTGAAATTGACTCCAACTGGCTGCCCTGTAAGCATTGGAGGCGGAGGCATTGCCATGGAAATGAGGAGGATATTGAAAAAAGAGATGGAGAGGCATTGTTTAGACACAGGTGGGTAAAGAGATACACAATCACATCGAGAGCAGAGTCATTCAACCAGAAACTTATTTCAGATTTCAGCTCTCAGAGCAATTTCCCTTGCTTGCAAAGTTCAGACTGGCTTAAAACATTCAATCAAGAGCAAGACTGTATGATCAGTACGATATTTAAAGAAAGTTACCAAACAGCAGAGTTTCACAAGATTTCCAAAACAGTGATACTAGAAGCACCATATTTACAAATTAGGATAGATATGATAATGATGTCATCGGCTCTCACATTTCCAATTGTGACCGTGCATCACAAAAACAACAAAACGTCGCACCCCTTAATTCTATGTGAGGACTCAAAAAAGGTGAAACGGGTCAACCAAGTCAATCTTTTGAGTTTTCAATATCTTCTGAAAGAGCTATTCTTTTTTATATCATTCCTAGGTGTGGGGTCATAAAATGGATGGGAAAGTGTGTTTTCAGCAGTTTTACTACAACCTTTTTTTGTAGAGTAGTGTGATCAGCTATGTCTTAAGAGACCCCTTTTCATTTCTTGAAAATCCTTTGCACACTCTTCCCAATAACTTTTGAAAAGATATTGCTACTGCTTTGAAAGTTGGCATTTATCATGGACAGAATGTGTTAACAGAGTATGCTCAATTTCAGCTTAATCTGATAAACCATTCATTGTTGCTGCTCTGGTCATTAACATCCTGTTTTGTTTTGTTTTGTTTTGTTTTTTGTTTCATTCATCGCACAGCTAGCATGGCTTGGTAAAGATTAAGCGCTTGAATAGACCCCGTACTTCAGAGCCTTTTTTCTCAGTTCAAACTTTTCCAGAATGTCTTCTTTCTTTTCAATATTTAGATAGGTTAGGAGAATATATTTGAATTGAGTTACACATCATTTTAAAGCTTAAAGTCTGGTTTTTCAGAATCTGCCCTGAACTAAAAATCCATGTCTGGCGACTTTTTGTTGGTTCTGTGATGTAGGGTCACAATTGATCTTTTCACAAATCTTCACTAAATTTCCCAATTTGACATGAAACCAAACAGAAATACTTGTAACCTTCACATCATCTTTGTGTTATTTAGACCTAATGACATATATGACATTTTGAAGGAGAACGGTTGCAGTTGCTAAATTGCCCTATAACATGACCTCATGACTATTTGTGCACACACCAGTAAGAGAGCTGTAAGGTGATTAACACTATGGCCTCTTCTGATTCGTGCACATTGCTTGCAATATTACTATGTGCAGCAAACATATGAATCTTCATAATTCTATAACTTTCTAATTCTAGGTCTAATTTTGATGAAATTTCTCCCACTCTGTTCGTTTGATTTTTAAATACTTGATTTTGAATCAATTTGTACATGAAATCTGCGCTCTAAAGACTATAAACATAATTAACTTGTCATCTTCTTCTGATGCCCATATCTTCGCTTTCTGTAGATATCTCTATAATTTAATAGCTGATGTCCATGAGAAGTTTGGGTGTCTTGTGTAAAGACTAGGAGGATTACAGATTCTCTTAATAGGGGAACAGGCCAAGGGATATTTTATTTTTGGGGTACACACAGCCTTTAAAATAGCAAAATTCTACATGCACTTGTACATTGTATACGATCCTCGATGGCAAGCTCCTGATAACACAGGTAATTCATACTCTACACTGTCAGGTAGTACTGTATATATATACATATGGCAGACTTGTACCTTGAATGCAATCTTGATTACTTCACTGCACCACAGATGTTTCATATGACACTATTAAGACCACCGACTGAGGGAAATGCATTTCGTATCATTACACACACACACACACACACACACACACACAAAATGACCCTTCTTGAGGGCATCTGTTTAAACATCCTAAATCGCTATAATATAATTTTCCATTGGTGCGTCAAGCCTCTTTTTCCAGTTCATCTCTCTTCTCATCTATTTGCCCTTCATTCTGTGATAACACATTATTATATACAGTGTACATATATATTTGTGTGTGGGTTTGTTTTTTTCTGTTTTACGACATAATATTTCAAAGCACTTTAACGACAGCTGGATATCCAGTGTAAAGTAACGCAAATGTGAAACTTAAAACATTGAAATGGAAATACATGTCTTCCACATCTAGAACCTTCTCAGCTTTGGAGCAAAAGAGCAATAAAGCATGGAAATTACCTGCCAGGTACTGTTGCAAAACACACGCACAAAAAAGGTGTCTGAAATACCTTGATAGAATAGATAAGATTCTAATCTACAGTATTTGAAGCTAAAAGTGGAATTTGAAGTTGGAAAAGGAAGTAAACATGGAAAGGAAATACTCAACAGGTGCGATGTATTACCAGGATGAATGTAATGAGTTTCATACTTAGTAGAATGGAATCTCTAACAAGTATTCAGTTACACATTTAATTTCCACCACAAAGACAACAAATAGGGGAGGAAGAACGATATCCCTTCAATTTGTGGCATACATCCGACAGTCCCTGTTTTGGTGACGGATGTGAGTATGGAAATGCTGCCAAAGTTTGTGCTAGGTGACATAAAAACCCTTCTTTTCAGAACCTGCCAAAATTACTTGAAGGAAATTCACAAACAAGGCAAAGCCTCCCACCTAGCCCCAGAATTTCAGCAGTAATGAAAAATCAAGCACTACTTGTTTCAGATGCAATTACATCTTGGTTTCCTCCTTGTCACAACAAAAGAGTACAGGGGTGTAAATTGCTGTCCAAACCTTACAGTGTTTAACTGTCTTCATCTTCCATGAAAAAATTAGAATCTTAGAGCATTTGTACTAAAGCAAGATCTGCACACCGGAGTATAGACATGTATGATGTGTAAACTTTGAATGTTACATGATCCCTCTCTCTTTAAACTATGACTGCATATCAAAAATTTGCATCATAACATCACACAAGGACAGATAGACTGATTATAGAGACAGAGACAGTGATAGATATATACAAATTATAGACAGATACAAGTTGTAGATAGATAGATAGATAGATAGATAGATAGATAGATAGAAAGATAAAGTGTAGATAGATAGATACATGTAGATAGATAAATAAATAAACAGATAGACAGATTAACATAAAGTTTGATGGATGAACAAACAGGCAGAAAAGTCAATCATTCCATCACTACGAGCCTAGAAAATAACATTCTTATTTTTCTTTTCTTTTCATCTAGAAATTTTTAACTGTCTTTTTTTTGTCAAGCCTACAGAATTCATATTCTTGTCAAGGTATGACCTTCTCCTTCCTTAGAAGCATACCTCAAGGTTTCACAGAGGCATTAATTATGCTAGCACCAAAGCTGTGTACTGTTGAAGTGTTATTCTTCGTCAACTCTACATCATACTTTTTACAAAATTTGGGAGCAATGCCATTTTAATAAAATACATTTACAACACATGGCATACCTAGGGATTGGGGGGGGGGGGGAATTCTGCATATTATCTCCCTCATGTATCTAATGTAGATGCAAGATCTTTAGGATAACCCACTTTGTTGCCTGCTTTCATCAAAACAGAAGAACAACCAGAAAATTCCCCAGGAGAACACCAGTGTTCCAATACTGTCTCTCAAGTTACAGAAACTCTACACCGTAAATACTTGTAGGCCGCTTGAACTTCCTCTCCTAAAGAGGAAAAAACCATTGCCATCAAGGGGTGCGTTCGAGCGCTCTAAAGCGAACCAAAGCGAACTGAACTACAGCGTACCGTACCGTACCATGCCAATTTTGGTGCGTTCGAGCGCTCTGTGGAGAAAGCGTACCTCACGAGTTATTTTTAGAAAAGGTCATGCTTGTTTACAGCAAGAATGTCATTCACCTCTCACCTGAACTACCTACAGCTGTCCCGAACAAAGAGAATTATGTTTTTGCATTGTGACGTATGCGCTTGATACGCGCATGCTTTACAACAAACTTTTGGTACGCTTTGGTACGCTTTTGAAGCACATCGGGAAGTGGTCCACTTTTGGCTCGGTACAGTACGGTACGGTACACTTTAGGAGCATTCGAACGCTCCTCTGGCGCGGGTACGGTACAGTACAGTTCGCTTTAGGAGAGCACTCGAACGCACCCAAGGTCACCTGTGCATGCCTGCAGACAGAAGCCAGCAATGTATGTATGGAGGTTCACACTGCATTTCTCTTCCCAAATTACTAAGCATGACATCACATAGGACCTTGGTTATGAATACTTTGAACATCCAATCATAAACTTGCAACAGAAGAAAATGTGTGGAAGGTTCTTTCTTTAACATTTTCTACCAACAATAACATATCAATTCAATCTTTTTTTCTGTTGATAAAACACACACAAAAAGAAAAACATAGCATATGACCATTTTTTTTTTAAACTGGAAAGATAAAATGCAGTAATTCAAGAAAACATTCAGTGTATGTGATGTTGCAGAAGGAGTAAAAGATTTCCTCAATGAACATTCACTAATTTTAATTAAATTGCCATTGTCTCAAGCTTATCTGTAATCATAAGACCGGAAAACTTTCCTCCTGTACATGTTCCTCTTTACAATGTACATAACAAACCTTCATACCAAATATGACTATGCACAGAGAAACAGATCTCATGTCTGCAAAATTATGTGACCTTCTTCCATGAAAAATCATGACTGCACATACAAGAACAATGTAGTCTACATGAATTCCACCAAGGTATCATCTCACTTCTCTACTTGCCAAATATCTTCCTTTAAAAATGGCCATAAAAAAAAAAAAAATTAGAAGCATGTACCAAACTGCACCAACAGGTGGCGCTGTCCACTTTTTATCTCCCCCTGGGTAATCCTGTGGAGTGCTAACTTATAATCTTCTGACAACACATTGAATATCAGTTTCTCACCTGAATTTCTATAGACATAGGAGTTTGAGAGCTTCCTGTTTTCCACGCTGTATGATCCTGTTGTATTACTGAATCTCTTACTGTCGGGCCTCTTCTGTTGAAGCAAAGAAATATATTCAGTGGTATACCATCATGAAGAAGGCAACAACATTTCTACCATTACATATGTTCCTACTCCAGCTACAATGATACCAAAAATGACATTTCATAAGTACTATTTTTACTGTCCTCTCCAATGTCAACATCTTCTTCTTCATCTTTTTTTTTTCATTATCATAACCCTTAATTTCAATATCAATGTTACATCATTATAACCTTCATCATCATTATACATCATTATATAACCTTCATAATTATCATCTATATTCCAGAATATCTGGTGGTAGTTTTAACGAATTGAGAACAGACTGGTTTTGCTACAACACAAATTTCCCATAGACACCTGCCCGAGTATACTTGGGACTCATCCTCAATGGGTTAAGAACACTTTACCTCTTTTGAGTATAAATACATACATTTCTGTCAAGTATCAGTAGTTACCTCTATTCATTGTTGAAGTAATGATTGTTCAATGGATTTTCTAACAATTACATTTATTCAAATACAGTGTGTGTATAGCTATATCCCTTGTTGTGCCTGTGCAGTGGACAGAGGAAGTCTGAGCAAGAAACAGAGGGACTTACAGCAGCACTGCTTGACCGGAAGGAATTTTGCTGGTTGGAGTTGGTGAGTATCGTGCCTCCGTACTGCTCACGTATGCAGTCTGGTAACCATGTGCTGTTGCGTACATACCGGCGATATTCTTTGCGTACCTATACATCAATCATATAGAGTGTAGAAAAGTTTAGAGTACACAGTGTGAACTGCAATGCATGTGGCATCATCATCACCCTTACCATCACACTTTGATTCAAAACCAGCATCAAGATCATAATCATCAGTATCACTACCATTACTAAATTTAGTATCATAATATTCAACTTCCTCACTGATAGTCTCCAAAGATGATAACCTCCACTAAAATCAATATTTTTCATAAATATTACAATCATACCAAGTTTAGGAATTCACAGACTCTTTGTCATACATTTGTATCTTTCACTATCCAGTAATCCAATAATATGATTTTTCGTTGACACATGTCAAGGACATTAAAAAGAATGCAGATTGGATGCAATTTTTTCTTCAAATCACGCGTAACAATAGTTCATGCAGACTCAACTAATCAATGTCTGCACAGTGTATCTCTACATGTATATCTACAGTGTACCTATCTCTCTACCCATCTCTACCTATTTGAATGTCTGTCTACCTTGCAACCTGCCTGTTTGCATATCTATATATTTCAAATATTATCTCGCTACCTATCTGCCTGTCTACTATCTTTCTACCAACTTATCTGTCATTCTTTCTACCTACTTATCTGCCTATCTTTCTTTACAACTATCTATCAACACATCTATCCATCTATCTACCTTACAATCTGTCTATCTGCATATCTATCCATATATTTCAAATATAATCTATCTACTTACCTGCCTGTCTACTTATCTTTCTGTCTATTTTAATATCTGTCTTTCTATGTACCTGCATATTTC
Source organism: Diadema setosum (assembly GCF_964275005.1). Lineage (NCBI taxonomy): Eukaryota > Metazoa > Echinodermata > Echinoidea > Diadematoida > Diadematidae > Diadema > Diadema setosum. The sequence continues at coordinate 32,896,193 of NC_092697.1, read as the reverse complement.
TACCTTCCCTGCAACCTGCTTATCTGCATATCTAGATCTATATATTTCAAATAATTATATATCTTCTTTACCTTTACAATGTATAATTATCTATCTACAGTATCTACCTTGCAACCTGCTTATCTGTATCGGTCTATATATTTCAAATATTATTGATCTATCAACTGCCTATTGCTTATTCTCTACCTACTTCAATATCTGTCTGTCTTCTAATCAATCTACATCGTACTTATCTGCATATATTTATCTATCTATCTATCTGTCTGTCTGTCTATATATCTATCTATCTATTACTCTATCTATCTATCTATTTATCTATCTATCTATCTATCTGTCTATCCAACCTATCCTTACCTTATCATTCATACAGCAGTGGAAGACAAAGATATGGACGCCCTGGAATGCGTTGGTGAGAGTGAAGAGGTAGGCGAAAGCGATCAGGTCTTCCATGACGCACAGGAGACCGAAGGCCCAGGTGACCCCCAGCAGACAGAGTAGAACCACGGCCCCTCGCACAAGTGACCTTTAAAAAAAAGACAGGACCAACACAGGCTAACTTCGATTTTCTTGTTCCTTTCCCTTCATCTTGAATGTACACTTTGGAGTCAGCAAATAATATCAATAGCTACATGTTGCAACTACTGTAAAGTGGAAATTTTCATTTGAAAAATTCTTCACACTCAGCCAATTAAGATGAACTTCATGTGTTTTGAATTCCACAGAATCAAAACATTAAAGAATCTTATATAAAGATCAGGTCTTCTTATATAGCAAGCAAAATATTTGCATGCTTATAATCACTTTTGTGCTAGTTTCTGGTCATGCGAAATGCATAACAACTTCCTCACTGCAAAATTTCCACTTTTACAGGACAGTAACTTTAAATGGTGCACTTTGGACCTACAAAGCATTGATCATGACATACAATTGTACTTCATCCCAACACATGTCGCACGGAATTAGTTTTCTATGACAAATGATGTCTTAGAATTTTCATCATCTTCGCGATCCCAAGTGCACAGTTTGCTATTATTCCACTGTAGGCTATTATCACCAAATGGCATTAGTGCAACATCTTGAAGATCAGTAAGACAAAAAATGATTAATATATTAGTTGGCTGTATCGGCTACAGCTTTGCTCATAACTGGACTATACTGAAATGAGCTCTGTTACTCACTTTAAATAGTCGCCTCTAGTCGTTCCCAGCCTACAGGGTGTTAGCGTGCATGCACAAAGGAGAAATTGTCACAGGACAAAGCAGAACAATGAGAATATTAGTCTTGTTATAGGTCAGCAATACATGATTTGGTGAATTACACAGAGAAATTGACACAGACAGACATACAGACAGACAGAAAAACACAATGTTGTTCAGAGGAAAATGTGACATATACACGTGTACATCGTGGATACAGACACACACAGGTTTTAATATAGTGTACATGTACATGTAACCAGTACTATTCCATCTAATCCCTGTTTACTCCCAAGTCTATTCACTCACCAATCCAAACAGTTAAAGTCACTTTCTAGTGGTTGATTTAGCACAGAATTTTACCACTTTGCTTCTGTGGTTTGATGGTACTGAGATTAGAAGTCCGAGTTTTCATTTTACATGTAGTTCGTATAAAAGCATGATACAGCCACTTGAAAAACTCCTACTAGGGGTTAGAAATACATAATTTTCCATGATAATAAATGCTGTCTTTATACTTATAATTTTTCTTAAAGATAAAACTTACACAGAAAAAAAGTAATCTATTAAATTGAATAAGCACACACACACACACATGCACAAGAATTGAATACCACTAAAAATATCCTTTTGCTGGTATGGACCATGAATATATGTATGTCTCTTTTTTAAAGAAATTCAGCTAGCACATAAAGAGCAAATCTATTGTGAACCCCTTATCTGGCAAACTTAATTATGTCATCAACATCTTCTTGAGTTCACAGTTGCCACACTTATGTGCAAAAAAAAGGGCATTGTCATTTCGGCTACATCACATTGTGTATTAATTCTCTCTTCAAGTGTGTTCTTCAAATAGATGAAAGTGATTTACAAAATATACATAGGTGGTAAAGTGGTATATAATACCAATTTGAAATGATGGCTGGCTATAAGATAGATAGGGTGAAGAGATCTAATAAGGGAACATGAAGGAGGAATTCACTGAAGAGAAGACTACGTGTATGGCTACAGGTGGCTAGGCCACCTATACAGAGAAAGGAAGTAATAATGGGGTGGTTCATGAGAATCATCAATGGAGTAGGTGCATTGTATATTGTGCTATGATTCGACTATGATGTAGAATATGGACTGAAAGGAGTTGTTTGTATCAAACCATCAAATATGTGACAATGATTGATCTCTCATTACACACAATCACGCTCTAGTAATTTTCTTCCTAATTGCCTTTAAAAGCAAGAAAATCTACCTTTAATCGTTTGCTCAACAATGCCACGAAAGAATAGTTGAGCAAATTTATCTGGCTGGTTCTAAATGGTTCATATTAAATTTGTCATGACTTTAAAAAAAAAAAAGAAGAAGAAGAAGAAAAAGATACGTTCATCCATTCTTTTCGGCCTAAATAAAATCAGCTTCAATTTTTTTTTTTTTTTTAAGTGCAAGTGACATTTGGTGACATATGTACTTCAGGCACAAGCATAGAATATATACTATTTGTATACAAAGCTGCTGGACCGTGCATTTCACATTTGACTACTTATTTCCAATCACCAGAACTATCAAAGGCATCATTATAAGTGTGCAGTTCTCAGACGAGAGAATTGTTTGATATGTCTTGATACACATTCAATTCTGCCAATTTCATTTTTAGTTCTGAAAGTGAGATAGTTTGAAGCCGACTCCAGACATACTAATGCTCATCCATATAAATTTTGAACAGAAGCAATTCTTTCACATTTAAATTGGGAAGTCTCCTCTCTCTGGAGCGGTGGACATGATGGTTATATATTGAGGATAAATATGGAATGGTGTGCAGACACCAGTTGGACATGATTCAACTCTACAGGGCTAATCTGCATCAATTGATAGGTATGAGTATGCGGGCATGTGTATCACTGTACATGGTGTGCATGAATATACAATTTACAACATGACAATGGCACTGACGCGTTCAGAAAATAATGTCTTTAGCAGACTACTCAGTGGCATATGGATCGGAGATGTCTAAATGATAAATCCTTCTTTTTTTTTTTTTCATCGCAAAAAGTAGTTTTGAATTTACTAGACAGAGCATGCAATAAAGACCAAAACCATAGTACAAATCCACATGCTTTCATAAAGTTTCATTCAGTGCTTTGCATTAACACAAAATTTCACAGACACACATCGTTGTATTTCACATTTCGAAATCAATTTCTTTACCCCTGTGAGAAAAAGATCTACTATTGAGCAAACTCTCCATTTCAAAATGGCAATTAGAACTTTCCCTCAGTATATCAGTTGCTATGTTTCATTTCATTTAGTGTCACTACATTCCTTTTCCAGAACAACATTTCAGATTCAATTATCCTAATGGCCCAAAGGACCAATAGAGAAAGATGTTAATGTCAAGCCCTGCCCATATAGACCACTACCATAAAAACATAAATCATGGAAAATTGTTTACTGATAACTGAAGTTTCACTGTTCAACTATATCTAACAAATGAAAAAACAAGGCCAACACACAGCAAAAATTATTTTCCACAAAAAGAGAAATCTGTTTGAAATATCCTATAAATTGCAACTAGCTCTACCCTAAACTGAGATTCCATATCAAGTATACTGTTCAGAGTTATTTTTATAGTTCCTATCAATGTTCACAGGATGACAAACAGACTGATGGTGTCCATTAAAAAAAATGACAACAGCAAACATGAAGCAAGTAATGTTTTGAAATTATTCTGTTGTCTGTAATTCCCAAATTTCCATGGTTTAAAAAAAATGAAATGAAATTTCTGGCTAATCATCACTTTTTGTGCCTGACATTGATAAACATAATCATCTGTCATAAAGGTGGCACGTTCCGCTTTAAATAATTAACAGATATCACAGCACAGTACCACACAAACAATCAGTGTACAAATGTACATGTTATGAAACTATGATAATCAACAGATTGTCTGCTAAACTATAAACAGGAATACATGCCTCCACAGAGTGGAGAAAATACTAAATGCACAGCCAAGTTTACTACTCCTCCACTCAAATGAACTCAAACTCACACCAATAATAATAAAAATCAAAACCCCACTACCAACCAACAAAAATAAAATAACAACAACAAAAAACACATCCATCTTGCACAGTAAGTTCTTCATTATTATGTCTGCACACGTAACACCAAGAATTGGAACACACACGTTTTTAGAAGACGACACAGGGGTTTCGAGGATGTGACAGAACATGGGAATGAATGAATGTATGATGAATACTTGGAAGCAGGGATGCAGCAACAGAACACGAAAATGTGGCACTGTGCTTACGTTAGTCTGTCAGTATTTTCGGAAGGAGGATCCAGCGGTTCGACCTCTCTGTTTTCGAGGGAGGTCAGAAGACGCAACACAAATTTGATAAAACACAAAATGAGAAGATGTGAGACAGGAAAGACTTGTTAATCAAGCACCTTTTTTGTTTTTGTTTTTTGTTAGTGCCTAAAACAGAAATCTCTAAAGAAACTATACAGAAAAGGATAATGAAAATTGGGAAGTCCCCAGAGCACAGTGAATTACTGTAAAACCAGAAATATTCGCGCATAAAATTTTCACGAATTGCCACTGGCATTCAATGCACAGTGTAAACAAGAACTTTTGAAAGCATTTTAATATTGCAAAAATTTCATGCATGCCAAAATTTGTGGTTTTACAGTGTATTATATACAAAAACAGACTTTAAACTTTAGGTTTAAAGTCTGTTTTAACTGGTGCAAACTGCCTGTTGGAATGTGAAGGAAAAAGGTTAAAAACATAATAAAAGATTGTATTATCAAGGTTCTCCACCGAAGATCACCCCAGGGAGAAAGAGATGCTATTAAAAAGAGATACATGTGTACTCATAATTAGACTCCATCTCACACACAAAAAAAATAAATAAATAGAAATAGAAATGACATGAAAATTGTTAATGGTATCATTGCACCCATCAAAGTATACGGTTCTCTAAAGCTACCATTTGTAGACCACGAATTATCTATACTGCATATACACTGAGAAAAATGAAATTTTGGGTCATTCAAGGTCTTCTCACATTTGACTTTGAGGGTTTTTTTTTTTATAATTAATTTGTCTTGGGCTCTTATAAAAAGAAGATAAACATCTGCTACTGCTTGGGTAACAATTGCTGTACAATTTCCCTAGAAAGAAATATAAAGTAAGATAGGGAATCGAGTCGATCTACAAAATCACTTCCATTAGATAGGATATATATTATGAAATGTTAATCATATGAACTCCTTGAGGACGAGTCCCGAGTATACTCGGGCAAGTGTCTATGGGAAATTCGTGTTGTAGCAAAATCACCCCGTCCTCAATGGGTTAATATTCAGTGAAGAACATGAAGCGGGACTTGGAGTGGGAGTTACTTAATTCCTTCCAGAGAAACACCAGCTTATTCAAATATGTTATGCCCACTTTACAGAGAATACAAGCACACAGTGTGCACAATGACTTTCAAAATTCTAGCAAATCATTGAGCTAATCAGCGGTGTCATTCAAAATCACCATCAAGTGTGGTCTTGACAGTTCTGAAAAGAACATTCAGAAATAAGCCAGAAACGTGTTGGCGGTACTAAACAAATCACAAGAAGTGTTTCTTGGTCCAAGGGCATGAATTAATGTAACTTGCACTGACAAAGTTTTGTGCACATACTGCTATTGTTGGAGCTAGAGATAGCATGGTATTGTGCTTGTATTAAATTACGTAATGTGGGCTCTGCATTCTGACTTTGGACCACTAAAAAAAAAACCTTTTGACAGGAATGATACAAGGCTGACATAGGAACCCATCATTAATCAGTAACCATAGCAACCTGTGTGTTAAAAATGTACCAAGTGCTATAAAGCGATGGCTCAAAATAATACTGGAAAAATGGAAACCTATATGCATCATGTACAGGGTGTGGTGTAAATCAAAACTTTGAGATTGATGTTAGCAGCACTTCACCACAGCGCACCACAGAGCACCAAGAAAAGAGACCATTTGGATTAATAAGTTGAGAGGGAGAATGGAATTAGAATAAAAGGGATGAAGAGTTATTATATGTGTATATATTCATTTTTTTTTTCTTTTTAGTGGTTTGGATAGAACACAACTTTAATGTGTACACACTTAGTTCTCTTGGCATCACGTCTGCTTAAAACCGAGGACGAACGCCTGAGGAATGCTATAGGGCCCGAGAGTCGTCTGTAGCCTCCGCTGTTTGGGTGGGGGTAAAATATCAAGGAATGAGAATAGCCCAAAAATATACTCGGGTCAAATGCATGCCTGCAACACTACATTTGTAACTCATAATATGCGGTGTTAGACACGATCAATGTCCACGATGTACGTGAACCTGCAAAGCATGCATAATATGAACCTGCAACTCATTCTCCACAAGATTCTGTAATTCCCATATAGTCTTTTGTACAGAGCTTGCCTGCCCAAGTGTATAGAGGCAATAGCTTAAAAGAGGGAACATTGTATCAGATTTGTACGTGTGAGCAAATATGCAAGATATTCATAACATGGTGAGCATGAATGTCATTTGCCTAAATACTTGTCAATTCTGGCTCATCCATGTTTCAGCCAATATATCTTTGATTTTTTTTTTTTAAAGCAAAAAAATTCAAGGCACTCATAAACAAGACATTTCAAGAGCCGAGTAGCTAACTGATCAGCATATCAATACACTGTATGTAATGCCAATGGCCTTAATGACTCTTAACCTTTGTTACAAGAAGCGAAAAAACATAAACAGAAGTTCAACGTCTTTGATGCCAAGACAGATAAAAATAAATACCATATTCATTTAACATTACACACGGACAATTTGTTATCAGCTGACACCTGATCTGTCACACATTTGATAGAAATCAAAACGTGAAAACAGACAGACAAGAAAAAAGACACACACACACTGAAAAACAAAAAATGATAGTGGGAATGATCAAATCTCTGCATGTCCACCAGAGGGGAAAAAAAATTGTTCAGAAGGATTTAATTACGATTGAGGAGGGATAACACTGCTCATGAGTGGGTCTGAAGGAAAACCTGTCAGGAAAGATGCCCAGCGATCACTCTCGTATCTCCTCCCCGAAGACTCTTGACTAGAAATTAATCACGCATCCTTTTTACATCCACTCATCCCATCCCCTTCCCTGCATGTTTATCTCCTTCCTCCTCCCCTCCTCCTCCTCCCCCTCCCCTCCCCCCCCCCCCCACATCCCTCCTACGGGTCATTGGCAGCCGTGTCCTGTGGTTTCTAAAAAAGCAACTCTAGAAGGGAGCGAGTCACAGGGGTAGGGGGTCTGGAATGACCCCAATTTGCCGATCGTTATCTGGTCGAGAGGAACAGAGCGTTTTTCACACTTCTTCAAAGATGTCATCTCTGATTGAGTGCACTCTGGTGTGGATTCCTCCAATACACTCTGAAATCTTGTTGCAAGATTTTGTTCTTTCATGAGTGGCAAAACAGTGATAAACTAACTGATGGGAGATAGCAATCTATGTTACTGCAGGCCACAAAACTACCACAGACTCACTAACAGTGATACTCTGATAATAGCAATTATCATGAGAATTGAGTGCTAAATGTCAATTTGTTCTTGATACTATTTTCTTGATTACGTCTAACCCACGGGGGGCTAATAATTTGAATCCTGAAATAGCCCTAGAAGTGTTGTTCTCATTTTCTCCATAATAGTTTGGATGCCTCTTACAACTGAATACAGCACAGGTACAGTGTACACAGACTGGTATGCTGGGACACAGATACAAGTACATGTACCTCAACCAAAGAAGGAGCAAGATCTCGATGGAGAGATTTTGCGTTTAAAAACATGACACAACACTACTAGTATGTCACGCATAACCGCAGTCCTCTAATAGGATTGATTTGTGCAATTTTTATTACCGTAATGAAACATAACAGAATAACAGATGTATTGCATGCAAATTGCATGGCTACTCACAATGACTGATTTATTCATTTGCTGCACTCTGCTGTTTTTGCTATCAATCTTCATACAACTTTAAAATGCAAACACTTTCCTTCCGAAAGCGGGGGAAATGTACATGTATAACTTTGCAGCTGTGCATGTTGTATCACTGCCTTTGAGAATATTCACCAAATTAATGTTTCCATGGACATAATCTCCTACCGTCACACAGCCAGCGATCTGTTTTGAATCTTAAATTTTAGAGTGCACATGTGGTCCAAATTATGCTACAACGACTGATAAAATCAGTCCCCAAATCATTACATCTGCATGCCAATAATCTCAAGGACACTGTGTGTCACAGCCTAACAAACTCTGACCCATTCCAGACATTCACATAGAACCCTCTCCCTCCCCCCCCCCCCTCCATTCTCAAATTACTGATGTGCTAAGTGACAGAATGCCACAAACGTTTAAATGCAAGCTGACAAGCAATTGTTTTCACAGATCTGTCAGTTACTGTCATCATCAATGCGCCAACTCAAATCCAAAGGAAACTTTTGATGGCAGAATTTTGCCAGCAGATAACACGGTCTGCCCGTAACTTGCTCTTAAATTTCAAACATAAAAACAGCACTTGCTCACTGCTACTGACATGTTTCTACCACATTATGGTTTCCTGTCTACAAGTTGTAGATATACATTTTACAAGCGTAGAATGTCAACACGGTATGTTTACAAGATCCTTAATTACGGCCAAACTCCTTATCAGGCGGCAAAGATGTTACCCAATTAAAGTCATTAAAGCTAACTTCATTCCTAAGTTGGTTTGAGAGAAATCGGAGAAAGAGAGTTTCAAACTATTGAAACTCACATATGTGGCACCCAATTTTTTTAATGTGATGATAAGGTGTTCGGCACAGACAAACAAGTACCAATAACATGTCACTGTGGTTGCTTTTCTCTTTCTAGTTTTCATTTCAAAGTATTCAAAAAGAGAAGGAAAAGTTTAGTCTTAAATTAATGAATCAAAAATAACTGCAGACATGTGGACGGTGCAGAAACCCAAAGATATGGTAGAAAACAAAAACTGATATGCAGTCTATGATTATTATCACGTGGAAGGCCATTCACGATGAAGAATCCAAGAAATTCCTCTCAAAAACATGAGAAATTTGGAGGAGCAAAAAAAAAAAAAAAAAAAAAAAAAAAAAACAGAAGCCACTCCACTGAAGTAGACAATCTTCTCGTCTGTCAAGGACCTCACTGAAATATAAAGACTGTTTGATGTTAAAGAGAAATATCACACACTATTAGCTTCCTATTAAATAAGGAACAGGTATTCAAAACACCTGTTGGATCTTAACAATCAAGTTTTGTGTATGTATAGCATCCAATATGGTGCCAGCTGATGCCAGTCTTGAAGCAACCTGCAAACATACTTTTATCTTTCCTCATCAAAAGAATCAATGGCCAGAGAAGGGCGCCCTCCAGATATACTCACATCGCTTTCTCCTTTTGTGTTTTCTCCTTAGGGTTCGTCTGTATCGTACTGTGTTTGCACATTATGAAGAGTGCCATGGACAGGAATAAGATGTTCACCTGTAGATAATAAATGAAAAGTAAGTCATACATATCAACAAATAACACCCTTTGATGTATTTTTTATCCAACAATATATGTATATTTTTTTTTTATACAACAATATACAATAATATAATAAGTCGCTACAATTCTTGTCGTTTATCACTGTCTGTTCCTGGTATTAAATACACAATAAATACACTTGCATGCATATTTAAAATGATCATAGCTAAATTGGCATGATCAAAGTTGAATTAGCACGTGTGCAAGTTTCAACATACAAGCACAAAATGCTTGTTTGGTGATTGTTATGAGTACAATATTTTTATATGAAAAAGAGGAGTTTTTAAATATCTAATATCAATCTTTTGCACGTAGTAATGTACATGTAAGTATACTCACAAATATGATGAGGCAGACGGGTGCATAAAAAGCCCACTTTATGTTACTCTCTTGACAGAACCAGCAACTGTAGTGAAAGAAAAGGAACAGATGAAATGAAAAAGATGTGAAGATCTCCAAAATTAGACAATTAAAAAAAAAAACACACACACACATTTTGCTACTTACAATATGTACATGTATGCCACCTATTTCCCACTGTCCTTCCCCCAAAATGGTCCTTGTTTTTTCATTAAATCTTTTTAATTGAAAAAAAGTGTAAAAAAAAATGAAAGAATTTACTCACACATACCACTACTTTTGAAAGGTAATGGTACAATAAGGAAATGCATATCACATGAAATGAAGTACACTATTCAGAAGCCATGCACATACAGTGTGCAGTACTGTGCTATATACAACAGACTGTGGAAATTTGCTTGAAAAAAACCTACACGTAGGCCCTTCAATGGAGAGAAATCTTACATCAAATAAGCTATGAAAATCACAGATCTCTGTAAGATGCCATTCTAAACCCCAAGCACTGTGCCAAAACCTTCTAATTCAGCTCCAGGAATTCTAAAATTGTTGCGATGAGGTATGTCGTTCCCAACTGAGTGGATACACTGTACTTACTATTGTGACGTTCCGTAGCTTTCAAAATCTATACCAGCAGATATACCAACAATCAGAAGTGGCACAACTGTGAAAAGAGAAACAAATCAAGGGAAATCAAGTGAGTATAAATTCCAGAGGGAGTCTAGCTCTAAAATTATCCGCTGATGGAAAAAATTAATTCATAATGTGTCAAAACATTTGTAATTCACCTTTTGCCAACATTACTCATTTGTTCCTGTTTTTTTTTTTTTTTTTTACAATGTGTCCTGCTTGGAATATGTCAATAAATCTAAGTGTGGTGAAATGACCAGCAAACGGATTGTCACATACACTTATATAATACAATTGACCAGTTTGCAGGTAGCGATGGTTCAAATGACACTGAATCTTAAATCACCGCAACGAAACACTTGTAAATCTACTAGATATTACTCTCTTATGGAATCAAACTTACTTTTATGTTTAACAAGTTCCCTTGAATGTCTATAACCTTTCCTTTACTGCACTGTAAAAACCATACAGGTACCGTCCATGACATTGCTCATTACAACTCTCATTATACTGAACTCAGAACTATCATTTCACCTTTATGTATTCATTTACAGAATGAGACTTCCAAATGGATTATTAGAGAGCAATTTGAAATCATTTATGTATAGAAGAAAAAAGCATAAGCCTACATAAAAAGTTGGGAAAATCATCTAAAATCATCTCTGTCACAAATGTCTTGGATACCCTCTTTGGGTAAAAACATTATTAGCTGCAAAATGAAAAATTCCTACATTCACAATATCACACAAATAATATATGATGGAAAGCATAAAATTGTATATGCCTATGATAATAATGTACCATTGTGAGACGAAGTTGGTGAAATATAACCAGAATTACATATCATACAATTCATAACTTATGGAATAAACTTATAAAACCATATACCTATTACAAAAAGGTACCTATGTGAGACAATGCTGATGAAATATAACCACAAGAAGGATTACTCACTGTATCCAAAGGGATAGTAGTACTTTCTCCTGGAGCTCTCTGACTCAAAGACCTGGACCAGCATGATGTAGAGCTGGACCCCCTCCAGGCACATCCAGGCAAAGACAGAGAGGAAGAAGTAGTGAAGGAGGATGGCGATGACGGCACACAGAGTCTGTGGGTTGGAGGAGGCAGAATTGTTCAAAAGATGAATGTGAGATTAGATACATTTCCAGCTTATAGTCTTTACCAATATCCTTAAAAACATCCTTACATGGTAAAAACACTGAAGTACTGTCGACTAGGGGGGGGGGGGGGGGGGGGGGAGGGGAGGTAAGAAAATGTATAGGAATACCAGGCTGTCAACAATATGTTCTAATTCTAAGGGAGCTTCCTGCAATATAATGGAGATTGGGCAGTTCTACAGTAGGAAAACATACACAGCAGTTGGTAAAGAAAGCAATGACGAGATTTATGTATCAATGTACAAATGTACTACAAATCTACTGTCTTTAGATCTGTATTAAAAAAAAAATTAAAAAAAAATTGCATGGTGTGATACTGTTGACATTTTCTGATGTGAATTTATTTTGTCTCTCATGGAAATGATTCTGACTTAACACCTGAGTGTAAAATATAAAAGTGAAAACGACCATCACAAATCATCTCTCATTTAAGATCGATTCACTTACAATTCACTAAAGTAATCCACTCTACACATCAACAATACAATCTTCCTTTGTACAATCTTAATGATGGTTTTACCTCTTCTTTTTTTTTTCATAACACCAGATTTTCCATCATACCATCTGCCTGACATAAGCATGTCAGAAAGGTACAGTCTAATCTTAATAGAGTCAGTAAGACATACGCGACAGTTGTCTCACAAAGTTACCTTGTTGGCTGTCTGGCTAATGCCTGCCATGAAGATAATCTCCACAATCATCAACGTCAGACAGAGGTTTTTGTGGATCGTGGTGCGGTCACTCTGGAGGTTCCTGGAAATCAAAGAAGAATTTGAAGGTCGGACATAAATCAGTGTCTACCATGAAAATACAAGGAATCACTTCCTCCCTCATTACATAACAGCATAAGCCCACAATGTAGACACTTGTTTTCTGGCATAATTGAAAAAGAAAAAAAAAAATCAGTTTTTTGTGGAACCTGAGAATCTATAAAGATAATGTTTCCATAAGTTCCATTGAAATAATCAAAGATATTCTCCTACTGACATTCTTACATTGTATATAACTCTAGTATTGTTCTTGTTGGAATCCTTGGACATTCTGCCAACGCGCTCGATTAAACCAGTACCAAGGATGCAAACATTCTGTCATCACACTCAGGGAAGTACCAAGAAAAGACCACGAAAATACACGTGTTCTAAATGCATCTCAGTGAATCTCAAACAGAATTCCTAGCCCAAGGAGATATTTCTTTATTTCCTCGCAAAGTCACCATGAAGTGTTGAAGTTTTGTACAGAGCCTCCTGCTTATGTTAAATGAAGGAGACTTGGAAGCTCTGCAATATCCCTGAAAACATTTTATGGAAAAAAAAAAATTATCAATCAAATAAAGATATGTCATGGATTCTAATCATCACTGCATCTTTTCTACCTCCTCGTCCCAACTTTCTTCTACTAAAGACCTGAAATGACATTTCTCATCATATCAATCAAACTTGTAACTTGTTAAATGCGGAAAAAATTAATAACATAGGGAAAATATTTCAAATACATGTCAAACTCTGATAATATGTGACATCTATAATGACAAGTTTCTGGCCAAATCCTTGATTTCTCTCCCACAAAATCAAAGAGATGAACGAATTAAATAGATAACATGAACAAGAAAATGTATAAATTAATATGCAGACAAATACATAAATTAATTAATCAGTCAATGAATACATTGGACTTCATTTTGGGAAGTAAACTCACTTGAAGATGGAGAAAGTGATGAATGCCAAGACGAGGCAAGGAATGGAGATGATGAAGCCAAAGTAGGTGATGAAGGACAGGGCAAACTTGTGTCCTCCCTCGATCTGGGGAGAAAAAAAAAATGACATTTGCAAAAATTTCTTATAACTTCATGTGTGGATGTGTAGAGGTTTGAGAAGTAACAATTTTAAAAAATTGGTGAAATCATCAGACAATGTGTAAAGAAATTACATAATGACAATTTGCAACCACAACGTTCATCTCTAGAACTGCTAGATTATCGAAGCAGATTCTTGTGCTTCAACATAAATGTAAGTGCCATCTCTTATATTGTCATGATTAATTATTACACAGCTTCCAGTCTAAACATTCTAGGATGCTATGAAATGCAATGTACCTTCAGACCGAACAGCACTCAGATTACAAAATCTATTTGTTCACAAGGATGCTAACTTTGTAAAGAGCAATACAGTATTTCTGAGAGCTGAGAAGGCATTATTTAAGGTGCAAAAAAACAGTATTTTTTACCTTCCTTGCAATACATGTATGTGCAGTATTATAATTTGTCAAACATTTTTTCGTGAAACCTGGAGTACTTTTGGCAAAAAAAAAGGGTACAAAATACTGCACACAAGTAACGGTTGACATCTCTATTTGTCATCCATACAAACTTACAGAATGTATGCCTCATACAGTACAACTGACTATTATAGAACTATCGGTATAATAATGTAGCACAGCTTGTTTGAATAGGTGGGACTACACTTACTGGCATTCCCTTGACATTCATGATGATGGCGAAGTTGGTGAGGTGGTCACATGAGCAGACGGTGTGGGTAGCATTGTTATGCACCATCTTGCACCCCTGGCCCGACCACTCCCCGCTGCGGAATTCATTGGTTCTGGTCAGAAAGAAGTAAATCATGGTCATGATGACATTCACTTTTTTATTGTGTGACACAACAAAGAAACACACTTTGATAATTGCATTTATCCATATATCCATTTATTTCAGTCATTACTTTGTAGATTCTGTCAAAAAGAATAGAAATAGTTTGAACTGAATTGAATACTATCTGAATTAATTATTTATTAGATTTAACTACAGGAAAAAAGAAGTTGCCTATAAACAATGAACATATACAATGTATTTTGCTTCCCAGGATAAAGACTATACTGTCCTCCAAAGACAATGAAATTGAATGGTCAAATTCTCGAGTCTTTTGATTCTATATGCGATGCATGCAGTCATACATGTCTACTGCTGTGTCATATCTGATCGCCATAGCAAGGTATAGAAGTGAGATTCAAGAGTGCATAGAACCCTGAAATACATCGACATTGTCACTTACTGTAAGATCCCATCTTTCCCAGCTGTACAGTGATAACCATCGCAACTCACATAAATACGTATCATACGCCATATCTCATTCATCCAAAGTGTCAACTACAATCAGGATCACAGAAATCAGTCAGTAGATGCCCTTTCCACTGCTCTCTATCAAACTCTCTCTCTCAATTTTTCACATGCTGGACGCTATCGTCAGCATCTAGAGGCTAATTGAATCTCACATCGGGTACGATTCCATGAGAGTCCTGTCAGCACATGGCCACAAGACAACTCTACACATCACACTCTGGGTGCCTTCCATTATCCTGCACCTTGCACAACTCACCCGTTATCAAACTTCCAGAAAGAGCACACTGGATCCGTCAAATTGTCGCCAGTCTGCATAAAGAGGAGAAGGAGGAAAAAAAAAGTAGAGAAAGAGAGATTGTGGGGGAAATTCAATTTGAGTATTTCGTGCCACTGGCAGCTCCCTTGGAAGGCTAAAAATTACGATCCGCTGCCGGAAAGGGGTTGCTCTAGCGCATGTTACACATACAGCATGTTGCCTCTCTTTTGGGTGTTTTTGGGGGCTATTTTTGCTCACAGGAAATACATTGGGTACAACACACTGTATCTTGAGGGGGCTATAAAAACAGAGGGAAAAGGGGGCAGAGGAAAGAGCAGGTTATGTAACTGTACCACTTTCACTGCTCGCCAGTTTCCTTCACTATCACTAGTATCCCAATCTGAATGCATATAACCTTCATAGCAACTGTCATGTTGGACATTAAAATACTTCAAACTGTAACATGTTAGATCATGAAACAAGATGCATTTCATAAAATCAGGCAACTCCCATTATAACCAAGTCCTCAGATCCGGCAGTTTCCTTTTGTCTTTTAATATCAAAATTTTGTTAAAGCCCAACAGTAAAGTACATAAAGATATACAGGTGATCGATCATTATGGGACCTGAATTTTTATTTTGTTGTAATGAGAACTTTGTTATGACATGAGTGAATTGTAGCATATCATTATGTGGTAAGTGTGTCACCGGTAGATGTGATGTCATGAGAAATGCAGATTTGAAGAAAAGTAACCATTAGGAGAGTTACAGATACATGCAGTTGCGTACCACTTTATGTTCAAAGGTCAAGTTGACCGGCTTAGACAGCGGCGTCGTCTCCCAGGGATTATTGATGGACACCGAGAGGACTCGCGAGTTGACCACATCTCCGAGATCCTCCCTGACCACCTCCTCCTCGCATGGTCGCCTAGCAACCTGCTTCTTGGGTATCAGGGTGGGCTGAACCTTCGGTTGGGAGGAGTTCGCCCCAAGGAACTGGCCAATGTTGTTGTAGGCCAACAGAACAATCTTGGTTTTGCCTGGGAAGGGGGAGAAAAAGAGGACGTGTAATTGCAATGTGGTTTTGTGTGCTAATAAATATACATCCTACACAAACTGGGCAACAACACCTACTCAACCACAGTACTATAGTCCTCTTTTGAAGCCTTCTCGGTATGAACAAAATTCAATTTGTCAAATATGTGGATTATCTAAGGTACTACATAACTAAATAAAGTTAACTGCTTCAACACTCATGCCCACATTCCCATATCCAACAAATAGAAGAAAAAAAAATTTAAAAACAATGCAAATTTCCAAGGCAAAAAAAAACTATCCTGGTGACTAACTAAAATATATCAGATTTAATAGTCACTACACAACAGTAGCCTGATAAAGTAAGCTGATAGTTTTTATATCAGGCCTCTTTCATTCAAACTTGTATTCCTTCACTTCTGTTCATTTCTCTTGGTAAATAAATGACCCCATTGAAAAACAAAACACATCTTGAGCCCACTTCAAATTGGTACAGCAGTCTTTGGCTGACCTAAAGGTATGACAAAAAGACATAAGCTTTATTGAACATGATGCAAACTCAAAGGGAGTGGTGTCTGTTACCATCTCGGGTCCTCTCCTTGATGGAGTCTGCAGGCAGGGTGATGGAGTCTGTGATACCGCGCCAGTCTCCTGACAGCTGGTTGGGGTCAGGGAACACCAAGTCACTGCCATCTTCCTCACTGCGCACTACCACTTCCATCACTGTTGGTGACAAGGCAATGGTGAAATTGGTTGAAAAATTGGCCTTCATCCACATAAAATATTAAAGCCCCATTTTTAAACCTGTTCAAGACTAGTCCCGAGTATACACGGGCAGGTGTCAATGAGAAATGTAAGTTAAAGCAATATCAGCCCATCCTCTGTAGTCCTGACTAGTATTCATAATTTGAAATTGGAAGAAAAAAAAACCCAAAACATGGGCATACCCACAAGGGCTGGATTTGAACCCATGACCTCCTGATTGCTAGACAGACACCAAATCCACTAGACTACCAGGCTTCTGCCTGATAGCCAGCGATGGTGCTTACCCTTTTACCGTAGTACATCGTAGCTCGTAATGCATATTTGTGTAGTCATTCTACACAATGAATATTGTTCACTCTATTAACACAAAAATTAACACAGTACACGTATGAAGTAAGCCTGTAGTCACTGTAAGTCAAGTATAAGAAGGTACAAGTTGTACAGACAGCATTAACATAAAAATATATACAGCAAGCTGCAATTCAAAAGACGAAGAGTATGCTACATGTTGGCCAAATAATGGAATGATAAATGAGCCATTTACATCGGAGTAGCCGAGTATTACAAACCACTTCTCTTTGACAATCACTACAGACTATTTTTTTTCAGTTTTTCTAAAAATCACGACTCCTCCATCCTATTGTCCCCCTCTCCATCCCCTCCCCCCTCCCCACTTTTTCTTCCCAAGTTTCTTCCTGTGACAAGGTTAGAGGGATATGAGGTGGGAGGGGCCAATCGCCGGTCACAAAGTTCCCCCTCTTCCTGCCCATCTCCACAGATTCCGCTTCTGCCGAGCTCCCCGAGGAGGCGCAAAGCTGCACCTCTTTACTCATTCTTGACCCACTTCCCTACACCTCACCCCATCTCAACCGGACTCCAACCCCTCTCCTCTTCCTCCTGTGCCATCTCTCATCCAGTTTGCTCTCCCTCTCTGGCGCCTCCCTGGAGCATTCCCCCATGCCTCTCAGGTCGGCGGCATTGTTTGAATTAGCGGCTTTCCTCAGGAGAGGTACTGTAGTGACATAGGGGTCCGTCACTTCCTTCGTCGGTACAGGTGAAATCCTTCCCACCCAAATCCTGTCCTTTCTTCACAACCAACAGACGGCAACACAGCCTCTCTCATCTTTTTATTAGCATATTGTCGTAGTTATCGTCATGCCTTTCTGAACAGTCTACAGCAGTAGCAGACATTACATACACAAGCCAGAAACAAAACTTATTATCCCACTCCCAAATCCCTCTTTCTTTTCCCTCTGTACATCCTCTTCAGATCACTTCCATCTTTCTACAAACACTTTTCTGTCCCATCTCTACATCACCTCTATATTGCATCTATCAATCACTATGTACAGGTGTATACACATGAAGAGCACGAAGACACTGCACACTGCACATATTACACACTGCGAGCAGAAGTGCCCATTAAATCATGGGCATTTCCTCATGAATGTTATGCATCAATTTCAAGTAAACATGTTTTGTTTCTTCTTCTGCACCCCTATCTACAACTGTTTGTCTTTCTGTGTCGTCTCTTGTCTGTGTCTCTCACAGTATTTTCTCAGTCCATCCGTCAGTATGCCAGTGAGTGTCTGTTTGTCAGTCTCTGAGTCTGTACATATCAATCAGTCTACTTGTCTGTCAGTCTGTCTATACACATGCATCTCTGTCTGTCTTTCTTTTCTCTACTTCTCCTTCTTTTCCTCCTTCTTCCCCTCTTCCGCCTCCTCTTGGAATGCAGATGACTATGACAGGTGAAAGAATTGTGATGTCACATGGTAGCTGAGAGGACTTCCCCTTCCTCCCCCCTCCTGCATCAGATTCTCCAATTCCTCCTAATACCACAAGTACTTTGACATCACTGTCTCCCTCACTCCCTCCATCTCTCCTTCTTTCTCTCATTCTCTTGCTCTCCTCTTCTCTCAATCCCAAAGAGTCAAGCCCTCAAATTTTCCAACCTGGACTCCCATGCCGATGTCTGGAGGCTGGAGGAGACTGATGGGGACAGTGGCCATACTCGACCCTGCCCCACCCCACTGAGATGCCTTGCCCCGCCCTGACACAGCTGCACAGATGTTTCCCAGCAGCGGAGGACCTGAAGTTTTACATCATACTTTTTTTCTCTCTGGTCTCCAAACACTGCAAGAGGTCATTACCTCTAGCCTTCTTTTGCAACAATATCTACTTTTTTTCTCATTTCACCAATCTTTTGTCAATGCCTTTCTCTGCAATATTACATTACCATTTGAAATGGACATCTTTTCCTAAGTTCATATAATACAAGCCTGCCTGCTGATGGGCCCGTTTCACATTTTAATGCCTCTCAGCATCTCTCATCGTATACATGTTTTTCTCTCTCCCGTGGCATACTCTCTCCCTCTACATATCTCTGCCTACCATATGTGATCTCTCATTATGACTCTTCTTTCTGATTGAACTTGTGTGATTAATGATATTAACCTGGATAAAATTCATTTCCAGTGCAATAATCCAGTTATTTCCTCCTCTGAAGTCTTGTCTCACACCTATTACATAACACTTCCATTTGAACGAGTTGACCCTTTAGTACACCTCATGAGAACTGGCCGAGGCCGTGTCCATGGCGACACTCAGCCAGCAGACCTAGAGGGAATTTAACCTATGTCACAGCCACAGGTCCCCGTAGCATGTGATACAGCATTACAGTTTTAAGATCATGGTCCTCACAGGGTTAATGTGGTTAGCTGAGCAACTATTAGGATATCTTACTGACAGAGATATAACATGGTGGCTGCCTGCGATCCATTTATCTGGCAGATTGGAACCTCGCTCTGTGTCAACAAACCAAACTCAATTTATCGTTCGGGCTCGTAGCACGTTTCCACTGCAGAGCAATCGTCTTGTCTGGCAGCCATGGGAGTGCCCCATGACGTGTGCGGGTGTGTAGAATAAGGGCATACGTGGAACTGTGTGACTAGCAGATTTATCAATTAAGAATTAATTAGATCCATACTTTTGTGCCCAGCAGGGAATGGATGGAGAGTCAGAAATATGATGAGACCAAGACTGACAGAGGGGGGGGGGGGGGGGAGAGGGGGAAGGGAAAGAGACTGAAAGAGAGGGAGGGAGGGGAAGAGAAAGAGGGAGAGAGGGAAAGAGAAGGAGAGGGAGAGATGAATATATGGAGAGATGAAAAGGAGAGACAGCCATTTTACATTGTACAGTGCAGGGAGTGTAAGTTGGCAGTGACTGAAAGCTATACCAACCATATCCCACCCACTCCCCATACACTTGCTCTCTTCAAGCAAACCTTCCCCCCCCCCCTCCCCCCACACACACACACCACTCTCCTCAATCAAACCTCATCCCTTGAGGAAAAAAAAATTGTGGGGAGGGTGGCTTTAATCAAATACAGCTCTGTGTTAATTACATATCTTATCGCTTGGCTCAGATGAATGTCTGGGCCCCTAGCTGACGCTCTGTCTGGCGTGAGCTCAAAAATACCAAACATTTGCACAGTTTGGCTCACGCTGTTTAAAAATATTTCATTGATCTCAAATAAGAGGGAAAGGTTCCTGGGGTGAGGCTGCGTATTCTATTGTTTCTCCATGTGACTACAAACGATCTCTAAGCTAATATTTCTGGTGTGGGTAAGGTCTATTCTGCGCTAGTTCACTGCTAGGACTTCACTGTATCTTTCATACAAATTTTGCTTGTATGCTGCACAATCTTGAATATCCCCAAGGTACTGATCTTGTGCAATTTTCAGGGCCTTATGACCTTATGTCAAGAACATTGAACTGTTACAATTTTACACACACACAAAAAAAAGAGGAGGCATACACTGTGCAATTTTCCACTTTTGTATCTACATGTAATATGATGTGCAAACTTAATGAGTGCATCTATAACCAAGTCGTTTTCTTTCCCTCTCGTCAGCTGCGAAGGTTGCTTCGACAATGGAAGAACCATCACGCATCCACAGCACATTAGGCAATGCACACGTGTGTTTTCCAAATGCACGACACGATAGCATTGATTGATGATCCCATTAGAGCAAAGAGGGCCCACTTGCAAAAAAAAAAAAAGAAAAAAAAAAAGATGCACAACAGTGTACTACTATCCCCCTCATCCAATGGCATTCCAGCAGTTAAAAATGGTTTTCTTCTATAAAAGGGTATCTGTGAACACCATGTTATTTAATTAGGATATAATCAGGAAAAGCCCCTGAATTCCAACTATAAGAGTGAACATACAAAAGCAGTTTTTTTCTCTGCAGTCCATCTCAATTTTTTTTTCCAAGAGCCTCATCTTCATTGGACACCATTCCTCTTTACTTGCACAGAAGCTGGTACATGTAGATTGATTCATTTACAACTGTAAAAGTAACATACAAACTGTCTGCCCCGCAGGCTGCACATACAGAATACAGAAAAGAATTGCTTCGTATCACTTCACGACAGGTAAAGAGTTCATGTTCAATGCTACTAAAATGACAACAGTGCTGTCTTGCCCTGCATTGCACCCCCACACTCCAAGCAAATTTATTTTCGAGGGGCAAGAAAGCAACTTCTCTTCCTATCGCCAAACGCCATAACTCCAACAGAAATCATGAATTTCCTCAGGATACTCCCAGAGAAATGAATAATCTCTATAGAGTTCATGTACCCCAGTTATGTTGCATTCTCCACAAAGTTCTCCTGTTTTTTGCTGCCTAATTCAACCCCTCCGAGTACACATTTACCCTAGAGGCAAGCAGCCCCCTCCCCCATGTTCATTGACAAATAACTACCACTTAGATGAATTCCACATTTTATGCCAGAAAGTTTTCCATCCCTCAACTTGACATTTCAAATGCCTTTGAACTCTGACAGAGCTCCGTTCCTTCCCCCAAGAGGAAGCTAGTGGCTGGTAAACGAGTCTAAGAAGTGCAAACTCACCATGCCAGGCTAGTCACTACAGGCCTGCAAATTTAGTCTTTGCAAAACAGACCCTCTCCACTGTGATATGTGACTGGACATACTAGCCAAAGCAACTGAAGACACAGAGGACCAAGTCTACATACAAACCACTCAGAGTGGGGATCCAATACTAGGACAGCCAAAATCATGACAAGGTGGTAGAAAGACTGAATATCAGGAGAAACGAACTTCAAGCTCTATTTGCGGTGAGTCCTTCCCCCTAAAAATATCTTCACATTCTTATCTACTCCCTTAACCCCGACCACATCACTTTCTAAAAATATGAATGGGACCAAGAGAAAAAATAGCAACGAGAAGATGATATCATAAGTTTGCTCTTGCATTCAAGAAAAAAAAAATCATAGAAGGTAAAAATATGAGTAAATAATGAGAGGAACAAAATCTCAGTGTGCAAGAATAAAATCACTTGAAGGAAAAACTGAGGTTTTTTTTTATTAATTCCTAAGATATCTGCACAGATGCAGCAGGATCACATAGAAAAATGATGCTATCATCACTGTGGGCATCTGTTGCCTAGCAACAGTCATCCAGCACTCACCGACATTGTCCTCCTCCTCGACAACGGTCTGGTCATCCTCCAGGGTGTCTGCCAGGAGAAAGGCGCTCTCCTCCAGCGAGGTGATGAGGGTGGAGGCCGTCTCCACCTGCTCGTCGTCCGACAGGTCCTCCCACGAATCCTGCTTGCTATCCTCCAAGAGGGCACTACCGACCTTGAGGTAGTTCTGGAGGAGGAGGAAAGGAGGGGGAGGGAGATGGAGATATGATTCTTGCTGGTGTCACAATGACAGGTGTATGGGGTACTTTCATCATTAGGTCTGGCCTGTGAATTATCTTTCCTCATGTCACAACATATCCCACTACATTCATGCATTTGTATGTTTCTTGCATGAGGAAAATCAATTTCTAGTCACTAGTTTCAAAGATTAATCACTTATCAGTATGAGAATATTTAAAGGGGACATGCACTTTGCTCATCAAAAAGGAGGAAAACAAATACCAGCACACAGGACCCTTCATCCAAATCACCTACACTATAATTTATCATTGGTTGCTACATGCTCAATCACCAATCACCTAAAAGCACTGGGTACTGCCTGCGGTAATACAAAAGTAGTGTACGAATGGCATCATACAATGTACTTTCTATTGGCAGTAGTGGATTCACTCGAACCCTTTCACTTTCACTTCCATACAAATTTCATCTCATTGTTATTGGTTTTCCTATACAACTCTGTGAATATTTCACAATGATGCAGGCTGGCATCTCTCGACTTTCTTTCTGTCTACCATCTGTATCAAACAGTGTGAGAATGGTCCACTCAGGTAATGATAAAAAAGGGCGTGGTCCACTGGTAGAGCACTCATGGCTCTTGATACGCACCTTGGTGACCTCCTTGGTCTTCTCTGTCTTCTCCGTTGCCGTGGCGTTCTGGAGTTCCTCGTCGAGGTTCCCCAGGGAGTTGGTGAGAATGCTGGTTACCTGGAGAATGTCTCCTCCATACAGCTCCTCCTCCTCCTCCACTGTCTGGGCGAGTTCCTCCGAGATGACGGTCACCGACCCTCCTTGCTCCAGCTGGGGGGCGAAGAATGAGATGACAGCTTGTGATACCCCTTTCATAAACTCAATTACAGTCAACCTTGCTGAAGTCAACCTTGCTGAAGTCTAATAATCGCCTAAGGCAGAGGTCTTTGCAAGCCCTGTTCTCTTAATATTCTATTGACTTTGATCACTCATAAGTCAACTTTTCTTTAAGTCAAAGCTATTTCTTCAGTCCAAATTGATTTGACTTTAAATAGGCAAGATTGACTGTATGTGGATAATATTTTCCTCGTTCAGTCATAAATTTGGAGCAGAACCAGAGTAATCCATACTTTTTTGATGCTGCAGTTATCTTGCATACTATCCACATTATTTAGTCATAATAATCCACATGATACTTGCCACACAGAAACACTTGTAGTTTGTGAACACAGTTCCCTATAACAATAGGGATTATTTCCAAGGTGCAATCAAAAGGTTAACATTTTTTCAGTAAGTGACAGCATTATATCATGGGAGGAATTTGTGCAGTTTAACCCGTTGAGGACGGACTGATTTTGCTACAACACGCATTTCCCATAGACACCTGCCCGAGTATACTCGGGACTCGTCCTCAACGGGTTAAATGACTATCCATATTTTCCTGTCTTTTCGGGTTTTATAGGCACTTGTAATAAAAATTGAAGATTATTTTCAGAGTATGTGGGCGCAATTTTAATTGAATTGTTCGCATACGATGTGGATAATTAGGGATGCATTTGTGATAGGGGTAAGAGTCACAATTCTCTTTTCGCATACACAAAAGGAATCACTTCTTGAGCCTTACTGAGCTTTATTCACCAATTGGCACACAGACTGGAGAGCTTTCTTAATTGATTGGCAAGGATGACTGAAAAGCGCTTGCCAATGATTTATAGAATAGAGATTATCTAATTCCCCTAGACACTATTGTGTCACTATTAGTTCCTGTTGGACTGAGGCACACTGCTACACCTGAGTGGGCTTGCTAACTGTGCAATTAGGTCAAGTTTGGATAGATTCCTGCATGCTGATTATAAAAACAAAAACAAAAAAAAGCTTGGCAAGTTCAGCTAAGTGCCTGGGCTCATATGGGGTTAACTCTGTTGTTGTTTATTTGTTTGTTTGTTTGGTGTTTGTTTGTTTGTTTGTTTGTTTGGCTTTTTTTTTTAAAAAGGAAGACAACAAGACAGTGACTGAAACAGGATTTTTTACCAATAATGACTGGTCTTCCACTGAATTTTACCTGAACATACAGTGCATTTTCATTTGGGTTAAGCAGACTTTTGCACAACTCTGACTGTATGACATTGACTGGTTTCCTTGAATTCAACAAGCTGCAGATCAATGTGTTTGCAAAACATTCAATTACGATCAATCTCATCTATGGTACAGTCAGTAATATATCATCTTATATATTGCGTATTCTCTTCAAGCAGTACTCAAGTGTCAACCCTAAAAGATGATAACGCAATTTGGTCGGGGTTCTTAAAGTTTCTGGAAAGAACAAACAATTAAAACTACTGAAATAAACAAAAGAGGAGTAGGAAGGCATGAGAAACATAAAACTGTGAATGTAATATGTTTTGTCAAATCAGTTTTGTATTGCGTTCTCCATGCAAAAAAAAAAAAAAAAAAAAAAAAAAAAAAAAAAAAAAAAGGAGGCATAAAAAAAAAAGCTGTGATGTAAATTTTTACCTGGTCAGTTATGTTCTTGATTTTGATGGACACACAGTCATTCAGATCTGGCCCATCCTCTGACCATCTGGCAGGGTAGCCGACACACGCCCATTTAGCTTGACCTGGTGGTAACAAACAAAAACAAATATACATACACGTGCATAAACAATAAATAAACAATACTAGAGATGGAATTGGCAACCACACCTCCACAGTCGAATTATTTAAAAGCAAGTCTGCAACTTTCAAGATCTAATACACAGCATCTTTTCCACCTTCTGTAGCTTTATGAACATCCAAACGAAATCTTTCTGTATTTTAAACATGGCTTGTTTGTATTACAATTCCATCAGTACATGGGCATATTAACCGAAATGTGAGGAAACATACATTGTACTACATTTATACTTATCATCCGCAAACTAAAATGCATTTGAAGATATCAATGTCAAACTACCATCAGGGCTGAAATGTAGGCCTATCTTTGCAAAGAGTGCACAAAATAAAAATCAGTAAATTTACATGTTATATGTCTAAAAAAAAACTATGGTGACTCAGAAAGTTTTTTCTTCTTTTCTGCCACACCTGGGAAGTGATCATACATTTTACATCAATATTTCATGTATCCTCATGGTTTCTACTGCAGCCTGCAAATATCAGCAAAAAGGATCAGATACATCATGCGAACGTGTTACTGAATAGGCTACAACATGAAGGGATTGACCAAGGAGAAGGGGTCTGTTTCATGAAAGTCTTATGAGAGACTTTTCCCTCATAAGACACACTTATAAGAGACTTCATGAAATGATTTTATTTCTCTTTGAAAGTCTCTCAGTCTCATAGCTACATATGAGTGAATTTGGCTGTTCTGAGATTTGTGTATCAAGACTTTTATGTGGTGACTGCATGAAACGGACCCCAGAAGGGAGAGCCAGGGAGTGTTTGTTCCCAGCCAAACCCAATCTGATTTCAGAGATGGCCATCTGGGTAATGGGCAGCAGCAGTTCAAGGCCAAATAATATGTTTTTCATCCAAAACAACCATTTCCCCACCCCACCCCTCCCTTCCCAAAGACAGAGAAATGAGGGAGAGAGGGGAGATGTATTGAACCTGTTGTTTTTCTTGTTGATATTGTGGGGGTTTAGGGCTAGTTCCTATTATCGAAATCATTTTTGCCTTGCTGTGTGGTGTACATTTAACACATCGAGTCAGAAAGGCTCACTGGATCACTACAAGACATACACTTGTACAACTATGAAAATTATGAAATCATATCCAAATGGTGTCCATATAGCCATCTGAGGATACCACTGTAATTCCTGTACATCTCCTCTAAATATCAAACTCCACTATCTGCACACTCTACTACAATGTAAGAAAGTCACATTGCAACCTCCTAAACAAGATATATTGGCCCGAATTCACGAAGGTGGTACAAATGAAACTATGGTTTAAACCATGGACAAAAACCATGGAGCGCCAAGTGTCACACGGAATATTTCGTTATGAAATTGGTCATTCGTCGACAAAATGACCGTTTCGTTAATGAAATCATAATTTCGTGGATGAAATGTTCATTTAGTTACAAAATGTTGTCATTTCGTTACAAAATAATCATTTCATCGACGAAATAACTGATTTCGTAACAAAATATTCCATGCAACACTTGGCGCTCCATGGTTTTTGTCCATGGTTTAAACCATGGTTTCATTTGTACCACCTTTGTGAATTCAGGCCATTGTTTCTAACATTACATTGTATGACAGCATTTGGCCCCATAGCAACTGTATACATATCAGTAACCTAGCTTTTTCTTACGTGTATGTTTGAATATGGACAATCTGTAGACACAAATACGATCTGTCGACCGAAGCCCAATTAAATTCTTCCTTTGAACATAAATGCAAATGACTAGAGCAAATGTTAGCTTTTAAACTGGCATAAGCCTTATACATGAAGCTTTTAACTTAATGCTGTAAAAAATGTTACTTCGCAAAGGTTTAATCTTTAATATCGCGAATCACTGTTGGACCGCGAATTTAACGACATGCAAAAATGTTGCCATGCGCGAGGGTAATGGTGCATTTACGATAGCATTGGTGTCAATTCGCAAAAATGACATCTTGCAAATATGTCTGTGATCTCCTCACTGGCGAAAATAACAGCGTATAGGGCACCTACTGAGTGAATGAAAGTGCGTATGTGAACAGGGCATCAAACACAGAATAGCAAGAAAAAGGAGTTTCATAGCTTGGAGTCATTTAAGGGCAAGGTGTGAATGAACTCCTGCACAGCTATTTACAGGGCGAATAAAAGCCCCCAGCGACATCTATCCTAAACTTCTTATCAAGCTCCGATCAAATTCGGCAAGATTGATGTGCGATGCGACTGCCTCATTACCTACCCCTGCTTCACTTAAAGATGTCATGGTCTCAGTAGCAGGAAGACTTTCTTGAGTCAATGTATCACAGATAGAGCATGTCCACAACTACAACAAAATGTAGATGGTTCATGAAAACACTGCCTCTGCAAACTTTGCCATTTATCTTTAAGGTTTCAAATTGAAGTGAGAGCCGATTAAAAGATACAGAACTTCGAAACACTACAAAGCAGCATCAACAAAAGCACAATTCTCACTGAGCAAATGACTGCATGTCATCAAACTAAATCTACATGTACACTGCGACACCATGGTACCAAGGTACTACGAGGTATGCAGTAATATACTGTACATACACAGTATACAAACAATGCTCTGCACATTAATGTTATTATCTATCTGAATAATTCATACTTCATTCATCTGAGTATCCAATCTGTCCACTACTTTTGGTCCTTCACAATTTCAAGCCTGTCATCATCAGTAGGATTACAGTAGCAGTAGCACAGAATTTTGCAGGGAATTTAACGGGGGAAACATTCCATGGTAAACAGGCTTGCAAGTAGAGGGTTTGACAGTGACTATATAGGCCTATTTCCAGCATCATGTGATTCATACAAAAAATATATCCTGATATTTGCAGAAAGAACAAGCAATCGATTGTTCAGTCACATTTTAAATTTTCCCCTTATTTCCCAGGAATGTTCTGCCTGTCTGTCATATTTCTTTTTCTTTCTTTTTTTTTTTTTTTTTTTTTTTTAGGGGGGGGGGGAGGGGAATTTATAGCATTTCATACCCAATTGCTTCCCAAATCCATTATCACTCTAATCTACCTAGAGAAGACTAAATTTCAAAGGCCAGAAATAGTTTCAGACAGGTGGTCATAATCTTGCCAAAAAACTTCCTCCCATAATTCTCAATATGTCTGGCCCGACCACAATTTTTCTTTCGTCTGATAGACCACTGCTAAACCTCCATGTTCTTAAAATGCGGGGACTTGGATAATTTCCAACCCAACATCAATCGTGCCTATCCCAGCTCGGTTGGAGTGGTTGGAGCGGTTTCACCGATGGACAGAAACTGGGAGCAAATGCTTGCAGGGTTGAAAGAAAATGACAAGTTGCAGGAACATAGGCCAGAGATTGTAACAAACTGTTCACAGTTATGTGTGTGTTGGGGGTGGGGGGGGGGGGGAAGAGCAGGGCTGGCCTGGGCTGGGGCAAAGAAACCAGCAACGGATCGATTGTATCTCAACCTGACAACGCTCGGTTCTTGTGAGTCACATTCTCATGGCAGGCGATGACCAGGGGGAAAAGTGGCATGCCATGGGAGTGGGGTGGGGTGAGACAGAGGGGGGAGGGGGTTACTTCCTTATGATGCCTGACAAGGGAGAGAAATGGCAGGTCATGGGGTGGGGAAGGGGGGAGTGGGTTTACTTCCTCTTGATTCTCATACCCTATGCCTTGACATGCTTCTAACTTCCAACACCTGGGGCCTATTTCATAAAGAGTTGCAATTGATCTTACACTCAACTATTGAGCGTAACTTGGTAAATCGAGCATAAGTTCACTATTGAGCATAGGCCCTGTTTCATAAAGAGACTTATGCTTGATTTCAAGAAAAATCAAGTGTAACTTTCAGTAGATTGAGTGTAGCTTGCGATCAATCGCAAAGTTTTTCATGAAATACAATTTGCTATTGATCGCAACTTACGCTCAGTCTTTATGAAACAGGCCCCTGGGATAGATGTAGCCACGCTCCGCAAAGAAAAAAAAAATAATGATAATAATAATAAATTGAAATAAAATAAAATAAATAAATAAAACAAAATAAACAAAATGCCTTCATCTGGTTTGGCCTGCTAATCATTCACCTATGCACCTTAGCATGGACTATAGTCCCACTCCAGTACAATCCATACATCACTTTGAAAACTTGGTTGCTCCAACTCTGTCATTCTGCACATCCATCAGAGTTGCAGCTCCCCTCCCTCACAGATTACAGACGACAGGAACGGAAATTTGCTCAATCACGTTGAATCATTAAAGCTATTTTGCAGCTTCAATATGGCACCTACCAGACAAGTTTGACGTTTTATCTCCCGGCAGCCAAAATAAAGGAAAACATAGTAAGAGCTGTATATACCATTTAATCTGACTAACTACACCTAAATCCTCACACAGTCTCAAAAAAAAATAAAAAAATGTCAGTGCTCTGATATCATATGAACTCTGGTTAAAATAAGGAAGGCTTGGGACAGAAAGATACCCGTACCCAGAGAATTTTCTTCTCTTTCAACACTTCGGTTCTGGAGTATTTGATAAAAATAATACAGGTATATCATGCTTGTCAAATTATAAAATGGAAGGGATTTACTATACATGGAGAATCAGAAGCATTTTGAGATTGCTATGCAGTGGTTTACTACAACTAAACATAAAATGAAACTTGAAAATTGGTTCATCACAATTTCATATATGGAAAGTCTTCAATTGTGGGACAATGGTGCCAGAATGACCAGAAATATCAGGGAGTGAAAAGGACGTATGAAACAACACCTCACTACCTGTGACATACACTGTATGTCAAAGAAATGGGGGCCATAACAACCACAACCTAAATGCTCTCGGGGACTACGTGGTAATGTCACAACAACAGGTAAAAGCAAGCACTTCCTAAAGGCTGCTCCCATCTCCAGGGCAACCATTCTTACGTGAATCTCTGGAGCACATCAAGAGAAAAGCTCCAGCCGGGGCGAGCTTTCTCTCGGCCTTCAGTCGGTCTAGACGGGCGAATTCATTCCAAATCCCTCCAGAGTACACGGAACCGATATAGCATCGGTGAAAAATCCATTCTCTGAGGGCACAACATTTGCACCATTTTGAAGTCACCTGTTTAAAAAGGGGGAAATGAGTGCCTACATTTTCCTGAAAAAAAAAGAAGAAGAAGAAATGTGCTTTCCATCTTCCAAGCTATTTGTTAACCATGTTAACAACTGCAGGATGCGAGGATGAAAGGATCGTTCCTGTGTAATGTCAGACAGGGTGTCTCCCTAGCCGCGTCTCTTTTGACGACACTAGCAAAAAATTGGTAACGGCAAGGAAGTGTCGACCTTCATTAAGCTCTCTTCCATCAGACCCGGTGGGGAGATCATAAAATGACATGTCCACTGCAAGCCATTTCAATCTGATGGGAGAGGGCAAAGATCCCCCCCCCTTCCCTTACCCCTTCCAATTCATGACAGGGGTTCATGCCAGATACAGGACAACATGGGGATGACACGGCAAAACCGAAAATCATGCCCAACCGTTCATTAGTAAAATGGAAGATCACCGTCTAGAAGTTCATGAGAGATTTTGTAAATGCTGTGTAAGAAGTAAATGAAACAGCACCAGATGATGAATGAGTTTCCTGTCAATGTACAAGTAAGGTATGCCTTGGTGATGAAAAAAAAAACACATAAAAATAGAGAACATAATTCCATTTTACTTATGGTGGTGAAGGTGAATATGGTAGTGGTGGTGGTGGTGGTGGTGGTGGTGGTGGTGGTGGTGATGATGATGATGACGATGATGATGATGATGGTGGTGGTGCTGGTGGTGATGGTGATGATTTAAATGATGCTGAGAAGAATGAAAACCAACAACTGTCATAATGATAATGATAATAATAATTCATATTGCACCAAATCCACTCAGTAAGAGTGCTCAAAGTGCATAAATACTATTATTACCCTGTCAGTGGATATATTATTTCCTGCCAGCACTGACAGTGCTCACTCTCCACTCCCTGGGGAGTATTCCAGCCAGTCGCCATTTTACAGGCACGCACATGCTGATCAACCATCATAAACATTCTCATCCTACCAGGTACCCATTTAATACTCCAGGGGTGGAGAGCAGCAATGTGCATAAAGTGCCTTGCTGAAGACACTTTCGTAAAAACACAGAATACCAATTATATGAAAATCTGACACTGGGGTTGACTCGTCAGTTTCATATTTTGATGAACCCAAAACAACATCATAATCCATTTAATGATATCAGATCCTCAATCTGCACACAGTCCATTGCCAATCAAGATGGTGTTAAGATAAGGTGCTTGAGAGTTGATAAGCGGTAACCTGGCTGGCAGTATGGATAAGTTTTGGTTTTGAGAGGCCCACAGTTTTGACTTCCTATTGGGTACAAAGTGATGTCTGAATAAGCCCTCTTGAAGACAGATCACTTTCAGTTTCAACCAGATCCCTCGGCCAGAAATATTTGGCATCTTCACTACTTCTACCCCATCCCGAAAATGTCACAAATTGAATAAGACAATAATAGTTCCTTGATTGACAACTTCAGCAGATTTCGAAAGCGATAATGACAGTGATAGAGATCTCAGGAAGTAGTCTTACGTGTACCTCTTAACTCTGAGGATTGCTGGCGCAGTATGGACAACCAGAAGAAAACAACAGTTAGGTTCACACGCTGTTCCTAAATTTAGGTCGAAAACTTAAAACTCTTGATGATTAGCTTGTAGTTTAGCACCGTGTGAACGCACTCGAAAGTTAGCAATCGTAAAGTTTAGTCGATGATTAGAACCACGAGACATCTCACGGTTTACGCTCTCTCCACGAGCCATGGAAGGTCCCCACTCATATTTTCGCTCCGTGTGGACACAATAATCAAAAAGGTTGTGAGTTTAGTATAAACCTCGCTTCTCGTCTGCATTCGGGTCAACCTCCAGCTGCGCCATTTTGTATGGGCATAAGGTCATCTAGCAAAGACTCTGCACTTCCGGTACAACCATCAAGTGGGATTCACTCGTAAGTTGTAATTCAAAGTTTAGGTGCGCATGTGAACCCACATTGTGACTTCATAAGTGGAGCTAATTATCGAGAGTTAAGTTTTCGACCTAAACTTTTAAGTTTGGCAACTGCATGTGAATGTAACTGTCGTCTGATCTTACTCCAGGAAATTGGCAATTCTATATTTCTTTACGAGATATGAGACCATTCTGAAGCAAATAGTTTTCACACAACAATAGATATATAATGTACTCTTAAATGAATCCCACAAGAATTGGAACAATCATCCCCCAGCATTCCCACTGATCAGTTACTAGCCATCCCCTTTAAACAATGAGACTGCTTTCACTATCATTGGGCTTTGTGGAGGTTTTTCATGAATTTTAAGCTAATAAAGGAACAAAATGTACAGATATCTACAGACAATTTGAAGAATGTTGATGTACCGGTACAATATTCAAGTATGAAGCCAGCAACATCATCACAAGGTTTAAACCAACGACAATATCATAACTTCTGCAATTTTTAATTCATGATCTACATATGCGATTTACAATATCAGTAGTCAATTCGGTCTTCATACCTATCTGGTACAAATGTCTTTGTTCTGTTTTTAGCCAGAGGTAGAAAGAGGTCTACTTTTGAAAGATTAATGAAGCTAAATTCACTTGTCTCAAAGTGACTTTGATATTTGCAAGCTTAATTTTGCTCTGTCATATGCAGCTTTTTCCTTTTAGCTTACCGTTATCATGTCTGTTTAGGCCAGTGCCTCTACCACCTTTGAGCTACATTGTACAAGTGTATATCATGCCATCTATACCCGCCACCTGAATGAATGCCACAGCTACAGTAGAACTCACAAACAGGAAACTTGTCTAATAGCTGTGTGTGAAGCTGTCACTTGTCACAGGGGGCGATAAACTCTCACTATAATACGTTCAATATTTAGAGCTAAACAGACATGTGAGTGTGTGCATCGTTGTACAAGTGTGTCTGTTCACTGCCATGTGTATACATACAGCTGTACATGTACATTTTAGCAGCCCTGAGAAAAAAATGCAAGTCCAACGAAGCTAGCCCGATTTGCATGCATCCAATCAAAACAGTCTTCACAATGAAGACACTTTGGGACATGACAGAGAAATGTGAAAGTCATACAAACGGAGGACAGCGACCCAACCATGTATTGTTTACGACAGTAAAATTTCATGATTGAAAACCACATAACAGCTCTAGAAGTTAAGAGGGGGAAAATCCATCCTAGAGAATACCAACAATTATCATCTGTATAGGACGTTCTGGCAGCACATTAAAAACGCATAGTCTTGTCCACTTCAATTTTACTGTGCAATACAAGAGCATATTGAACAAAACGCATAGACCAATGAACTAATTCCCCATAGGCTACAATTGTTAATGGCCGTGCAATAATACATCATATTTTTCTCATCTGTTGCACGAGCACTTGACGAGTGTGGGAACGCTTGCGACTGTACTAAGTGCACAATCAACTCTTGTTACAATTCACAGCACACAAACATCTTGCTACTGATACGGAAGTGAAAGTCACTCTTTCTTTTTTCAGTGCAGTCCACTTCAAAGGCTAGTAGAGAAGTATGGTACTTTTAAAGTATGCCTTCTCTAGATTATAGATAATAATAATTATATTGGATGACTTTATGGAATACCAGAGAACATTGCACTCATTAGGGTCAATATTCCCTGGTATCTCATTCATTGCCATCCAATGTAATATAAAACTTGGACGAAGTGCCAAAATGGTATAAAGTGGTGACCTCATCGGGCTCCTGACAATAGATATACACTAAAATCTTCAACTACAAAAAATGCTGATTCTCACAAGCAAGAGAAATTTCCCTTTTCTCTTGATACTGGTAAGTTGTGCTCTTAAAGGGCCATGACCAAATTTCCATGATAATCTTTCCTTCATTTCCTCTAATTATGACTACAAAAGCTGCCAATTTATTCATATTTCCCCACTACACACAATGAAATATCACAGTTTATTGCATACAGATTTTTCCCATTTTTTTTTTCTCTCTGAGTCTATGGCGATGTTCCAAAGGAGTAATCCTGCGGTATACACACTGGCATAGCTCCACCATGTTTCATATTTTCAGGGTGTAAAAATAGTTAGATTTATTGTCGTCTTCTTAAAATTGCTGCAGCAAGGACAAAAAAAAAAGTTAATCTGTTGCAGGCTCAATGAGGTATGATGTTTACGAAAATGCTGTGGACACACGACCATTTAAGAGTTTATAGTGGTGGGGACCAAATGAAACGGATAAATGCGCATTTATTCCGCGTTCAGATACGATCACCGTTCATGCCCCTCTTAATCCAGCTCATTCGTAACTGGAACATTTATAGCAACTCTAAATCAACTTACAGGGAGGGGTGGGGGGGGGGGGCAGAAGCAAATGCTTCTGGGGGTGCCTGGCCATCATCCCTTTTGCCGCACAGAGCTCCAATCTGATTCCCAGTATCTATTCCCCCGTCGGTATCATTCCCTCATCGAAACGCCGTGCTGACGTACACGACATGCCCCATTAGGAGATTAATCAACAAGAGAGCATCCAAAATAACTCTTCCCTTTTCGCACACAGCTATCCCTCTCCCCCCCCCCCCCCCTTTCAATATCTGTCTCTCCCTTCCTCTTTTCTCTCTCCCTCTCTTCCCCTTTTTCTCTCACTGCCTCCTCCCCCCCCCCACATCCCTCATCCCTCACTCCCAGAAATGGTCTTTGAACACGATTCCACAGGATCATAGCTTGAGAAAACAAACTCCAGGGCAGCTACGACAAGACCAGTTTGATTGAGGAGGGGCAGAAATGGGTGCTCAATTCCTCTCAGAAGTTTAAAGCCAAGGGACTTCTAATAGCAAACCATATGATCAGAGATATCAGCGATTCAATTAATACTTAAATATCTAGCAACATTACATTTTCTCAATACATTATTGAGTGCCTCTGAAAGATTGACGCTCCTTGTGATGCATTAACATAATAGATAGCTGAAGCAGGTTGAGTGC
This sequence comes from Diadema setosum, assembly GCF_964275005.1. Taxonomy (NCBI): domain Eukaryota; kingdom Metazoa; phylum Echinodermata; class Echinoidea; order Diadematoida; family Diadematidae; genus Diadema; species Diadema setosum. The sequence goes on along the minus strand of NC_092697.1, from coordinate 32,860,643 downwards.
TAAAGTATAATACCCTGAGCTGGATAAAATGTGAAATATTGAGTGAATTAAAAAACTGGAGGATATTTGTCAAACTCAATACGATAAACACTTTTACAAAGATCTTTCTGCTAGCTACACTAGTACTGTACTATGATGAACAAGGCAGTTTTTCTAGTGTAATTGTGCCAAAATCTCTATGTTTAAAATGTGTACCTCAATGGTTCACATTATTATCAACAACAAAAATAAAATTGTGGAGCATAATTTTTGTCTGAATTTCCTGTAAAATAATAAATTTCTTAACAAAATATTCACGAGTAATTTATTGATGAATTCATTATTAGTATTGGTACCATTTATCATACATGTAATAGTCATTGTTCACGGACAGCTCTTTCAAACTAATATGTTTGTTTTTTTCTCTTCACTGTCATTCTCAGAACACCTAGCATTCATTTTTCTCTGTTTTGTTTAGATTTGTTTGCTTTTTTTCTGACCTGAAACTAACCTCTGCAAATTTTTGATGGATATGGCATTTTACAATATGGGCCAGAGGGTCAGTGTAATCAATGGACCGTGCAGAGTAGTGACGCCCAAAATCTGATTTGGTCAACCTTTCCCTTGTCAATACATCAAACGCAAACCACTCTGCCAGAACCCAAACACACATAAATCTAGTCATGGAAAGCTTTAAAACAAATTAGCCGCATAAACTATGGGAACATATATAGGAAATTTGATATGCATGGAGAGAAAAGAGTAGACAGCATTGTAAGGGTTTGACATATTTGTGGTCATGAACCTTTTCCTTTCTTTTATTTCTCTTTATTCGAATACAAGCATCGAGTACCTGATTGACAGGCAGCTTTGTTTGGAAGTCTAACACTGATTCGTAAAAATCTCATTTGTATAAGTGTGTGAGTGTGTGTGTGTCTAAAAGTGTGTATTGTAGACATTATCAATCATACTGTGCCTCAGATTGCTGTTAAAGGTTACCTTTGGGAACAGTGATTTGAAAAATGTTCAAGATATCACATTTGATGCATATGTGTAGGTCTGTTGCATCACAAAACATCCTACCATACAATTTTTTTTTTCAGTAAAGCCTAAAATATAAGGAGATATCAGTATTTTTCCCATTAAACCATAACTGTAGATGGTTTTAATAGTCTGGCAGCATTTCTATTATAACTATTGTTCACATTTTGTGTATTTAACAGTTCCTTGTTACACATTTGTCTGATCATATTCAAAATGTAAATACATATCAATCATAATTTATCTCCATGGCACTAATTCATAAATGAGTAAATATGAATAACACCTTGAAATATAGGCACTCACTATAAAAACCTCAATCAAAATCTCCCAGAATGGCAACATTATATATTTGCCCTGAAGTTATCAATTAAGAATCGCCTTCTCCAAGGATTTCTCTTTTGAGAGGGAGCATAATTCTTCTGTGGCATCATATTGCATCTCACATTTCAATTAATATCATATTTCCAGTTCATATTTCTTCCACACTTTATGAGGCATTCCAGACAAAGATATGAAATATATTGTGCTTGTGATATATTTATGGGGAAGGGAATACACAAGGTATCAGGGCATCCAATTGACTTTTACGATCTGCTCACACTTCTGTAGACAGGAAATCATTAGCACCCTTTTAATTATATTGAGCCTTCCATCCCCCTCCCCCCCCCCCCCCATACCTCATGTGGAAGTTGCCCCTATTTCCCCCAAGGCCATGGCACTAAGGAGCAATGAGAATACCCTTTAACCTATTAAACACCTGTCAAACAGTCTTGCATAGAAGTGTATTTCATGCCATATCTCCATGGGGGGGGGGGGGTGCTTGTGCTCTATCACAAAAATACATTGAAGACATCTTCCCAAATGGCTACCACATGGAACCTCTCTAGAAAGACCACTTGTCCATAACAACCACATTTCATATTTCCCATGAGTGAAGGCTATGCCAGGTTTGACTGTGACTATTTACTTTGTATTAGTATGTCTACGCTCGGTATCTATCCACCTCTATCTATCCAATCTATCCATCCATCCACATTGCTACTGAAAGACAGACAGACGGACAGATTGACAGACCGTGAGAGGGACTGCGTGGGAGAAACAACGTTCACATACTGATACACACATTATATGCCGAACAACACTCGATAAAAATGACAAGATTAGCTTGGTTTCTCTTACCTGAGTGATCAGGCGGGCACGGCTGCACATCTATCGTCCCCGCGGGAGCATGTTCCCACTGCACCCCGCGTACCACCATTGGCATGCAGAAGGTAGGCTTGCGTGTCGTCATGGCAACTGTAACCGGATGAACGGAAAAAAGGATGCAATTTCCTTTCAGGTCTGATTCCCCTGGGCAATAACACTATGATCTGACTTTTCACTCCACAAATGTTACTTTAAAGGGGAAGGCTAGTAACTGATCAGTGGGAATCAGTGGAAATGCTGGGAGATGATTGTTCCAATCCTTGTGGGATTCATTCAAGAGTTCATTGTATATCTATTGTTGTGTGAAAATGATTTGCTTCAGAACGGTCTCATATTCAAGTAATGTGCAGATTAATGCTCCGTCACTGACCAGGGACGCTAACCTGGAAGCATTAAACTGCACATTACTTGAATATGAGACCATTCTGAAGCAAATCATTTTCACACAACAATAGATATACAATGAACTCTTGAATGAATCCCATAAGGATTGGAACAATCATCTCCCAGCATACCCACTCATTCCCACTGATCAGTTACTAGCCTTCCCCTTTAAGAATTTAAAAATCACAGCTCTCAACAGAACAGATAAAGTACATCATTTTTCAATTCAGACAAAAGTATCTAATGGTGTACTTGAGACCTAGGGCCACAAAAGTTTGTATTCTTCTTCAAAAGATTATTCATTTCTAGTGTGGCAGTTTGTAGTAGAAGACTATGATAAAGACTGTTGTTTATAATCATCTATTGCCCAGAATGTGATGAGGGAGAGAAGGGGAAAAGAAAGTGCCAAATAGACCATCTGATTCTGTTACTCAGTTTAGAGCACTCTTTGCAGTGAACTTCCTCTGAGAATCAGCTCAATTAATGCTACTGCAAGAGTTGAACTCACACTAACCTGTGAATCAATTTTAGGGACCACTGCACACCTTTCTTCTCTGTATCTTACCCCCCCCCCCCCCCCCAATGCTCTACACTGATATTTACTACATGATATAAGAAGTCTCTGAGTTATCATGATGCCAAATCCAAAGATAAACAGCAATCATTCAACCAGTCACTTCAAATGAGTTAATGTTAGCAAAGATGCACATCTGGCATCAGGAACACAGCGTTTGAAATAAAATCTCTCAAACACGTACAGCTGTAGCAGTTATAGCATAAACATCATAAATGCAACAGTAAACATGGCACAATGTTTCACTTAAGTACAGGATGTGTTAACATTTAGTGCCGCAACAATAATGAACATAATTTATAAACAAAGCATAAAGGATGCAATAAATATAGGATGGACAATGGTGACGATGATGATGACGGAATGTTTCACTGCTCTCGGGCTTCACTGCCTTCAGGTGTTAATGCGATCCAAACTTTTGGCATATCTAAGTTGGATTGCTATATTTAGTTACATGTCTGGCATATTATGAAAAGCTGGTGAAGTCACAAAATTGTGGCTGCAAGCTCACAGCAACAGTTAAATGTAAGCTGAATGATAACGTTGCATCAATACTGAAAACCAATTATATGACCAATTCATCTGTTACTTTATCTTGCGTGGTTTTGGATCACAAGAAGTTTAGTACCAAACATGAGGGGCTAATTTGGAGTTTATTAGATGACTGCACATACATATCCAAATGGATACACAGTTTATCTGTTCAAAATGTTTAAATATTGCAGATTACCCTTGCAAATATCAACAAAGTTCCCATGTTCTCCAGGTTTAAAACAAAGTGACAAAGTGTACCCCAATAATATGCATCTGTGACAACACTTAAACACATTGTTCACACAGAAATGTTGAAATTCTCCATTTCCTATACACATGCATTTCATAAAATGATACATTAGTGTTAAACAAGAACATTTCACATCACACTGTGAGATCCATGATATTACGTAGGCAGCATAAGTTTTGATACATTAACAGAACATACATGCAATTTTATAGTCATCTTTAACTCTTTATGTGCCATAGTCATACCTGCCAACATTTCAAGATGAAATATCTTACTCATGGATTGCAAAAATCTTGTCATATATATGCAAACTGAAGTTAAAAATCTTACTTTCGGTCAAATCTTCAGAAAATACACATGAAAGGTATATCTAAATATTTTTTAAAAATCTGATTTCTCTGACAGAAAATCTGATTTTGCTATTTTTAACGTAAAAAATCTTACTGAATCTGATAAAATCTTACTAGTTGGCAAGTATGCATAGTGTAAACCCGCTGTATGCCACATTATTCTGAGATAGCAACGTAGTCATGCTTTGGGAAAATGTTCTGTTTTTAAATCTAAGTAAGTTTTATAGATTTCCGTTGCCTTGGACATAGAGCAAATTGTAGCGAAAATGTCACACTTTGCTTCAATGCAAATTGTATGACAAACCTATAATGACTATTCTTTTGAATGTCCAGTAGATATATCATTGTATAAGAGGCATGACTTTTGCACACAAAACAGTGATAGAAACTGAGAATATACTGGCAATTCCAGTAAGGAACACCCTTTGATAGTCAATCACCGCATAAAATGCAAGCTACATGTGACAGGAATGGTACTGCAAGAAACACTTTCATTGTACAGCATTTGGCGATTTATCAGTCGTTTTGGGCGGGTTTGTGCATTTGAGCAGAATATGCGAGGTTGGCACGCCGTTGACCAAAATCGGGCATGCAAACGTGGCACATAAAGAGTTGATAGGGTCATAACATTCATGTTTTCCAACCAGCTGCATGTGGAAAGATGTAGTTGTATAAAAAAAAATATAAAAAAAAAAAAACTGATAAAATGTATACAACCATGACAACCTGTAGCAAAGCAAAATTGATGAGTCTGTAATATGTCAGATGAAGCCACAGTGGTTAAACAGAGCTGATCAATGGAAGCTGCAAGACATTAGTCCAAGCAACATGGAAAATTATTAAAGAAAGTACAGACTCACAAACAAATGAACACATCTTGATAGGCTGCTCTGATCACTTCAATTCCAAGACTCTTTCCCTTAAATCTTTCAGTATATACCCAACTCCATAGAACGATACATCAACATCAACATGCTCCACTCCAACACATGCATTACAAATGAAATATATTATGATTGTTCTGAGGAGATGATGCATATTTGTTCATGCAGGTTGGATATGAATATATAAATCTGAATAGAACCACAGAGAATACAAAATATGACATAGGGTATGATATGCATCAGCAGAGGCTTCCATTATTGCAGCGGTGAACAGTACAAAAGGCAGAATGTATGTGGTGGTGTACAACAGCAGAAACACCAGGACCAGGAGAAACACTCACAATACGTGGTAGCTATACCTATTGTGGTAGAGACAGTGGTGGGAGAAGTTGTGGGATTTGTGGTGGTAGCGGTGGTGGTAGTGACATGAAGCGTGGTAGTGGCTTCCTTTGCTGGGTAGGTTGTGCCTCGTAGATCTGTGCAAATGGATAGGTTGTAAGCTGCAGCCCTGTACAACTCTTCCCCCTTCTAACATTGTCGCTGTTACCTGACACACTATAAGCATCTTCACAAATAAAATGGCTAACAGAGAAATTTTCTTTCATGGACAAAATAACTACAAATTCAACTTAAAATGGATGTGTTACTATCCTCATCTCATCATTTTCTTGACTGTCTTTTAGTCAAAGTCTGATGTCAGTCAAGGAAGCAATTTTTTTTTTCTTTTTCAATTCAATTCAATTCAATTCAATAGTTTATTTATTTCCATTAAAAAAAACTTGATTCAAAGCGGTACATGAGCTCTACTGTACATGTACATTATATAAGATCAGTTTTCTGCCATCACAAGTAATACCAGTTGTTCCCTCAATAATGTTGCAAGACACCTGAAGCACAAGCTCCACGCAAAGGACTAAAAATACATGTAAAGCTCTCGTATCTGCCACCAAGCTTGCATTATTGTGATTCCACAAATTAGGAGAAGGTAGAAATATCTTTGTACCCAACAAAAGTGTAATCCAAGCAATAATATATATGATATAGAGTAATATTATTCTTAGTGTGGAAGGATGTAGGGCGTACAACACATTTTGCCAGTAACAGAAGAGCAGACTTCCCAAAGGAGTCTCGGGGAGTAGTGGGGTTGATATGAGGTACAATGTATACAGAAGCACCATTTCCAGACTGGCCATAATGGTACAAATGGTAGTAAATGTAATTTGGAGACATACACAGTATAGCAACAAAAACAATATACATGTACACCACCACCAAGTAAAGACACGGCACAACACCTGCGATCAAGGATCAATACCTGTTGTGGCAGTAACAGTTGTGGGAGATGTTGTGGGAGAAGTTGTGGGCTTTGTGGTAGGAGTGGTAGGGACATGCAGCGTGGTGGTGTCTTCCTCAGGTTGGTAAGTTGTGCCAGGCAGATCTGTGCAAACAGATAGGTTGTAAGCTGCAATCCTGTACAGCATTTTTCCCCTTCTTAATGGGGTACATTGATGCCTGATACATCACAGAATGTTCATACTTGAAACGGCTAAATACAAAGTAATTAAATGTCATTCCTTTAATTGCAAAATAAAGGTAAACTGAATATTGTGCTGACACTGTGATTGTCATCACCAGTCTATCAAATCAGGTTACACAGTCCAGGAAGCGATAGTTCCTGTAGATACATTTAATCAGGCAACAGTTATCTACAACAGAGAGATAAACGAGTCACTAGCTTGCCGATGTTGCAGTACAACAGTGGCACAAAGTTCACAATCTCTTCCTTTGGTCTGTTGAAACTCTTGGTGCTGATGCCAAGATTGTGCAATTGTGCTTCTGTGGACAAAGAAATGGGATTTAAAACCGTCAGTTGTAGGCAACATTGCTGCAACAAGGCAACTGCAACATATTATCTCACCTGTTGTGCTCAAGGTGGAAGAGGGAGCTGTTGCCAGCTTTGTATTTGCCCTTGAGAAGGTACTGACATCCCCCGGCACGTCTGTTGCCACAGGTTGAGGCCTGGTGGTTGTGGGCGTGGTTGTGGGTGGCGCAGGCGTTGTGGGAGGTGTTGGTGTTGTCGGTGGTACTGTTGTTGGTGCTGAAGTGGAATGAATTGGGACGTGAAAAGTAATGTCAAAAATAAAATCACCAACAATCCATCAAATTAGTTTCAGAATATTTGATGAAATATTGCTTTCTGGGAAATGTTCAGTCTTTCTTCACTTTGTAAGAAAAATGCATTTTGCTTAATGAATATTAATCAACTGTGAGAACAAGAAATGAGAAACTCTCATTCTCTGCAGTCTTTTTCAAGTGCAATGAACATGTCATGGGTTTTTGGCAAGATAATCAATAATCATCCCATATAATGCAACACGACAACATGTTATTCTTTTACTGTCAACAATTTAGTTCCAAGAACACAAGTGTATAATTTATGAAAAAAAAAATTGAGGTATATCTTATTCTCACTTTCACTTTAGAAGCCCATTTTTTTTTTCAAATGTCATACAGGGCTACATCTTACGTAATGCTTTTGTTCATTTACTGCAAAAGAGAATGACTGAAACCATACAAACATGTGATTAACAGTATACAAAACATAAATTCCTGTATTTCCTATTGCTTGTTATTGAATAATGCAAATGAAACTGCTAAAAGAAATATTTAAATACCAAGAATCATTAATCCTTCCACTGATGCAAAATCAGAAGTAGTGTTAACTTCTACTAGGACAGGATAGTCCAAACCCTCTACACACAATACACAAATTACTCATGCTATGAAAAAAAAAAGGAAAGAAACAGGTTTAGACAGATTTATCCAGCCAAACTATCACACACTTTGAACAGGGCCCAATAGGTTCCCATAGATCACAAGTCAATAAAACCCACATAAATGTTTCAGTCTATTGAAAACAAGAAATGTAATTGAAGATTTTACAGAAAGAGTTTTGCCCATTCCTAGAGAGCGTTAGCTCAGACTAGAAGAGCTCACTACACTGTCTTACTCACCCAAAATAATTTCCCACAGATGGAAGAAGTTTGGGAAGAGAGAGAAAGATAGTAAGAGTCAGTGAAAGAGAGAGAGAGAGAGAGAGAGAGAGTGGGGAGGAAGTAACATGTCAATCAATTTGCTCATCCAGAAACAGGACTGGCACAGCGATATTAGATCTCAGTTCTATGAAAGTGCGCTACTGATTTGATTGTGCGAGTCAAGGGGGAAAAAAATATGTATAAAATATCACATTAGTTCTACCATATCCCATTCGTGTCTGGTGCAATTTCTACCAAAGTTATCATAAAAAAAAAAAGAAAAATGTCAGTGGAATTTAAAAAAAAAAAAAAAAAAAAACTTGCCATATATTAGAAATATCTCACCAAATTATCAATTATCTGTATATTAGAAATACCTCACTATCCCCATAATCATGAACTAGTGTATATGAATATAAGGTCAGTCTGCTTTTTGATGATTGTTATGATCCTATCAATTTTGTTATGGAGGATACCCTGATTACAATTGCTCATGAAATATCCCATTTTGCTGTTCATACAGGTATACTTCGAAAGAGGATTTTATTCCACATGTTGGTTCCAGTACACATACACTGTATGACAAGAGGAAAAGATTGGTAATGTATAATCAACATCCAAAGTATTCTATAAGCGTCTTGATGCTGCTAGTAGAGTATGTTGTACATAGTCCATATATTATACCTAAATCTCTTTTGTGTCTATATTTATATAATATATAATCAAATATATACATATATATATAATATATAATATACAGATAGGTATAAAACATCCATGTTAGTTGGTACAATCTCTAACCATGCACACAATAATCAAAGGACTCTTTCATGCAGTAGAGTGCATGCTGCTATTAGTATGCTCTAAAAACTATGCACACATCAACCACCAAAAACAAATTAGTAAACTGCATAACAATAATGGCCAAAAAAAAAATCAGCATCCATATCAAAACCACTGAGAGAGATAGAAAAATATCACACTATAGAGCATTTATGTGCGACCAAGAAATGCATTCTAGTGCAGCATATCCGTATTGCTCAGATATTAATATCCCGCCACAAAAGTGCATAAGTACACAAACTGCTCAAAAATGAATGTGACCAGAAATGCATTGACTACAAAAGCATGTTTTAAAAGTGAATCAATAAGAAGTCCTTATTAAAAACAAACACATATGTGCAACTGTGTGAATTAGATAAAGATTTGTGAAACAGAATTATGATAACTTTTCAATAATTAAAAGGACAGACATGATGTACTTCAATAGCAATAACTAGGTACCAGTCCTCAATTGCAACCAAGTATGATATTCTGAAAATAAATGTTGATTATGCAGTGCAGTTTATCTCTCAACAGCAGTTCATTTGAATAACTTCTGATAGATTTTGTTTTCATTCCAAATACAAATATCTAGCTATGCAACCTCACAAAGAAAGGAAGTAAAGCAGAAATGTCTCCAACCAGCGATTCACTAATGCATGTATTCTACTTGCATTTCTTGCAATATTATTTCTGCACAATTAAAAACATAATAACTGTGATTGTCCCCATTAAAAAAGAAATCAAACAAACTAACAAACAAAGTCTACTTTGGACTAATGCCATAAAGGTTCAGACATGAATTGGAAAAGTAATGCATAGTGGTCTTCTATGGTATACAATTTCTCACTGCTTCATTTTTAATTTAATCTTCTTGGCAGATATAATTCTTTTTTATGTTTTAACTGCTGCATTTTACTAATTCTGTCCACTGACAACTTATTCAGATATTTCAAAGGTTGCATGTTTTTGGCCTGTTACAAAAATACACATAAACAAAGCATCATGACAACATCAACACGATAAGTAGGAAACACTGAAAAAAAAAAATAAAACTTACTATGCACATATAACACACATGTACAATTCCAAAGAAAAAGGAGCACAATCTAAATAGACATTGAGGTCTATGACAAAATGCATATCAAGTTTTCAAAATAGTCTCATGGAAGCTCACAAATGCATTAGCTATGAATTATACAGTGTACATTGAGTGTAATGCTTGATATTCTGTTTACATTATATTTAAATCCATCTCTCTTTTTTTTTTCTTGCTAAATTTGACAGTTACATGGCACTCATATATCATTCCTTCTTAGCACAGAATATAAACTCATGCAAAAAAGGAGAAATGTTAAAGATTGAAAAAGAGAAAAATTGTCTGTATTTTTGCAACAATCAAGGCCACATATACAGATACAAAAGAGAGATATTTTCAGACTATGATACAAGGCAAGGGTTGCGTATACACTATAAAGTACTCAATGTAGAAGAATCACTGCCTGACTAAAAGAGGAAGGAATATACATGTAGACTATGACCCACAGACAAAAAAGGGAATAAGACATAGGAGAGGTGAGTCAGCTTGTACAGTCTACAACTGAATTTCAGAATTCTAATCTGTTACAAGCATACTGTATGGATGGTCCTATTCACAAATGCTTTCATTACTGCAATGTTTGGTTGTATCAGGATTTTTTTCAGTGCACACACAAGTTATTTAAATTTTACTTTTTTTTTTCTTTCTTTCTTTTTTTTTTGGGGGGGGGGGGGGAGGGACTATAAATATTCAGTTTCTCTAAATTCTGTGGGTTTAAAACTGTACTTAAGCATAATACCGGTATTACATTATTCTTGGTATTACTATGACTATTCAAGAGGGTTCAAATATGTCACATCTTTAGATGATTTCATGTGCAACAATCACAGAATATTTAACATACGGTAGGCTGGTAACGTCAGTGACTTTTACAAAAAAATTTTCCACATATCTCTAAGACAATGGTAAGCCCACTGCAGGGGTCTAGCTACAAGTTACATTTGCCAGGTTTGCCATTCCTCTGAATATAAATGCAATGGAAAAGTTTACATTAAGCTTTCTGTATACTAGATTGTATTTGTACAATGGCGAACAACTGTTGCATTTTCTATAAAATTGCGTGTTGGGCCATACCCTATCACAGTACCGAGTTATGTAACCAAACCAGGAGAGTTCATTCCTGTGATAGCGGACAATGTTAAACCAGAGATCATATAGGCCTACATTCTATCAAAATATTACGGGGAAATTCACTTTTTTTGTGGAAACGTACTGTAGGGGAAGGACTCCCGCATACAGAAGCTTATAAATAAATAAATAGGTGAGGTAATTCCTTGCCTTCTGGTCTTTTCGGGTCAGAGAAGACAAAACTGTGAGATGGAAGATCTCTCCTTCTCAACTTCGTGGTCCAAGAAGGCAAGAAAGTGAGCAATAAAATATCATTTGTCGTCTTCTCGCCTTCTCAGACCTGAAAAGTCAAGAAGATGAGAACTTACAACTCTCTTTTTCTCTTCTTAGATCACAGTTACGGAGACGAGGAGATCTCACAAATTGCCTTCTTGCCTTTTCAGGTCTGAGAAGTTGAGAAGACAAGATCTTAGGGCCAAGTCCCATTGGCATTTAGGAAGATATTGTGTATGAATTGTGAGTAAAATAGGTTTATATTCCCTAAACATCTGCAACCAAAATTTTGCGCAGCTCAAAAATCCTGGCAACGGAAAAACATGCCTCTGCGGATAATTGTGTACGTATGCGAATGTTGGTCGACTCAAACAGGCATGTTTCACGGATATTGCGGACGTTTAATGAACATAAACCAATTTTATGTGCAATTCATATGCAAAGCTTCCATAACGCCAGTGGACCGGGCCCTTATATCTCATATGTGAATATCCTCACAATCTCGGACCCTAAAAACGTTGAGAAGGGAAGGAACTATGTCATCTTCTCAGTAGCAGTTTTACGTAAGCTTCTATACCTTCACAAGTGACAGAAAGACAGAGAGGGTTTTTTTTTTTTCACATCCGAGGAGGAGGAGCATGATTATACTCACGTGCTGGCTTGCACTCGAATAACACTTCGAGATATTTTACAGTGCCTGGGCATGCGTCCCCGAACTCTTCAACGGTTGTCGGTATCGCACACCAGGGACGTTCATTGCACCTGTTCAGTGAGTTGGATGGGGGGTCAAGGTTAGAACAACCAAAAAAAAAAAAATCAAACTAATACATCACATGCATTTTTCTTTTTTTGGCTGTTGTTTTAATCTGATTGAAGGCATAATATGACCGCATATCAAGCAGTGTAATCAAAAGTAAGTCAACCACAAAAAAAAAGGAAATAAAAATATGATAAAGAGGAAAAGGGGAAGACGACAAAATAAACTAGTGCAGATCCGGGACGTCCTGTCTGCTGCTGAAACGGGAAGGTTAGGCTGAACAAAGCGATGTCGTGGCTACATTGTCTTGTGCTGCCATGCTCTGATGCATTCATACTCACCTCCATTCAACTACTGCGGCTGGGGCGACGATGTTTGTACATCGTCTTGCTACTTGGAGGTTAATAACATAAAGTACAAGCAGCGTCTAAAAAAATGGGTCCAGATGAACTGACCTTACTTTAACTTGGAAAAAACTTGGAAAAATAGCTAAGGAACAAACTTGAAAAAAAAAAATTAACACTCTTGCGATAAAAAAAAAAAAAAAAGTAATTTGAAGGCATGTCACTGACATAATCACACTTTCTTCAACAACTGTTTCAAATTTTCACCTTCTGGTTCTTACAAATTAAGTTGACACAATAACACTGTCAGACACAACATTAATGTCTAAACATTAAAAAACGCATCCCCACACCAACCTGAGCAGTGATCTCGTGATCAATTTGATTTGGATTCTAAGATAATATACACCACAAAACATTTTGCTGTTGTTATGAAGTTGACTCGTTTATATTTCTGACAAATGACAAAAAAAAAGTGAATAAAGAAATAGAAATACTGATTAGACTGATACAAACACTTGTAAGAGTACATATCGTTGGACCATTTTTGCTGAAATGAATATTGTGTCTAATGACATGGCCCAAGCCCTTCGTACCTATACACTAATATACAGTGCTCATGCAGAGAAGTGTTTATATACATTAGGAAAAACAGTGTAATATGTGTGTGGGTGTGTACCTCTCTTACTACAACTCTACAACTCTACCACATTAAGAGCATATTTCAATCCAAAAGAAATAATTCTTCACAAAAATGGCATTGTGTTTAGAATATCTTTGTGTGTATTTTCTGTGATATTTGAGGACTGACTGCTCTATACAAGGTGGGGTTCTGCAGAAATCAAACACGTTGTAATGTAATGTAACTGTGTGTTGAAGTATTACAGCAAACCATGGAAGGGTTTATATTTTTGAATTAAAGTTGTCAGTTATCTTCACAGTTTTATGTAGGCTCTACTACCACAGGACGTTGGGAAAAACATCTGTAAAGGTTTACACAGACCAACGGATCTGACTTAAAACTGTCACATGTTGAATTTCGTAATGATAAAAGAAAAGAAATTACTTTAACATTGTCACTGATTTATCGCTTGTGGCTGAAGGTAGGAAAAAAGTCATTAGTGGTTAGTACAGTGCATGCATAGACAAGTTTGCAGAGAATTGACGTGCCTACAAGTATAGATTAGTAGGCTAATGGCTAAAAGAAAGTTACGGGGGGTCAGTTCTGACTCTGATTTGAATTAGTAATTTACCAAGAATCAGGAGATCGCATTCAAAGTGCAGGTCATAAAGCAGTCACAATACAAAGTGCGTTGCAATCAACCCGCCATGCAAATCTACAGTCGGACGATTCTGTCGCTCCGTTATTCCAAAGGCGCTCTTCATGCATGCAGGGCGCCAGCTAGCTGACCACCTGAAACAGAGAGCGAGCAGCATGCTGTAAGGACCCAGCGCAAGGGCGTGCTCCATGCGTTAGAGGTCGCATCAGTTCATTGGAAGGAAAGTTGGGTTACCATTCAGTTTCTCTCTTTCCATCTATATCTTCTCTTCTTTTTTTTTACTCACTCGGTGGCCGACACCGGAGTTTCACCTCAAGGAATTTTGCAGGTTCTTCCGGGCAAGGGTTGCCGAATAATTGCATGGTGGCGTGGATGGTGCAGTGGCCACGATTATTGCAACTGGAGAAAGTAGGATGGACAGAAGGTGCAATTGGGGGTGGAGGACAGGGGGAAAGGAAGATCATACCAAGATTTCTGTTATTACAGAAGGGGAAGAGTCTGAAGAAAGAGTCTGGGTTTACTGGGGGCATAATCACATATAGTTTTCTCTTGGACAGTGAAGATTTTTTTTTTTAAGATCAATTATGCTGTGGAAAGGGTTGGAAAAGAAAGCATATTACAATACAATACGAGAACAGACACATCCATTCAATATCTGCTTCTGCTGCATCATGTGTGATACCACACACCTTTCCCATGCAATCATACAACCATTTTGTAAGCTGATGTCACATATCAGTACAAAACATTCTTCACTCCATACTGTCACCTAACAAAAGCTCCTATAATACTGCACAATTGAAACAGATACACATGTACTGTCATCTTTACAAACAGTGTTGTATATCCTACCACACAATAGTACTCAAATCTAATGTGTTCTATCTAAGTCACTCTTCAAAATAATCTGCTGAACATAGAGTACACATGTCACTAGTCACTAAATTGTTGCACAAAATAATTCAGAAGAATGTAAATTTCTACCATATTGAAGATTCATTACCAACATGTTATAGAACAATATATTTTCATATTATGACTTCTACTTCATAAAAACTTCTATTAACATCTAGTACTACAATGTATTTCTTATTTTGTCTGTGGACCATTGTTGAAACGGTCAAATATTTCTCTTTTCCCGGGACATTCTTTGTGTATAATCTTCAGGGCAAGGAAAAAGTTGATTAATAGTCTTTTTAAAGGGGGAATAGAGTGGATACCGTTAATTGCGAGCATGTTTGTAAGGGGGAAAAATGAGGGAGGGGGTAATTTCCAATGCTTGATGGACGCAAATAGAGATCAGGGCTTGTTATATATGAGAGACAGGCAAAGCAAACCAAAAGAAGGGGGAAAAGAGAGAATGCCTTCAAACCACAGTCATGAGCACTTCCAGTGACAATCAAAAGTTTCAAAAAGGGCCAGAAAACCATTGCCCCTGACAGATAGTCTTGAAAGTAAGAATGTTCCAAATGGCAAAAAAAAAATGCATTTATAGATAGATAATTTGTCAAGTATTATATACACTATGTACAAGCAATTTGTAATCCTTGACAAATACACAGAAATCATCTTACAAGAACATTTCTCCAAATGTCTGCCTAACAACTCCATGTCTATTATTGTGATTAAAAGTTTGAATAGACTGCAAGATAGTACCATGGATATTTCTTGCACTTGCACAGGTGGGCATTCAGGCAATTAAGGAAGGAACCTGTACTCTGAACAGGCGAGCGCCCATTCATTTTACTTGCCAAATAGCGAGATTTAGTTGCCCAAGGCAAGAAAGGAAGTGGGTTTGTACCACCTTGGAATGAAATAACATTGAATTATTTCACTGACTATCTAAAGTATTAAAAGTAAAGTCATAAACATTTTCTGGACTTAACACAATCTGATATTGAATGCACTGACAAATACCCCCTTTGGTATTTCCCTTTTCCTACACAATTCTCATTATTGACACATACTTAAAAAGAAGAAAGATATGATTTGTACAAGCATGGTTATACTTTTTTTCTTCAATTCAATCTCAAAACATGCAATGCTCTCAGATGTTGCACAACTCTGAGTCTGCTAAAGAAACTCATCTATTTCAAATCAGCATTGCACTGATATTAACCTACAGAAACACACAACTGCTCCAGGCTACTTCATGTACATCAAAATGAGATCCTGCAGCAATCGAAGAATGGATCAGCGGCAAGCTATAAATAATTTCAACTTATATGAAAATGCGTCGAGAACAGAGTCCGTTCTCTCAGGAGAAATGTTTTAGATGTGACATGATGCGGATATACCTTAAACTTACTGTTTTTACATCAACTGGTAATGAAAGTAGAATACAGCGGATACTACATTAAATCATTTGTCAATATCTTTCTTTATTCTATCTAGATTTTTTGCCGAATTCATAAATTTTGTTAAATAACTGGACAAATATACATTGACAAATTTGACGGTGAGCAAATCAACCCACAGAAGTTAAAAGATAATCTTAACTGAAAAAAAGCACTCAGTCTTTTTTAAAATCCAGATTTTCTGCCTTACAAGGGAATTCACTCATAAAATCATATATTCATTGCTAAAGGAAATATCAAGTTAAATACACATCCATCAAGTGACCTAATTCATTACACAAGTACACCAATCATCCCTCTCTTTCCTTGTAGCAGGAGACAGTGTGTTAATCAAAACAAACGAGCAATTAATTTGCAGAAGACGGAAGCTGTGGCAGCCAACAAGCTTACAGTTACATAACATTCTGAAGGGCATTCTGCGACACAGTTTTTGGCACAGACAGCTAGACATCACAGAACAGGACAACTTACAAAATTATCGACAGAAACTTTTCGAAAATCATTTCTATTTGCACCGTGTAAGTTACCGTGTAACATAAAACTTTGCATTGTAGGAATCACTTTAATAGAAATTGAATGTAAGTTTGAGTTCTGAAATGGCACAGTATCTTGCCCAACCTTTTCTTTGTTTTTAAATTCATGGTGAGGTGATTTTTGTTGCCTTTCTTTCAACTTCAGTGAATGAAGTTAAGTTGTAAGCCACATTACACCTGATGACTCAGTTGATCTCTCCACTCATCCTAACTATGAGGAAAATACAGGCCCAGCACATGAAAATTGATTTGATAATATAATTCCCAGAACTGTAAACCACTAGTATGTTAATATTTGTCTTTGTGCTTGCAAAAGAATCTATACAGTCATGTCTATGTAAATAATCGGTAAACGACAGATTCCATACACCTGTTGTCAAGTGTGGAAGTGGCTGTCAAAGGTCAAATGAGCTAGGACAATGAGTACATGTAAATAAGTTACTGCCAAGAATTACTCCTCTATAGAAGTATTACATTTTGATGGTAGAAGATGCCAGCTGTAGCAATGCCTTTAGAAATTTATCTGTTACTTAACATGTTCTTACAATAACGTGGTGCATTTCATAAATGGAAGATCCCTTTAATACATGTAGTATACATTGTATGTCCCCTTTAGTCATTCAGTCTGGTTGCTCTTATCTTTCTCGTTGTTATTGATGTATGAATGTACACTCTTTTCACAAACCAGAATTGTAACTGGCCAGTCAACAGAATGATATCTACAATTGTATGTCATTAGTTGTGATAAACTTTGTCAAAATATTTGTAATGTTGTTTCTTTCAATTAACCAGAATGAGTCACAGTAAGCATTACTGAGGACTGTTCTATAAACTATACAAATCTAGTATAAAACAAAAATCTGATGATAAATTAGTGAACACTAATGTACAGTTTCATCCAATAGGCAAAGTGCTTCCTGTTGCTAGGATAAGTACAACAAATGCATCTAAAAAGAATGTTTAATATAAGAAGCAGTAACACCCACAAGCTCATGAGCACAAAAGACAATTGACGTACATGTAGTCGTTAATTCAGAGCAAAGAGAGTGAAATTTTACTGACATTTTTACCTGTTCATGTTTTTCATGCCTCGTAGTGACTGAGGCAGAAGTGAAATACGCTGAATGGCTTTAATTAAGTGACCAGAAACAATTTTGATATCTTTAGCCACAATTTCAGCTTCTGTATTTAGGTCTGTTTGCAGCATCATGAAACTGCATGAACTGGGTCTAAATAAATAATCATACCATCACCGGTGGTGAGAAAGAAAAATAATTTTTACCCAGGTATAGATTTTGGTTTGAAGAGGAAGATACCAAAAGGTGTGAATATTTCCCAATTTTCACAATTTATGAATTGGCCACTGAAAATAATGCTAGGCTTTCATACTCAAACCTCATTTTACTGCAACTGGAAAGTTTTGAAATGTTTATTTGAAATATGAAGATGTAAGAGTTTTTGGGGCATAAGTATGTATTCTGGCAGTCTAAAGATCATATCACAAGTACTGAAGGGGATTATTATCAATATCTACTAGATGATTACAATCATATATATCCCTGCAATGAGTATGATTTTTTTCTCTTAATTTCTAAAACTTTAACCATTTGGGAGCTTTAATGCACTCTTGATACCCATATGGCAGCCTACAAATAATAGACTACCATGATTCTCCATTCCCTGTAATAATATTGTCCTGGTGCATGAAGCATAAATTGCCTTTTATTCATCACACATTACATCATGTTTTAGTGCTATCAGTGTTTCAGAGAGAACAAATACGGAGACCTCCCTCTCTATATATATATTGGCAAAATAATAGCCTTTCATCTCCAGCAACCTTCAAATTCGGCTAGTGTAAAGTCTATCTTAAATTCCCGTCTCTGTATGTGTTCTCGTCAAATATTTGATTTTGGAGAGGAGACCTACTCATCCTATGAATCAGTCCCTTTCGAACCACTCTAGCATATTTAATGTAAAATTTACATTGCAAGAATGGATTGCTGTACTTTATCCTGTGACTACTTTTGTGCAAGTTCCATTCTATCACAATACACTGTATGCATAATAAAGGTTTTGCAGATGTGAGCATGGTTTCAAATGGCTATAAATGGGGGGAGCCTTTTTGTTATTTTTCTTCAGATATTCATGTAAAACGTTATTTGTTCCTGAATCACTGGTTTATAATAAAATGTTCACTTCAGTCCCCGCTTTTATCTAGTGAAGAAGTAACGGCATCACCAAGCGAAGAAGTGAGATATTGAGAAACCTCTAATGAAATATGACAGAGCATGTAATTCTAAGAGGAATTCAACGTTTATTTGATGAAAATTGGTTTTGAAAGGGCGGAGATATCCAGAAGAGAGCAATCCTAATAAAAGGTGGGACTCACCTTTTACTATAATCGCTTTGTTTTTCTTTGTTTTTGGATGTCTCAGCCATTCCAAAACCAATTTTCATCAAATAAACTTTGAATTCCACTGGAAATGGTATTATCTGTACTACTTCATATTTAAAGTGGTTTCTTGTTAAAAGTTAAAAGCCCAATCCTCATCTCCACCAATACTATACCATCCCTTTAATGTAAAAAATTGGATCTACATGTACTTAACTTGGTATACACACAGATTTTTACATGGGAGCTTTCAATGTGAGTAGACATCACTGCAATAAACCAATAGTAGGCTGTACTCAGTGAAAACCATTTGTTTACTGTGAATCACACACTCTTGGGTAGTGTCTGAATGATTAATATCACTGTGGCCATACTCCCCTCGTGAAATCATACCATATTTTACCGGACCGTATGGAACACTTGGCTATCTTCAGAAACAGAAAAGCCTTGTACTGAGAGAGCACGCTAAATACAAACTGAGAATAGATGCATGAGAGTCATCCAAAACTTTGAGGCTATGCAATACTTGGAACATTCAACATGTATCTGTTTTGGAAAAAAAAAGTTTGAGGCGTACGATGATATAACTTTTATTCAAAAACATTTATTCCCTTGTGCACATGAAAAGGGATAAATATTCTCAACCAGTAGTGACACAGTGCATGGAGTGAAAATGAATATAAAGATTGTTTTGGCTCTTGTGATATCGTGGGTCTTAGAAATCCACACAAATGGCTAATAGTTCAAATTCTGATTTAGAGAACACATCTTCATGAAGCTAGATTCTGAATTTTTTTCTCCATGATCAGTTTTAACTTGAAAGCTACTACATGTCACTATATTGGACATCAGAACAGTTGATTTGTCAGCATCGTGACCGTTGATGATGCAGTAATGAGGAATATCATTCCTGTGAGGTGTGTAGCTGTTTTAACACATTTTTTTAAACGGATTTGTACACATGAATGTATTCCAGCCAAATTGGCTGTCTTTATATTCATAAAGATTACAGGTATTCCAACAGAAAGGGGGGGGGGGGCAGAGAGAAGTCCACAAACTTGTTGCATTAAAACTTGTCTCACTGAAAAATAGGGATGATTTTGCTCAGAAATAGGAAAGAAAGAGCATTTCTCATAGGAGTGTGTAGTAAAATTACAAAAAAAAAGGAAAATCATATTGAAGCAAGTGTGGGATGGTCAAATTCAGATTCTTTCCTCCAAATTCAGAATGGTTGGGAGGTCTGTCAACGGTTCCCATTCCTTTACTTCCACATTCAAATGTCTAGTCTCTTGTCTATCAGAGCAGAAATTTGAAACACATCATTCATATGTACAACTTAACTGTAGGTGATCTGTTGCTTGGAATCATTTAATCCACCAGAGAAAATCTTTACATAATATTCTATCATCATTATGTTATTGTACAGAGCTACCAATCTGCATGAAAAGAGATGCATCACTTGTATGTATCCACCATGAAAAGAGATGTATCACTTGTACGTATCCACACACATACATACAAAATTATGCAAACACACAACCACATACTGTAAAAGTGGATATTTTTGTGCGACTAATTTTCATGCTTGGCCTAGTGAGAAGAATTTCACGTGTTTTTAATTCCACGGAATCAAGACAGCAACCATTGTAACATATGGCATGCAAAAATATTTGTGTGCTATCATTTTCGCGCTTGTTTCTGGTTGCGCGAAATGTATGCACGAAAATTTCAACACCGCAAAAATTTCCACTTTTACAGTATGTTATACATCATACATAGATACAATAAGCAGGCTCTGCTGCCTTCATATTACACAAAGAGGAGTGCATCATAGATACTAAGGGAATGATGCTGATACATATTAAACGTACAACTACAGTCAAACCTGTCTATAGCAGCCACCCGACAAAGACAAAAAAGTGGTCATTACAGACAGGTGGCCACTATTGACAGGGTTTTTGACACAGCTTTTCTCAAGGGGAGGAAGGGATTTTTTTTTTTTTCTTTAGTGGCCATATATGGCAGGTGGCCACCGAGGTAGGTTTGACTGTATACTGATATTTGACCCTTTGATATTTGAAACATATCTTAGGCTAATACATGTACATAGGAAACAAATGATACAAATGAAATTACTGTAAGAGATAAAAAAAAAAATCTTCCAAGATATCCAGAAGGAAATAGAAAAGACAGATTTTCTGATGGGTAGAGGAAGATGAACCCACTCTTTGGATACAGTGACTTTCACACTCCTATCACCTGCTTGATTTCTCTGTTTTTTACTAGAAACTTAAGCTGGAGGTTCTGGCATGAAGAAGCAAGATTTCTATTTATAGTCAAACAATAATATTGGATAACAAAGTACCTCAGGGTCTGATTGTTGAGTGATTGCTAGCTATTAAAGGGATGGTACAGTATTGGTGGAGATGAGAATTGGGCTTTTAACTTTTTGCGAGATACCAAGAAAACACTTATGATATAGTACAGAGCATACCATTTTAAGAGGAATTCAAAGTTTATTTGATGAAAATCGGGTTTGGAATGACTGAAACATCCAAAAACAAAATAAAACAAAGCAATCGTAATAAAGTGTGGGTCCCACACTTTATTAGAATCGCTCTTTTTTGGATATCTCAGCCATTTCCAAACCAATTTTCATCAAATGAATGTTGAATTCCTCATAGAATTACATGCTCTTTCGTATTTCATAAGAGGTTTCTCATTATTTCACCAAAATATGTTAGAAACCTGAAATTAGGTCTCAACAAAAACTGTACGATCCCTTTAAAGTGCAACCAGAACCTCAACACATCTTACATTGTATGTGCAAAAGCAGTTCATCAATCAACACGATATCAAAGTGTGAGTATACATCACGATACTTACGCATTAGCGACGATTTCCATCGTAATCTCCGACCTGCAGTCTGTGGTGAGGACGGGACCATTTACGCAGGTTACGTTGTCCACACGGCCGAAGTTGGCGTCTGCTATAGTGATGACCAGACCCGGCGGACAACGCAAGTCCATAGTGCTGTCTTCGCAAACGCTGGTGTAGTAGAGATTACCGGTAGCTTGTCGCCGCACTCTGAGTCTAGTATTCCCTTCTGTGTATTAAAACCGAACATGAGAGGGAGATGCAGCAGAAAAACTGAAAATATGAATCAATGAATGCTTTTGACTAACATCTTGAACACATGTAATTTTGAGTGACAATTCATGTGTGATCTTTCCTTTTAACCATTTAACTACCGGTATAAATGAATCATATCTTGATTTGCTCGAGGTTGAATGAATATGCCAGTAAATCAACACACAGAGTATTCATCACTCTCCAGTGCTGACCAAAGTTAACATACACATACAAAGTAGTTAAAGGGACTGTACAGTACTGGTTGAGGTGGGGATTCAGGTTTATAACATTCCTAAGTGAGATAATGAGAAGGCTCTTAGGAAAATGAAAGAGCATGTAATTTTAAGGATTCAATGTTTATTTGATGAAAATTGGTTTTCAAACGGCTGAGATATCCAAAAAAGTGATAATTAAAAGGCGACAGGCCACGCCTTTTATTAGGATCTTTGTTTCACCTTGTTTTTGGATATTTCAGCCATTTCAAAACCGATTTTCATCAAATAAACTTTTGATACCCCTTAGAATTGCATGCTCTTTGACATCTCATAGAGTGGTTTCTGAATATCTCGCAAAACATTAAAAGCTAAATCCTCATCTCGACCAGAATTGTACACACCCTTTAAGATCAGCATTTTTATGAAGTCAAACACTTCTTTGAAGATTAAAAAAAAATGCAATGTTGACCAAAACTAACAAAGACACAATGTAGGCAACAAGCTGGCATTTACAGATTACTTCAAATAAGCACAGATGTGGACTCAGAATTGTATCACTCTGGATGGATGGTCATTAGAAATTGAATTACCTTGGCTGCAATACATGTAAGGGTGGGATTTCACGGAGCACGCGAACGATTTGCGAAGGACGCGAATGACAAAATCCAACATTCGGAAAATTTTTTCTCCAAATGTTTTCCGACAATGATGCCGAAAACTATTCTTGCGCAATTTGTGCGAAGTTTCCACGACGTATGTGCGAATGTCGTGTGTATCATTGCTAAAGTACAGCATGTTACGTACACAAAGAACACGCGACGGAAATGCGAACAACGAAGAATTTTCAATAATCATGGGAGAAAATGTACCCAAGGAGAGGTGGAAGCTGTCTTGAGTTGAATTTTTTTCTTTCCTCTATTTCTCCTTTCTTTTTCTCTCATTTCTCTATCATAGGCTTGCCTACCTTTTTTTTTTTTCCTAGGACATATCTCCACTAGTAAAGCCTTTGATTTTTTTTTTTTTTGCAGTTCCTCCACCACATAATCTCTATAGTTCAAATGAAATTGTACATGCTTTAGATTAATTTTAAGTGTATTCTACGATTTTTTTTTTGTATATCCAACATTCATTTCTCCTTGCTAGTCTTTAATTTCTTTTGATACTATAGTTGTTAATAATTGTTTGATGTTTAGATATATGTTACGATTTTTATTTGTAGAAAACGTATAGGTCATACATCCCCCAAACGTGCGCTAAACGTTCGCAAGAATATCTCAAAAGGTACGCGAACAGTTTGCGATTACGTCGTAAAATGATCGGAAAAACTTCGCAGATTTCGCGTAACATACGCGAGACATTTTCCAAAGTTTCAGAGTCTGTTTGGGGTTTCACGAACATTTTGCGAACATCGCGCGTGTCTTGCGAAGGTCTTGCGCATATGACGAGGCTTTTTAAAAGACACTTTCGAGAACAATTCACGAGCAAATCACGACCAAGTGTGCGGAAAAGGTTCGCAAAAAATTTCAAACTTTTTTGAAATTCTCGCCGAAGTAAAAATGACATTCGCGAACAATCGACGACGCTTCCGAACCCTCACGTTCGTTTGGCGATCTTTTGCAGACTAAAATACGAATGCTGGATTTTGCTATTCGCGTCCTTCGCAAATCGTTCGCGTGCTCCGTGAAATCCCACCCTAAGTAATATCTCCTCTTTGTACAAAGGAAGATTTAATAGTCTATCATCTCAGACAGACTAGAACCCATAAGGAATTGAAAGCTTGTGTTCAAAGATCAATACCATTCACATTTATTGGGTTTGTTGAAAATATGACAAATTTAACAATACTGAATAAGGTTCCATACTTCAGTCTGTAAACATGAACATCTTGCAGCAATCTTTTTTTCGGTATATAATGTTGTGTGATATACTGTAAAACATGATATTTTAGCAGCATGAAATTTTTGCGAATTGGAGCAGATGGCCTTATTCACAGCATGACATTCTCTCGAAGTGCCTCTGGCATTCAATGCATATAGTGTAGACAAGAGCCTTCGCATGCATTTTGATTTTGCAAATCTTGGCTCTTGTGGAATTGAAATACACACAAACATTCCTTGTTTTACAGTAGCAAAAATATAGGGGACAAAATTACCTGCAGTTACCACAACTAGTCCACATAATCTTTGGCTACAGCTGGTAACATGTCTGAAGTACAATGTAAGTGAAATTAAACCACATCTACTAGTTGTTGGGGTGTGGATATAAAAATAGCATGCAAAATTTTCTCTTGCACAGTGAGCACAGGCAAGTCCTCTCCAGAACAACAAGGCTATTTATACATCTTTGGTCGTGTTTATGCTTCCCTTTTTCGGGCCAGAATCAGCATTTTGAAATGTGAGTAGTGCAAAACGCTGTTGCGTTCATGCTCACTTCGATAGAAACGCTGATTCAAAATGCCGATCCAAATCGCACAAAAAGGTGCGTTTACGATCGGCATTTCTGACTAATCACGTTTGACAGGGAAGCATAAACGCAACAGCGTTTCTAAACGCGTTTAGAGTGACGTCATCTAAACGCCTTTCCGGTTCACGTGAAAAAGCGCGCGCCACCCGGCCAGCCAGCTACCCTGGCCTGTGCAGTTTTCCCATGTACTATGCATACGCATGTCTTTCCCAGCTGCTCTCCCAGGCCAGGCCACCGATCGCAGCGCGCGCCCCAATTGACCTGCCTCTGCTGAGGTCAGCGAAGCAATCGCAAACGCTCTTTCCAAGGCTCGAAGAAAGTGAGCATAAACAGTGCTCCCGTGAACGGCATTTTGAATCAGCGTTTTGAATCAGCGTTTCAAAACGCCGATTCTGCCTTCGCAAATTGAGCATAAACACACCCTTTACAGTCACTGGAGTCAAACCCTTCTGGCACTAGCCACATGCCATCATCTTTGAGTTTGAGGAGCACACACTCTGTGATGTCATCCTAAATTAACAGAGCTTATCAAAATTTAACGCTGCTACCAGCGGTAATCTTCAACTCTTGGCTTGCACACGCTACTTGTGACTCATTGAGTCTTGAAGTTGTGGCCGAGCTGATTGGTGAATCTGCTCAATGTGTGGTTTTCCGGTCAAAACTCCATCTTTAGTCGTGTTGCGAATGTGGTAGCACTGCCATTCATGTGTGAAGCATTGTAATTGTCATTGAGTAATGATTTTCGTAAAATTCATGACTCAAAATCAACTGCATTACATCAGTGACAATGCTTCTTAAAGATAATATAAAGTTTTGGTATTACCTCAAAAGTTTCCCTGAATTTCCTTGTCTTAGTTTGTGTTTCAGGTTAAAGTACCTTTCATATAACTAACACTGTGAGACTTACTCGCCCCAAAGTGCTCTCATGTCTTAGTAATCATGCAATAATGGTTTCGTACCAGAGCCGCCGCCGTACGGCGGCGAGGTAGTACACGTATTGTGCGAATATCACTGCGACCAGCAGCGTGCAGCCCCATACGCATACTGTGTAGCTAACTGCGACCAGCAGCCCCATACGCATAGCTAAAACGGGGCTTCGCATTGTAGCTTACAGGATCATGACAGATTTAGTATCGCGGGTAAATATCAACTTAAAATTCAAAAATTTCTTCAATTTAAAGACTTACCAGTTAAGTTGAAGTATTGAAAACAGGCTTTGGGCAACGTTTGGTTTTGCCAATAGTCCCTTTCTGTTCGAATTGATGACTGAATGTGACTCGGTCGAGAGGACCTTGGGAGAGCGACGTACACTGAATTGACGGCCAGCGCATGCGCACACAAACATCTTATCTGTTCATGGATTTGAAATTTGTTCGCATGTGATGTGTGCGTATGCGCTGGCCGTAGTAATCAGTGTATGTAGCTCTCCCACGGTCCTCTCGACAGAGTCACATTCAGTCATCAATTCGAACAGAAAGGGACTATTGGCAGAACCAAACGTTGCCCGAAGCCTGTTTTCAAGACTTCAACTTAATTGGTAAGTCTTCAAATTGAAGAATTTTGTGGATTTTAAGTTGATATTTGCCCGAGATACTAAATCTGTCATGATCCTGGATGCTACAATGCGAAGCCCCATTACGCTATGGGTATGGGGAAGCTGGTCGCTATGCGTATGGGGCTGCTGGTCGCAGTTAATTGCATGATTACTAAGAAATGAGAGCACTTTGGGGCGAGTAAGTCTCACAGTGTTAGTTATATGATAGATACTTTAACCTGAAACACGGAAATTCAGGGAAACTTTTGACGTACCAAAACTTTTTATTATCTTTAAGTCTTTTTAAGAAATAATATTTATAGACACACTCAGTTACTCATATTCAGATGCTCCCTTAAATTAATAATAAATGCGTGGGAAATCATGCAGTGTTGCCATTTTTATAAAGTCCCCTAAAAATTTTGCACAGAAAACTTTTCAGCTCTTAATATATAGGGCCTACATGGGGAGCAACTCTTACCAAATCTTCATTCATCGGTGATTTTAATACAATTATTACAATAGAAGCTGCACATTAAGATGCAGACTACAGACATATAAATGTTTTCATGAGGTTGCAATGGAATTTCTTCAGATGCATCCAACATTGGTCAGTAGTCAGAATGACTACACAGCAGTGTCTTGGCTCACTTTCAAATCATAAGATGATCCATGTCACATGCCTTCAAAGTGTTACTATGGCAACAGTAACAAAGCACTGTAACCATAGTTACTGGCACCACTATTTGCAGCAACAAAGGATCATTTAGGTTGGACAAGTTGATGACCAAGGGTAACGGAGATGTCGTAGACCTTCACTATCACATGCTGGCTCGTCTGTCATGCTAACAATTAAGCAAGGTGTTGGCTAGGGGTAAATAGTACTAACTTCAGTCTCGAGGTTTGTCACTTAAGGGGGGAGGGGTGTCCCCTTAATCTATGACTATTTCAGGAGCAAAATTGATTCATCAATTTAAAAGGAGAAGAGAATGCTGGCAGAAGATCAACAGTGATGACCTACAGATCATCCTGTGAGTCAGTGACAGCAGAGAAAGGGGGAGGGGGAAGTGGGGAGGGGGGCCTTGCATTTCAGCGAGTCAACATGTCACCGTCGGATGGTCACGACAGGTAGCGGTGCAACACGTGCAAGCGACAAGGTGTCCTAACTCAAGCTGACAGATTTGTGGCAGGAACATGATTTCCCCGACAAGCTTGCAGACATGATAAAATGAGACTGTAAAGGCAATTGATTTTTTTTCTATTCTCGCGATTTCTTTAAAAAATACTCCTACTTCTGGATTTGATGCGTCAATTTTCACCATTTGCTCTAAAACCTCCTACTGGAGCATTTCTGTTCCACAAAATTATTTCAGGACATTGCACACAGACATATGAGTTGAATAGAGTATATGAAAAAAATGTATATATTTTTCCTGCTTTGATCTATGATATGATTTCTCACCATTGCTGTAAACCTCTATATTGAATAACTGACACATGACACTATGAAGATGAGGCCTGGACACCTTCATCTTCATAGACTTGGGACTTACACCCTTTTGGGTAACTCAGGACTTACACCCTTTTGGTTGGCACCAGATGAGTGGGTCGCATCTGAAGATCAACACTGATCGAGGATTCCATCTGCCCCCCTTTCTAGGGGCAATGTCTTAATATGGACATGACTTTTGCCTTTGTAAACTGGGTGACATTGCACTTTTTTTCTTTGGGTATCACAATTATTATGTAATCAGGAGATGATGTTACACTTCCTCATTGAAACTCTCTTTGATTGCCAAAAATGTGAATTCAACCAATATTCTTTCTCATCAGTCCTATATGCTGACAGCAAAATGAAGACTGTTGGTAACATTTGGGCCAATTCAACTGGTGCACAAAGGTTTGGCAATTTGCATAATCTCTACAATATGTACATGCAAAAACCTAGTATCTTTTTGGTGGCATACATGTATGAAAATTACAACAGTGTATGTATCCCTATCATGGAGAAACAAGTAAAAACAAAAATATAAAATATACATCGTCTCATGGATTTTTAATATGGAAAAACATGAAGATATATGCAATGTAGACGGAAATAAACTTTTAAAAAAAATGCAATGACCAGCCTCAATGAATATCACTATACTGTAGAAGCTAATGATATCAATGAGCAGCAAATCTTTAAGGAATTGCTTGTAAACTTTTTACCCTATTCTAACATCATGTTCATTTATTTCAGAGTACTCTAGACACAAACAGAATGCAACATACTTGAAACACAATCCACTGTTTTCAGTTAACCCCTTGGGGACGAGTCCCAAGTATACTCGGGCAAGCGTCTATGTGAAATGTGTGTTGTAGCACAATCAAACCGTCCTCATCAATGGGTTCAACTAACGGAGGGCGAAAGAGAAAGTACAATCTTTCTTGGGTGAGGAAGAATGAATACGAAAGCTGGTATTTCAACCCTCTTGAAAACACTTAAGTAGACAGATACCAACACTAATAGTATGAGGTGCAGCCATGCAAATTAAACACACAATAAAGCATGAATTCCACTGCCTATTTAACTCAAGGTTTGGATTCCCAAGTAGGCTTTTTTCCACTCCAGACTGTAATGAGAGGAAAATGATGACAGAGCGAGGTACATTGTAGAAGTGTTGCTCAAAACATGACACTTCATTTTAGAGGAGCAGTATGTTATACCTGCCACTCATTTACTGAATCCTATTTAGGTAGGCTCTCCAATTTAGGACTATTACACTAGATGACTTGGATTTCATTGTGTTGTTACATGTACCCCTGCTGAGGCAGTTTTACCAACCTCCTTGGTTTAACTAGTACTTTTTGCCAACATTTGTTTGTCTGTATTTGTTTTTCTGTCAGCTGTATTCTGCAAAGACTTATAAAAACAGATTTTGTTGAAACTTCAGGATAGGTACTCTTTATGGTAAAAGGATCAGGTGACTACAATTTGGTGGTAAGCTCAGTCATGAGCTGGATCCTGGGAAATTTTTGAAGGATGCATGTACACAAAGCATAAACGATCCCATGGCCTTTAAATAGCGGAGGTTAAACAGTCCCTAAATGAGTTCTTGTTCCTTACTTTCCAGCTGATTTATTTAATAAAGAAGCAATCTTAAACATTTTATTTTTTCATGGTTAAACTGCATACTAACAGAGGATTAACACAAGTCTACAATATTCTAAAGATAAGTTTTTCTTCTAAAGGAACACAGAGAAGTCAATCAGAACCCTTGCATGTTACATGATGTATCTAATCCAAACAATTGGGTGTTTTTTTTTCTTGCCACTGCTTTGTTTTCTTTTACAATTTTATACCCTTCAACTTTCCTTAATAAATGCAAATCTCTTTGTCTGACTACACAGCACTTTTATTGGGGATATTCATAGTGTGTGTCAATTTTTTGAAGTAATCGTCCTTTGGGGAAACAGTCAAGATGCAAGAAGGGCACCATAATCAATACACTCTTGTAATTTGTGAGTTCAAGGTCAAGAAAACGCTTGCTATCGAAGTGCATAATCCTGCCATATCATACACCAATTACCTGCAGTAACCTCCAATGCATGTATCTCCCCACCCCCTCGATGATGGATAAATAATGCCCTGCTAACGAGCGGATTTCAACTGCACCGAGTATAGACTCTTAATGGACTGCTTCCACTAATTACATTTGGGTAACATGCATAAGGCACAATATGTAGAGAACTTTTACACTAAAATGGAGCGCGAGTATGGTGGCCACTGTTTTAACGATGATGACTAAGCTTTCTGATCGGTATCTTTATGAAGATGCTGGTCTATTCCTCAGCATGTGTGACTATTAACTGAGAGAGACACTTAATCATGTTCACCCAAGAGTAAAGAACAGTACATAGGCCCAGTGGTATCAAACTAATGCTTGATGAATAATGTAAACACCACAGCTCTGACTGTACATCATGGTGTTTGCACAGGCAAATTATGCCTACATGATTGGCACTACCTTCATACATCATTCATAGCACACAGGTCATCTTGAGAAGAGTGCTTTTGCTATCAACGTTTCTTAAGAAACTTGACTACATTTTCTCAAGAGGTGGTCTTGTAGCTACTTGGCTGGTTATAGCATGTAATCTTCTGTACCAGTATCTCCAACATCATGTCCAAACACTACATCATACGGCATGCAGTATTTTATCATTTGTGTCTCAGGCATATACAGTGATAGAACAGTTTACTACCATAAGTTTTAAATACACTTTCTAATCAAAGACTTTTCTCGACAAGAAAACTTGCCAAAGGCTTGCCTAACACTGCACCACCTAATTCATACAAAGTGTACGCCAAATATCACATGATTGAATTGTTAATGAACAGGTGAATTAAAAAAAAAAACACTTGTTACTAAATCATTACTGGAAAAATATGCATTTATATTATCACCTAGTACTCATTTTATCAATATTAAGTATGAATTTGTTTTCTTATTTTAAAAATCATACTATCATAGATCTGTATAAGTTGCAAAATCATCAGAAAAATATGAAGACATATATTCTACACTGTATTTACCGAAAGGTACACTGACTGATGATGGATACCAGTATAAGAAATATTTGACACGAAGTAACTATAAAGCCTGAGTCTTCTCCAAGCAAGTTGCCTAATCATTCAAAAAAAAAAAAGTACAGACTAATCTATATATAAACTGGATCATTCACAAGTTGCAAACATGACAACAGGTAACAAAGCCACTAACAAGATAAAGCCTAATGACATTGTCTGTCTGTCTGTCTGTGAAAAAAAAAAAAAACATTAAAAAAAAGGCAAATAAATACCAAGAACAACATAGCTTCCTTTTTTCCCCTAGAGAGCAATCTCACTGCTTCATACATGTGACATAAAGTCATGGTCATATTCACTCATGTGACTTATGTTAAAAAAGCTTTAAACCTTACTGTATCACCAAATCATTGCAGTTCCGGTTCTCAGTCGAGGGAGACTCCAGATAACAATAATTAAAGGCATCATTTACCATTAGCTGATGAAAAACCAAAACCCAGCTTTAGTGCTTCAAAATAGTTCTAAAATGTGAATTAGGGATAGAAACAACCAACATAAAAACATTAATCAGTATAATCAATGTTAAGTATTGTTAGATATACAAAATGTAAACAATAGTTATCATGAAATTGTTTCTAGAATAAACCATCTACAGTTATGGTTTATTGAGAAAATAGTGATATCTTCTTGTATTTGAGGCTTTATTGCAAAATTTTTATATGGTAGGATGTTTTGTGATACAGCTGACCTTTTATGAGCATCAAATGTGATAACTAAAACATTTTTTAAAATCACTGCTCTCAACAGTAAACAATACCTTTAAGGTGTGTGATATTGTCTGTCTAGGGGTTAAAAGGTCAATTGTGGTTACTATGGATATGTAACAATATAAAATGCTTTCAGTCATCAAAGTGCATAAATCTCAGGAAATCTATCAACAAGCTTGAAGCTTGAGCACAAAAAAAGGAACTAAAAATAAACAAGAGTAAACAAATGCATAAAATAAGAGCATTCTAGTAAACAGCTATAGTCAAACAGATATTTAGCATTCTTAGAATTTTTTATCATCATCTCTATCAATAGGCGTAGGTTAGGCATCAGAGCTTTCAAAAAACAAACAGTCTGACTTGCGCTACTGACAAACTCGTCAAACAGACATGTTGTTTCACTGATTATGACTACTAAAAACTATTAAAGTTGAAAAAAAAATCCAAAAGAAATAATAAGAATAAAGGTTTTATAAAGGTTATGAATATTTAAAGATTGTAGAGATGATTTCACAGCTCAAAGATGTTCCAGTGATCTAAGAGAGAAGAGAAAAAATAAACAGTAAGGAGAAAGACCAGGAGGTCACTGAACAAAGATTACCCAGACTATGCTTTGTTGTCCATGCTCGTACCAGTGTCAATAGCCTTGGTCTGCTGAAATTACAAACTGGACTGTGACTGGAATATAGTCAGATATATTCAAATGACTTAAAAACAGGGTTTACTGCAACAATACAGAAAAGACATCCAGACAGGAAGTCCAGCCACAATAATACATCCTAAACTTCCCAGCCGGGACCGAAGATTGTGCGTAAAATGGCAAGGACAAAGAGATGGGCGTGCGGTTAAGGCTTGAGCACTGGAGTGGAACGGAAACAGCAGCAAACAGAACCAGTGGGACTAATACAAATTTGCTGTGAAGTAAAGTCACTTGGCACCTGCACTACAGCAGACAAGTTAAATTAAGAGTCTGATCTGTTGGCAGTACATACAGCTCTTTTAAAGGAAACCAAAACCCCAAGAGAAATGTATAGACTGAGTGAAAGAAGCAATATTAGTAGAACACACCAGTGAAAGTTTGAGGAAAATTGGGAAATTCATGCAAAAGTTATGAATTTTTAAAGTTTTGGTGTTGGAACCACTGGATAACAAGACTACTTGAGTTTATGGCATCATGTGTCGACAACAATATAAAGAAAAAAAAAGAATTGAACTTGGTTTCACTTTTCTTGCATAATGAAAGAGCACTTGGCTAACTGCTTTCAGCAGTCAGTCAGTATCAAGTTGATGGAATATGCAATTTTCATTAAAAATTAATTTTTGTGGAATTCTCATCATATTTTCTTTATTTTGTTGTCCACACATGACATCATAACCGCTAGTAGTCTCCACTCCCAGCGGCTCCAACACCAAAACTTAAAAAATTAATAACTCTTGGATCGATTGCCTGATTTTCCTCAAACTTTCACTGATGTGTTCTACTATTAGTACTAATGTTGCTGCTTTTCTTCACTCAATTCCAAATTGCTCTTTGGGTTTTGGTTATACCTTTAATGCTGTCAAAATGGAACTATGATGGGTAGTTGGGACTCAAGTATTTGGTAAAACAATATGACCACTACACCGGGGAGGTATGAGAGATTTTCTCTCACATTTCCCAGAATATACCATGCCCTAAACTCTCTTCATAGATATTCACAGAGTGTTCTACTATCTGCTGTTTCTAAATGTCAAATTTACACATGTTGTATACATGTCAGTGGCAGATCCAGAGGTGGGTGCACCGGGTGCGCGCCCCCTCTTTATTTGTTGTTAAAACAAAAGAAATAAAAAGAAAACAATGAGATGAATCCTGGAAGTAGCACCAAAAATTATATTTGCGCCCCCCTTTACGGAATTCCTGGATCCGCCCCTGCATGTACGTACATGCATGTATATTTCATGTGTTTGCTAGGATTTTCCCATTTATCTTTTATGAGATATACCGTATATTCACTGAAGCAAGGACACTTTCCCTGTAGATTGATATATTGAACTAACAACATTACAGAGAAAAGATTCCAAACAGCAAAAGGCAAATGATACACGCAGACAGGCCATTAAAAAATTAAAACATCTTCCCACACATGCAGCTCTTCATTGAGCTAATCACATCGGCCTTCCTTTTTTCTTCTTTTCCTCTTTTTTGCTATTGTCAATTCACACCTTTTATCTATTTAAAAGGATCCTACTCAACAAGCTCACTGTGTTTTTGTATCTCCCATCAAGGTCACAGCCGATGGAAGCATTCAAACCCATAGACATCATTGTGAATATTGTCCCTGAAACAATCATGGCAACAAATAAATGTAGACGGAGCTGATTTT
This sequence comes from Diadema setosum, assembly GCF_964275005.1. Classification (NCBI taxonomy): domain Eukaryota; kingdom Metazoa; phylum Echinodermata; class Echinoidea; order Diadematoida; family Diadematidae; genus Diadema; species Diadema setosum. Next base: position 32,826,428 of record NC_092697.1, on the reverse strand, counting down.
ATATACATTGTAGTGTGGCCATGGTGTCTACAATCATTGTATCTAGTTACTTATTGGGATATTGATGTCCTCTCTCATTTTAGATGGAGGGGGGAAAAAAATACAGTCGTCTGTCCTTCAGTGTCTCTTTCCATTCAAGCGAGGGCAGCAGAGAAATTGTAACAGAAATATCCCGCTCCATTGCTAATCTTATCACACAAGTAACTCACCACATCAAAGAATCAGCATGTTCTTGAGAAAGTATGGATGGCTTCTCAAAAGTCATTCAGCCAATGGGAAGATTACAATGGGACTTTAGCTTGTCTGCTTGGTAGCTAAAGACTTTAGCTAGTCTGCTTGGTAGCTAAAGTTAAAGAGAGCTACAACCATCTCCACCCCCACCCCCCCCCCCCCCTCCAACTCCCACCAATAATTCCGCAGCTTTAGGAACCAAGGAAAGGAGGGACTAAGCTTCTGTGTGCAGAAAAGATCTTCAAATGCCAGGATTTAATCCATGGTAAGCCGCTACCTTCGGATGTCAACTCCATGACGTGTTCAACATCACCACCAAACCTCAATAGATACCCAGCCACCTCCAGAACTCTTCAACTATGCCTAAGATGATACAATCAGTATTTGCATGATCGATGCACCAACCATTAGCATTTCTAGGCCGATCCTTTATCTCTGTGCTATGATGTTGAGGAAGCAGCGAAGTGGATCAAAAAGCACTGTACTTCTGTTTGACTCTTTTTGTGTCCATGTGCCCATATTTGTAATAATTTGTGAGAACATTCATGACATTTGGTCCTGCAATAGTTGATCCCATGAAATATCTGCACACTATAAAGCCACACATAAATTGCACCCACAAACATAATTATAACCTTACCCCTAATTCTAATCCTCCCATCACACTAAACCTAAAACCTATCACAACCCTTACCCTAACCGTAAGTCCCTGGAGAAAACACAACCAGAGCAAATGTCACAAGAGCAAATGTTGTGTCACCTTTTTCTACACTCAGTCCCAAATATATGTAGCATTTGAAAGATTGAAAATGTGGTACTTATATATCAACGAAAAGATAAATTCATTCACACAAAAAATGATAATTTCGAAATGTATAGGATTTGCTTGTGAGTGTGAACAGTGAAGATGCAATACAATCTCCATTTATGTGAAATGAAATGCATACAACAAATACCTCCACATACAAGTTGATGTCTTCAGCAGGTGACATGAGGTGTAAACGAGCTATGTAAAGAAGCTGGTGACAAGATATTACACCATGGCACCAGGCAAAAGATTGACACCTAATATCCTTCGTGGTATTCCTTGCTCCCGTCTCAACAGTCTGCCAAGCTCATTAAAGAAACGATGAACAGCGCACCCTCGGTATGGAAGCAGGTCTGCTTATTGGCAAGGATATGTTTTCATTTTGCTTTTGTGCCCAGAAAAAAAATGAGGTCATGGAAGTTAAAGGGGGATACGGGTAGATCCGATGTATCATAATTAATTGTTGGTCCAGTGCAGCACTACACAGACCAAGGGTCAAATTTAGGTTATCAGACCAGGGTGTGTGTTGCTATCAAGCCACAACTTATCTGCTGTTAAATACTCTGTGGCCTATGTACCACTGCAGCATAAATACACTGTGTAATCTGCAAAACCAGAAATTTTCATGAATTTCGAGAGAAGCCAAGATTCATGAAATCAAAATGCACATATGAAAGTTCTTGTCTCCACTATGTGGTAATTTGCGACAATTTTGTGTCCCGAAAAAAGGTCTGCTCCATTTTGTGAAAATTCATGCCACAAATATTTCTGGTTTTGCAGTGTAGGCCCATTTGTTTCTACGTTCTGAGAGTGGGTGACATATATTGTACATAGGTCCTTCTGACAGGATAGATTAGATGCCTCTCCCCTCCCCCCCCCCCCCCTTTTTGCTCTCACCCTCATTATGTCCAGTATTACCAAAGACCATGATGATAAGGGTACATGTACAATTTCATTACCCCGAGATAGTCCCTGGAACAGTACAACATGTAGGCCTACTTCTCCATCCTGTTGCACAACTGTCCTGATATTGCAACATTCCCAATAAACTGAGTAATCACAACCACTCTTTTGACTGTATAGTTTCAATATAGGGCCTAGGTCTATCAAAATGATAGAGACTTCATGGTCAGAGGTTTCTTTATACACACACACACACACACATACAAAATAAATCAATACTTTCAATGGACTTGACCAAGAGCACATGCATTGTACGCTGATATGTAATTAAATTCCATTGTATAGCTTGGTATGAGCTCCATGGTATGATATTATGGTCCCTAGGCAAGCAGTGAGTGCACATTACATTCATTGACATTGCACCACCTACAACACAATAAAGCTAGAAAGAATACGGTTTAAATTTCAAGACTACAGCATTTTAATAACGATAAATCTAAAACTTATTCCACTGAAATATCAAGTGAAGCAGCTCTAATTGATGTCCATTAATCACTCGAGTGAAAGAATTACATAATACAAGGTCCTTCCCTCCTCACGGTATAATTGAATTATGCTGAAATATAATAGGCACACAGATATATCACCATAGGCCACGGGGTTGACATGAAACCTATACGGCTGGACTAAGCTCGAAATGAAGCATGCAATACATACACTGATGAGTGAGTCCACTCCTACATGATATCCCCCTCTGTGCGTCTGTCGGACGCAGACGGTCCATGCTTCCGGTAGGATGCATTTCATAAAATGCGCCCCGCCTCATTTGACTGTTTACATGTCCTGAGACCAAAAACAGTGTCAGGTCATATTTTGGTAGGAAGGGGGGGGGGTGGTGGTAGAGAATTAAAGGGAAGATAAACCCCAAGAGCAATGTGGATTGAGTGAAAGCAGCAACATTAGTAGAACACATCAGTGAAAGTTTGAAGAAAATCGGACAATCGATGCAAAAGTTATGAATTTTTAACGTTTTGGTTGTGGAACCGCTGGATGAGGAGACTACTAGAGGTTATGACGTATGAGTGGACTACAATACCAAGAAAACATAAAGAAAATTCTACAAAAATCCGTTTTTCATAAAAATTACAAATTCCATCAACTTGATATTGATATATGTTAAGGGTAGCAATTATTCCCCCTGCTTTCTGAAAGAGGTTGGTCCATTGCTCTTTCATAATTCTAGAAAAGTGAATTTTTGTTGAATTTCCTTTATATTTTCTTTGTATTGTTGTCCACTAATACGTCATATCCTGTAGTAGTCTCCTCATCCAGCGGTTCCAACACCAAAACTTTAAAAATTCATAACTTTTGCATCGATTGTCCGATTTTCCTCAAACTTTCACTGATGCGTTCTACTACTGATGCTGCTTTCACTCAATCCACATTGCTCATTGGGTTTACCTTCCCTTTAAATTATAAATTGCCCACAGGACATGCCTTAGCTTACCTTCTCATCCTACTTATAAGAACATGCATGTCATAATGTATCAACCACAGTTTGAACTAGATAAGCACTCCGAGAGTGCAGACCTCTGCCAAGTGTATGCAGCTCATTTCCACCACTGATCTTGTTATGTTCTTCCATAGAGATTTCAGTGATTTCCACCCATACGTACTTACAGCATTGTGTGCTGAGAGTCGCCCGATTTCCCAATATAGAAGCCTTTCTTACGTCATAAACCCTTAGCTGCACGGCGCACCTCGCCCTAGCAAAACTAGAGCACGCACCTTAGTGCGCGCATGCAAACCTCAAATACGCGCAGCCTGAACCCCCAAGTTCATTGACCCTACCTGCCAAAATATAAAAAATCCTTCATAAATTCCCCCTAAATTCCCGGATCACTACCAAAAGTTAATCGTTTGTAACTTGTGTCATTCTCAACCTTTCCTGCAAGTTTCATCCCATTCCGTTAACTGCTTTTTGAGTTATTTTGCACACAGACAAACTAACTAACTAATTACAGTTGTAACTAACGAACAAACAAGCCAACGGTAACGAAAACATAACCTCCTCCCTTGGCGGAGGTAATAATGATGACACACTACTAGTTCAAAGAGTTGACCAAAGTCTGATTGGTGCCTTGCTCCACTTTTCTTCACATCCATGGCAAAATACTGTAAAACCATACATTTTTGTGTGCATTTTAATTTCACGGATTTTGCGACAGCCAATTTTGCAAAATTAAGATGCTCATGAAAGTTCTTGTTTATTTGGTTAACACTACATGCATTGAATGCCAGTGGCAATTCACAAGAATTCCATGCCACGAAAGAGGCTGTCCCCTCTAATTTGTAAAAAGTTCACGCTGCGAATAGATTCCTTACATGCAGTCTTGGAAGGTGGTCAGTAGTATGACTTTTATGGTATCTCTAGTGGTATTACTCTCACAACAGTGGTTCCATGAATACACTCATTGCATACAGGAACCTGCTGAGCCCTATACAGAGTCATTTCTGAATTCTGCAAGGAACTTGGTAACAAATAATTGGGGGGGGGGGGGGAGAATAAAGCTGTCTCATTCCCATTTGAGAAAGGAACATCAAATAATTTTGGCTGAATAGCCTACATCAACAAGTACTCTCTGTTTATTTCATTTTTTCACTTTTTTCTTTTTGTTTGTTTGCTATATTCTTACTACAAACTCAGAATGATGTGAGGTAAAGTGTATCAAATGATACATGTATCCTGATTTCCCTGTGACATCTTTGGATCAAAACTGGTGAACCTTTGCTGGTCTTGAAATCACAGAGCTGCTACCCTCAAGTAAATATTTTGTGTCACAATGACTTACCACAGACATCTGACACCAGAACAATCAACATCAGCACCATGCTCTGAAGCATGAGTTTCACTGAGGGAAGAGCCATGCCCAAGGCTGCCATCTTGTCATCTGTCAATAGAACTCCCTCCCTCTGGATAAGAAACTGGCTTCTTTGTTACTTCAACCGTGGCTCTAGGGAAAGATTTCAAAAAAATAACAAAGATGAAAATTATAGGAAGGCATTGATGATGTCATGCATTTAACAAAATTGTGGGGACCAAACTGAAATAAAGTTTTACATCACTAATAATATGTCTATACTGACAATGCCACTACAATAAAATGAAGCAGATATTTTCAACAAGTCAGTAGTGTCACCTAAAAATTTCTTACATAATTATCAGGAGTAGCCTTTTACTCTTTACTGTTAATGAAATGAGAAGGTAGGCAGTATACCCATTTTATTGTTGCTCTCTTTGATAACAATTTTTTTCAAGTGCCACTCTAACTATGATGATCGTTGGTGATAAAAGACTCGGGACTCAATCTCTGCTTTTGCTGGTAGACAGTTGATACCAAGATCTTTAAATAGGGTTGGCAACTTCATTTAAATGTCCTTCATACAGACATGTACCTTGTAATAACACGAACAGTATTCATGTACGCTTCAAATTGACATATTCACGCATTTAGTAGTGAAGCTACATGGGTTCTTCCAACATGTTCATTGCATGTTGTCCATACAGACTCAGTGGGGTATCATAATCCATGGTCAGTCAATGTTGGACACATGGAATAAATTCAATTCAATAACATGGTGTGAAATTTATGTAATTAATTAGAGAAATTTATGTGTGTAGGCCTTGATATGTGGCATGCAGATGAATGGGAAACGAGACATAATATGTGGTATTAAAACCAAGACACTCAATTCTTAAAAGATTGCTTGCAGGTGACTCTCACCCCGGTCAGGCCACTTAAGGGTGCAATCCAAGATTCAATAGAAGATCACTGGCATGATCTGATGCAGTCTACTACACTGTAGCTGCAAATTTGATTGTTCTCTTGTACGTTACAAAATTCATGTGAAATTGATACATTATTATCAATCTTGTTTTCCTGGGATCTCTCTATTGTTCATTACATGCTTATTATAGACTCATATGGATTAATCTGATGAAATTGATACAACATCATTATCAATCTTGTTTTCCTAGGATCTCTCAATTGTTCATTGCTTCATAGACTCATATGGATTAATCAGATGATATCAAGTTCAGTCAATCTCACCTGAAAGTCGACCTTGCACAAGTCAAAAAATTGGGTTTAAGTCAAAGAAAATTTTAATCTGGATTGATAGAAACATTCTAATTTTATTGTGTATCATAGTCTAAATTCACATATGTTAGGGAATTTTCTCTGATCCCTTTGGATTTAAGTGAGATTGACTGTACATATTAACAGTATTTAGAACTGAAAGAAGTGGATTTTTAAACCTAAAATTATCATGGTGTATTATGTATGTACCCTGTTGACAAAAAAAAAAAACAAGAAGAAAGAACATAACACCTGTGCTGATGCGTGTCTGTAAAAGAGTACATCACTGTAAGTGTTCACATAATCCACTTGCACCCCCAATAAGAAAGGGACATATTGAAATGGCTAGTAACTTCGGAGGCTAAGGCTGTATTCGATCTCATTACTGATGATCTGATGGATGCATCTTTGTTGAACACATACATAGACACACGTAGCATATTGACTCAGTGTATTAGACTATCACAGATGAACTTTAAACACCTTTAATAGCAGTCTGCAGGTGCTCTTAGTCTCGTTTCAGATCACAGTTTTATTTTTCTTCCTCATTACAAGAATACAGATTAACAAACCCTGTGTCTGTCTCTCAAGAGGCATGCTAACAAACTGTCAATTTCTAGCGTCACTTTCCAGTTGTTACACGTAAATAGATTAATAAATAATTACAGACATACATAAATAATTATATAAAATACAAAAATAGATGAAATACCTTTATAAATAAAAAATAAGACATCCAAACATAAAAATGGACAAATTAAAAGATGGAGTAAATTTAAATATAGAAACAATTAACCCGTTGAGGACGGTTTGATTTTGCTACAACACGCATTTCCCATAGACGCTTGCCCGAGTATACTCAGGACTCGTCCTCAACGGGTTAAATGAATATAATAGAAATGAAAGTATACACACACACAAAAATCCAACCATCTATCATTGAATCAAAACTACACCATGCCTCTATGTTGATTAAAGTAAAGGAACACACACTAATGTATTTGCAGGTGGGTATTGTGTGCATTATGTATATCATTCTCGTTTTCAACAATACAAAATCATCACCACACGGTTTAAAAGTGTTCGGAGAAACTTTCTGATAGGTAATACACTGTGTATCACTACACTGCTAAAAAGCAAACATGCCAATCTTCAACTTAGCGCATACATTGGGACAATGTGATATTGTATATGCTGAATATTTCGCGAGGTCTTTATTTTTGCGAATTTCACGAGTCATCTGCTATTCGCGAAATTCAAAACACGCGAAAATATTGACTCTAATGCCGATATGAATGTGACGTATGCATCACATTTCTCCGTTCATAACATGACTCCACAATCGTGAATTTAACCACTCGCGAAATTGTCGGGAAGTCCCGATTTGCCAAAATTTAGACTCGCGAAATATATGGCGTATACAGTATACAGAGTATATTTCTATTTTCTCATCAAGTAGACTTAAAAATGGGAAGCCAAATTTCTGGACTGTTAAAAAATCTCCCATTAGCTGAACACTCTGTACTTGATATAAGTTGAAAGCTCCAGACATCACACATATTCTTTGCCTCAAGCCAGCCTGCAAGAAATGTATTGAAGAAATGAATTGATACAGATGTAGCATTGATAAGTTTTATGGGGGAGGAGACACGAAGCTACAGCAAAATGTACTATTTGACATCTATATGTACAGTACAGGTACACAATGTATGCTTGTTCATGCAATGGGACGTCAAGAGGCAATGATACAATTTTATAACCCCATCCATTATTTGCTTGTGTCCAGACTGCCGTTTTATAAGCAAAATGCCCAATTCATGCAAGATTTAGTCAGACTGTAATGGATAATTTACTTTCACCATCTAATCAGTTTAATTTGAATGTGGAGTAGAGTTTCCCTTTAAATTCACACCTTTCCCTTTAAATTCAAGCCTTTCCCTTTAAATTCAAACGTTTCATTTCTTTAACCCTTCCTGTGCCATTGACTTTGGACAGTGTGTACAATGCTATGGGGTTTTCTGAGCCAATCGGCACTAAGTGCACTCAAAGGGTTGAAGGACTTCTGGTCATTTTTCTCACAGGTGTCTGAAAGTCATGGCTTCATCAACCATGAGTCACCAGAGTTCATTACTGTTCTCATATGAGTAAAGGTGTTGCATGTGAGTATTCCCACTGTGGTTGGAGTGCTAGCCTAACTGCTAATCCACTGGATTACTACCTTGAGCCGTGCTGGAGTAAATGGTGCAACGCCATCACCAAGGCAATGAAAGAGTTAAAGACCTTGCACGGTTCCACAAAACATCCGCAAAATGATTCACCTTCAACGGTCTCCGCAAGATAATTTTCCTACATACCTTTCTTCAAATATATGATACATTCTGACAAAACCATCACAGTCAATTGTATTTATGTGTATGATTACTGTGTATATTTGGCCATTCAGAGCAAATCCCACGCAAATTAGCTTTGATTCAAATATCTTTTTCAATCGACAGAATGTCACATGACCTCTGAGTATCTCTGCACTCTTCTAATGGCATGCACCAACAATGAACATCCCGTACAGTATTGCCAGGGAGGTTAGAGAGACAACTCCCTGACTTCTTATCTTATTAGGATATAAAGAGAAATGTGAGCGAGACCCTCAATTCAACAGGTCAGTGACCACAAACCCAGCTGCACCGGCATGTACCCCCAAAGTGTGGGCACGGATCTTTCTTTTCTTTTGTCAACCAGAACAAAAGCTTTTTCATACGATGCCTACGCATTTGCCATGTCTGATTGATTTCTTGATGTCTGTTTCAACAATGCCCAAGGCGCAGTCTCTCTTTGTATGGTGCAACAGAGACAAAACTTGTACAAGGGCAAACACAAATCAATGTAAATCATCTGTATGAGTCATCCGCGTATTGACATTTTAATGACACAAGAAAGCACCTGCGCTCGGTCTGATGTACATTGTACATGGTGTACATTCAGGTGTTTATTCAAATCAAGGCATGAGTACATGTACCACCTACACACACTTATCACATTGACAATGCTGCCTGTTCTGCATATTGACTACCAAACACGAGTTGAGACCCTACTGAATTTTGCACTTGTTTACTTGCACAATGTAAATACTGCTTGAGGTAATTTTCTGACAGCACACTTGAATCCATGGTCAAATTTCCTCAAATTACAGGCAGTATTACAACTCTCAAGCCTTTCTAGTTTTATGCAATGATGCATACGATTTCAAAGTAGCATCAAGCAAAAACCAAAGCTTTCGAACGTACATTTTCATATGCTGGATCTGTTGTCTGGAACACTCTACCAAAACAACTCCGTCTATGTGATTCAGAGGAAATGTTTAGAAGGAAACTCAAGACTGAACTATTTCAATTGTAACTACTAAGTATGTTCCTATGCTTTGTGAATGTTGTTTGTTGATGTACAGTATGTACTGTACAGCGCTTTGATCAGGTCCTGTAAAAGCGCTCAATAAGAAATAGTTATTATTATTATTATTATTATTATTATCAGGTACAAAGCATTTTGTAATGTTATTCACCACTCTGTTTTATTCCTCACATCACTCATCTCTCCAAAGACCATTAATTCCATAAACTTTCACAGCAATGATGCCTGTCCATCTGTTCATGATTCCAGTGTAATATTATATGCATTTACAAACTTTATTGTGCGATAAAATAAAACAGTGACACGCGACCCTTTGAAGAAAGCTGTAAAATAATTAAGGGTAGGCACTCTGTAATGCAGTCTTTTACAAGGTAGAATTATGTGTAGACACATTAAAAATCTTCCATGAATGTTTGCTCCTGTAAGAGTTGGCATCTTAGGTTTGCCTCAAGACAACATCACAATAGATTCTGTTAATTTGTTTGTTCAGGCCTGTATTGCCCCTATGATGGACAATCTTTCCCTGTCATTTATCAGCTTGCTTGATTAGCACATTTTGACAACAAGTATATCTATCTGTCACTGGACTGCTCTTGAACAATGAACTCTGTGCAGTCATATATCATCCTTATTAGCTTGTTTGTGTGATTTTATTTGATTAATGTGGGAATCTTTTATTAACTCACAGGAAAACACTGGATATATATTGTGGTGGCTCCATGATGCTAAAATATAGACAAAGAAACAATACACTCATGCATACAAATAGGATGAAATTATGCTGTATCTACAGTCAAATCGAGATAATATCAATAGGATACAGTCAGACCCGTCTATAGCGGCTACCCAAGGGAGAAAAAAAAGTGGCCACTATAGACAGGCGACTGCTATTCACAGGGTCTTTAACAGAGCTCTTCTCTTGGAGGGATTTTCAGTGGCCGCATAAGGCAGGTTGCCGCTAAGGCAGGTTTGACTGTATTTCAGGACAGGTGCTATCATGCTAGTAGACCACTTCTGAAATAATTTTTCTTCACACTCTTGTCTGAGGGGAAGTACTAAATATGGTAAATCCACTCACTTGCAGATTTTCACTTTTTAAAGCACTTAAACAATCAATTTTTAACTACAATACTGTTGGAGCTCTGTTTCATTTTCTGTTACAGAAGTTCAAGCTCGCATTTTGTATCGGAACTTACGACATGCTTGCAAGAAGTTTGCAAGCTTGGAGAAAGCTTGGAGAAAGCATGGCAAGTATATCACTAGATTGTAACAAGCTTGAAGCAATGTTAATAAGATTGTATAATGCACTAATTTTAGATTGTGCTGCTTGCCTGAATATGATATCAGAGACAGTATTTGGAATACTGACATACACCGTGGGACCATGCAGTTCAGTTTTTTGTTTTTTGGGGTTTTGTTGGGTTTTTTTTAAATTGTTGAACATTACCTATAATAATTAACAAATTCCTCACCAGTTCATGTGGAGGAAGTTGCCATAAAAACAATATAAATTTCACAAAAAAAGGAGGAAAGCACTATACCACACTGGATCTTCTCAATGCAGAAAGAATCGTGATTGTCATGAATAAATCTCATTCTCTCTTTACTTATTGTGGGAGATTCTTCAACAATTGCAGAGTGATCAAGCGATACAGCAAAAGCTCTTTGCACGAAACTCCAGCCATTGTTATCTGTGAATTTCACATCAAACACTTTGCACCCTGCACACTGTTACTGTTTGCAGCAAATTTAAATGCTGCCTGAGGGAAGAAGATGAATCATGTTTTTATTCCACAAGATTTGATATTCCAGTCAAGTTTTCTTTTCCTTCACTGAATAAAGAAAAAAGATCATAAGTCTCAATGAAAATCCGTGGCTACATTCTTTTTCTATTGTGATAATTCAACAAGTGAGATAGCTTCTAGGAAGTGCCATGGATTCCACAATCTTCTGGTACAGTGTATTGTTCATCATCTACATATCAAATTATATGATGAAAAATGTTCACACTAATAAAAAAAAAAAAAAAAAAAACTTGCTGGCCAATGCAAGTTCAAGTTCTCAGTTGTGGGTTCAAAAGGAGTGGGGTGGAACTGAACTACCATCCATCTGAGTGTATGACTACAAATGAGAACAAAACCAGCAGAAAATTGATCTTGCTAGACATTCAAATTCAAATAAACTGTCATATTTTGATGATAGATGATGTAAAATGCTACATAGGATCCTAATTCTGGTAATCCCCTCAGCAGATGTTAATGTTAGAACTCAAACTTTATGTGGATACTGTACATTTGTAAGCAGCTTTTTTCGGGTGGGGTTGGGTATAGGTTTGTTGGGGGGGGGGAATCTTCTTTTTTTTTCCCCCCCCCCCCCTTTTACTTCTGCCAAAGAGGTGAAATATATTTTGTCAGCATGTGTGTTTGCCTGTCCAGGGTTTCTTGTATTTCTTTTTTCTTTTTGTCATCATTCCATAAGTTACGAAGAGATATTGATGACATTTTCAGGACACATCTGTTGTGGTGTAAGGAAGACATGATTAGTTTTTGGTGGTAGTCCAGATCACAATCACGCTCAAGGGTTTTGTTTTTGTTTTTTGTTTTTAATTTAAAAGATATGTGCTCAGTTGTATGGCATCAGCATGCCTATGGTCTTGGCAGACATTTATGTTCTTGCATTATGTGTACTTTCTATTTTGTTTTTGAATAAAAAAATGGGCAAGTATCCCATAACAATTGTGATAACATGCACTCACTTTCCAGGGATGATATCTAATTGAGGTTTTTTGAAGAAAAAAAAATCAGAAATCAAAATTTTCAGGTAATTTTGTTACATGAAAATAACAAAATGTGTACAGACTTGAGAAAAAAAAAAACTGAAAGCAGATTTAAATCTACAAAATGTCATGCCTGCTTTCCTATCTGAAGTGTGCACATTTTCGCAATGATACTGGTCAAAAAACATTTGAACAGAATACTTTGTTGCTTATTCACAAGAACACAAAAAAAGAAAGAAAATAAAACCTACTTGAAAAACCTGCACACTCTGTGATAATAGGAAATCTGATTAGTATTTCATACCCGTTAGGTACTCAGCGGGAACAATGAGAGATTAACATTCTGCGGAAAGCCGGTTGAAATATAATCTAAATTTGGATCTCTGCCGTGCATAACCAACACAAAAAAACAAACAGGGCTTTTAGAGCAGTCTTCTACAGTATGTGAGGCTACGGTGTATCTGCATGGCCCTGCCAGTCTGTCTCTATTTCTTTTCATTTGCAGCATTCTTTCTCTTGGAATCCTTCAAAATGAAACACCTTTTGCGCAACCACAAAAATGTTTGCCCAGGCTAGGCACAAACTGAATGCATGACCACAATTATTCCTTACTGACCACATAATACCTATCCAGATCCAGCCCCCGTCCAATTTTTGCATTTACGTTGCCACACATTCATTTTCCTCATCATTTTACTATGTATGTGTAAACTTGCCATCAATTCTTTGCTTCACAGAAATTTGCCTTTGCATTATAATCACATTCTACTGTAAAAACAATCCACATTTGTGATGTTTTATGCTAAACTAGTCAACCATTGTGTGGTATAGTTTGTAAGATCCTCTCCTACACAACGCCCTACCCCCCCCCCCCCACTTTTTTTTTCTTACCCCAGGAAAATTTGAATCTACAATCACATTATTTCCACTTTGATAGTATAATAGAAAGCCAAATCCTCTAAGTGCTGTACACCTGTATGCATAACCAATTTCCAGATAACTGAATTAAAAAGTATTTAGTAATGAAATATTTGTTCACCACCAAAATCACCTCATCGTGTGGGATACTCTGACGACAAAAAGTCTCACATTTTATCTAATCTGGAAAAGAAGGAAGATTATCAAGCATTAATTTTGCACACGCATAGACACTACTATCTTATGGTATCATGCATTCTAAGAACTGACTATTATTATTATCATTATTATTATTATCACTATTATTATTATTATCATTCTCATTATTATCATTATTATTATTATTATTATTACTATTATTATTATTACTGTTATTATAATTATTATTATTATCATTATTATTATTATTATTATTATTATTATTATTATTATTATATACATGCACATAATATTGAAGGTTCCAATTAAGCTTAAAAAATCAAACACTTGAAGATAATCATCTAGTGTGGCATCATTTTGCAGCGTAATCAATAGTTGTCTTCCTCTTCTCAGGAAGCAGTTCAGCAATAATTAGAAAAAAAATGATACTGCACTCATGACTATATTATGTCACAAATTTTTATATGCTCTCAGGGTTGCTTTTCTTTCTGTTGTGTGTATGCATGTGTTTGCATGTTTGTGTGTGGGGCTTTTCATTCTTTCTTTCATTTTCATAAGTGCAGTTCGAATTATTTGGTAAGAAAACATGTGACCGAGGCAAGGGACAAAGGTATCAAGTCCATGGCATTCCAAAGAGTTTAATGTACACGCGAGCAGAAGCTATCTTATTTTTATGACCTTTGTACTCCCTCTGTGAAAGTGACTTTGTATATAATCATATAATCATAATGAATATTGGCATCTCAATATGGGTTTTCTTTTCTTCCCAAAAAGAGAAGTTGTTCAAACTTGCATAGTAAAAAGACTAATCATCATATTCAATTACAGGAGCAGTCTGCTTTCCACAATAGTACTCCCACTCACAATATTTTTTTTTCTCTCTTTCTCTTTACCATGGATAGCCAATATGTTTGATGTGACAGACTTGGTTTGAGTAACAAGACTGATCATGATCATCTTGACAGCTAGTATGAATAACAAATTCACTCTCAACAGGATAAGGAATATCTAATATTTCACCTTATTTCCAGTGAAAAGCAATAGCTTAATTTTCTGAGCCATTTCTTTATGTTGCTGGCAAGTTCTTTCTCTCTAAGAATTGATGAGAATGTATGAATACTTTCAAAAGACAAGTCATTTTGTCAAAAAAAAAATTGAAATAACCTAACATTTTACAACCCCATCCCCCCTCCCCCATGCACAAAAGAAAAACCTTTGTATAGTAGGCTAATCATGTGAATTAATCACTGACAGTGACACTGAAAAAAAAGGAAATGAAAAGTTGAGGCAAATGAATCAAATATTTACAATCGTTCCAACACTTTCAAAAAAATAGGTCAATGTCAAGCTCACAGTGCATTTGCTTTATGGTAAAAGTTTATTTTATTATCCTCATGCCCTTCTAGAACTCTACAGAGAAGCCTGAAGGCCGTGCCATGTTTGCGTTGTCATGGTTTCTTGGATATCAGATTGCTCGGGCTTTCCAGGTGCATGAGAGGCCAAGCATTCTTTGTTTCTTCTTCTTCTTGAAGATATATAAACCTTTCCACTGGAACATAATTATTGAAATAACCACATCATCTTGCCAGGACATGGTTTACATTTGGTTCTACATCAGAACTCAACATATATCTACACAACTTGTGGTGTAAGTTGGGGGATATATTTTATTGTTGGGGGGCTTCTGTTGTTGTCATGGTTGTTGTTGATAATGATTATGATAATGATGATAATCACTGTTAAATGATATAATGAAAAAGGGAAAAACAATTAACTAATATTAAGCCATCGTTTATTTTCTTTCCATTATTTGTGTTAAAATGTAATTTTAACCAAAATGGCTACTATCTCACAATTCACAAGTTTCACCATTGGAAAGGTACGTTCACATCAATCTTTCATTGAATGATGAAAGTTCGTGCAAACTTGGAAAGCATACGATAGAGACTACCAGTATATTTAATGTGACATAACTATCAGATAATCCCAAGTGTAGCCGTGTAACAAGTCTACCCTTGCAACATTAATGATATCATATTTCATATACTGGTATAACTGTCAGAACCACTGCCCAGAAAAAAACACAAAAACAAAACAAAACAACACACAAACATACTGTCATTAACATAACTGTCCTTAGGGTTGCCTCATTTTGGATATCTCAGCCATTTCAAAACCAATTTTCATTAAATAAACTTTGAATTCCTCCTGGAATTATATGCTCTTCCATATTTCATAAGAGTTTTCTCATTATCACACACACACACACAAAAAAAAAAATCATCATCATCAAAAACATGTTGGAAACCTGAAGCCCCATATCAACCAAAACTGTACCATCCCTTGAAGGTACAAGCTGTTCAGACTGAATGGTGGCTCTCCTTGCCAATGGGTATAACTGCAGCTGTGTCACAACCTCTGTGGACTGTCAGTCAAAAATACACCCCTCATCCCCCCCCCCCAAAAAAAAAAAAAATGAAAGAAGGTATAAAGAGAAAGTTCCCCCCCCCCCCCCCCACACACACACATTCTTTTATAACTACAGCGCATGCTTTATATTGGTAACATACACATCAGGTCTGTAAACATAACTTGCACATCGCATGTCACGTTCAGTGCAAACTGAAATTTTACTGGTACCGTATCACTTCAACAACATGGTTGAAAACACACTGCAAGAAGTGGATTTCTGCTTGGTAAAAAATGTTCTTCTTGGCTAAATTACACAGTGGATGTTCAGAATTCTACTGAAAACAAAAATGTGTAAAGCACAATGAAATCAAACCTTCTTATTTGATGTCAAGGAAAATTGCTCCAGAATTTTGCATTTTGTTCCTCAGTTCCATTTTCCTGCCATCATCACTTTGAATTTCATTTTTTTCCCTTCTCCCTTACGACTCAATATCAGAAAAGAGATATAGATTCAGTCAGAGTTAATGAGGTTTTTGAGCCACGCTCTAACCACCACATTATTTCAGATCCCTTTAGAGTAGAGGGTGCAACAAAGTATACAGACATTGGTTGATGACTGCATACATGTTCATAGTACCATACTCTTTCTCACTTGAATGCTTGCAATAGGACAAAAGATGATCTATGAAAGAGAGCCACATGTACAGTCTAACTTCAACAGTGCATTAGAGCATGTGAGGTTGCATTTACTTTATACACAGATAAGTGCAGTATGGTTTTGATTCATTTATAAATCCTACTAAATGATAGTCCTGACTTTTAGAATATTCGATAAATGCCTATTGATGGGCAATTTCAGCTTGATGTGTTCCTTAACATTCTGTTTCTTCAGCTTTAATTAGTTTGGTAGTTGTCACGGCCGGCGCCACATTTTTAAAAAAGGGGCCCCAGTTTTTTAGGGAAAAAAATAAAGCCTCACTCAACATTCTTCTATCACTTCCAGGTTTCCTTGACTGACAAAAACGACTGGTACCACTTCAGGGGTAAAAAAAAAAGTGGGGCCCCAAGTGGTTCCACCCTATATATTCCTATGTATAACGCAAACAAACAAAAAAAGTGTGGGGGGGGGGGCTAGCAACCCCCCCCCCCTCCCCCCCCCCCCCCCCCCCACCAGCCCTGCTCATAGCAATAGCAAAATTTGCTTTCTTGGCCAGTATCATGGAATTATAGAGCATTTTAAATCATTTTTTTTTCTATCATCATGAACATAATCATGATCATTGTCATCATTAGCAAAATCATCACTACCATTAGCACTAACCAGTACCATGGCATGAAGGAAATGTGTCCATACTAGAATTAAGCAGGTCTGTTTTTTTTTTTTGTCTTCATTCAGATCAGAAAATTCACTTTACATCCCAGATAAGTGTGAATGAGACCCTATAATATCATTGCATTTGTTGTGACAAAAAACAGCTCAACTGATTACGTAAATGCAGTGCGCACAATGCATTGAATCCAGGAAGTTTTATTCACAGGTTTCACTAACGAGGAAAGCCACCTTTGAGGCAATATGTGTCAAGTACTCGCAGGGTTATGACATCAACTTGTATCGGGAATCATAAACATGGCCAGCATGAACACAGCTCACAAAATGTTTGCTTTACAAGCACCAGTTTCCAGAAACTAGGTATGATACCTGGGATCTCATGTGTGTTTGTATTGTATTGGGTGTGCAACAAACGAAACTGTATTTCCTCATGTAATCAATAAGTAAAACATCCATTATTTTCTGTCAAAATACAAAGTTCACTAAAGGGTTTCCTTAATTCCTTTTCTCTCTTTTATATATCCTGTGTTATTGTCTGAAGAGCTCAAGATTATGGCGTGCCTGACACCACACGCAATCAAAGTTTTCCTTTGAATTGGGGGTTGTAAGTGTGAAAATGTTTTGCTTCACAGACAAAATAATTCTTAGGGTTTTAAGAAGAATATGCACTTACAGGGACATTTGATCTGATTAAGCAGTGCAGCAATGGAAAACAGATCAATTCTTGTTAAAAATAAACTTCGACAAATAGGGAAAAGGTTATACAGGTCTGCACCACAGTCAACATCTCCAAGATATCATAATTTCCCATGGGGTTAACAGGTTGCATATACAAAGAGTAGTGGGTCTTGTAAAGCTATGTGTTGAATTACAGTCCCAAATTTTACTGAACACTGCATACAAACCAGGGAGGTGGAAGAAAGATGGAGTGTGCTCTTCTGAGTTTCCTTTGAAGTCATGCGTGGCCCCGACAGCGTTTTTTTCCCCCTCCCGTAATCCCATTACTCACGCTCGGCGCACTGCAAGTCGTAAATCTTGTGGCGGAAATCACGACGCGAAATGCATTGTGGTCGGGGAATAAAATGGCGTCCTACGGTGTAAGCACAGAACTCATAGAGTGTATTCTGTAAAGCAGTGGTGTAAGCAGTGGTGGTGGTTCTGGCGATCGTGATTTTGACGGAGACGAGTTTGTTGAGGAGGAATTGCTTTTAGCAAATTCAAAATCACATTGACACAGCAACTTAACGAAATTTGATTTGCAATTGAAACTGAAACTCAGAAAGTTAGTTGGGCCTTGGCTTGGATATTGGAGGCCAAGGCAAGGGCAAGGCTCAGGACACTGTTTAATAGCGCAGCGTCACCTCAGGTACGCTGCCTAGCAAAAACATACCTAACGTTAGTCCTGGCTAGTAGACTCTAGTATTTCACAAACTAGAATCTAACCACTATTAAACGTTAGATTCTACTAGCTCCAGAGGTGTACTCTACTACTTTTTAATTCAATTTTTTGTAACGTTAGCATGGGGTAGAGTCAAGCCGATTACCGGTATTTACCGATGAATGATCGAGGGAGAGTGAGGCGAAACACTGTATACTAAGCTCTGTTTTTCCCCCTAAAATATACTTACAGCATCATACATCTAGGCTTTTATAGATATCATCTTTAATTCTCTACGGAAAATTATTATAATCAAGGCTGATATGTCTAATTTACACTTTTTAACACTCAACTTTCCATTCTAATATGTATTTACTAGTAACTCAAATTCACCGAAACAACGGCAACGAACGCTGTCCCGACGCCTACGCGGCGGCCCTACAACAACCCGACGAGTACGCTGAAAAGCCCCAGCTCGCTCGGGTGCAGACGAAAAAAAAAACCGCCTCGGTCTCTATGAAGCACTACTTTTACACTCGAACTGTTTGAAAACACGCCCGAACCCGCTCATGTAACTTATATCATTTTGAAGATCAAGGTCAGGCCTACCTCTCTAACTATAAAAAAATTGCGGAAATGTGCGGGATTTCTCATAATCGATACAGAAACAATATGATGACATCTCTAGCGCACAGAACTTACTGCTCAGTAACTCCGTTGTTTGTGTACCGATTTCGCTGGTTCAAATGGCAATCTCCTCAGCACAGTCTGCTGAACCAGCGAAAGGTATAGACATACCACGCTACCCAATTCTTGAGCCATAAGTTGTAGTTTTCGAAGGGGGACGTCTTTCACTGAATGTAATAGACTGCCAAAATTTTGAATATGACGTCATATTGTCGGTGCCACGCATCGCTTCAAAGCCCGATTTTTACGAGCGTGTGTTTATGGAAGGCCTGGAAAGGAGATCATGTTGCGTCACTCTAGTGCGCCGGAGGGTGATGGGTGGACCGATAAGGCCAGATTTTGACATATTTATCACAGAATGAGGGTTGGATTTCAAGACGTTAATCGGTGTAAGACCACTTGATTTTTTCTCTGAGGGAAGCTCTCAGAGTGCCATCTCCATCTTTCTTCCACCTCCCTGATACAAACACTGCAAATTCACTTGCCATGCACTAATCATTTGTTTTGTCTCGGACACCTCTGCTGTATTCTTGTCTTGAAAACCAAGTGATTATCATTAATTCATAAATGTCTGATTCCCTTACCCCCCCCCCCCAAAAAAAAAAAAAAAAAAAAAAATCTGCTTTGAATCTCATTTTGGACCACATTATCAATGGGAAACACAGTTTTGTTTTATAAATGCAATACTAGCATAGGGCCTATATGTATATCACAGAAAACAGTCATCACATGTAATTGAAATTTGATAGGAATGTCATAATTGACATGCAGTACCTGTTTCAATCTTTGACGGTACAACAGTTTGATGAACCATTCAATCAATGTGCAACTTTCCCACATTTAAAGACACTGCAAAAATGTGTGAATTTTCTCTAAAATACCAAGCTGACAAAATAATGTATAACCACAATGTAAATTATATACCTCTTTAGGATGTGTTTCGATACAACTTTATCTCATACATCAATTGTACATGTATAATTTACAATGTAGTTTGGGGACTTGGATGACCAAAAAAATGGGACATACATGAGAAGAGGATATGCTCGTTTTGAGGAGGAAACACTCCAAATAGTCTAGACAAGTTAATGTCAGTCACAGCAGTAGTCTCTGACAGGCAGGAGGAAGCTGAGAAGAAAACTATCACATTGAGATGTCATACCATCAGCAGGAAACATTTCAAGCATTACGAGATGGCATCAAAAAAAAAAAATCTTTTTTGTTTTGTTTTTGTTTTTATAGATTCCTACTCATTAGTAATGGCATCAACAAAACCCTCTCTCTTTTTTTTTTTAGTGTGTAATCACTGGACTAAAATTGTGCATATCTCCCCTCTACTCATTTCAACAGGACATTCATACCTCGTGTATGTTAACAGTAGGTTGTGTTTCACTCGAAGATGAATTTCCAATACTGTTGTATTCATCCCAACTGGGGGAAACAGTTTCAATATATACCAAAAACCTTTGAGCATTTCTTTGATGAAAATTGGTTTTGGAATGGCTGCGACATCCAAAACCAAAGCAAAACAAAGTGTTTAATATAACTAAAAGATGGGTCCCATTATTACAATCGCTTTGTTTTTGACATCTCGGCTTTTTCAAAACCAATTTTCATCAAATAAACACCTCTTAGAATTACTTGCTCTTTCATAATTCATGAGAGGTTTCTCATCTCACCAAAAAAATGTAAGAAACCTGAAATTAGGTCCTTAAAACTATACAATGCCTTTAGCCCATTGAGGATGGACTGGTTTTGCTATAACACACATTTCCCTTAAACACTTGCCCGAGTATACAAGTGACTTGTCCTCAACGGGTTAACCTCACTGGCATTGTCTCTAATGACTGCTCCTCTGCTGTTCAGATCCCTGTTGTTAAATCTTACAGGTGATCTCCTCAACAAACACTACACCATAAAGGTGCTAAAATGGTGGTTTTCTTCCCTTCCTGTGTGAGTATAACTGTCAGGAGGTGTCAACAGACACAGCCCCGTTTTTATTTGCCTGACCAACATCTTGCCAAGATGTCCAGCATTGTCCAGGCCATTGTCTTTTAGTGACCACTTCACTTGCAAATTTTCCTTTTTGGAAGGATTTGCATTCTATGCATACTATCCACCAATACTGCCTTTAGCAAGTACAAGTTTGACAAACATTACTATCCTCTATTTCTGCTCTTCAGTCTCGATAACCCAAACTGTAAACAACATCCACAAATTTATATCATACTACCACATCATCATATGCGATTCCTGCAAAAGAGGCAATTCTTGTGGTGTGGAAATTCTCATGAATTTCACGCAACCAGAAACTAGCACAAAAATAAAAGTACATGAATATTTTTGCTTGCCATATGCTCCAGTGATTAATCTTTTTCTGCAAAACTTTTCTGAGAGTGAAAAATTATCCACTGAAAATATCCACTTTTTCATTATGATGAGAGGACTGTACGAAGAAGCTCTCGCCCCTCTTTGCACAAAATATGTCATCTAATGTGTCTGCACTGAAATTATAGACTGACCAAAATAAAGGTTGCATATTACCACTTAACACTGCATTTGACTGTCACAATTGATGCACACAAGTACTGGTTGTGGTTCTAAATATAAACAACTCTAATATATTCATGCAGTGAGTAAAAATAAACTGCATTCTCAGATACATGTGCATACTCCATATTGCACATATTACATCACACACAACACAATGTACACTCTTTCTGTATATCATATTCCACAAAATATATCTGGCATATAAATGCCCCAGTTGGCTTGGGTGCAATACAGCTGCCAATTGCATGAAAAAACAATGAAATAGAAAAAATGAAATAGGATTACAATTGAAAAAAAAATGGGAAGTTTAATGCTATAACAGAATTTTGGGTGATATAACAAAAATGTAAGAAGAGAGATACATGTACTTGTGAACATTGCACAAGTGATAGGCAAGTAATGGATCATGAACAGTTAACGTTGATTGACCCAATACCTGTGTGATGACCATTGGGTAAACTGGTCACCTAAGGAGGTGTTAATCTAATTGGCCTACAAATACTCACCACACAATCCAAAGGCTTTCAAAATTGCTCCTCTTCTAGTCTAGCTCCAGCAGCCTTCCAATGGTACTGCCACCAAGACCAAAAACCCTCTCACACCGCTTCCCGAATCCTAGACAGGGATCATATCCGGGTAGACTGGTGACAAACGGTACATAAATCCAACTAACATCCACGAACGATTCGTAACCGTAGAGTCATCATCTTGACGTTATTCCACGGGAGATTTGGAAGCAGCAAATACCGAAAGGAAGGAGAGATAGGTGAACAAGAGAGATGTCGCAACGTTTCCACGAACTCACTATGCGAGAAGATTTTGAGCAAGCAAGCCACGCCGAGGCCGAGTGTAGCTAGCTGAGCCGAGGCTTGATGGGTTGTTGACCGTAAGCAAATATCAACAGCAAGCAGCCTGGTCAAACAATGAGACAAGGTAGTAGAGCAGAGACACACGATATCTTCAGCAAGGCAAAAGTCCAATTCCTTCTAGGACAAGCTGCATGCTAAAATTTCACTCTTTTGGAGGGAGGTAACTGTTCACACAAGAACCTTTTCCTTCCACAAAGCATGTTATTTTCAGTAAGCAAGAAAGAAAATCACAGGATTGAAGAGGAAAGGATCCAAGTTTTCCACTTTTGACGTATAAACTCCACCAAACGAATGTGTGGTCAACACAAACGAGTGTCTGCTAATTGCTAATGAGCTTCAAATCCAAAAAGGGAATGAACTACACAGAAGGTGTGGAGGTATTGTATGATTCAACGAAGTGACCACACTAGCAAGTTGTTCCATACATTCGGGGTTCAAGCTCCTTCATCCATACAATGGGATTACTCCAAAGAGGATTCAGTTCTTCTGCATCTTCCAAGAAGAAAGCTCGGTGCCAGTACAGAATCCACACCACCAATATGAGTTCGCAGTGAAGGTGCTTGCTTGCTAGTGGCTTGGCAGACTCACACTGAATGGTAGGGGAAAAGAGTGGGCAATCCAGCAGGGGAGCTTACTGACTACACACTGATGAACTAATTCAGCCAACCAACCAGAGCCATGCAGCCACTAGAGCCCTCCCTCTCTCTAGAGCAAAGGCAGCCAGTCACATAGCTAGATTGAATGCCTGCCTAGTCTTCAAGTTTAGACCCTAGGTCCGTTTCATGAAGTCATCACATAAAAGTTTTTATGTAAATCTCAGAATGGCCAAAGTTGCTCATTGCAGCTATGAGAAACTTTCAAAGAGAAGGAAAATCCATTTCATGAAGTTTCTCAAAAAGTGTTTTTATGAGCGAAAAGTGTTTCTTATGTGCGAAAAGTCTCTCATAAGACTTTCATGAAACAGACTCCCTTTCTCCTAATATCCCTCTAAGATCTGTTGCATCTCATGAATGCACTCGAAAAGTCAGCTTCTGTTAGCTCTACCTGTCTCTAGATTTCTTACATACACGCATCAGTTCCAAAAGCATCATCCCCTTGGGTTATTTTACAAAGGGTAGGCCAAAATTTACTTTTCCTCATAATCACTTTAAAAAACAACAACATACAGGGGCCGCGGAACGTTTTTCAGTGTGGGGGGGCTGCGGGACCGGGGGGAGGGGGGTGGCAAGGTCAAGACCCCCCCCCCCCCCCCCCCCCCCCGCTTAGACGGGAAGAATCTAAGGAATTGAAATTCATGAGTGTTGTGATTTTTTCCGATTTTTTTTTTTCCGATTTTTTTTTTTCGATTTTGTTTTTTTTGTTTTTTTTGTTTTTTTTAACGAACCAAAAGTGTGGGGGGCTGCAGCCCCCCCAGCCCCCCCGCTTCCGCGGCCCCTGACATAAGGTCTATATTTCACCATTGCATATGAAACGACTGCCTGAAAGTTTCGACTCTATGAGTGTTTACATCACATTCACATTGTAAAATCTGAGATGAAGAAATAATACCCACAATATGTTGATACACCAATGCTAGTCTTCCCTTTTGTAATATTTATGACCACCTAATAATGTTAATTTTACACAAACAAGATATCTAAAAAAAGATGTATGCTTTCATTAACTTCAATCGTTAGCTGTATACCTCTGTATGTTTCATCCAAATAAACATACCAAAAAAAAAAAAAGAAATCATCATGTGCTGGTTTGTAGAACAGCATGTTAGGATGGCATATTAGTTGCTAACAGCTCACTTCTCAAGTGAGCATGTTTATATTAACATAATAATAATAATGTGCTCTTGTGGAATTTCAACTTCATTTAATGAAAGTCTCATCAATGAATTCAGTCTAGTTTCTGAGTCAGGAAATATTGCAACATCTGGATGCCATTTCATAAAAAGCTGATATGATAGCAACTCTTGTTGGAATGGCAATTGTCATGGTAATGACAAGAATCTAGCTTCCTGATCGGCTATTGCTATGGGAAGTTGCCATTCCAGCAAGAGTTGCTATGTATCCTAACATCTTTTTTGAAATGAGGCCCTGATGTCTATGATGAACCATATGCTGCATGGTGAAGAGGGGGAGGAAGGGAGATAGTAAAAAGCATAAGCAATGTGATTCTGACTCCTTGACATACACGCACTAAGGTCTGAACTCAAAGACTAGGCACAGTAGGGGCTTCACGCAGATCAATGAAGACGGACAATCCAATGGAAAAGTGACTCATCACGAGCTGAATAGGGGTGGAACACGTAGGAGGGATACATGGGTGAAAAGGTGACCAGTCGAGCGGGTTACAATTACCAGTCAAAGCAACAAGTTTGTTAGCATCTATCTTTTTTAGAGGATTGTGATTTGATCTTCACGAAGGTGGGAAAGATGGAAAGGAGGGATCTTGGAGGGGGACCCCAAAAAACAGAGAAAAATATGTGAAGGAAAGTTTGAAGCATCCATCCCACATATTATTTGGAATCATAATAGCATCAAATCAATGCCAGGTGAGAGAGGTTCATGTAGCCATTTCCTACAGAGAGGAATAAGACATGATAAACAAGAAACAACTGTCAAAAAAAAAAAACAAGTACGAAAAGAGAAAGATGTGCTACCACGGAAATCTGCACAGAAATCAAGGCCCTTCTCTTTGTATGTAAGTGTGAAGTCTTACAGCAATACAAATATTTGATATTTTTTTTTATCATGATGGTGCAACCTTGTCAGTATACAAATTATTGTTGAGTGCTTTTCATATTGCCTTAGCATGTCAAAAACAAGTGTATCTTTATGGATGAGATGGTACAATATACACGTAATACACCTGTACATTCTATTTAGTACTACACTGTGTGTTTAACTACTGGATTGCTTTTTTTTTGGGGGGGAGGGGTTGTTGTTGCTGGTAATCACTCACACAGCAATGCCACTTAAAATTTGCATTGCATGCTGCCTCTCCTTTTTCAATTTTGAAATCTCGTTCCATTGAAATTTCATAACTCTCTTGTCATGTTATCAACATGATATGGATGAAGTCTCAGGCTTCAACCATGTTTCACCAAATTTTGTACTGTGCTGAAGTTCTAAAATAGCTCATTTCAGTATGAATGTACAACCTGCCTTAAATCCCCCACCCCCCCCCCCCAAAAAAAAAAAAAAACCAACAACAAATGGTAACTCATATCTTAGTCTGAGAACACACTTTTACTTGTATTAGCTAAAAATAAAAATTTTTCTGAATTTCATATATAACATACATGAAAAATTGTGAGGGTATGACAACATCAACTCGCTCATTTGAATATTCATAAGGACTGGTCAAGAAATGTTTTCCGGAAAAAAAACAGAAGTGAAATTTCATAATGTTCTTCCTTGCTTCTTATCCGATTTTTGACGTTTCTGTATCGTTTTGTAGGGGATATTTTTTTCTCTTTGTTTTGAAGTTTATTTATTTCTGGGGTGGATTTCCTCTTTAACTCACTCTGAACAAAGCCTATGGGTATGCTGACTATAAATTGCATGATGCAAAATAACAACAACAACAATAACACTGATATCATGACTTCTTTTTCCACAATGATTACCATTTACAGAAAGGCTGGTATAACCCAGCAAAACAATGAGTCTAAGTGATCAACAACAATTGGGGTTTAAAAAGAAAAGAAGCTTCACTGGGAAGAAAAAAAAATCAGAGAATGGTTTAGATATAAGAATAACATCAGCACGGAATTTATCATGAGGACTTTAAATACACCAACAACAATTACAAATGGTTGGTTAAGACAACTTTGACATTCAAGCAATTTAGAGTAAAAGATGCATTAGTCTATCGCACATTGGCCGTCAAAACAAATCTGTAGAATACATTTCATGAGATAATTCCACCACCTGAAAAGGTGAAGCCATCACAATAACCATCTGGTCAATCGTTTTGCCCTTTTAGCTACATGCCTGTTAGGCAAAGTAAATGTCCTCCCTGCCTTTGACTGCTAATTCCCTGCCACTGCTTGTCTTGTTCATGGCTCAATTGGGACTATTCGGGCCAATAATTGCTATCACAGGTGCCCCCCTTCGTTGGCACGCTCAACATTCAATTGCCGACCAGCCACAGGAACGGATTAGGTTCGGCCGAACAGACTTGACGAAAGAATGGTTTCATGCCAACATGATTAAATGCATTCTCTGTCCAGCACTCAAGTTTGATGGACAGCAATTGATTCAAATATTCGAGAGAGATAAGGGGGGAAAAAAAGCAATAATTCATACTTTTTGTGCAACAAATACAAGTGTAATGTAAGTGATTTTTCAGATCTGAAATAACTACAACTTGTGCTGTGCACACTGCAGTAGAAAAAAAATATGTCCCGAGTCACATCCAATTTCTTCTGAACATTCAATTATTTCTGACATAATTAGGTCTCGTAATTGCTGCAGGAGGTACGTCAGTGCATGTTAACCAACATACAAAATGAATTCAACTGATGTATTCTGACGGTAGACAAAACATTCATGGGTATTCATACTTTTAAGACACATTTTTCACTATGTACAGAGGAATGTGTATTTTCAAAATTGCTTGCTTTGAATGATGTAGAAGTTAAATCAGATCTCCTCAAATTACAGTTTAATAACAAAAAATCATATGATGATTTCAATTTGTTAATCAGTTGCAGTTTCCTTTTGTTTGTTTATTTTTTTACTTTCAAAAACTTTCATCTTTGTGTTTTTATAAGACATCTTCATTTCAGTAGAACAGAAACTTGGCAGCGCTTCAGAATGGTCCCTAATAGCATTACTTACCTAATAGAGCCCACCAACATTCAATACGGGCACAACACCTGAAGTGAATATTCTCACGATCACAGGAAATGGAATGTCACGCAACATGTTTTTGAGTTCTTAAATTAGCCATTTTTCTATTAATGCATCAAGGTATAGATGCTGCAATTACTGTAAAACACGATATATTCGCGGCATGAAAATTTCGCGAATTGGAGCCGACAGCCTTTCTCGCAGCATGGAATTTTCGCGACTTGCCACTGGCATCCAATGCATATTGTGTAGGTAAGAACTTTTGCGTGCATTTTACAGTATTGCTTTTCAATGACCCTTGTATGAAGTCCACTGGAACTATGCTGTGACAATAAAACAGCACTCGTTAATTGTGGTATCATTTATTACAGCAGAAAGCTGTACCTGAAGTGATCAAAGCATGGAGGTAGCTGTGTTTGTACCTCATGATCAAAGTAAAGAAAAGTGCATTTTTTTTCCGCAGAAGACCTGTGAGACTTTCATTCAGTCTTGGCTGCCTTTTATCAATACTGACACCGACGAGCAAATAATTGGGATCAATCGGTGGGGAGAAACAAGTAAGCGGCTAGATCACATGACCCAGAGGAAAGCGATGAAATTTCCAGATGCTCAGTTTTTTTTACCCTCTTTCCAGCACAACTGATCCACAACAAGGTTCTGTGTGGTCACCAAGTCAAATATAATCTGTCACAGATTGAATTTCATCCTCTGTATCATTTTCCCCGCGTTCACATTGGTCCCCGCGACGCGGAGAAAGTCCCGAGCTGTGGGACTTTCTCCTCAAAAACCATAATGTGAACGCTCGCTGGGACTTGTCCCCTCGTCCCCGCGAAGCAAGTCGGGTACGGGGACAAGATTTGGAGGGGAGAGTGACCTTGGGGCGAAATTGATAGCGTCCAGCTGTGGTTATCAAATGTGCGCATGCGCTATGCCTGGATTCAAGTGGCAGAGCTTGCTCCAAGCCCCAAAATGCCCCCACAGCTCGGGGACAGATGAGATACCAATGTGAACGGTCAGTCGTAAAAAAGATAAGATCTCTTGTGGCTGTCCCCGCGTCGCGGGGACCAATGTGAACGCGGGGTTCTTCAATATGTACATTGCAACCAGCCTCAAAACTATGAAGAATTATGAAACACACAATAAAAAAAAAAATAAAAAAATCCACTGTACTTTTCATTTCATACATTTATTTTATACACTGTAGATATTTGTAAGCATAATTATACTGTGTTTTTAAAAGGACTGTGCAATACTGGTTGAGGTGGGGATTCATGTTTTGAACATTCCTAAGTGAGATAATGAGAAACCTCTTATGAAATATGAAAGAGTATTTAATTTTAAGAAGGATTCAACGTTTATTTGATGAAAATTGATTTTCAAATGGCCGAGATATCCAAAAAAGTGATGATAATAAAAGGCGACAGGCCACGCCTTTTATTAGGTTCTCTTTGTTTCCCATTGTTTTTGGATATCTCAGCCATTTCAGAACCAATTTTCATCAAATAAACTGTTGATACCCTTTAGAACTGCATGCTCTTTGACATCTCATAGAGCGGTTTCTGAATATCTCGCAAAACGTTAAAAGCTAAATCTTCACCTCGACCAGAACTGTACACAGCCTTTAAACTGATTGATTCTCAAACCCCACTCCTTACCCCCTCCCCTATGAAAAGACTACCAAACAAAATCATTTTCTGGGGTCACCACACTTAATTATTCTTGACAATGAAAAATTCCCTATGTATTCTAGTGGTAGTGCAGGTACAATGAAACTTCACCATTGATTAAACTGCTTTGAAAACTCACCATCTCTACTGAATAAAAGCCTTTTTCACAATTTACAGAATGCACATTGTAACCTTGAACATGTACACTAGTAGGCAGCAAATTAATGCACATAATGGGGCAAAGCATTTCCGAAAGTGCCCCATGGACTCCATGAAAAACAACAACCATTTTAAAGATGAGATTTATTGTTAGCTGTTAACCCGTTGAGGACAGACTGATTTTGCTACAACACGCATTCCCCATCTATAGACATCTGCCCGAGTATACTCGGGACTCGTCCTCAACGGGTTAAGATAAACATATCAGGATCCTCACTCATAGTACATTAGATATGCAAAGAGGTTACACACATAGAACCATTTCTTTACTAGTCTTCTGTCAGAGCAACTGTCTCCATAAGGATGATTAAAAAGATAGGAAAAAACATACAAGGCAAAACCAAACAGGCTGTAAAGTCAGGCTAAACAGCATGGCGGGTTCTCATCACTGAGCATAGCAACCCTTTTGATCAGCTCTGGCATGCTGCTAGCACTGGCTTGATTGGGCTTGACACATTCTGATTGGCTGGTATCAGGTTGCCACGGCGTCTGATGAAATGCCTAGCAACGTGTGTTTACGAGTAATACCAACCGCATCGATCAACAAGAAAGGGCTTCTTTCACATGATAAAGCATGTGACTGTCAAGCGGATGATCACTGATTTTGCAACAGAGTAATACCAGTAAAAACCGATGCTATGTTTGATTCCCGAGGGTGTTACTTTATAATTTTTCAAATATATTGGGCAGGGATTCAAAGTACGCATAACTTACACACATTAATGACAAAGTGAGTGCACACTATTCTTTACTCTTCTCGCACTGTTCAAACTGAAGTAAACATCATTTCAATGACATTAATAATAATAATAATAGTGAGACTCTTATAAAGCACACATTTCTACCTAAAAAAGATACTCAAGGCGCTATAGAACAGAGTACATGTTGTGTCACGTTACAACAGTATCACAAAAACTAAGACAATAAACCAACAAACAATAGGCCTATATACGTACACATACTATACATACAGGTATACAATATTGTTAATTTAAATTGAAAATATATGTCTTGAGATTCTTTTTATTATTATTATTATTATTATTATTATTATTATTATTATTATTTTTTTTTTTTTTTTTTTTTTAATTATTATTATTATTCTTTTTTATTATTATCCAAAATATGATGCCGAGTAGAAATGATAAGTAAAATTTTCAACAATGAACAGATGAAGAAACAGAAATAAGACCAGATCTACGAATATGTAAAAAATCTTTCCTGTTTTTTTTTCTGTATTGTCTGTCAGTGTTTCTTTCTCTGTACCCTTCTACCAATTTTTCCTTCTCTGTCATTGTTTTCACTGTTTTCCATTGTTGTCTCATCTGTTTCATTGGTATGTTTTTCCTACTCTCTCCCTCCCTCTATCTATCTATCTAGCTCCACTTCCCCTCCCTCTATCTATCTATCTAGCTCCACTTCCATCTCTCTCCCTCCCCTTTTCTCCATCTTTCTTTCTATTTTTTTTCATTGTCTGTCTATCCCTCTCTCTCTATACCTAGCATCTTCTCAACCTTTCTCCTCCTCTCTGGCTTTGTTATTAGGTACAATCATGGTTATGGTAAAATACCACATTATTTCAAAATACCACAGCATTTTGCACAGTAAATTGTAATATGAATGCAAACCCACTGCAAAATGCACCACAAAAACTCCTTGAAATACAAAGCAATATGCTGTGGCATTTAGGGTAGTAATTCAAAGTACACACAAAAGACATATATCTGAGATTCTGAACGTGAATCGTGTCACAAAATACCATCGATCGATCGGTGTCTTTCTCATGTGACCTGGCACACTTTCTGTCTTCTCCCAGTAGGACGTATGTGCAAAGTGCAGTGCTTTCCATGGAAAGGTGCACTTTTGGGCCAATAAACACCACAAGTAGTATATCATGAATGAGAACTGTCCCAAGTGAATTACTGCAGAATATATTACCACTGTAGTTTGCCAAGGAGAATGGTACCGTCAAATTACAATGGTATTTGATACTACACGTAGGTAATTAAAATGTTAAAGGCATAATATACCATTTGCAGATGAAACAAAAACCCAGCATTAGTGAAATAGTTCTAAAATGTGAGTTTGGGATTAAAACAACCATTGTAAAAAGAGGAATCAGTAAAATCAATGTTAAGTATTGTTAAATATACAAAATGTGAACAATAGTTAGAATAAAAATGTTTACAGACTAAATCGTCTACAGTTACGGTTTATTGAGAAAAATACTGATATCTCCTTATATCTTAGGCTCTACTGCGAAAATTTTGGATGGTACAATGTAGGATGTTTTGTGGTACAAACAGACCTATGCATATGCATCAAATGTGATATCTTGAACCTTTTTTGATATCACTGCTCCCAAAGGTAAGCACAACCTTTAATGCACCTTCACTCTGACTGTCCCTCATTAATCTCTCCCATCTACCCCCCCCCCCCCCCACCCCATTCTCTCCTTTTCTAGCTACCCAGCCAGCTCATCTCCTCAGACTGGTGGTGTCCTCCTGAATAAACATATCCATGACCTGAGAGATAAGAGAGTGAATGACAGAGGAGTGGCACTGGTTCTGGTGTCCTGAGAATGGCCTTACAAGATAACCTCCTCCCCACCCCTTTTACTACCCCCACACCTCTTGCTGGTTTTCCCCTCCTCCTTCTTCCATCATAATGTCTCTCATTCTGCCTTTAAAGGGAAGGAAATATGACTTCCAGATAAAGCCAACTTTCCACGACCACAGTACAAACAAAAGTAATGGTTTAGCGATGCTGCTTTACTCTGGTAAAAGGACACCATTGAAATATCACCAAATCCTGAGCTATTCGGATCTTTTACTGGACTTGATAGCACATTCTACTTGGGCAACAGTAATACAGGTTTGGAGCAGAAACACTCATTCTACTGAAAGTTGTAAAGGTAGAAATTGTAACAAAATCTGAAAGATATTGAAGAGTCGTGATGCTACTTCGAACTGGTGTTAATGTGAATGACTAATTCATTTCACTCATTCATGAGAAATCACAAGTTTGTCACTAGCTCTCTTATGCCAAAGCACAGAAGATAAATGTGAGAATATTTGATCGCTGAATACTCAGCTAGTTTATATGTAGGCCTTCATTTGTGAGGGGAATATCTTCATACATTGTATATGTCTGAAAAGATAATCCATCAGTTAAGCTTTATAGAGAATACTTTTAGTCAAAAACACAGAAAACCATGCGACATTCTGCAAATGTGTAATGTATCTGAATGTCAGGATATATGAATATTCAGTATAGGACATGCTCTATGTACCACATTAAAGGACAAGTTCACCTTCATAAACATAAGGATTGAGAGAATGTAGCAATATTAGCAGAACACATCATTGAAAGTTTGAGGAAAATCTGACAATCCGTTCAAATGTTATGAATTTTTGAAGTTTTTGTGCAGTCACCGCTGGATGAGAAGACTACTGCAGTGTATGATGTCACATACGTACAACAATATAAGGAAAATATAAAGAGAATTTCACAAAATTTCATCTTTTGAAAATAGTACACATTCCCTCGACTCGTTACTGACATAATGTTATGGGTAATATCATTCCTATTGCCTTTAGGAAGAGGCAAGTCAAGTGCTCTTTTATTAAGCGAAAAACATGAAAATATGTTGAATTTTCTTTACATTTTCTTATACTGTTGTACTCATGAATGACATCACGAGCCTTAGTAGTCTCCTCATCCAGTGGTTCCAACACAAAAAATTTTTAAAATTCATAGCTTTTGCATTGATTGTCCAATTTTCCTCAAACTTTCACTGATGTGTTCTACTAATATTGCTGCATTCTCTCAATCCTTATGTTAATGAAGGTGAACTTGTCCTTTAATTAATAAGAACAGAAGTCATCACTAACTTGACATTTTGTCATTAGACCTATATATACTGTAACTTAAATCATCAAATAGGGCCTACAAATTTTGGTACATAATCATTTGCACTGGCTACAATAACAAAATTGCTGTGTCCCAGTTTCCTAATAAATGGTGAGTTTCTGTGTAATATCTTCTGAGAGATATTGTGCAGACAGGTCATACACCCAATATAGGCCTAACAATTTGTATTCTGCAACCACTCAGTGTATACCTACCAAGTTTTCTGGATTATGGCGCAAAATATCTCCATTTCCTTCCAGCCTGACAGAAATGCTACCAGACTGTGAGATTCTTTGAAATATTCAGAAATATTTATGAGGAAGAAAAAAATAATAATATACACCGCCCCAGTGGTATCAAATTCCTGGACAAGTCTCACCACATCAACCTGACCCCTGTCAACTTTGACCTCCTTGGGAATTCCCACCCGCTCACAAAGAATATAAATCATACACTATAGGATCCTTCAAAACAGGCCACACTCTTGTATAGAGAGATAGGACATTTAGGGTCAGAATGTCAGGGCAACAAATCCTCTGAACTGTCAAAATATAACTTAATAAATCACAGACAATAACTGGTGCCAGATTGTAACAACCATCCTCTTTTGGTCAAATATCAAACAAAGCACAGAAATCCTTTTTTATTGTTTGAATGCTGTCATCACTAACATTTAGCTCTGAAGAGACCATCCAAATAATCTTATCGTGTGGTATATAGAAAAGCAGCTATAGTTTTTCATTTATGTTTTACTCATACATGAAAATACTTGTCAGAACCTCTGAATAGCATCAATAATAGCATCATACAATTATTTCATGAATGGACCAAAGAATGAGGACAACAAAAAAGAAAGGCATTTAAATCAATAAAATCTGTTTGCTCTAAATTTGATACACACTGTCATCTGAATCACAAGCAGAACAAAGCAACTGTCTTATTCTTTATTCATTAGACTGGAGAAGAATTTAGTATCAATGAGAGAATATCTAGTGCATGAATGTGAATATACAGTTAAACTCGCCTAAGTCGACGTCCCATATGTCGAATAATCACGTAAGTCGATGATTTTAAAAAGTCCCCGATTTTTCCCCATTGACTTACGTGTATTAATTCACTCACAAGTCGAATTTTGTAAGTCGAATACTCGCCTAAGTCGATGAAATTCCAAGACCACTTTCACGGAAAAACCATTGAATTCACTGTGCCTAAGTCGAATAAGATTTTATCGTGTAATAAATCACTGTCATTTATTATTCATTATTTATTACTCATTATTATTTTGTTTGTCAGATGAGTTTGAGGTGATAAAAAAAAAAGATCTAAAGTATCAAAATTCAAAGCGATCACACCGCATGCGATCGTCTCTTCGTGTTTGGAGGTCCGCTGGTACAGCCCTGTCAGCTGTCGCGCTACGTACGTACGTACAGCGACTGGGCTGTGTATTGCTCCACTCGCAGTAAGGCGTTCGTACATTACACATGCGTTCATTTACATGTACAGTATAGTATTGAGCTTTGCAGTGTAGCTTGGCATTTGCAGCGCTGTGCAGTGGAGTGGTATGGATGAAGCTGCTGAGTTTTCAAAGCGGAAAGTAGGGGGAAAGTTACGGGCACGGGTAAATCAGAATTGCACCTCTACACGCATTTCAAGCCACGGTATGGTAAACTGGAATCAATCACTGCTCAAATGTCGTTCATATTCACTTCCCCAAGGTTTAACAAGGGTGTAAAGTAATCGGACCTGTGCCAATACTAATGCACTGTCCATACAAAGTTAGCCGGGGCCCTGCCGGGCGACCCGTGCTGCAGCACACCGCTCCAACTCTCGGCTTCTGAGTAGACAACATACATGTACATCATACATAATTGTATGTGTGGTGTAACTGTAAGCAGGGAGATGAGACACCTCCCTGCTGTAAGTCGATTTTTTTCGACTTACGCACAAGTCGAAAATCGCCTAAGTGGATGTGTTTTGCTCAGTCCCGAGAAGATCGACTTATGCGAGTTTAACTGTACTATCATTATGACAGACCGACACATTATCAGGAAAATTAGACTGGTGTTTAGAAAGTTATAGCTATATGAAAGTAACGGAGCCATCAAACATGGCAACCTACATACAATGTGTAGACCTCTGAAATAGCCAAACTGGTCATGTGATTATGGTAATATTGACAAGGAAAAGTGTGTTTTGTTTTGTTTTGTTTTGCTTGTACACAAAAATAATATTCTTTCTAATCCTTTCCTTCAACATCACAGCTGATTTGTACATAATATAAGACTATAATACTGTATTTGTGATATCTCAAAAACATAGTCATAAAGAAACGTGTAGTTAGATTGTTTGGGGTTTTTTATCAATGCCTTTCATGTAAAACATTCCACGCAAAATAAATATCATGACAAAAATAACTACTCTCCAATAAGTAACCTCTGCATACCATATTGGCATTCAAATGGTCATAAGAACTTTGACACAATGTTTAACTCAGATTCAATAATCTTGAACTTATATGTTCTAATCTCATTATTGTTTCACTGATTTGCTGTTTGTTTTTTGTCTCACTGCAGCTTCACCAAAACGATGTCACAGGAGCGCAATATTGTCCTTTCCCAAAATCGTTTGACAAACATTCAAGCATATTATCAATAATCCTCCATCAAACCTTTTCCTCTGCAACCACACTTGACACATGAGAGCAATGTCTCCGCAGACATGGGCAAATTGGGGGAGAGTCAGACTTGCATCCACCCAAGGAGTATAACTAACTCTTTCATCCACCCAACCACTCTCTGTACAGTACCACCATTTGCCCAACAACATCACCTGGTAGACAGGGTGGATCAATCACCATGGCAACCACCATGCCAAGCCCACCTGGGTCACGGCTGCCCTTGAACTTGCTGAATACTGCCAAGTGGAGTCTGTGCAAAGTAGCTCACATCCCACTGCACAGCAAGGCATGCGAGTGGCTGCCTACAAACATCAAACCTACCTTCTCGTAAAGTGTACTTGTAGGTAAAACCTGTGATACAATTGGAATCAACTTTAGGAAAACAAGTTTCGCTATCTTTCTCTTACTCTCTTACTCCTTAGGTGAATCTCTCGATGTAAAGCCCTGTCTTGGATTACGGCAATAAAATGAAGTTCATTCAACCAACAGGACAGAAGCATTTTATGAATGGCACCATTATTGCGAGTGAATTTTTGCTGTAGATAATATGTGGGCGGGCTATCCTATAAGGGCCTACATTCTCCACAATGAATTAGGTGATCCGAGTATCCTCTCGGATCACCTTCTGTATCTGTACGGATTCTTTGTTGGGTCTTCTTCTTCTTCTTTCTTTATTTCTGGACAAAATTTGTGTATCGATTAGCTCAGAAAGTGTTCTTCCTATCAATGTCAAAATTATACCATATATGTATCATGTCCCAAAGACGACGGGTCAAATAAAATCATAGTGATCAGTCGACCGTGACGTCACTATGACGTCATTATATGAAAACACATTTTCATTCATATCTCATTAATGGAATGGAGTTTTTCAATGAAATTTACGTCACATATATTTCAAGTTATGCGGATTCTACTCATATTCTCAAAATTCATATTTTCTCTTAAAACGTGCGCGTACGCGCGCGTAGAAATATTTGTATGCTCAAATCGAGCTCAAAATTTTTTTGCACACGTTTCAGACCATTTGGAGCATTTTTTGAAAAATTGAAAAAATTGGACGGACGCGTACGCGCGCGCATATATACGCACGCACAGCTCATATGCAATAGAAATTTCCCGTTTTTTCACACTTATCGGATGCCTGAAATGTCAAGGAATATTTCTACCAAGTTTCAAGTCAATCCGACTCAATATGACGTCATACAGACCCGTCAAAGTTGAAATTCCGCGCGCGCGTCAATGGCGATATACAGTCCAACAATGCCAAAAAACCGCCAATTTCAAATCCGATTTTACTCGTCAGGATGGACGGTGACCCTCCATTTTCTTTACATATTCTGAAAGCTGATGAGTTGTACATGTCATTTCATGGGTTGACGATGCTGAAAAAATGATTAAAAGATATCAAATTTCTTAATAAAGTAAAAAAAGTAAATTTTCAAAATGACGTCATCAAATTTTAAGTTCATTCGAGCGTATCTCACTAATCCTTTGCCAATTTTCACCTAGATTTCAGTATGTTGTAGCTTATTAAATGCTCTTTCGGTAATATAATAACAACATTTTGATTGGATGACGGCATCATCTCGTAAAAATGGATTAAAAGTAACATTGTTAAATTTGACCAGTTTACGTGTTATCTCTATGGGAGTGCAGTTTTTCTGGAAATGAAAACTGACATGACTATCTTTATCGAGCACTAGCTCACTTATGCTTTGGTGAATTTCTCCCATATTTTAGTATGTTGTAGCTGAGACTTTGGGCTATCGTAAGTGTGCCCTTCGTTTTTTCATACGGAGGCGGCATCATGCCCAAAAACTTGGTTGAAATTAAAGCTTATATTCCATGTATTTTCATATTCCTTTCTTTCTGCAACTTTCTTTGCAATAACTCAAGAAAAACAAGCTCTATCAGCCCAATATTTTGCACATGTTTAGTTTATGTCACGTACATTATTTCATAAAATAACAACTACTTGATCGGACACCTTCTTGGGTATGTAAATTAGGGTCAAAGGTCAAAAATGTTTCATCCTGTATCTTGGTGAATACATGTCTTATCTTTCCCATATTTTGCATACGTAAAGAACATGTTACAAGAATCATTTCACAAAATAACCACTTTTTGCTCAGACGCCATCTTGTCTGTGCAAAGTACGGTCAAAGGTCATATGTACTTCTTTCTTTATCTTCATTATCACGTGTTATGTCTATGGGAGGGAATTTTTCTAGATGTGAAAATTGACATGATTGTCTTTATCGACGACTAACTCAATTACCCTTTGGTGAATTTCTTCCAGATTTTAGTATGTTGTAGCCAATGTAATACTCTTTAAGTTTTGTTCAATCAAAGTTTTAATCGGATGATGTCTTCACCTCGTGAAATTAGATATAATGTAACCTTGTCAAATTTAACCAGTTTACGTGTTATCTCTATGGGAGGGAATTTTTCTGGAAATGAAAATTGACATGACGGTCTTTATCGAACACTAGCTCACTTACTCTTCTGTGAATTTCTCCCAGATTTTAATATGTTGTAGCTCAGACTTTGGGCTATCGTGACTATACCCTCCATTTTTTCATACGACGCCGAGATCACGTCAAGAAACTTGGTTGAAATCAAACTTATCTTCGATGTATTGAGATATTTCTTTCTTTCTACAACTTTCTTTGCAATAACTCAAGAAAAACAGCCCCTATCACGCCCATATTTTGCACATGTTTAGTTCATGTCACGTACATTATTTCATAAAATAACAACTACTTGATCAGACACCATCTTGGGTATGTAAATTAGGGTCAAAGGTCATAAATGTTTCAACCTGTATCTTGGTGAATACATGTCCTATCTTTCCCATATTTTGCACACGTAAAGACCATGTTACAAGGATCATTTCACAAAATAACCACTTTTTGCTCAGATGCCATCTTGGCTGTGCAAAGTTGGGTCAATGGTCAAATGTACTTCATTCTGTATCTTCGTTATAGTTTATACCAGGGAGGTACCTCCCTGGTTTATACCGAATTTGGTACCAAAGATGGTAGACCTCACTCTCTTTTCTAAATGAGAATCCAAATATCACACGGCCAATGTCTCTAAACACAGATAAAATCTATATGGTCATGCCTATTGCGATCAGGACTCGAATCATTGATTAAAAAAAAAAAATCGGATCACCTAATTTGTCAGTCTTGACAAATTCCGAGTCTAGTTACAAATTGAGTTTGTGTTCATGAACAGAATAGGTTTAAATGAAAAAAAAAAAAAAATCCACAAAGACACAATATCCATAAAAACATTAACCAGTCACCATCTGCCATCCCATGAGATAAATGTTAATTTTGTCTATCATAACACTTTCTCCACTCTTCTGCTACCTTGTTTCCAAATCAAAATTCCACTATTACACATTGTATCTTTACAATGAGACACTGAAAATTCATTTCAAAGCTCTGGCATACAGCAACAGTCAAGATGCAAAGTCCTGGAAAGACATTCTTGCTCTATCAAAAGAAAAAAAAAAAACCTGACATTTGAGGAAAGATCCTCTCAATTTACATGGAGGAAAATGTTTGTTGAATTTAGGGAAGACACAATGTTGAATGACATACAGACCCATTAGAAGTACTAGTTCAGATCACGTCTATTCCGCCAGGACACTTAGATGATAAATGGACCCTTAAAGGTCCAGTTTACCTTTGGGAGTAGTGATTTAAAAAATGTTCAAGATATCACATTTGATGCATATGTGTAGGTCTGTTGTATCATAAAACATCCTACCATATGAAATATTTGCCATAAAACCTAAAATATAAGGAGATATCAGGGTTTTTCTCAATAAACCGTAACTGTACACGGTTTAGTCTGGAAACATTTTTATTATAACTATTGTTCACATTTTGTGTATTTAACAGCACTTAACATCGATTATACGGATTCAAATTTCGACAGTGGCTGTTTCTATCCCTAACTCACATTTTAGAACTATCTTAAAGCACTAATGCTTTCATCTGCGAATGGTAAATTATGCCTTTAAGCCTTTGTGTGCATTGTTTGCAAATTTGCAAGCATACTGGTGTGCTTTGGCATAGATGTCTGAAAAGCAATGGTTAATCAACAGAGATCACCTAATCCCTCTAATCTCTATTGTGTCACCATGGTCTTATTGCTGTTTGGAGACACATTAAATTGGTACGCCTAAATAGCGGGCTTGCTAACTTACAACCTCTTATTTCGACAGAGTAGGGAGCTTTAGATTTTAGACGCGCGGACGTTCAAAGGGAAAAAAACATCGTCTGAGCGTGCGCAGTAACTTGACGTGCGCTACTGCGCACGCTCAGACCATGTTTTTTTTCCCTTTGAACGTCCACGTGTCTAAAATGTAAAGCTCCCTACTACTGAATGCTGATAAAAACCTTTGGCAAGGAAAGCTAAGTGCCTTGGCACATAAAATATTGGGTGCTGTTCGTTATTCCGAAGGTTCATTAATCCGAAACACACAAATTCCCCATACCTAGAGGCTCGTTAATCCGAAAATGAAGAAGTGTTCGTTAATCCGAACATTTGTGGCATTATTCCGAAGGTTCATTATTCCGAAGATTTGTTAATCCGAAAATGAAATTCGGAAAAACGAACCTTCGGAATAACGAATCTTCGGACTGACGAGCCTTCGGAATAACGAACCTTCGGAATAACGAGCTGTAACCAAAATATTATGGAGCAAAAAGAGCCTTAGCACATTTTGGAATGTACAGAATCATTGATATAAACTATAAATCAGCATCCATTTCATTCTTCATTATGATTTTCTCTATATACTCCTCCCCCCTCCCCCCTCCGAACATACGACAGCAACATGCAGGGTCCAAATAATCTTGATGCTTTACTTTCAGTTCAATAGATGTAAACATATTACATTTTGAGCCAGGCTCCTACAAAATAGCACACAAGGAAGTGTATGGCACAAAACTTAAAGGGAAGATAAACCCCAAGAACAATGTGGATTGAGTGAAAGCAGCAACATTAGTAGAACACATCAGTGAAAGTTTGAAGAAAATCGGACAATCGATGCAAAAGTTATGAATCTTTAAAGTTTTGGTGTTGGAACCGCTGGATGAGGAGACTACTAGAGGTTATGACGTATGAGTGGACTACAATATCAAGAAAATATAAAGAAAATACTACAAAAATCCATTTTTCATGAAAATTACAAATTCCATCAACTTGATATTGACATATGTTAAGGGTAGCAATTATTCCCCCTGCTTTCTGAAAGCGGTTGGTCCACTGCTCTTTCATAATTCTAGAAAAGTGAATTTTTGTTGAATATCCTTTATATTTTCTTTGTATTGTTGTCCACTCATACGTCATATCCTCTAGTAGTCTCCTCATCCAGCGGTTCCAACACCAAAACTTTAAAAATTCATAACTTTTGCATCGATTGTCCGATTTTTCTCAAACTTTCACTGATGTGTTCTACTAATGTTGCTGCTTTCACTCAATCCACATTGCTCTTTGGGTTTACCTTCCCTTTAACCCATATCGGGCCATCTACGGGATATTCCGTAGTTCGTCCGAACGCCGCAGGGGCCACATACGGAATATCCCGTAGTGAATGAAATGACATATGAATGACGTCATTCACTTCCGCTGAGTACTATGACTGCACTATGCATTGAATGGCCGCATATTATATACCATATCAAAGAGATCTTTTTCGTCTTTCAAATGATATATAACTTCTCTATGTTTTTTTTTTTTTTCATTGCTTCCCAATGAAGAGCGATTGTTTGGAGAGTTGTCTGTTTGTCGGCGTGTGTGCGCGAATGGTGCTGGGCCACTTGGGTGTTTGTGTACACATGTGCGTTGGCCCGATATGGGTTAAAATATTTTCCGTCCTTCACTGAAGGGCACATACAGCTTGTGCTTCCCAAGGTACAGTGTATCACATGCATGGTCGTTGAGCATGACTTACCACAGAATCATAGTCATCTGGCAACCCTTCTTGTAATCAAATAGAGGATGAATTCTGTCAAATAGAAAGGTTGAGTTGGCTTAGTATGAAAAGAAGGAGGAAAAAGAGAAAATTAAGGCTAAAACTGCTGGTTATGTGGATACACACAGAACATGATGGACCTCTTTGTTCCAGTGCAACTCCATTGACTATCATTTAGCGTGGCCTCAAGGTTCTTTAACATTTGTCATCTGTGTTCACCACACTGTTTGCAGAGCCTATGAGGCTGTGAACTGTAAGAAATGGAAGTAAAGTGTTATACTCCTTATGTGCAGATTCAGTTTCTTTTCTCTTGTTTTCTTTTTTTGCTCTATAAAGCACAGGTGTACAAATGTACTAGTCTCCATCCAAGAGCACTGAGTTCTGCCCTACAGTTATTTGAATTTTTATATTTTTACATGCAAAATTTCTGGGAAAAGAATTGAGATTTGAGGTTTTTTCCTGACAGGTGAAATTTGAACAAACATTAGAATATCAGACATATGTAGCTCAAAAGAAGAACAAATGGAAAATTTGTTTTGCAAAATGGAACATGGAGTTGAAAGTGATCTAGCTTTGGCTAGATCACTTTCAACTCCAATAGCTCTGTGTATTAAGCCTAAATGGTAATAACCAGGAAAGATAGGCACTTTCTGTGTGTGTATATGTGTAGTGTAGAGTGTGTACTTAAGTGTAAGGTATGATTGCTTGTGCATTTTATTATTTCTTTACTATCACTATTACTTAATTTCTACTTTTTGTTGTTCAGTTTGCAAGAAAAAAATATTAAAAAGTTGACTATATTTTAGCTCAAATAGCCTGAAAATGATAAATAAAATTTCCCTTGTTTCATTCAAGTTACAGGATACCAATACACTGGGATGTACAGTGTAACAATATTTCTGAATAACCTTGTCCCAAAGTTTCAAATATCAGCGTAAGCCATTTTCTTCAAGCCCTTGCTCCCACATTTGCTGACCCCAACAAGGCAGTATCAAGGTAGAGAGGAATGGAGGAGACGAAATGAGCACCGAGTCTGCAGCAGCTGCTCCTGACAGTCATGACAATCAGGAATAGCATGCAAAGACTAGATCTCATGCAGGGCTAGGCTTCGGAAAAACATCTATGAGTATAATGCAAAAGGAGAGCAAAGCTGATTTTTCCATTTCACTGCAATGAGACAGCATCTGTTGATAATCAACTAGCAACTCTCCTCCAACCAGCAGGGGGTGTCTCCTCCATCACAGAGAGAATACATGGATGTGGAGGAGGATTGGGGTTAGGGAGGAAGATGGAGGTTAGGGAAGGGTGGATGGGGTTAGGGAGGTGAATGGGAGTTTGGGAGGAAGGTGGAGGTTACATAGGAGGATGGGGGTTAGGGAGGAGGGTGGAGATTACAGAGGACGATGGTGGTTAGGGATGAGGATAAAGGTTAGAGAGGTGGGTGAATAGGGGTTAGGGAAGGGTGGATGGGGTTAGGGAGGTAAATGGGAGTTAAATAGGGAGGAGGGTAGAGGTTACAGAGGATGGTGGTTAGGGATGAGGCTGAAGGTTAGGGAGGTGAATGGGGATAAGGGAAGAGGATAATGGAGGTTGGGGAAGCTGAGAATGGAGTTTAGGGAGGTGCATGGGACAGGGAGAAAATGGGGGTTAAGAAGGAAGACGGGGTGGAGGAAGATGATGGAGGTTGCGGAGGAGAATGGAGGTTAGGGAGAAGAATGGGGTTTAGGGGTAAGATGGGGGCTAGAAAGGAGGATGGGGGTTAGGGTGGAGGATAGGTTTTGGAAGATGATGGGGGTTAAGGAAGTGAATGGGGTTAGGGATGAGGATGGGAGTTCTATGGGAGGAGGATGGGGAGGTTAGGGAGGGAGGTGGAGGATAGGTTTTGGAAGATGATGGGGGTTAAGGAAGTGAATGGGGTTAGGGATGAGGATGGGAGTTCTATGGGAGGAGGATGGGGAGGTTAGGGAGGGAGGTGGAGGATAGGTTTTGGAAGATGATGGGGGTTAAGGAAGTGAATGGGGTTAGGGATGAGGATGGGAGTTCTATGGGAGGAGGATGGGGAGGTTAGGGAGGGAGGTGGAGGCTAGAGAAGATTGGAGGGTGGGGTGGTGAATGGAGGTTAGGGAGGGGCATGGTGCTTACAGAGGTAAACTGGGGTTATGGAGGAAGACAGAGGTTAGAAACGAAGGAGGATAAGGGTTACAAAGGAGGATATGGGGCTGGGGATCTGAATGACGGTTAGGGGAGAAAATGGGAGTTTACCCAATAGTGAGGAGGAAGGAGGTTAAGGAGAGGAAAGGTCACAAATAGTCCCTCTTTCTTATTCAGGCATCTACTTCCTCATTGAGAATACATGCCAAAAAGAATTTGAAGTTACTTGTTGAGCAAAGTGCAAAATAAATGCTGATGCAAAACTGCAAGCTTTATAAATGTTTATAACTTTCCCAGCATCATACACATTTCAAAAAGAACAATTCCTTAACTGGTGCTTAACCCGTTGCGGACGGACTGATTTTGCTACAACACGCATTTCCCATAGACACCTGCCCGAGTATAATTGGGACTCGTCCTCAACGGGTTAAATGCCTTCATTGCATTCATCATATGTATGTATAGTTCCCTCTGGGTACATACTCCTGTGACTGAAGGGTACAACAGTTAAGCTCATTCTGAACTATTCAATCCAGGGAGTATGCAGAGTTTTTTTATCAATGTCAAGTAATTGAATCATTTCATGTATCAGATGAAAGCTGATGAAATTCCTGGCATTGCATCAAATGAGAGTTGTCTTCTAAGAAGAGCA
This sequence comes from Diadema setosum, assembly GCF_964275005.1. Taxonomy (NCBI): domain Eukaryota; kingdom Metazoa; phylum Echinodermata; class Echinoidea; order Diadematoida; family Diadematidae; genus Diadema; species Diadema setosum. The sequence continues at coordinate 32,781,737 of NC_092697.1, read as the reverse complement.
TCATCAAGGTGATTCAATAATATTATGTACATCTCTATCAGCAAGCACACCTAGTCCATGAGAGGACAAGCACGTATCAACCATGATCGACCTGTGTAGAATTTCATCCTCGGTGTTCATCTACAATAACAATCCCATCACATCTCCTTTGTTTAGCTTACGGGTACTCGGCCTTTCCTTGTGCGCTAGTCTCACGACCAAACTGCTTTGTTGCTTAGGAGAAATAGTCGAAGAAGAAGAGCAATCAGGCAAAACTCAAAGACTATGTCTGCAGCATACACCGCAGGTACTGCTAATAGGCATACTGAATAAATGACCACAGAGGTAAAGGTGTGATAATCTGTGTGCCTGTCCACGGCATGTGAAATAAACCTGTAATGGTATTAAAGACTTTACGGAAGTCTAAGCAAATGAAATATTACCCACAGCATCACACTTGACTTTGGAGCCCATGGGAAAGCGGCGGGAAGATGGAGATGGTAGCAAGAATGGGTGTGAGTCACAATTCCAGCTCAGCAAATCCCCCTCATCCCCCCCCCCCCACCTTCTTCCATGCCATGCTGCCCCATTTACTCTCGTGATTTCATCATGAAAGTCCAGTAAAACAAGATGCTGCATTGCGCAAGCAAACAAGCTTCCGTACATTCTGTCAGCGGGGAGTGGTTGTGGATGAAATGACGTGGCTGCTCATTCTTTTACACATCACTTTCATTTTGCAAATGAAGTGCAGGTCGAGCACTGCATACTGATTTTTGTCGCGGGACAAGTTTCTTAGCAGGATTGCCACACATAGAGGATATTTTGTTCATGAAGATGAGGATCAAATTTGATCAAAAATCCATCTTGCCTGACAATGTTTATATTTTTGTCACAAAGAGACGCAGTATGTATCTTGAAATCCACCTGACAAATTCAAATTCAAATTCAAATTCAAAATGAAAACAAAAAATACTGAAGCAGTGAAATGAAGGAGAATTCCAAGTACAAAATCAACATTTTCCTTCCTCATACTGTAGGTCAAGAGCAACTTTCCTACTTTCTAACTAAAAAGAATTAATAAACATTAGTGTGAAGAAGAAGGTAATTTGAAATAAACATTGATGTGAAGAAGCAGGTGATTTAAAATAAAAATCATCAAATGATCAAAATCAATTAAATAAAAACATGAATGTCCACTGCATTCATCTCTTAAGAAAAACATCACTTGCAGAGCAAAGCTGTAATTAAACTGCAACTATTTAAAAATTTCAAAAAAAATGGAAGGTTCAATACCTCAATAACCTCACTCCATTGATACTTGCATCTTCTGGAATCGATTTTAACCCCTTGAGGACGAGTCCCGAGTATACTCGGGCAGGTGTCTATGGGAAATGTGTGTTGTAGCAAAATCAGTCCGTCCTCAACAGGTTAATCTATCAAAGCACTTCTGGATGCAGTAAGACATTGTGAACATTGAATTATGTGACAATACACAGAACATAAAATCAAATGTCATTTCCTTCCAGAATTGAACACCACATTCTGTAAATATTCTGCAGGTGAGACAAGAATGAATATTGGAAATTATTTTCTCCCAGCCAGCCCCCTCTCCCCTCCCCCATCTTTTCTCTCATCACACTCCCAGGGGATGAGGTGCTAGCGTTCCCCCAGGAACGGAACTCTTTGCTCCCTCTCCTGGAAGTTGGAGGATGAAGAATTAATCCTCCCTGCTCCCGGGCGGGTTGTACTGGAAGTGCTGAATGAGGTGGGCTTCCTGGGCGGAATTCATGGATAATGCCTCCTCGATTCTTAGAATGTCACCCTCCTAAAACAATGCCCATGACCATGTCTACAGGGACTGCATCAATTTCACAGTCATCTTGACACTAAGATGGATCAATCTCCTTGGCTTAACTATTTGTTTGGTTGTTTGTTTGTATGTTTTTGTGCATGTTTGTTTGTGTGTTTGGGCATGACAATGTTTATTATTGCCTCAACTTTGTCTTGAACCGAAAAATTCTTCCTATTGCAGTTATGATCACAAAGGTGATAAATCCTTTATCATTTATATGTTTTTCAATATCCATCCTTCTCAGCTCTATTCTTTCTTTCACATCTTTCATCTCCATGAATCAATGTAATCACCACTGAAACAAGGTAATATCACACATGGGTAGCAATAAACATGTTTTTATCTGCGTCATCTGCAACCAACTCATATGCAGAAACTCCTACGCAAAATTTCAACCCGTTCTAAATGAATTAATCATAGTAAATAACCTTTTGATAGTTCTGAAAAAAACAACAACTGTAGTTAGCTGTTTTAAATCATCCTCTACTACTTTGCCTTGCTTATCACCTTGCTTTACTACTTTGCATGGCACAAAAATAGAAACAGATTTATAAACTCATCAAACCTGCTGAATAGAGAGTATCAAAAAAATATTCTCACATTTATGAGCAGCATTTTTCCATATATTCTAAACATCCTATGTTACTGATGAACCAACCAAGATATCTTTTCAATGTGTATCTATCAAGCATTAATCAAGGATCAAAAACACATCAGTAGAAACATTGTAAAGATGTAAAGAAACAGCTCACGAGGTTGAAACCAGACTGTGAGCTTGTCAGTTTATCTTAAATTCAATTCTGGCAATGACAAAATAAGCCGTTCAAACAGGAATGATAGTTAACAACAAAATTAATGCTCAAGCAATACCTCCTTTTGTCTACCCTTCTTTAATTACTATTATTATTACTTTTTTTTTTGCTTGTGTTGTTCTGCTCATTTTTGCTGATCCTTCCAAATTCTAGAGCCGGGAACCTTGAAATAGATCACAGGTTAAGGTTAAATTCTTTTTCTTGCCCAGGTTCAGAATTTATGATTCCCCCAGGCTGAATAAAGCAAAGAATGCAAAGAATTTGCAAATTTAGGGAAAGTTTGTGACACAAACTGGGGTGTTCCCTCTCCATAAAATTCTCAGGATGATAAATGAATAACATCTGACCAGTTCCCAGAATTTGGGAAGCAAGAGAGAGTGTCTGCTGGAATGCGGAAGCTGACCATGGCCTCCTGTGTTAATTTTTCCCTTCCTCAAAAATCCATCACCACCTCCTTGATTCTCTCACATCAACCAATGATTCAACGGATGATACCCATCACTCATCACCTCTTCCGAGGCATTCAAATATTCTTTACAAGGCCTAAGAAAATTGAGAAAATTGTTGGGTTTATGTAAGTGAAGAACCGAAAACTCAATTTCAGGGAATACTGTAAAACATGATATATTTGCGGCATTAAATTTTCACGCATTGGAGCCGATGGCCTTTTTCGTGGCATGAAATTTTCGCGAATTGCCACTGGCAATCAATGCATATAGTGTATACAAGAACTTTCGCGTGCATTTTTATTTTGCGAATTTTGGCGCTCGCAAAATTCGCGAAATTAAAATGCACGCGAACATTCCTTGTTTTACACTAGCAGCTTCAATCATTTCTTTCAGCAAATGCATGGGCAGGAACAAAATGATTCCCATTAATGCTTTAGAACAAAATGATTTCCTTTCATGCTTTAGAAGTTAAGAAGCAGGGGCAGACCCAGGAATTCTGTAAAAGGGGGCGCAACTAATATTTCTGGTGCCACTTCCGGGTTTCATTTCATTTTTTTTTTTTCATTTTTTCTGTTTTTAAGGAAAAATAAAGGGGGGCGTGCACCGGTTGTGCCCCTTCTGGATCCGCCACTGAGAAGTAATTATGCCTATAACTGAGTATATAGGAAAAGAATCAATGTGAATACAATCATGGAGCTACTACAGCTCCACAAATCAATAATGGGGGCAACTATTTTCCTCGTTATCATGTATACTCTTGTGGTTGTGTGCATGCTTGTAAGTATGTATGTGTGTGTGTGTGGTATCTGTATAATTTGCTCATATCCATGTATAATGATAGAAAATTCCAAATCAGGAATAAAAGATAAAATGTGTTTGTGGTTGGTACATGTATGTGTGTCTGTACCTGTCGCTTTGAAGATTACATCTATCATGTACAAAATGTGTGTCTGTGTGTTGGGTTTGCAGGGGCAGATCCAGGAATTTCGTAAAGGGGGTGCGAGCCTTCCATTTTTTTGTCTTTTTTTGTTTTGTTTTAACAAAAACTAAAGGGGGGCATGAGCTCGGTGCCCTCCCTCCTGGATCCGTCAGTGGGTTTCTGTGTTTTGGTGTGGTCATTTATTTTATGTGATTGTGTACAGATGATTATGCGGAAAGGAAGGCTCATTATGAAAATATGGATGTCCTGTACGCCTATCAATGAACGATGGAAACTCGAGTCTCTGTTGTTGATGGCTACATAATAGCCTCTCCCCAAATGATTGTCACACCATTTTTATATGCTCCTGTATCCCATTAGCTGCTTCAGCCAAAACTGACATGTAGATCAATAAAAAAGTTAAAGGGATAGGCTCTAGAGTTAGACTTATTTTCCAAACAATAGCAAGTATTTCAAGGCAGAGATGTCTAATGAGCTGGGTTTCTCATGAAATTTTGGTATGTATGTCACAAAAGTCCATGATTTTTATTAAAAACAGAGTCCAAAATAACTTCTTGTAGGCTGTATCGCAATTATGATTATGATGGTAGTAATGAAGATGATTAGGAAACAAAAATGTGCAGATTAATTAAGTTGTGTCAGCATGCACGAAAGTCCTCTCTACACTGCTACCATGTTCAGTATAAATGCATATGAAAAGGTAATGGTTTTAATTTCAAAATAGTAGAAATTTCACTTCCCTCAGAAATTAAAATCAAATCAATATTATTCACTGAATAAGCAAAAAAAAAAAAGAAAAACTGTTCAAGATATCCACATGGGCCATACAGTTTTGGGTTTGTATGTTTTGCTTTGTTTTTGTAAAGAATCCAGTAACTGATTCTGTGCGGATATTTCACATATCATAGATTGTTGTTTTTCTTTGTAAACAAATTAACTGTATGCCCATATTGATGAGTCTGTGAAATGTAAATGGGCATTTTAGCAGCACCAGCTACCCGGTCATGCAGTTCATCTAGAGTGCATTTCATCAATTTAATATGGCAATGTTATGGTCTATTTACTGCCCTTATTGCAGTCCTACGAAACTAACATCTAACTGAGGCTCACACAATGAATTGCAACTAGTTCCTTTCATTTTTCCTAATCACTGAGGGAAAAAAGACATCCAGTCACTTAATCCATTTCCCCAGACAGCTCCCAGGGAACAAACACTGAAACATTCCTGTCATAACTGCATGTATGTCCATTTCTCATTCCTCATTTGCAACTTCGGTTGGTTGTGATTATGCTATACAACATCACTTCCATCAATAGATTACACTATCTTCTTTGTTCTGCGCTAAAGTTTTAACTCCCTGAGACTCCCTTTTACCACAATTCTAGCTAAACAGCTCTACTTAATGACAATAACATCAAGGATTGTCTAGCATTATTTTTTACATTTTTTAATTTGTTTAATTTCCATCATAAAGAAGGAACCTTGTTCCCGTTGATGCACTAACTAGGCCTTGGGTATCTTTCTTCTGTCGAATTCCTCGTTCAAAATCTTCACTCTTCTAGGTGTTTTTACTTCAATCATACATAGTTCTTATAAAGAAGTTGCAAATAGGCCTACATTTTTATTGTAAATCTCCACCTCAGACAGATAATCATGAAAATAGACCCTACATGAGGTGAATACAAAGAATGTATGATGTGAATGTAAACCCAGTCAAGTGGTTTGCAGGAAATTCTTATAGATTAGAGGCAAAATTGCCTATGATACCCCATGAAGCAAGGGAATCATCAAGTGAGTAAAAGTCAGCTTGGAAGAATGAGACCAAATGACATGGTGATTGCATATAATGCTTCCTTTTATCAGCTTCCATATTCAAAAGAAGATCACAAATTAGCAGTCAATTCAAACACCATCATTTTCATCACTCTGCCAGTTGGACCAAAACATGAGGCGTGTCTTCATCAGCCCGAAATTTCAAGATAGCGCGCTATCTTGCGGTTACCAAACTAGTCCGATGTCAAAATAGCGCGCTATCTGTGTAGTGAAGACGCAGATAGCGCGCTATTTGATCGGGAAAATTTCCCCCAAAATCTTGGTCTAGTTCGTCAACTAGAGCGCTAATTCGTGAAATAGCGCGCTATCTTGGGTGCGTCTCCATCAGCCCGAAATTTTCTCGATCCCTCCACGCTTCTGGTGATTGTGTATAGTACATTACACGCACGGTGTATTCAAGGATCACATGTGTGTACTATAGGCCTACTGTTGTTGTCATCTTTAAAACCAGGGAGGTTATTTCTCTCACCTCCCTATTAAAACTCAGTGCCGTGGATGCTAGCTTTTTTTTTTTTTTTTTTTTTTTTTTTTTTTTTGTAAACTTCTTCTTCTGGTCCACTCTATTCATACCTTAGCTGAAGATTCTTGCAGATTGTGTGCATTTTGGTTTTGTTTGAACATTGCAATTCGTTAATTTTATATAAGATGCCTCACTGGACAGAAGAAAGAGTAGCGTTATTAATATCCCTTTGGAGAGAATTTGCTGTACTGCTCACCTCCCTGGTTGTAGAATCGTACATACGGTGATATAGGAGATTTTGAGCGGGAAAATCCACTTTCGAACCGCGAGCCAGGCAGAGTAATATTGCAGAGTGCGCATGCGTCAATTTTCGGACTAATTTCCCGAAGCAGGCTGTTCGAGCTGATGAAGACGCACATTCGCTGTATCGGGCTATTTTCTAAGACCGCAAAATGTCCCGCTAGTTTGAACTTCGGGCTGATGAAGACACGCCTATGGAATAAAGTTATAGGGGACTTTTCTTTTCTTCTATTGGGTTACTAACGCCAAGAAAATGGCAATTATTTTTCTACCTTTTGATGCCATCACAATCATGATCAACACAAAAGAGAAATAGAAAAAAGTAGCATACACACATTCAATCATGTACAGCAATTACTCACTCAAAAGCTGTTTACAGCATTTTCAATTTACCTACTGCACTGCATTAAAGTGCTTTATAATCTGGCACAGTCCAACAATTTACTTCTACCCAGTTGCTCAAGATATTTCATTGTCACCGTATGTAGAAATGACGATGCAATAATTCATCAGTGTGGGCAAAAAGGCCCTCTGTGGTGATTCATGTAAGAGGTCAGATTCAGGTTCGGTCTCCAACTGGGTAGTCACGCACCATTGCAATTCAATGACAGACAGGAAACAGCAGAAATATTTTGGTAGTGATTGGATTACATTATCTCTTTCAAGCCCAATCAGTCCACAGACATACAATGTTTAGCGTCACCTGTGCATGCACTATATGACCGCTGAAAGCATTGGCAGAGAAAGCGAAGGCACTCGTGTAAGAACACATGCAGAAGTATTTAAAGTGAAGCCAAGTTATGGCATCAAAATGTTTTTTTCAAAGAAAAATTAGATCAAAAGATAAGATAGGAGGAGCTATTGGGGCCCTGTGGATAAGACCATAGACTATCAATCTGAAGGTCCCTGATTAAAGTCCCGCAGCTATTGGAGCTGTGCACTTTATCCTCACCGCTTAGTCCTTTGGAGGGACTCAAAGCTGCTAGTCTCATGACTGCATGCTTTGTATGAAAATACAGACAATACTTCATGTGGCTACATAAAAGTATGTTGTAAATCATAATTCAATTCAAAATGATATTCTATGATTCTTTGCTTGAGGTTCTTTTGCACATTGAGAGTAACACAAAGTCCTTTATCTACTAAGGCAGGGCTGCACACTAACCCATTTTTTCTACTGGCCCAAGCTGTCTGTCGGACCATTAGGTACCTAGTTTTTCATGTTTTACTGGTCCATTCCTGAAAAAGTTACTGGCCTGACAGTGATTTTTACTGGTCAGGGACCGTCGCAACACTGCCAGTGTGCAGCATGGACTAAGGGACACAGTGGTCATATTATCTCCATGAGTATACCGTACATCAACCCAATGAACAAAAATAACCTTTGCCACTGGCATACATTTTAACAGTGACTTTTACCAACTAGGCATGAAAACATGCAGATCTAAGGCAAACATTTAGCTCACCATGGACTATATTTTTATTCTCAGTCAAGGATTTTGTTGAAACTTTGTCGCCATGACAATCAGCCATTTACTTACATGGCGGATTTGACTGGGGTGAGGTTAATTGGGGTCGTGGGTATACAAAAGACATTACATTTCACCCAATCAAAATTCTTTTCCCAGTCAAGTGCCATCTAGTCTGAAGGTCAGATTTCCGTATGGTTCCATGCACTGGCGAACATTGCTGAGAAACTCCAAATTCCGATATTTTACTAGAGCAGAAATTCCAGGGTAACTCAGAACTGCCGTTTAAAGTCATTGCGATAAAAGTATGCACGCGACACATATATATTCAGATCACAACAACATTTTGACTATCATGTCTGAAAAGATAATTTTACAAGTGGATAAATTTAAGATCCACAGTAAACCACAGCAAAAGAAAAAGAAACAGGTATAATTTGAAAGATTCCTTTATTCCTTTTTTTTTCACAGGATGTCATCTCAAAAGGAAGGGATTGCCTATGATGCAACCACTAAGACCTTAGCTATAGCCTATACAAAACAACCTCGCATGTAAGGTAGGACCCATCAGCTGGGGGGGGGGGGGGGGGGGGGTAGACAGACACACTGAGCCCTCTGTCAAGTTTAGAGCTAAATTTGGTCCTGGGCCCCTCATCACCGCCAAAGCTCCCCTCGCTTGGAAGGGAAATGAAATTGCAGCGTCATCCTCTGATGAGCCTGAGTGAGAGGCTCGGATGGCGAGCATCGATATCTCTCGCACATTTCTGACCTGGATCGATCTGCGCCTGCCGAGATCACACTCCACTTGTTGCCTGCTACAAGCTGCTTCAATAAAGTTTATTAAAGGTCCTGTTTACCTTTGGGAGCAGTGATTTAAAAAATGTTAAAGATATCACATTTTATGCATATGCGTAGGTTTGTCGTACCACAAAATATTCTACCTCATAAAATTTTTGCAATAAAGCCTAAAATATAAGGAGATATGAGTATTTTTCTCAATAAACCGTAACTGTAGACGGTTTAGTCTGGAAACATTTTTATTATAACTATCATTTACATTTTGTATATTTAACAATACTTAACATTGATTTTACTGATTCAAATCTTTACAGTGGTTGTTTCTATCCTTAATTCATACTTTAGCACTAATGCTGGGTTTCTGTTTCATCTGCAAATGGCAAATTATGCCTTTAAGGCCCAGTGCCAGGCGGTCGACAATGATGTACCTGTAATTAGATGTCATCAGTGTGCAGATTACACAGGTAGAAAGTCCCCAAAATTTGGAACCATTTCTAGTGCCTCCATCCTGTCCCCCCTTTTCTCCCCCCCCCCCACCCCCATCTATATATCTATCTCTCTCATTCTCTCTCTCTCTCTCTATCTAAGACCCTGGATATCACACTTATGTCATGATTAAGGGATTTTCCCTGACATTATCACACAGATTTACATTTCCTAATCAGCAGCTTTCCCACTTCCAAATGTTCTATAGACACCCCCTCCCCACCCCAGTTCCTATGTCTTACTGCTGTATGCCATGTCTTTCCTCACAGGTAAATCATTCCCCTGCCCTGGTATTCCTGAAGACAACTGCTCCAAAGAGTCCAGGAAAAAACTGGGGATAGAGTGTTAATCTTGCACAGCACATTGTAGATCTCTGAGGATCTTCCTTCTTTAGGATTACTTTTTTGTCACAAAATCCAAGAAGAAAGTTGAATATAATTTTTTTCACTCTGAATCATTCTGGTTTTTCTTCATTTCATTCACAATCAGGAACGTATGTGACTGTGCATCACAAAACAAACAAAAAGTCGCGCCGCTTGATTTTATGTGTGAGGACTCAAAAAAGGTGAAATGGGTCGACTTATACCCCTTTCATAAACTCAATAATGCGGATAATATCCGCAACATTTGGTCGTAAAATCGGAGCGGGGAAAGAATAATGCGCATTATTTCGACCCTTCTATTATCCGCATAATAGCAGCATCGGGACCAGATTTTGAGTTTATGAACGCAAACCTAAATAATGCGGATAATTGCCGGGGTGCGGTCAAACGTCACCTGTCTTTCCCGCAGGAGGGACGTGTGCAGTCACCATGACGATTATCCACCTTTTTCAGGACGGGCGCTCGTAAAAATAATGCGGATTATTTTCAGAGTTTGTGAACGCATTTTTTATTGAATTGTCCGCATTATTCTTATGCGGATAATAGGAGGATGAGTTTATGAAAGGGGTATTAGTCAATCTTGACTTTTTCATATTTTCTGAATGAGCTATCCTTCTACATTATTCTTTAATTTGGAATCATAACATGAATGGGAAAGTGTATTTCCAGCAGTTTTCCTACAACCCTTTTTTGGGGGAGAATAGAATGATCAGGTGTGCCTTAGTGTCCCCTTTTCATTCCTTGAAATCCTCTACACACTCCTCACTTTCAAGTCTAATAACTTTTGAAATGATAACGCTACTGCTTTGAAAGTTGGCAGTAATCATAGACAGAATGTGTTGATAAAACATGCTTAATTTCAGCTTAATTTGATAATCCATTCATTGTTGTTGCTCGGGTGATCCTGTGTTTTGTCCCTTTCATTGCACAGCTGGCATGGCATGGTAAAGATTAAATGCTTGAATAGACCCTGTACTTCAGAGCCTCTTTTCTCAGTTCACACTTTTCCAGAGTGTGTGCTTTCTTTCCAATATTTAGATGGGCTAGGGGAGTCCATTTGAATTAAGTTAAATATCATTTTAAAGCTTAAAGTCTGCTCTTTCAGAATCTGCCATTAACTAAAAATCCTTGTCTGGCGACTTTTTGTTGGTTTTGTGGTGCAGGGTCACGTATGGTCTGCCAGGATGTTTACTTAAATCATACTACCACAGTACATGTTCTAATCTCAATCAAGGCAAGAATACAGGTGTACATGGTTATTAAATGGAAATTTTTATCTGCAGGTGTATTTTTTAATGCAAGTTTGCTTTAAAGTTTTTCTCCTTATGAAATCTGCAGGCAAGGCACATAAATTAATGCCACATACATAGAATGATAAAGACAATTTACTTGTACAGTAACTGATATGCAGACAATAAGATAAAAAGAAAATGTGGTCCACTGGCCATGTATAAAGTTAAGATATACAATGAAAAAATGAAAGTATAATAATTATGGTAATATAACATGCAGACAATATAGAAGAGAAGATTCATTTGGCTACATACATCGTATGGCAGACATGACATGCACTAGGAAGCAAAACAAATGTCTATAGCAATATAACATGAAGATAACAAAAGGGAAACAAAATTTGTTTGATCACATGAATATGTTTTATTAAGATGGAAAAAACACTGTGGGAAATTGGGTTGTTGATTGAATGTCTTTCTCTCACAGACTGGCATTTGTGAGGTCCCCGCAGTGCACACGCAAACAAGACAAATTGACAAATGCAGGGAAAACTGAGCATGAAGGATGTTGAAAAGACAATGTTTATGAGTGTTATTTCCTTCCACTATAGGCCGTCTTGTCTGTGTGAGCATTCAATGGAAGACAAAAACACATCTGTCTGAGAACATACGGCACTGTACCATGTCCTGTGACAATCAACAAATGGCATTTTATTTAATGACTTATTAACCCATTGAGGACGGTTTGATTTTGCTACAACACGCATTTCCCATAGACGCTTGCCCGAGTATACAAGTACTTGGGACTCATACTCAACTGGTTAAAGTTATTATTGATGATTCTGTCTTAATCATATGCTGGAATACAACATATTTATGTGCCCACAGACACAGCTACATGACATTTAGTGAAATCATCTCTTGCATTAATATCCCATTCAATAGCTGAGCACAACAATTTACCTGAAGTCAACACAGCAAAGATTTCTATACTGCTTTCTTCAACAGAGTGTGTTTACTATTCATTGAGACAATATAAATTAGATAATGTATTTTGAGTCCTTTTATGCAAACATTTTTCTACAAATTTGGAATTTAACAATTATTAAAGTGCTAATGATATGTGTGTACATATTAACTTCATGTGACATCAAATGAAAGCAACAACCTACAAACATTCCCACACTTGTAGCATTCTTCATGTAATAACAATAACATACTTTTGTATCAGTGCATTTCAGATCTGACAGAACTCTCAATAATTATGTTCTACATCCCAGAAGATACTTTATTCTAGTACTCTCAGAATACAATACATATTAAACAGTAAGATCACTTGTCAGAAATTAATCTATAAAACATGATTTAATTGAATGCATCATTTTCTTTTTTTAATTTGAGCCATTTCTTTAAAAATGCAGGGTTATTCTGAGAACAAAGATCACACAGTAGTAGGCCCTAGAGAGTTGCACAGGGTTTGGCTGCTGTAAGCAAAAGAATCATATGCATTGAAGGTCATACAAGCTTTCAGAATTAGACTAAAGTTCTACTGATCTATCACTCTATTTACGTTGCAGTTACAGAATACATATTCCTCCCTGGATTCATCTCCAATAAGATCATAAGTGCCCATCCCTTCATGTGATAACCATCACTTGTTACTCTAAAAACAATTTGGATCTTCCTGAGTGCTCTTGAATTGCTCGCCAGACATAACAAGCACTTTGGACTCTGTCCAAACATAACAGACTTCACAAACAGATCTCACTAACTAACAAACTTTCCCCAAGTCTTCACCCTGCTTGCACATCAGCACATTCAACAGGTTGAGATTTTATCATTCACATTGAAAAAAAAAAAAGGCTCAAGAGATATACTTCAAACTCAAGTCATTCTTTAAGTGAGATGCTGCCAAAAGATGCCCTAATCCACAGCAGAGACACATACACTTGTATCTCATTCAGAAAAGAATACTCTTGGGGGGAAAAGGGGGGGGGGAATTATATAAAATGATAAAGATTCAGTAATTGGTACTATATTACAGTGTACATGTGTAGTTTGAGTCTTTTTAAGGTGTGTACACACCAATACACATGCACAATTAAACAGTAAATGGTAATGTCATTTATCTACTGACAATTGAACAGCTAGATCACACTGTTCATCCACAGAGGCTTTCTCCTGAAATTTCCATGCTTCAATTCAAACTACGGTACAACGCAGGCTGCAACCAGGTCAATTTCCCTGAGAACTTCTTGTAATACCCCCTCCCCTTCAAAATTTATTCACAAAGAATCTTGTTTGATGAAAACAGTGTGCTTGATACATCTCTTTTTTCTTTCAACTATAATGGACTGCACAGAAGCACTTTTTTGTCAAGTCATTGACCCTGCCATGTGTCAGGTGGCCGTGCCAAACACTCAGCATCTCTCTTGTCTTTTCTGACAGTGCAAGTTCATCATATACAAGTGTATATTCATGTAGGACGAGCCTCCATATGACTCCTGGCAAACTTCTGGATGATCTCTTTGTGCGTAATGCCGTGAGAGCAGTTCCGGGCACTGGCAGTTTGCCCGCCATCACTGTCCCGCGGATCAACTCGTGCCATTTGTTATCTGCCGCGGAAATGTGGCCAGAAGTTGTCACAACCAATTGAGGAGGGAGGCAAGCGGGAAGCAAATGAGAGCCGGGAGAGGAGAAAACTGTTGTTCCTCCTCGCAAACAGGATGGAGGGATGTCAGGGCACTTTAATTGTCGAGTCCGAAGGGGGAATTTTGCGCTTGAGACGGCACCATCGCGGATCAACACGTGTGATTTAGATCGCGACAGCCATATCGCAGCCAAAAAAAGAGAAATCGGTTGTCACTTACAGAAGTCACTTGTGATTCACTAGGATCCATCTGAAAAGTATGCTATGTCATTTTCTCTCACATCTCTCTTGTGTTTTTCTCTCTCTGTAATCTGCACTTTTGTCTCCCTCCTATCTTTGTCCCTCCCCCCCCCCCATCTTTCTTGCCCACACTTTTTTTTTCTCTCTCTCTTTCTCTCTTTCTTCCCAGTTTCTCTTTTGATAACATGAAACAAAAGTGCCAGAAAAGATGAAAAGCAGAAACTTGGAGGCACCTACAATTTATAGGTCACTAAACCAGATTTCTTAACCAGATCTGCAGTGCTTTGTGTCTTCTTAGAGAATGCTAGTACTGGCAGTGTCCTGCCCAAATATGGTAGAGAAAGTAATATTGGTTGTACAGACTTGGAGTGGCTGTCGCACTGCCCATTTTGAAACATGTAGGTGTCCCTTGTATCACTTTGAGGCTCAAAGATATTTATGGCATATTATGCATCAGAAAATGATATATGCACAGAAAATTACTCTTTAGTAAACTAACACTTTAAATGAAACACATACTTTGACTGAATGACATTTTAAATCTATTCATTTCCTAAAAGCTTCCACTGCTAGAGATATTTCATTATCTTCATACTCCTTTCAAGTTATGATTTCATAAACATATACGTTGTACTAGCATTAGAATAACAAAAGACAAAGAGATTTCTTTGCAGCACAGTAGTCATGGACAGAAAGAAACATGCAGTCACTTGCGGATACAACACCCCACAAACCACCACACCGAACAAGCTTAATTAAGAAGAGTCAGTGATGAATTTCTTACATGATGGAGGCTGCGTTTACCTAACTTGAGAGAGAGAATCACGTTTCAAAACGCGTTTGGAACGGTGTTTGCAAACGTGGTTTGAAACGCGATTCTCGGGGAGCCGCCTTTATCTAACCATCATACAATCGCGATTCGAATGGTGTCACTGCGCAGCTGCTTTGCGCCGTTTGACCCGGGAAGTAAAGGTCAACTGCATACCACCAAACATGCCTCCTCAGTCACACACAAATAATGGGTAGAGAGCACAACCGGAAACAGCTGAGATTTGACCTTGAGATATAAACGCGTTTCTAAACGGCATTGCATTTATCTACTCACAGAAAGGCGATCGTGGTCTCAAACGCGTTTCAAAACACCCTTTGAAAGGCGTTTCAAAACGGCGTTTCTAAATGCATTTGAAAACACGATTGCGTTTATCTAACCCCAGAGAATGCCTCAAACGCATTTAGGATCGTGATTCTGCCTCAGAAAGATTTTAGATAAACGCAGCCCATGATGACTGTACCTTACCTTCCTCCCCCTTTTCATTCACTTTGAAGTGAAAAAAAAAAGAGGAAACATCTAGGGAAATCAACCCTATCCTTCCTCCCTTATAAAAACAAACAAACAAACAAAGACATTGCATCATTACCTTCACAGCATTCTATTGGTGAGGAAAAAAAAAAGATGCATGTTTCTGCGTGTGACAGGAGGCGGTAAAACACAATACACACTCGCAGCATCCGCTTACAGCGAGAGAACTACCAAGGGAGTCCACTCCATCATTTAGCACTTCTCTCCACCCCAGACGCTTTAACTACAATCTGGGTCACGCACACATTTCGTTTCTGGAGCTGCCCCGGTGAATCACCCGGTGCGTTCACAAAGAAATGTTTCTTCCGGAACCCTCCCTCCCTACCACACATTAACCCTCAGAGTATCAATGTCTCTAAACATTACTGCTACTGTACATGATGGTATTGGCTATGGCATTGATAGGTTTTTCACTTTTGTCCCCTCTTTTGTCGATTGGCTGTTTCTTGTCACACTTTCATGAATTTGCTCTCAAACGGGCATGTTCTCAATGCGTCATTATTCAAAGGCACCTGATGGGAGCTCTGCTGTGATTTCCTAACTGCATATAACACGGTGTAGTTTGCTTGAGGTTTTTAAGGTGGTGCCTCTGATGAAGAAAACAATGACAATAATAAGGTGGTTCCTGATGTAAACAATGCGACGTTGAAGGAAGATCCAAATGTCAGGGGAAGAAAGGTAGCAATCAATAACAGGAGGGGCATGTTTGGGATGGCGTGCTGTGTGTTTTGACTGTGTCTCAAGACCAGCTTTAGCTTCCTTAAGCACCTGAGCTCAACGGTAGTATTACACCGGGAGGATAGAGTGGGGGGGGGGGGGAGGGGGTGGAGGTAGGGGGAGAGAGCAACATTGAATGAGAGAGAACATCCTCTGGAGGAGCAGATTTAGATCTGAATGAATTTCATCACAGCACATCCTGTACACTTTGGTCATCATCCAGATGGAATGTGGATCACTGGTCTGATCACCATGACAGCGGTCTAATCACCATGGCAACAGAGCATAAGAGCAGAGGAATACTGCATTTATGCAGGCAAAAATGCAATTACAGTGCTAAAAATATAAAATAGCTGAGATTTTAAAAAAAAAAAGTATGGTCCTTCCCTATGCACACAGACTTGTCAAAACCCAGACACACATTAGAAATAAACATAGTTGACCCAAAACTGATATTTTTAGACCTATTTTTAGACCCACTAGGGTGACATTTTGCAAGTATGGGATGCATGGTCCAGTTGTTCACTGTACTATTATAGCTTACACCCTTTGGCAGCAGACAAATGTAGAAGAAGTAGATAAAATACATGGGGCCCCTAAACCTCCAATCATATAAACAAAACTTTGACAGTTTTTTTTTTTTCATTACTTACCCTTTCGATTTCCCAGTGTCATCCCTATGTGCTCCTGTTCATTATTTCTCTCTTAAAATTGACGAAGGAATGTGTTTCCTGTGATCAGTTGTCCTAATTTCAGATCCAATGCCTTCTTAAGACTCACCTTTAGGTTATTGATTCTTCTGCCACAGAATGATTCATTCAAGAAAGAATCAGGCAAAGCCCAACGATGACCATAAGACTGGAAAATCAAAGCAAAAGATACATGAAAGCCATAACAGATTTGGTGCTTTTTATAAGGTTACAAAATTCTGATAATCAGTAGTGCTAAAATGTCCACCATTTCCAATCCCGATGACCTGTGTGAATTTATATGCAGTGTCTGCTGATGAGACATTCAGTTTCAAATTCTGGTACCATCCACATATTTCTTCTCAAACGGAGAAATGCATTATCACAAAATGAATATACCAGACCTTAAAATCACTCCAGCTGATAACCTTTGGCTCCTAGCTTGCAAGTAAAAACTTCCATAGTTGACTATTTGACAGTCCTGATAAAAAAAAAAAGATAAAGATTGATGGACAGCTTTAAATTCTTATAGCTATGAAATAGCTATTAATATAGACTGCAATATGCTGTATTAGGTTTGACTGTTCATGGCATTGAATTTCCACGAATTACCTCAAAGTCCGCACTCTGAGATGAGTTTATTGGAGCTGATGAGCAGTGCCTGGTCTTGGAGTCTCAGTTTCTACGTGATTACTCATCTTCCAGGAAGGAAAAATCTGACTATCACCTGATTTAAAGTCAATTTTGATGTATTAAGGAACTTTATGGCATTTAAGCAATGGCTGATGGAGGTAATTTTGGGGGATGAGTGGACACATCTCGGAACTCTTCCTCATTACTAGTTTGTCTGTATTCCCTCTCTCCTCTCTCCATCCCACATTTCTTTGGTCCTCATCTTTCCTCTATCTTCATCTATCTCTCTCTTTTCTCTATCTCTCTCACCCTCTCTGTTTTTCAGATGTGTCCATTCCTTCTGTCTCTCTTTCACTCTCAGTCTCTCCTTCTCCACCTCCTCCTTCACTATTCCTCCGTTCTTCTTCTATTCTCTCCCTCACTCTCTCTTCTCTCTCGCTCTCCTGTGCTATCGCTCAAATTTTCCGAGAGTCCAATTTCAAACTTCATGGGACAAGACAGCCTGGGAGACCAGTTTGATGGGCATGAATCCGGCTGGTGCCAGGCAAAATTACCGAGGAAATGTTAAATTGTCACCGGTAAGAAGTCCCTCTTCCCTTCCTTCACGCTTGACTATGAGCTGCAATACTTCCCACCCAGTCAATATTCCACAGCGAGGACTTCTCTTCAAGTTCTGTAGAGGTGTGTTCAAATTTCTAAAGCAGGATCATGTGGAAGAGAAGTTGTCTCTCTCTAATGGGCTGTGTTCCCATTCTACTTGCCAAAACAAAGAGCAGACCTACTTTGAAATGGCCTCTTTTTTTCTCATCAGTAATGTTAAAAATTCTTAATCTACAGGGCACAATCTAATGGAGAATGAAAAATACATACATCTGGGGTGCATTTGTTTTTTATACTTTTCATATATTTTCAGGATTTGTTACCATTTAGCACCAATGCAAGGATTTTTAATTCAAACTCAGTGAAGATTTACTGTATAGTTAAAATGCGTTTGTATGATTTCTAAATGCTAGCCTATCAAACTCAAGAGGGGGGATCAAGTTCTAACAGCAGATTTTGTACTTTCTATTCAAAATTTTCTCTTTTTTTGACACAAATCATCTAAACTTTTGCATGGGAGAAAACAAACATTTGAACTCAATGGTCGTTGGTACATTCTGTGCCATCATTCAGAATTGGTCAGTTGGTTGTTGCTGTTGTTTTTTTCTTGTAATCTTGGCATATCTATGGAAAACCTCTTTACGAGTTAATAAATTATGCTGTTCATATACATGAGGTTATCAAAGGCAAACAAGTACAGATCACACCTGTACTGAGGGGAGGGTGCGTTCACATCTTATGAAGTAGTGCTGGAATGATAATGTATATCATGTGTATGTACACTGGACTGCATACATTTTAGTCCAGTTGTAATGAAAAAGTATTACTCTTTGACTAATACACAATTTTCTATCATCTCAGGACCAATACCTGCCATTGTAATCCTGTACAAGTATGCTATCAACGGTGGTGAAAGAGTTAATTGGCAATCATAATCACAGTTTATCATAACAGTTTTTTTTTTTTTTTTTTTTTTGGGTGCTCTGACCCAGACATGACCAAGTGACCTATTGCAGAAAGATGAAAACTAGCTGATACAAAGTTTGGGGACTGTTCATGCTGCAAATGACATGAAGAGGTATGAACACTTAGTCTTGAGACTTCTCTTGCATTTCAAATCTACATTGTATGTCTCATAATGTCCTTAATTTTAAAGTAAATATCGAAAGCAAATTTCAGTTCTTCCCTCCTTTTCCCTCCCCCCAACTTCATTTCATGTCTGTACCTTTAAAATAAAACTACATGATCACTTGTCAATGCCAGCAAGAACTATCTGTGTAAGGAATTTGTATCTGTGATGCATCCAGATGAACAAGATACATTTTTGGCACAATTTTCATTTCATTTTTTCACTCGTATCTCTGTTCTCTGAGAGCATCTTCAAAATTGACCTGTTTTCCTTTTCACTTTTAGAGGACGAGTGCTTCACTGGATATAACACAAATGACTCCTCATTAAATGCAATTACAGCTTGCATGGAGAGTTGTCAATGCATACATAACACACGACACACTTCTATGATAGGAAGCAATGCCTCCATCAACGCTAATTTCCTTTCCACTTTACTCTATCCATACCCGTTCATGTGGCCCATCAACTAGAGTTATCTTCGGACTCTGCGAGGGAAACGGGCTTTCAGGAATCGGACATCACACCGCAGCAGGAAACTCGCAGGAAACTCGCAGAAACCCAGATCTCTGCAGGGGAGCAGGTCAGTTACCAGTGGTCAAATTGGACCTTGGTGTGGTCTGGTTATTTACTGCAGACATTACATTTTGTCCACATCACCTAATAACCATCAAAAGTCTCACACATGTAAATGATTCTGCAAACACGCACGTGTTCAAAATATGAAAAAATGTCTATAAAATACACCAAAGATTCAATACCTTACACACGTAAATCAACTTAAATTAATTCAGTCCTGTAATTTGCAAGGGGGCTATACTTATTAGAAAACTACTGTTTCAGCACTCAAAATAGCTCACTTTTCTTAATCTACACTGCAACATCTGTACGATCTACACTGCAACAACCATAGTCCCCCTGAAAGTAAATAAAAGCATGTCCAGCCTTCCAAATGAGGAGTGTGTATTCTGCACAGGAATTCATCCCTATCATCCACAGCTAACGGACACTACCAATTTAATAAGAACAGCAATATCAAATACATCAAGTTGATATCTACTGCAACAAATGGAGAAGATTAAAGCACTAAACATGTGACATTCAGGTAATTTAAACCTCTTCTTTCTCTCTCTACAAATTGCCCATAGCCCTTTGCATCTCCTCTGTCATGAACACAGATGAAAAGGCAAACTTTATAAAGAAGGTTTAAGATGTTTAAGATGTCAGGTACGATAGACAACGTCAGTCGCTCTAAAGAATGCTGGTACATCTCTTGACACAACACAGATTAAGTGACACAACACAGATTAAGAGACACAAAAACTGAACTGCACCCAGACAGCTCCATCACAGACGAAGGAGGAGAAGCTTTCGGGGCAAATCTTGGGATTCACACGTCTGTGGCTGTGGTGGTGCGATCAGGGAGCACACAGGGCTTAAAAGTTAAGAACCAGGAATGCTGGGGACTCAAATGGCTCTTCTTTTTAAAATCACAGGATCAAGCAGATTTGAGCGTAGACTCTCTCTCATCTGTGCCTCACTTCATTTAAAGGGATGTGAAGAGCATAGTGTCTTTTTCGTTTTGGGGTTGGGTTTTTTTATTTTTGTTTTTGCTTCTACAAATTTTGTGCATTTGAGGAAGAGTAAAAATCTGTTATATTGCTATGTGCACATAAAGCCCTGGGCATGGCTTCAGTGGTAAATACAGGTTCCGTTAAAGTCAAGTTGAGTGGTGACTTTCAAAAAAGAAGTTCACACACATTTTTTACATAATTGATACCAAAGATGAAAAAAAAATGGTTGTTCAAATACATGTATTCTTACAGATGGTCAAGTCATAGTACAGTGAGGAAGGAAAGTTGATTCATAAATATGTGACCCTGCATCACAAAACCAACAAAAAGTTGCCACACATGGATTTTTAGTTCAGAGCAGGCCAGATTCTGAAAGAGCAGACTTTAAAGGCATCATTTACCATTTGCAGATGAAACAAAAACCCAGTTTCAGTGCTTTAAAATAGTTCTAAAGTGTGAGTTAGGGATAGAAACAACCAATGTAAAAATTTGAATGATTATAATCAATGTTAAGCATTGTTGAATATACAAAATGTGAACAATAGTTACAATAAAAATGTTTGTGCTTGACTAAACCATCTACAGATATGGTTTATCGATAAAAACAGTGATATCTCCTTATATTTTAGGCTTTATTACAAAATTTTTACATGGTAGGATGTTTTGTGAAACAACTAACCTATACACATGCAGCAAATGTGATATCTCAAACATTTTTTAAATCATTGCTCCCAATGGTAAACAGTACCTTTAAGCTTTAAAATGATGTATAACTCAATTCAAATGGACTCTCTTAACCTATCCTAATATTGGAAAGAAAGCACACACTCTGGTAAGTATGAAGTGAGAAAAGAGGCTCTGAAGTACAGGGTCTATTCTATTTACCAAGCCGTGCTAGCTGTGCGATGAATGGAACAAAAAACAGGATGTTAACCACCTGAGCAACAACAATGAAGGGATTATCAGATTTAGCTGAAATTGAGCATGCTTCATTAACACTTTATGCAGATGTATAATGCCGACTTTCAAAGCAGTAGCATGATTCTTTCCAAACTTATTGGAAATGAGTATGGACAGGGTTTTTTATGACATGAAAAGAAAACTCTCTGAGAAACACCTAATCACACTATTCTACCAAAAAGTGTTGAGAAAAACTGCTAAAAACACAATTTCCAGTTCGTTTTATGATCCCAAATTTTAGTGTAATGTAGAAGAAGACTTGCTCTTTCAGAAAATATGAAAAACTCAAGATTGGCTGGGTTGACCCATTTCACCTATTTTCAGTCCTAACACAAAATCAGTGCGTGCGGCTTTTTGTTGGTTTTGTGATGCACGGTTACATATATGACTTTGTTTTACATCCACTTAAGTTTAGTCAGGGTCTGGGACTCCAAGATTCTGATGAGAAGCAACAGAAACTGCACACACCTGTTTCGTGGCGGAAGAGAACGCAAACAATAGCACCTGTTATTGTGTCTGGGCGGAGGACTAAACAGTTGACTTGAATTAATTTCACAACCATGAATTATGTCAGAGTCAAGGGGGCTGTTGCTGATGTCTTCCTAAAACAGACTACTCCTCAGCCAGCCAGGCATTTTGGCATCAACGCGCAATCCAAAAATACATCAGCCCAGCATCAGACTCACCCAATTATTAGTGGGACGAACAAGACTCTTCGTCATTAGCCTGCACTGGTAGAAAACTACACTGCACATCCATGATGACCACTGAAGCAAATTAAAGTGAAGTGTCTGCGGCTATAGGTTCTTGAATGGCTGGTCATTCTTATTACTTTCTAATGGTCAGCGATAGCCATGTATTGGTCACTCAGATTTTTTTCCCCCAATGAGCACAGGTGCAAAGACTAGAGAAAAGATAGGCTTACATTGTATATGTGACCCGCGACAACAGTTTCAGGCAAAAGTTGCAAGAGCAAATTCCCTCCTGACGGGGTACAAAGATTTTGACCATTATTTATGTCGATTTAGGGTTTTTGCAGAAATCGAATCTTTGATATGTTTTCTACATCTACACTAAATTTCAGAGCATAAGACTAAGGTTTTCCTATCGAAAATGGAATTTTAAGCATCCTATGTTGGATCGCACTCGTCAGTTTTGAGCTTCTTTCGAACGCCGCGCCAATATCCCCAGCGTTGCTACGGCGCAGGGTTGCGCATGCGATTGGCTGGTGCGTCGCATACATTTACATAATTCGGCTTACGGAGACACCAGTTGCAGCATTTGGGGAATGCTTTGTCCACGCGTGCACGATTACATGCTCCATTGTTCTTGCTATAGTGGTTTTACGCTCGCTCTGTAGTGCGTGCAGCCCTCTTCGTTTGGCTTTCTATCCAAACTATTCTACCGCAATGTTCGACAATGGAAGTGAAACAAAAAACATGCAGCATGACATAAACGTGTGAAAAGAAAACTAGTTATTCTCAGGTTTGTCTACTTGCACATGTAGTAAAAATTATGACAGCAGACTGACTCAATGGAAGGTAGATGAGAGGAAAGGAGCAGTCACATGTGACTCATTATATTCATACTACACGTCAAGATCGCATCAAACTAATGAGTCGTGTTTGTTTGTTTGTTTGTTTTGATTTCAGTAACACCATGAACAAAGCAACATATGAATGTCTTGTAAAAGCAAAACAAACAGGAAGCGTTACCCTTGCGAGCACAAAGACAACTTTAGACAAGTCAACCACAATGAAAACGCGATTTGTAAATGTGTGGATTTGACACCGCTCCAGTTACATGCACAAGGTCATGGTGTGTGGATGCCACTGCGTAATGCGTGCACCATACACATGTTCATGTACACCATACGTGCAATCATCGTATTCGCCATCTTGAAAGACGTACTGTAAACAAACCCGAGCGAAACGCATTGTTTTTCGGCTCCATACGCTGAGCTCCAAGGAAGGTGCCCGGGAAATTTGACTCTCTCAGTGAGCCAATCAGAACGCGATACGGTTGCTAAAGGTGGAGCTTAACATCGATTGGCACCATTGTACGGATGGGTGATTCTCCCCTCGCATCGCCGCTCGGACATTGTCTTTGAGAAAGAGGTGAATATTCAAAGCCTGTTTTCTCGCAATTTTGTCAGGCTAACAACTTAAAAAGTGCATTTTATTTCTCTTTCTATGCCCACTTATGGTGCCGGAGAATACAAGTGTTTTATATCAATGCAAAGCTTAGGTAATGGGCAATGTGATTCAGTGAAAAAATGAATTTTCAAAATTCCCGACTTTTGCCTGAAACCGTTGTCGCCGGTCACATATGCTTGGAGCATGGGGGGGGGGGGGGTAGTTGGGGTTACTCGGATACATGAGGAAGGTTGCTGGGCTATAAGACAGCGAGAGCAAGCAAGTTAATGAACCTAATGCTATAAAATTATGAGAATTATGATAACGGAAGATTCATGGCTAGCGTTTATGGCTTCCTGGACAGTGGCATGACACGTTAGATGTGCACCAGGGAAAACTAAACTAGGTCATGAACGTTCACAGAATGACATATTAATCCAGCCAGAGGGGAAAAAAAAATATGGTAGTCTATTTCTTTGGAATGAATTCCCACAAGACATTCATAATCTGTCCTCTCTTAGTAACTTTAAGATGTCACTCCAAACTTGGTAGTTTTAACAGACAAGCAGTTTTTTAAATGTTCCCTTCATCCACTTTCTAACAATTACATCTCTCTTCAAATTTGTATCTGCCTTTCTCTGCACCATGAGCATCTTTTCATGATGGATTCCAGTGCATTACAATCATTATCAATTATTCATATTATCATTAGTAGTAGTAGTAGTAGTAGTAGTAGTAGTAGTAGTAGTAGTAGTAGTAGTAGTAGTAGTAGTAGTAGCAGCACAGTATTAGTGTTAGTATTATCATCATCACTAGTATAGTCATTTTGATTATCATTATGATAATCATTATAATCATTGTGATATTGTGATCATTTATTATCACCATTGACATCATCGTCATCAAAAGTGGAAATGGATCTATTGCTATGGAATAAACTTTTGGAATAAAAAAACGAAATTGCAGTGATGTTAAGGACTTGTTCTTTGCATGAAAAGCAAATAATCACACAGAGCTTCGGTTTAAAGTTTCACAGCATTAGTCCAATTTTCTTGTTCTCATCACTGTTACTACAGCAGCGATCATTTTTCATCAGTAATTTTGGTGAGCCTTTCTTCATTTGGGGCCCCCTTGACCCTTTTTTTTTAATCATTCACAAGACAGGGTAGTAAATTTTTTAGCACTCCTCACCTCCTGGCTTGCTTGGCCATTAAAAGACAGCCCAATTTGCCAAGGCGACTTCTCCTTTTGAGGACAATCTGCGGATTTTATCACACAATGTTGGCCTGATTTCCCACAGTGGTCTGCAAGCCTGCCTGGTTCACTGCAAGTCAATGCAGCCATATCGTTGACTCACGACTCCTTTCAGCTGACTCGCTTTGTCACCTTACACGCCAACATCTGACTTCCTACAACATGACATAAACTTGACCCACAAAAACATATAAGGACAGAACTCTTGTGTTTATTATCCCCACTTTGCCCCCTTCACCCTGTCGAACTATATAAAAACATTAATGAAAACCGAAAACTTGGTTAAATGTTAAAAAAACAACAACACCATGACAGCACATCATGAACAGCGACTCAAACAATGTCTGTATACTCTTGAATGCAAAACTAAACGTCAAGTCATGTGACCAAAAAAATATATATGTGACCGTGCATCACAAAACGAACAAAAAGTCACACCCCTTGATTTTACGGGAGGACTCAAAAAAGGTGAAATGGGTCAACTGAGTCAATCTTGAGTTTTTCATATTTTCTGGAAGAGTTATCCTTCCTATACATTATCCTTTACTTTGGGATCATAACATGAATGGGAAAGTGTGTTTTCAGCAGTTTTTCTACAACCCTTTTTGGGGGAGAATAGAATGATCAGGCATGTCCTAGAGTGTCCTTTTCATTTCTTCAAATCCTTTACACACTCTTCACTTTCATGTCTGATAACTTTTGAAAGGATAACGCTACTGCTTTGAAACTTGACATTAATGATGGACAGAAGGTGTTCATAGTACATCATACATAGTATGTAGTTAGTTCATAGTACATAGAATGTGTTCTTTTCTTAATCTTTGTTTTTCTTTGCCAATTGACACAGATGCATGGAAACTAATTTTTAATGAATAGAGATTACCTAATTTTCCTATTCCCTTTATGTCATCATGGCCTCCTTCTTGAATTAAAGAACATTGCTAGCCTGAGCAGGCTTGGTAACTTTACACCAAGGTCAAGTTTGGCTGGATTAATTACTGGATGCCGACGAAAGGCAATATAGGCAAGCGTCTCAGCTCATAAAGTTAATAACCTCCCAGATGACAGCACAGCACACTATAGGGTGGCCGGTTCCTTCATTTATGGCACATTAACTTGCAGAAGCACTGTACAACAGGCCCTGTTCTTCTCTCAAAAAAATGGTAACAATTCCAGACAAACAGATTGTAAACACACCTACAAACCTCTGTTTCCCTCAAATAATTGGTTGAATTACAAAGTAAGTACGGACGTTACTTTTCCCAGGGACAATGTAAAATTGGGGGTCTTTAGCTGACCTCAAATGGCACAGTTTCAAGTCACCTACAAGCAGGCACAGATTGAAGTGAGGTGCCTCAAGGCAAGATGTATTTGTCAGCCATTTTGTCTCATACACAACAGTTACCAACTGGCAGATAAATGCAGCGACATCATTTATTCAGGGAGTTTCTTTGGAAACAAAGTGTGCATCCAATTAGAGGACATAAAAAGGCTATTATCACCCTTTTGTGTCCTATTCCCATGTCTTATGATTGCTAAACAGTGTGACATACTTTCACTCGCCTGGCATCGGAAAGTGATCCTAGATGCAACGACGAATACGGCGACGATTGATATGCATTTAAAAAAAATATAATAACATGCAATGTACACATGTACCAGCTCTGTTTGCAAACAAAATACTGATTCATAGAACTGAATTTCTCCTCTTTCTTAGAAACAATGGTTTCAAAACTTGGTTTCTGCTATTCCTGAGTAAAGCTGTCATCACTGGTACACACAAGTAGCTTGGACAGTCATATACTACATGATGCATCTATTTCAATCATTTTGCCACACATGTTTTCTATCTGGCTTCAACCCAATAATTTCTCTTTGCTTTATTTCTCTTTCCTGTCCTGTATTGTTTTTTTCTTCTTTTTTTTGATATTTTTCTTCAAAGGTGATAGCGACTGCATGCAAACATCACCAAAATGATGAAGAATAGAGGCACAGTCTTTGACTGTTTGTCTTGTAGCAGAGGTGTGAATCAAACTCTCAGATGAACAGGCCAAAACAGTTATCGCAATGCCAGAAACAACATCTTGCATGCAAAAAGGAGCAATTTAAGCACAAAATGCACTCTGTTTCGCAGGGGAAAAAAATATCCATGTGGGATGCACTACCCTAATTGCCTAGTTTGGTATCACAAAGGAGGAACTTTCTGAGTTCTAATAAGGCTTCTCCCCAATAACATGCCTGAACAATGCAGTGATTCATACGAGGAATTCGCACAATAATTCTTCTCTCTCTGTAATGCTCGATTCTATCTGAAAAACCATTACATTTCATGCTCCTTCAATTAAACTACATTGCAATATTCTTCTTTTTTTTCAATCAGTCTCATTTCAACTCAACAATGTTGTGTGTAATCATACAATCCCCCCTAGAAAAGAGGCAAAACATTCTGTCCCTCCGACAGGACATAAAATGGAGGTCATGTGTGTGAGAGTCACAACTCATGCACGTAAAAGATCCCGCTTCATTCATTTGTCGCAAAAAGTAGGGCACAAGCATAAACCAATGAAGTGATCCCACCACACAACCCAACTGGACAACATGGAAAACCAGCTATTGCAGCTGAATATGGGCTATCCAGCCATCTTCTCAGATGGAAAAATGAAACAAACAACAAACAAACTTTGACACCTTGTATTAAACACAAGTTGATGTGTAAAGCAGACATGATTCTGAGTGTAAAATCAAGTGATGTGACTTCTTTAAAGAAAAGTACACATGACATTTTGTCTGAGTTGGTATAGATACAGTATTAACCAGAAGGCAAGCAGGCAGGTAATAAGAAAAAAAAAAGGATGTTATCAAAGAAGCAATTTAATATAACAACACAATCATTATGTACTGGCACTACCACTTAAGAGTAATGCATTATAGAAATAGCACATTAAATATCATCTCTTAGCAAGACGTTATGCCAATCCTGTTACCTAAAGTGGTAAGACTTTTGATGCACACTGTATGTGTCCTATTTTGCTCTTTCAGATATGCACCGATCACGTCTGAATCCTTTCAAACAGTTTGCTCCCATTAACCGCCACCTAGACTTCTCATGGCGGGTTAGGTCACCTCTGATAACGAGGAAATTAGCGTCATTACTGCCGTAATTAGATTTCGGAGCGTTTAGCGGGAGCCTCATTGGCTGCTGTCCATTAGAGTCTGCCGAAGTGTCTTAAATGGCGCAGCCAACGACTGAGATTAGCAGATAGGTGCCTGATGAGTACCAGGCTTTTCAACCTCTGTTCCTCTCCAGAATGGGAAGGGATAGAGAAGAAGATGAGTTGTGAGAGGAACGTCTACCCCTGACTGAAGATCGAGGTCGTGTGTAGAGATTTGTGGTTGCCATGGAGATGTGCTACGCGAGGCAAACACCAATCAACGGGGCGCAGTCGCAGGTACTTGGGCAAGACTCAAGACGAGATGTACTTGGATAACTAATATAATCCTTGACGGGTATCCTTGAAATGGTCATCCCCTTTCACTACTCTAGGTAGATTATCCCGCAAGGATTGGGATTCTCAGAGGAAAGAGCAAGTCAGTAGAAATCGGGGACACAACATTTGCTCCTACGACAATTGCTCCGATCTATTTTTCTCAAAGGACTAAGGGTTAGGATAAGGATGTGATAGGGTTTTAGATTTAGTTTGATGTGAGGATTAGGATTGGGGTAAGGGTTTTGCCTGTGGGTAGAATTTACGTTTGGCTTAGCGTGCAGATACTTCATGGGAGCAATTGTCGCAGGAGCAAATGCCACGGAACTGTAGATATCACAGGTTTGTCCAAACCAGTGGGCATGTCTGTGGAATAGCTTTTATAATGTTGGAACAATATTTTTTTTTCCTTAATAATACCCGGGAGAATTATGATATGAAACTTATCACTGTGACATCATTGATTGGCATCTCTGAATATCACTGTATATCTCATATTGGAGAAAAGACTCTGAATGGAACTGGTTAGCTTTATCAAATCTGCAAAACCAAAAATCACCATGAAGTCTACAAACATATGCCAATTAGGAGAAAAACAAAAACTTTCACTGTTTAAAAAATGTGTTGCAAATTCGAGAATCAGTTACAAACATAGAATGGAGGTCCCATGTTTGTGAAAGTCACAACCCATGCACATAAAAGATCCCGCTAAATTCATTCATTTATTGCAAAAAGCAGGGCGCATAATCCGGTGAAGTGGTTCCACCTCACATCCAACTGGACCAAATGGAAGACCAGCCACTGCAGCTAAATACGGGCTATCCAGCCATCTTCTCAGATGGAAAAATGAAAACAATCAAACAAGCAAGAGGGTTTATGCTGTATGCAAAAAGCCAATAATGTTCAAACTGCATAAGCCCACATTTTGTATGTTCATGGTCACATATAAACATGGGGCACTGGACTCCATGCAAATAGCAAAAAAAAAAAAAAAAAAAATCCTCAGCTTAAAAGTCTCAGATTCAAATCTCAAAATATTTTGCAAAAAGCCTCGAGACATTCTTTCAACAAAACAACACTAAAATCAGATACCTCACTCTACATTCACACACAAAAAAAGTAGATTTGAGGCCTTTTTAGTTGCTCATGGACAAAGCTATTCCATGCAACACAGTAGGAAATAGATCAACACAAACTACAAGGGACAATTTGATAGTTAATGAAACTAAAAACAATAGACAGTTATTTAACATATTCAAATCTAATGCCCAGCTTGACTGTAAATGTGAAATTTTTTTTCAGAATGAATGTTTTGCAAGTGGACAATTTCAATGAACTTTACTTGTTCACAGACATGAGTATTTCTTAACCAGGGTTCCATATGGGAACCTGGTGGCCTGTATATTAAGTCTATGGGTATTTCAGAATACAGTATGGAACGGGTTAACATACACATGTATACTGATATCTGAAAAAAATATCCATGCAAAGTTGTGTTCACTCCAGTACAATAGAGCTGTCTAGATATTCATTAATATTACAGCAAGACAACAGTTGTTTCTGACAAACAGAAAATTCATCGTAGGCTTTGCAGATAAAGCAACAACTAATGCATGTAAACTGCTTTCATGTACCTACATGAATAAACTTAGCAGAAAACAGGCAAGTTGAACAGCCAGTGACTAATGCCTCAGAAATATGTTTATTCATTGGTGATTTGAGCACCTCCGTAATCTGGCCGTTTGAACAGGAAATGAAAAAGGCAACATACCTGTCAACTTTCGTTTCTGATGGAGATGACCGCAAGCAAGCGCACCTTAGATGATTTTCTTAAACTTTTTCTGAAGTCAGAGATGGAATCTGGCAAATGGTGTTATCACTGGTTCCCACACCAAAGGGGAACCTCCCGCTGGTAAGACTCAGCTTCAAGTCAAGACCCGAGGTTTCCCGTTTCGACTTCTTCTTCCCTGGCATGTGCCACGACGTGGATTCTCTGGGTTGTGGAATTTGGCAGACCGAAGCTGTGAAGTGCCTCCCTGGAAGATCAAATCTCACTCAGTTCCTGTCAAAACACGGCACCGACTTCATACCCCCGCTGGACGCTCCATTCAACCTGACCTGGCTGTGGGGGAAAAAAACAAAGTTAAAGGGCTTAAGATAGGCATCAAATGAACATTTTTGGAAGTTTTTCAAATGCAGAATTTTGAGTGAAAATAAATCTTATGTGATTGGTCCCATGCTAAAAATACCTCATTCCACCCATATTTTTCTTTTTTATTTTATGGTTGAAGCTGATGCATGATTCAGAACACAAGATAAAAATTATCAATATTGTATCATAGGGGCCTCTTCTCGAAGGAGAATATGACTACATACATACGTCTGCCAAAATTGTGTCGATCCTTGTTTCATAAGATTTGTGATACTTATGAAACGTTTTCTGTGATGACATGCTTTAATATTTCATAGGGAGTACATGTACATTCATATTCAATAAAAGTACTGTTAGTAAGCTTTGAAAGTTGTATTGCAACATCGCCTACGATAAATCTCAAGTTCGTGGTATACCATTTTAGATTAAGGAACAGAGAACAGAAAATTTCCAATGCGATACTGACCTCAAGATAAACAGTAAAGGACAAAAGCCTACATTTCAGCACAGCAAAAAATAAATAAATAATGATAATTAATAACAATGATAATAAAATTCACTTTTACTGTTCACTTTTCACAGTGAGAATAAAGACGTTTCTCATCAAATCATAAAAGAAGATAGTGTATATTGCAAATAAACCACACAGAGAAATAAAAAAAAGAGAAAAGTCTGATACCTTATCTGCACTGTTTGGATCAACTAAATGGCAGTCTATGAAGAAGACAAAAGCCATAACATGCATTTATGGAGGAGAGTAGACAGTTTGATAGTCTTCAACAACATCAAGTGACCAATCAACTGACTGAGAGACGTACAGAAGAAGAGATAGGTCAGGCCAGGGGAGACAAAGGACTGACTGGTTGGTCATTGGGTGGAGTCCTACTCCCTTGACCAGCTAAGATGGAATTCCGTCCACTCTGCCTATCGCTTTCCCAAACCGGCCTTCGCCTGAAAGCTAGGTGAGGACGGGTTTACAGGAAAAGGGGGTTGCCAGTCCGATGTCTACCCACGATGCACTCCTTTGCGATGACAGAAATTGCAAGAGATCTCCTTCAAACTCCCCTGACGACAACCTCCACTAGCCTCGCATCGCGTCCACATCGGAGTAAGTCTCACATCTAGGCTTCACGCTCTAGGTACAGGTAGGGATGACAACAATCGCGTCTAGACACACCCTCTTCCGGACAAAGGCAGACAAAGACAAAACAAACTTCACAGCCTAGCTGCTGCCAATAAACGTGGCAACATTCACAGCTAGACCCACGTGCAGTCTCGCAAGCAATGTTGAATTCCTATTGTTGTCACATATGACGCATCTCATTCCCACAAGCATTAGCACAACAAGGTGCTAAACCTGGCAATTATGGAAGATTTATGATTTTTTGAAAGTCTCGCCATTATGAAACTGATCTCATAGGACTGCTAGAATGTGAAACTCTTCTTCCTACTTTCCGAATAGATGCTAACTTAATGGTTTCCCTTTATTTGTCTGTTGTGTCTGCCTGATAGAATCATTATAGATTAGAAGCAGATCACATAAAATTCTTTGTAACAAGGGATGTTTTAAAGGTATTGTTTACCATTGGGAGCAGTGATTTAAACAAAGTTAGAGTTATCACATTTGATACATAGGCCTACTGTGACATGTACAATGTATGTGCAGGTCAGTTGTATCACAAAACATCCTACCAGATAAAATTTGACAATAAAGCCTAAAATGTAAGGAGATATTACTATTTTTATCAATAAACCATAACTGTAGATGGTTTATTCTAGGAATATTTTTAATGTTGCTATTGTTCGCATTTTTCAAATTTAACCATACTTAACATTTATTGTATTGATTAACATTTTAGACTGGTTGTTCCTGTCCCAACTCATATTTTAGAACTATTTTGAAGCACTGAAGCTGGGTTCTTAGTTCATCTGCAAATGGTAAATATGCCTTTAAAATGTTGTAGTGGCCCTTCCCACTGGCAGTGGTTCTTTGTGACATAATAAAATGACAACAACTTGCTGGAAGTTGCTAGGGCAACTGTATCAAAACCCATTCAAAACATTGCCAGATAGTTGTAAACTTGAGTGCTACTTTCAAAACTTTATGTAAAGTTTGCTTGGAGGTTTTGCAGTGAGAGATGTAGTGCCTGACACAAACAAACCACAAAAATGTGATTTTTGTCACATGACTTCCATTCAATGTTTTGATTCCTTCCATGGACACACAGGAAACATGCAGCTGACCGGGCTATTGCTAAATCATTCGCAGACTGCAAATTCTGCCGAGTCATCGGCATTCTGCCGGGCACACTGCACAGAAAATGCACATTACAGTAGCAAAATTTATACATTTTCTTCATTGCCATAACTTTGCAGAATTTTTCATCACAGTAAGTATGAACAGAAAGGTCGAATGCAACAATTTTAAAATTGCAATCATTCCAATGAAAATTAGGTCTGCATTTTTCTGAAAATCATGCCTATGGCCAAGAGTGTTTTTCTCCTCAATGAAATCTGTCAAGACAGTCAAAATACTACAATGTAATATAAAAATACTTTTAAGATAGTATTGAAAATGAGAGTTAAATAAAAATGATAGTGCCAGCAGCAACATCAAAAGGAAGACAGGGAATAACCCAGAGGGGAAAGAGGAGGGGAGAGGGTGAGAACGGTGTAAGACTAATCTTGGGATAATCTCCCGCAGGCGAAAACCTGAGAACAGAGGGGCATCCTGTACCCAGCATGACACCGGGTATAATTGGGGACCGCGCCCCAGAGGGTACCCAGCGGGAGATCAGCCGGCTTGGGTTACCGGACCTCGCTACATCAATCTTAAGGAGAAGCTTCGTTCCTAGCTCGAGATGACTTGGACTAATGTCTGGAGAAAAATAATTTGCAATCAATGATGTAAGTTTCATTGAAATCAGACAAATACTACAAATATTACAAAAATTTTACATTTTGACTGTTTTCTCAAAAGGCTAGCATCAGACACAAACATATGAAAATTATGTAAGTAGATGACAGGATGTCATTATCTAATTATTCCCTTAATAATTTTGTACATGGAGTGCATTGCAAAAACTAGTTTTATCGAGGATTTAGCAATTTAATGCCAATAGCATTCTCAAAAAAAAAAAAGATAATAAAATGAAAATATAATCCCTGCAAGCTCCTCAATTGGTTTTTGCACTTTAAAAACTGGACTCAGTGGGAGTTCTCTAGACCAGACCAGATGGCCAAAACATGGGAAGCTGTAGCCTGAACTCCATTTATTCTCCATCAGTTCTGACCTCTTCCCCTTCCATTCCTTGAGGCTTGGTAACCACTGAAGCCTTGCCTTCAAACCAAAACTAGTAACCAAGGAGCTCACTTGTGGAGAAGGGGGAAAAAGACAACGTGTTTTGCTTTATTTGTTTTTCCTAGCTCTGTTTGAGTTTCGTGATGAATGAAATCATAACTGAGGGTGAGAAAAAACCCCAGGGCAATGCAACATTTGATATACCACAATCTTAGGACAGAGAGAATAAATACTGTTTGTTCATTTGTCCTCTTGTCAGGAAGACATACTTTAGAGATGATGCAGGAAGCATATTAGTCAATATTTGTGTGGATTTGAACAATTTGCATTCCTACATCTCTCCTCATTCCAAATACTCCTAGAGAACTCCAGTCACATCTCTTCTCCATTATTGAGATACTAACCATAACTGACAAGACTTTGACCACCAACAGACAAAATGAAAGTTGAATTCTTTTATCAGCATATTTGTCCACAATCCCCTCTATTTAATCTTTTCCTCTTTTGTCTTATTTGTAGTTGTTCAAAGTGTTTACTTTCTTCACATTTATTGTTGCCTTGTCTTAATTGTGACCATTACATTCAAAAGCATTCAGAGACTTTAAAAGAAAACATACATTGTATTGTCCATTTTTCTCTCCATTTTTATTATCAACTCTTTTTTCTGTCCCTCCTCAGCTTAATAGCATGTTTTACTACAGTGTTCTAGTTATTTTCCTTTTACTCTGTGAGAGCTGAATGCAAATCATCTGGTATTCAAAGTCAGATCAGCTCTGAAACGTCTAATTGAATTTCTTATTGCAATTTTATCACAGGTCTTGGGTTTATACCTTTCAGGTTCCTCATTTTCTTTCCATGCCGTGCTGACTTTCACCTCCAATTAGCTATTTTTCTTGTATTCTCAGATATTGCCTTAAAAAGCCTGGACACTACATAAGTGGACAATTGACTTCACTTACATAATGAACTTATTTCACCGGCTGCTTTGTTTGAGCTGTAGATTTTAAGAGTAAAAGTAATATATGTCATGTACAAGTAAACATACAAGTAAACATACATGAAAATCACAGTATTATTCATCTGAAAGAAGACAATCACGGTTCTTGTTTCTTTGCACAATGCTAAGATAGGCGATGTTTTGCACAATTCTGTCTTAAGAGAGTGTATATAAGTCACCAGCAATGCAACATGCTGCACAGAAGAATATGAAATACAAATTTGTGCCTCTTTAGGCCCAGCTAGAGAAGAGAAAAGATCTTCAAACATGGTAGCCAGAAGCTCTCAACAGTAGATCTTTCATCCACAGGATGTTGGCACCCTTCATAATGCCCCTGCTATCTTCCCAGCCACGATGCCTGCGATTTTTGGGGACAGCCACCCAACCTTCTCACACCACAGCTCTCGCGATCTAAGCCGATGATCGGGTCGCATTTCCCTTCCCCGAGCTCTGTCACGACGACGATATATTGCGACATCACTTTTGACAAGAGCAGCACAACAGTCAAATGCACGCCGAAAGACGATCGAGGGGTGGGCTGGACTGGGGGGAGAATGGGTGGGTTAAAGGTAGCAGCCCTGATTTGAGACAAACACCATTGTGCAGAGAAGTGAATCACTCTAGTGCTTTAATGCTCTTTGTGAAATATTTTCAAAAAGTGATCATACTTTTTCATTCATGTCAAAAGAAGAGACCACAACATGCTGTCATGAAATGTATTACCACATAGCAATTTAACATTAGATGAAACAAAATTTTTAAAGACTGTATTTTCATTCAGACTTATAGGCAGCCTTTATATTTCATTTGTGATATTCTACCACCAACAAGAATCACTTGCAAAGGGTGGCCTCCGTATTTAAACCCTCTCAGTGCTATCAGCTCAAAACATGCCTTTGGGACTGTGCAAAACTTCATTAATGTATATGTGACCCGCTACAACAAAAAGGTCCTAAAGTCGCGCACGGTCGAAGCCGTGAAAATCGAGTTTGAAGTCGGAGCATCTTAATTGGTCAAAACTTACGATTTTCTGATTTTGACATATTATTGGAGTCTGACATGTCTTCTATCATCTGTCGAAATTTTGAAGCAAAATGATGAAAGGAAAGACCAAAAAATAGCGTTTTTCTGGGCCATGTTTTTGGCGTTTCAACCAAGCAGAAACCGGTTCGAAAATTTGGATTGAGCGCCACAGATAGGCTCCGCCCCTAACAACGACCGGAGTGATCTCATTGGTCAGTTTGCTGCTTGCCGCTAACCGAAGCGTGAAGCTCGCACACTGCCAAGTCGACTGGTGCGTGCGGGCGGGGTGCGCTATGCCCAGCCGCTTCTCCTGGCATCCTGGTCACTGATTGGTCGGTGAGGAGACCGCCGTCGCTGTGCTTGAATGAGCATTTCGGGGGTTGCTAGGGTTTACCTTCTATTGTCTGGAGGTGAAAATTGACTAGCGTGTCCCTTGATCGCGATTGCGTCGCAAGGAAAACTTTTAGGGCGCTTTTCTCGAAACAGTGATTTCCCATACGTCTCGACATGCTCTCTTTTAAACATCGATATCTCCGCAGCCGATTATTTTCATAAGATGTGTTATATATCAATTTAAAGCAGAAAGATTAGGGAATTTTGTCATGCAATTTTCAAATAATCGACCTCACCCGACTTTAGGATCATTTTGTTGTAGCGGGTCACATATAGCCTTTATTGGCTTTACTGGACTCTGCTTGAGGCCTGTTAGGCAGATGATGTTTTGCTGGAATTTGCTAAACTGCAGAGAACAAATTGATCTAAATCAAATTAAAAAACAATTTAATAGGGTAGACACCTTCCTCCATTTGTACATCCTTGATTAGATTTCACTTTTGGAGCAACCAACAGTATAACAACCTGTAAAATTGCTGATGTGTAGCTGGACACAGTTAACAGCAAGTAGAAGAGTGTTATCCTTTCACTGAAGGCTGAAAACACTGCTTCATTTCAGATTTTAATAACAACACTAATTAGCCATTATTAACAACTTTTACTTTGCCAAAATGCCGCTGCCCAAAATAGCACCCGATTCCCTTCTCCTGTATACAAATCACACTCCTTCTTAATTAATCCAACCACAAGGAAGGCAGATTCCACAAACTCATTCATGAAATTCCTAATTGCCCACTTCTTGCAGAGATCGAGTATGCCAAACACTAATTGAAAAGAGGAATCATCCAGTATGAGAGGCCGCTAACTTTGCAATCTTTACATTTTTTTTTTCCTTCTCTACTCAGGAAATGAAGAGAGCTGTCAAGCAGACGACTCCCTGGAAATTTGGGTGGGAAATGTACTTCATTAAGATATCCATGTACAGGAAGGCTCAGTGAAAGATAGCCTGAGCATGAAATATGGAAACATATTGCAGGGACATCTATGGCACTAATAACCTTTACCCCTTTGGGCCTTTCCACCCATAACCTTCCCCCCCCCCCCCCCCCACACACACACATACATTGTACGCGTCTATGGTGGAAACCGAGGACCTGTTTTACCCACAAGAATTTTACTACATAACCAAGGACCTCTGTGTAAGTAGGGCTCTTGTCAACCGAGGACTCATTCTGATATTACCATCCGACTGAGGACTTATTACAATACTGCTAACTGAGGACCTACAAACATGTACCCCTACATGCAAAAGCAGACCATTTGGAATGGCTTGCAAAGTGAGGACGTCCTCGGTTCTCTGTGTGTCCTCAGTTTAAATGTAAAGTTGTGTGTGTGTCCTCGTTTTCCACCATGGGTAAGTACACACACACACACACACACATTAAAACACAGAATATCAAACAAACACATTTGGGTGATAAAGCATATAGGTATCACGGAAACCACAAACTAATGAGACCTAGTTAATTTCTCTTGTGACAAAAAGCAACCCATTATTTTTTACAGAAAAAAAAAGCCTCTAAGAATGGATTCTATACTATGTGGTTTTCCCTCACCAAGGATTGTAGTAAACTGTATGACGCTGCCTTTATCTGATTTCACATGGGACACACAAATTAATGTCTACTACAGTTCAGCTCCCATAAATACTCACAGATACAGTATCTGTAACTTCAGTCATTATAGTCTGGGTGCCAGAGGCTGAACCTTGTTTTACTGTCCACCCAATGTTTTTTTATGGTTTTACCCTATTTAGGGGGTGCTGAATCCGAATCTGGATGATGCAACTCTTGCATCCTTGAGGATTTTGAGATATTCAAGATGGCCGCCAAAATGGCCGCCCGAACTGGAAATTCCCAAGTATTTCCTTCTAAATGGTGACATATTGAAAACAATTCCTGGTTTTACCCTATTTCGAGGGTGCTGAATCCGGATCTGGATGATGCAACTCTTGCATCCTTGAGGGTTTTGAGATATTCAAGATGGCCGCCAAAATGGCCGCCAAAACCGAAAATTCCCACGTATTTCCTTCTAAATGGTGTGAAATTGAAAACAATTGATAATTGTATCCTATTTGGAAGGTGCTGAATCCGAATATGGATGATGCAATTCATGCATCCATGAAGTCTTTGAGATATTCAAGATGGCCGCCAAAATGGCCGCGCCAATGAAAACTGGAAATTCCCATGTATTTCCTTCTAAATGGTGAGAAATTGAAAACAATTGATGGTTTTACCCTATTTCGAGGGTGCTGAATCCGAAACTGGATGATGTAACTCTTGCATCCGTGAAGTTTTTGAGATATTCAAGATGGCCGCCAAAATGGCCGCCAATTAAAACCGGAAATTCCCACGTATTTCCTTCTAAATGGTGAGATATGGAAAACAATTGTTGGTTTTGCCCTATTTCGAGGGTGCTGAATCCGAATCTGGATGATGCAACTCTTGCATCCATGAAGTTTTCGAGATATTCAAGATGGCCGCCAAAATGGCCGCCAATCAAAACCGGAATTTCCCACGTATTTCCTTCTAAATGGTGAGATATAGAAAACAATTGATGGCTCTACCCTATTTCGAGGGTGCTGAATCCGAATCTGGATATTGCAACTCTTGCTTCCTTGAGGATTTTGAGATATTCAATACGGCCGCCAAAATGGCCGCCAAAACCGAAAATTCCCTCGTATTTCTTTCTAAATGGTGAGAAATTGAAAATAATTGATGGTTTTGCCCTATTTCGAGGGTGCTGAATGAGAATCTGGATGATGCAACTCCTGCATTGTTGACGATTTTGAGATGTTCAATATGGCGCCAGAATGGCCACCCAAAACGGAAGTTCCCATATATTGAAAGCCATTGGTGGTTTTTATCTTATTTTGAGTGTGCTGAATCCAAAGCTCAGGATACAACTCTTGCATCCTTAAGGGTTTTGAGATGATAAAGATGGTCGCCAAAAATGACCGCCAAAAACGGAAATTCATCTGTAGACCCCCTATTTCCTTCTAAATGGTGTAAAATATAAAACAGTTGGTGGTTTTACACTATTTTGAGTTTGCTGAATTTGAAGCTCCAGGATACAGCTCTTGCTTTCTTACGGGTTTTGAGATAATAAAGATGGTCGCCAGAATGGCCCCTAAATGGCCGTTAAAAACGAAATTTTCCATGTAAGCCCTCTGTTACCTTCTAAATAGTGTAAAATTGAAAACAATTGGCGGTCTTACTCTATTTCGAGGGTGCTGAGTCCGAACCTGGTTGATGCAACTTTCGTATTCTTTTTAAGGGTTTTTGAGATGTCCAAGATGACCGCCAAAATAACTGTCAAAAAAATGGGAAAATTTTAGACCCTATTCAGCACCCTCGAAACTTTGTTGTTGAAATTTATCCATTCTTTAGGGTTTTTAGACGACCAAGATGACAGCCAAAGTAAGTGGCAGAATTCCAATGTTAATATATTTTTTCTTAATGGTAAAAGTTGTAAAATAAATTGATGGTCTTACCCTATTTCGAGGGTGCTGAAGGTCTTTGAAGGTTTTGGGACATCTATAATGTCCTGTATGAACGGAAACTCCTGTACATTTTCTTATACTTAAATTATTACCTTCCATGTTGTCGTTTGTTTTTTTACTCAATTTTTTCGCGTTACCTGTGATATGACCGTCCCCTCGTGTATATATAATGTAACATCATAATTAAAAAAAAAATTTGAAGCATAACTATAAAAATGTCCCACTCGTGTCTTCAACAATGTCATCAAGACCATCAATATAAACCAAATAACCAATTTGAGTGTTTATGGATGAAGAGATTAAAACTGCTCATGGATTAAGACAGGTAATATTGGGTAATTTCAGTACACTTCTCTACATCACTATCACAATATGATATGTTTTCCATATCTCACCATTAAGAAGG
The DNA here is from genome assembly GCF_964275005.1 of Diadema setosum. Classification (NCBI taxonomy): domain Eukaryota; kingdom Metazoa; phylum Echinodermata; class Echinoidea; order Diadematoida; family Diadematidae; genus Diadema; species Diadema setosum. Next base: position 32,741,544 of record NC_092697.1, on the reverse strand, counting down.
AAATTCGTGGGAAATTCCGGTTTTATTTGGCGGCCATTTTGGAGGCCATCTTGAATATCTCAAAAATTTCATGGATGCAAGAGTTGCATCATCCAGTTTCGGATTCAGCACCCTCGAAATAGGGCAAAACCATCAATTGTTTTCCATATTTCACCATTTAGAAGGAAATACGTGGGAATTCCCGTTTTTAATTGATGGCCATTTTGGCAGCCATCTTGAATATCTCAAAAACTTCATGGATGCATGAGTTGCATCATCCATATTCGGATTCAGCACCTTCCAAATAGGATAGAATTTTCAATTATTTTCAATTTCACACCATTTAGAAGGAAATACGTGGGAATGTTCGATTTTGGCCGCCATTTTGGCGGCCATCTTGAATATCTCAAAACCGTCAAGGATGCACGAGTTGCATCATCCAGATTTGGATTCAGCACCCTCGAAATAGGGTAAAACCGTCAATTGTTTTCAATCTATCACCATTTAGAAGGAAATACGTGGGAATTTGCAGTTCGGGCGGCCATTTTGGCGGCCATCTTGAATATCTCAAAACCCTCAAGGATGCAAGAGTTGCATCATCCAGATTCGGATTCAGCACCCCCGAAATAGGGTAAAACCATCAAAAAACATTGGGTGGACGGTAAAACAAGGTTAGGCCCAAAAAGTGGCTTTGGCACCCAGACTGTTATACAAATATCACCCCTTATTACATGGCTATCTCCTCAGTCCAGGAATCCCAACGAGAACCACCACTGACACAGGGTCACCACTATCAGCCGCAGGCAGCTGTACCAGTACATAATATCTACAATGATTTGCAGTCGAACCACTCCTTTCTACCCTCCAATCAGCCCCTAAATCCCCAGTGTCATTTTGTCCAAGCTATCGGGGATGTAGAGAGAGGGATAGCCGGGGACAAATCTAGAGAAAATATGAAAGCAGTTCATAAATATGATCTCCGATCCACAATCGGTGATCTATCACAAAAATTGACTGCGTGGGGACCCTCGTTTTCACTGATGCTGTCAGCTCCTTGAGCCACCCAATAAATTCTGGCGAGAGCGTTGCGCCAAAAATATGCACTTCCGTGGAGCACTATCGACACATTTTATCGCAGAGTCATGTCAGCTAATGTAGCACAATATATTTTTCTCTTTCGTAAAGAACCGTCTTTGTTCAATCTCTTCAAGTTCATTCTCTTCCTCACCAATTACATAGATCTGGTGATTAGACTTATTGATTCAACTCTCACAGCATCAAGAGAGCCTAGTGGGTTAAAAGTTCAATTTTCACTGCAAAATAATGTTCTTGAAGAGCAATACTTTATATTTTTCACTTCACGATGCACTCTTAAAAAAAAAAAAAGTATGGGTAAGTCCATACATGACAGACTTTTTAAAAAGACTTTCAAAACCCCTCTGCTATCTTTTGGTAGAAGTTTCATTAAATGATGTAAAATGAGAGTTAAAAGTAATTTTTGAAGTTTCATCAAAAGTGATAATTTCATGATACAATAACACCATAACTTTGCCACTGGTTTGTACCCCCCCCCCCCCATGATTTCATCTTATGGTCCAACAATCAGCAGCTGCAATGCTTAAAACCTTAAAAGTTAACATCACTAGCTTATTACAGTACATTGATGTCATGTTATAAAAAAAAAAAAAGAAGGATACAATATTACAGCAGAATAGAGGTGCACTTCTCCCTGATTTCTGTGGTAATTCTAATCCTCACTTCACTCCCTTAATACCTGTTGCTTCCCCTGTTAGTGCCTTCTATTTATGGTTTGTGAAACTATGTAAAACCTTTCACACAAAACTAGTCTATCTGGAGATATGCTGTCACTCTTCCAAGAACATTTTCCGTCTGGTTTCTATTGGTCTTTGCTCATTCTTCTACATGGCTCCATGACTTGTGTGGATTATAAAGTTAATCCAGGACTCCACATTATCATTCACCTCACAGACAAGGAATAAAGGACAGAAAGGAACAAGGCAGTTTGGAATGCCTACAAAACAGACAAATCTCAACATTTCATTTGTAACAAAGAATTCAGGGCACGCATGTCAAGATGAAATTTGACCTTACCTCTAGCAAATAGGAGGGAATTTTCTTTTAGAAGGAATAAGAAGGGGGGAAAAATGTGCATCTGGGAAGATTTGGACACAAATCGGCACTACTTTATGGAATGGCATCTCCTGACAAGTGGGTCACAAATCAAAGGAATGGAAACAGACTGAGCCAGGAGTCTCCTTGGCAACCATATTTGAAAATCTATACACTCTTTGGGACAGATTGGGGGTTCATTTCTCAGACCAGATATACAGAAAGGAATTCATCACTGATTGGTGTCGGTGATAGTATGATGACACTCGGGCGTATTATTCTTGGTAGCAGAATTTAGCCCACAAAAAGTCAAAGGACATGATGGTACAATAAACATCACTTTGTAATTTGTCATCAGACAGTTCTTGAATAGTTTATTTTGAGATTTAAATTCATTTTTCAAAAAACAAAAATGAGTCAAACAAGTGCTTTTAATTGATTTAAATGATTCCATGATGTCTTTAAGTGGCAGAAATTCTCTCCAAATCGTCTAAACAGGTGATTATATATCATAGAGTAGGCTCTTCCCTTGTAGACTATAAGTCGGCCTAAAAACATAGCAATGCTTCTAGATTAATCATCCACCCACTCAAGAAAACTATAAGGGACATTTCATTTATGGCCATGGCAATCAAAGATAATGACATGCATGAAATATATACGAAGTTGTAATAGCAAACTTGAGATGGATGGCATTGTGTCTGCAAGAGACCATAAAAACCAATTCCTACTTGATACTGATATCTTAATTGTATCTTCAAAGTTCAACACCCTCAGCAGGTTGAATGGCACACTACCTCAAGTACCAGTACATATGCTGCAAAAGGCACTATAACAGACCATTTGCAGATGCTAATCAGCCATGGCATTGTACATCAGATGACTGTGTCTGTTGTCACTAGGAGCACAGCATGACCCTAATTTCTAACAGTGCGTGTGAACACAACGAAGGGCAATGACCTCAGAAAGAGAAAGAGAAATCGGCCATGAACACTTTCATTTGAATTCTCTGCATGTAATCACTTTGAGGTGGGATGAGCAATTCTTACCAGAAGTGGTAGGATATCTGATATGCCAGTGAGTGTGGCTGGATGCACTGCATGGTGTACTGCAGGTACACCACATTTCTCTAACCATGGACCTATATGCTCTAACACTGGCTCAGTCCAATAGAATCCCTTCCAAATCCACCCCCCCCAAAAAAAAAAAATAAATAAATAAATAAATAAATAAATAAATAAATAAATAAATGAATAAATAAATAAATAAATAAATAAATAAATAAATAAAAAATACAAAATCATAAATTCACTTACTAAAACTGTAATTTCATGCATAAATACCAAGTTGTATATACCACAAGATATAGCTCATATGACTCTACAGGCTAATTCCTGGAATGTGGAATGTGGAATTTCATATTTGACCTGCAGTGTCCGCCTCACAGCTCTATCACTTTTACAACACTGTACTTTCAATTTGCTCTTAAAGATAAAATGCATCAAATCAGGGCAGTAAAAACTGAAAATTGAAAAAGGCCAGCATCTCTCTCACTCCAGCACAGATATAGCTGAGCAAAATATATGGTTATAAAGAAACAAAAATCTGTTCTAAACTTCAGATATCTTGAAAAGTTTCATGTCAAGTCTCAAGGGAATTCTCACCCATCCGTATTTATCTGAAAAACCATAATCTAGCATTTTAATAGGTCATGAAACTATTCCAATCAGTTGATATCAAGCGCTGTTTACAGAAACAAGGTTTTGAAAGTACAATGTATCACGCACCACCCACAGTTCATCTCTGTCTTTACAATGGTAACGCCACCAAGCAACGGTGGAAATGAAACATCACGAAATATGTTCATGAAGGATCAATAAATCTGCTTGGCAGGAGATGATAGTGACTTCAATTTCTTGTGTTTGTCAAAGATGAGTGAAATTCTTGGGAGTCTTACCACAAAGCTGCCAACTGAAGATTCAGCAGGCACGGAAGAGAGCATGGGAAGAGAAAGTGGGCAAAATATGAGAGAGGGAGAGAGGAAGAGATAGGCTAATGGGCTTTAACCGAAACCACATTCAAATTCCCCTAAACATTGTTTATCTCACACACACAATCTTTTTCACGTACACATCATCACATGTGGGGGGGGGGGGGGGGAGAATTTGAGAACATGTGACCTATTTCCAAAAAGTCATCAATTCAAAGAGAAAGATATTTTGGATGACATGGAGTAAAATCATAGCAACAGATCTGTAACTGTTTTGAAAAATTACAAAAAGTCAAGCAGTGGGACTGATTTTTTTTTTTTCATAGTTGATCATCTTATACAGCATGATGTGGAGACTTCCACATAGTTGGCTTGATAACATGATTGTAATGTTGTGATCATAGACACTCATTGTATACATGGAAAAGACTAAACACATATCAGTTTTCACATTTCTGGGACAGAATTAAAACCCCATGCCTTGCAATACGTGTAATAAATACAATTTTCTCACTTTACACTGCAGAACGTCACAGAGAAAAATGTCTCTGGACAAACTGTGACATTCCACATACGAAGCCAGTGAGGAGAGCTGCCTTCACAACATCACAGTCACGCAAGACTGACAGCCACTTTCAGGTGTCCACTTGAACACCATGTTCGGTGACTCATCATCATTCAAATGGCAATAATTTTCAGTGTAATAGCCTGACTTCAATAGCCTGACTTTAATCCAATCTGTAATGCTCCGTTGTCCTTTACACTGATTTCATACAACCAGTAGAAATGCCTCCCTCTTGGGTTTACTGGAAAGTGCTTGTGAATAACTCAATTCTAATACATGTTCTATTTATCTATTCATTCATTCATTCATTCTCCACTCGTGGGAAGAATTGCCCTTTCAGCCAAAGGGGTCCTTGCCATACAATAAAAACAAACAAGCATACTATGTACATTCAACATTGTTTCATTGAAAACAAAATAACTTACTTATACACACACAAAAAAAAATGGACTGTACAGTACTGGTTGGGATAGGGAGTCATGTTTTGAACATGGACCCTACCACAAAAGTAGGGTCCATGTTTTGAACAATCCTAAGTGAGATAATGAGAAACATGAAAGAGCATGTAAGTTTAAGAAGGATGCAACGTTTACTTGATGAAAATTGTTTTTCAAATGGCTGAGATATCAAAAAAAGTGATAATAATAACAGGCGACAGGACACGCCTTTTATTAGGATCTCTTTGTTTCACCTTGTTTTTGGATATCTCAGCCATTTCAAAACCGATTTTCATCGAATAAACTTTTGATACCCCTTAGAATTGCATGCTCTTTGACATCTCATAGAGTGGTTTCTGAATATCTTGCAAAACGTAAAAGCTAAATCCTCATCTCAACCAGAGCTGTACACACCTTATAATACAGGTACGGTCCTTTCTCCAGACAGCCTTGAAAGACTTTGTTCTTTTTTGGAGTACATATCTTTCCCTTTAAGCTCAGAGGGCATCCCCAACAATAAAGCATGGCCTTTTCCTTGCACTCAAGCAATGCTGTTTATTTCTGTAGCACATACTGCCCCCAAGCTGAATATACAACTCATGTTTTTCTTTTTCCCAAAAGAGCAAAATATTTTTCTCATATATAGAAGTGATAACAAAAATGTAATTTACTAGCCTTCTGACATGAAGTGTAAACACAGATTTTGAGCAAATGCATGATCTCATCATGCCAAAACAGGTAGGATTATTTTCCTTGGCTTAGGACACTATTCACTTCATCACATCGCAGTGAAGAAAATGGGCTCTCCTGGAAAGAGATGATTTGCACTGCCATATTCACCGTGCAAGCAACTAAACAACTTTCCTTGAATTTTTCTTAACTCTTTCCAGTGCTACTAAACTTACAGCACATTGATGTACATACATCTCAGTTGACACCTGTAACCCTTAAGTTACATGATATAAATGACATATGATATACAGGAGATATATTATTTGGCATAGATGTGATTCTTTTATCTAAATTCAGATTGACTTTATCAACAAACAGAATTATATGTTCACAAACAATGACTGATGCATGCTATCATCATGACAAGCATGAAAATAACACCTTTTTTTTCACACAGCAGGTTTTCCACAAGTTATCCTCACAATTTTTGAATGAGGAAAACAGGAATATTGAAATATTCCTGAACTTGACTTTTCTCCAACAGTATAATACATTGCAACTGATTGACAAATTGCCCTACATCGACATAACGTGCAATGAAAACATCTCGATGAAAGAATTTCATGAATTTGAAGTATGACACATATCCCACTTTTCAGTAGCTAGATTCCTGTTAACAAACTGATTGTTACTTTATCACGACAAAACTAAACACTTACAGACAAAAAGGATCTTTGACTCTGTATTTATAAGTCCACTCATCTTGACTCTCAAGAATCGGATCCCAGCCTTTGATCGTTCATCTCATTAAAAGGAGCGGGAGAGAGAGAGAGAGAGAGAAAGAGGGTGGACTATAAAGCATCATAAATCACCAGCGCATAATCTTGTGGTCACGTTCGAAACGTGCTCCCAGATGCCGCTGACAATGCTTGAGAAGTTCAACTTTCTCAGCCATATTTTACACATCACGCAGAAGAAATGTGATGGTGTATCATGCATGAAGTGCAAGCGTAACAGTGAGCTAAAAAGGGGGTTACGTGCAGGATGCTCCTCGCTGAAGAAAGAGTGGGGCAATACCATGCTAAACAAAAAATGCTAGGCCCCACTGCCTAGTAGCAATTAATTATGAATTATTGTATGTTTACTGATAGCAGGAGCCTGGAAGATTTTTTTTTTCAGTTTATGGGGAGGGGGGGGAGAGGTGTGAAGGAAGTTGCCCTATTCCAACAACTGGTTCTTGAATGAACTATGAACTACAAATAAGAGTTGTTTGTAAAGAATGCCGGCAAACAAAGTAAATTTCCTGCTTTATTGATTCATTGACAGGTGAAATCAATACCAAATTTGATACATCCTTTGTCAGCAAAATGACTGAGAGCAGAAGTATTGATTACTTGTTTGTTTCTTGTTTACTGATAGGGAGCATAATCCACAAAGATAGAAAAATGTAAAAATCACAACAAGTACCATATGAAACCAATATCAATAGTAGCTGCTATGTACATGTAAACATTTAGTTTGGTTGAGTACAATGCAGATGGACAGATGGAAAGACAATAGATACATGAAGAGATAAAGACTGATAGGTAGGTAGGATGCAGGTAGATAGAGTAAGTATATACACTGGTTTGATTCGTGCAAGTTCATAAACTTAAATATATTAATACATAGAGACAAAATTTATAACAAAAACTTAGCAGACAAAACAAAGAAGTATCCTCCATAGCCTCTTTCTTGAACATTCTGAGTAATTTTAAAATCAATACATACCAAAGAATCAGAGGATATGTAAATTAGACACATAGATACTGTAATTACTATAGAGAACTATACATCATTTGGAAAGTAAGGTTCTCTAGTGAAAAAATAAATAAACAAATTAGAAAATATCTACGACATATAACAAAACATATGCCAGTGAATACACACAAATACATACATAAACATGCCTTTGTATTTACAGTAGGATTCACTTTTCAGAGGTTTTTCCTTCCCTTTCAATGAAGTGTCCCAGAAAAGTGGAGCCAACTGTAAGAGGATTCTATCTGCACAAGGTTTAATACTGGGAAGAGTAGGTGTGAAGCCTTCCTTTCACCACACAGTTAATTGTGGGTGGGTATTTCCCCAGGAACTTGTGTATATCACAAAATCGTTGATGACGCCACTGAAGGTATGGATTTATTACATTCGCAAAAGTAATTGGCTATCCCGCGATCGGCTCTTGCTGTTTGGGTGATCACGGGTCACTGAGCAGGATGTCGATGACATTTTGTCGACTTGAGGCTCAGCAAAAGTACATGTAAGAACTAAACCTGCATGTATCCTCCTTCATGACACTTCAGTTAAATCTGTCTAATCCTTTACGGAACAATTCTTTACTAAACGAAGTATAATAGAAGATTGTATCATAATGAAAATCAAAGACAATTTCATGTGTTAAACCACTCCTTGCCAATCCCCTTCTTTTTACGTCTTCTTTTTCTTGCTCAATTTCTTTCCTAAAATACTGTATTTCATATGCCCTTTCATATTTCCTTTCAATTCTTTTTTTTTTTTTCAGTGATTGCTATTCCCCTTTGGATTGGAAACTTATGGAATATCAATAATAATAATTTCATTTGACAGTAAGCCTTGTCCACCTTGGACTATTAAGCATAACAATGTCAGAATTTCAGAACCTGGGTATTTGTTCCAAGTTCAATCTACATTATGTATCACTGTCAGCAACCAGGGATAGCCTGGTGGTAGGGTCGCTGCCCGGAAAGTAGAAGATGGCAGGCTCGAATCCTGCTGGTTCCTTTCTCCAACATGTTTATTAAAAATGTAGACGGGTATCAGCAGTTGCGATCTGACAAATATATTTGTTAACAAGGGTAACAATTGACAAAAATCTGTCGTAGCACATCATCACCCCTCAGCATTAATAATCTCTTGCTTCCAATCTTAGTCTTATTATCAACGCATTAACCTGTTGAAGACGAGTCCCGAGAATACTCGGGCAGGTGTCTATGGGAAATTTGTGTTACAGCAAATCAGTTCGTCCTCAAAGGGTAAACAGCGCTTTTTTGTGTGTATGTTTGCAAATCGACAAGAGACTGAAAGTCATACAGAGTATTAACTTGTTTCTGCCAAGATTTTGAGATCCCCACAGACGTTATACAGTACCCATCAGGTTTGAGTAGGCAAAGGGTTTAGCGATCTCCAGAGGGCGCCATAATAGGTGCTCCAGCATTTTGGTACGAGGGTGTGAAAAATCAAACAAGCTAGCCCTAATTCTTAACACATCTTCAAGCGCTTGCAGATCTTCTTCTGCTGCGACAGAAAGAGAAAGAAAGAACATCGGGCAAGGATCAGCTGTTTTCCGCCTTTTAACAGCTGTCGCATGCCGCATGCAAACTTGAGAGGGTACACATATCCTCCGCAATATGGGGGGAGTTCTACCAACCATGACTCAGTTTGAGTCACTGTTTTGTAGCGTTTGAATCTTTGAGTTCTTCTTTGAGGGGATGGAAGGATGGAGGAGGAGGAGGAGGACAGAAACTGCACCAAGGAGGAAGAGGAATAGATGCAGATGCCATTTCTTGACGAAAAAACAGTAAAACAGGAGTTTGACTCACTCTCAGTAACTGTTTTTAGCACGTGTCTACAATGAACAAGTTAGGAATATGACACCGCTCGTTAGCTCCCTTGAGTACACACTGTCAGAGTGATGTTGACCAAGAGGTAATACCAAGTCCGTTTACTGACACCCATTTTCAGCTTCATTTAAACTTCGAGCCGTGACGCTCCTACTATTTCATCACAAGCCCCTGACAGTTTCAATACATGTTAGATTTGTCACGCTACAAATATAGGAAGGACTGTCAATGAAAGTTTCTTGGAAGTAGAATCAATCAGTTGATCGAAAGGGCCGATATATCATGACACATTTCATTTGTTGCCAGTATTGCCAGATGAACATCCTTGGTCTTCAAAATTCTGTCCCTACATTACAATTTGACCAATCGTGTAAAGATAGCTCTCATCCTATATTTGCATTTGTTTAATGCACTCTTTCACATCACTCTTTCTTTCTTTTTTTGCAAATTAATCACTTTTTAATATTGGTGTCATCCCCTTCTAATGTAAGAACAATTTTGACATTAATGGTACAATTTGCCAAGGACAATGTTTTGAATAAAAAATCTAATATCTATGATGTTCTGCTAATCATATTCTGTATCATGTAAAATTTCTTCCAAGGTGATGATATCATAAATAGATCAAATTGAGCATCATACTTTTCCACTTTTCAATATTTCTCGTGACAAGGGAGGGAGTAATATCATGTGTATAAACATGAAATATCATGAGATACATGCTGAAATTCTTTATTTCTTAGTTTTTCTCAATGACATGGTACTCAAGAGAAAGTCTAACCCATTTCCCCCTGGGGGAAAAATATTTGTGCTGTACGTCCATGAAAGAGACATGTACACATTCTACAGCATTTCTCCATTTCACTTAAAAGCTTTTTTTTTTCTAGGTTCAAATACATGAAATATATTCCAGTATATCTCAGAATGTAAAAGAACATTTTTGATGCCATTGGAAATACATGTTACATATCCATCTCAAATGAAAACACACACACACACACAAACACACACACACATGCACCGAACCACAAACTTCACAAATAATATAAACAAATGAAGCAAACAACACAAATTATGAAACATGAGTCATTCACAGCAAAAAGAAAAAAAAAATATGCATATATCAAAATTTGCATCCAGGGACACGTCATAAAGTATCGCTTCATTCCAGCAGTGTGCGTTTCAGTCTTAAAAATCTTAAAGGTTGTTTAATAAAGAGTGGCCCCCTTTCTTCCCCCCTTGCTACACTCGCTGCCAGCATATTGCAGTGGAGCTTGTCAAGGGGCTGGTTTGGGGAGTGCCCAGACGGTGTTCCATGTCCCCACAAGCACAAACATTTTGAATAGTTCGCAAAGATTGACACGATTGGTTAAACCTATTAGTTCCGCAGGAAAAGAACCAGCTAGGAATCCGTGGCAACAAGCCCTGCTGAGGATTGCGGTGAGCATAAATTGCCATGGCAATGACACAAGCAAAGTCGGCTGAGACTCCCGATAAAGATATATTGGAGTTGACAAATCAGGTTTGGGAAACAGTGAATGATTTAGGGGGGAAAAAACATCCACCGATAATGTCACTTTTACAATGAGACAATACATAGCAAAAGAAAATTGGGGAAACAATAAGGCAAGATTGGACCAGCAATTTCCCATTAAAGTTTTTTTTTTTCAATGAGGGGAAATAAATCATATTCACTCAAGTTGTGCAATCTCAAACAATTTTGTCTCCTCCTGATATTAATATCTCAGACTCATATTATATTCTCTCTGTATATCTATCTTTACACCATTGCAAAAAAAAAAAAAAATTACAAGTTCCACATGATAAAAAAACAAACTTGCCTTCTCATATTTAAACTAAACACAAGCTTTAATTTGATTCTTAGCTACTAAGTGGCAAACTTGAGAAAATTATGCTATATGTGGTATTATAATCCAATAACAGGTAAGTGTGGAGTCAGTGAACTCGAGAACGAGAGCAAGGCTGCGAGACTTTGTCAATTCCCTGAAATCCTTCCCCCTGCGAGTGATTACCTTGATCTGTTACACTCCACAGGCATTCATTAATGTGACGGCAAGACAATAGGGTTAATGCACAAGATTTGTCTTCACGCTTGTCAGACAAAAACCATTGAACTTGCATGCAGCATGATCAGCAAGTCCCCAAACGCCATTAAAAAAGAGTGATAAAAATATCTGCCCGACTGACTGACGGGAGATACATAACGCAGAAGGCCAGAAGAGGACTACTCGTTTCATCCTCTTTCATGACGACATCACCTGTTCCCACGCTTCCACAACGTGAGCCACCGAAATAGAGCGATACCGTTTCCCCTCCTCCCCCCTCGTCTGCGATGAATCACGTCATAAGAGCCGCGATCGCTCGAGGGCAGTCTTTGTCGAGGTTCATCACTGAGATAACCAACCATCACTTGCTGTCTGCATTAGCCTGCCCCCTTGATAAGTAGTCAGCAAACATCAGCGGTGCCTTAAGATAATCAAGCAGCTATCCTACAGGACCAGGGAAAAAAATGACAATCCCTATTAGTCCCACAAAACTTAATCAAGTTCGGGAAACAGTTGCCAAGGGAAAGCAGGTGAAAGGGTGACTGGCAAAGATTATGACAAAATGAATGACAAAAGTAAACCCAGACTGCTCAATTTTTTTGCTAAGTTTCATAAAGTGCATTAAAATGATTGAGGCGGTTAAGATAACCAAAAATATCTTTTTCTGGAGGGGGGGGGGGGTTCTATCATTTTTTTTTAGAAACTGGAAAAATCTGTCATCACAGTGTAGACAGATGTGCCATTCTCAATGCCAAACAGCATTTAATCAATCCAGATGATGTTTGACTCACGTCCCCTACAAGTCCACATATGATTTACAAAAGTTCTACTTTCCTGATACAGAATAAATGCAATTTTATGGTTATCATTGCAACAAAATAATATTACTTCACTGCTTGATCCCATTTACCTCATGTCCCACTGGTTTGAAATTTGAAAATTTGACTTCTCATCATTAGTTAATTCAAAATATTACAGAGCAAAGGAGTGGAAGAAACTAGAAATGTCACTACAGCGACTGGTTATACCCCCGCCAAACAACATTTCATAAGCTTTGGTCAAAAAACTGAGGAAGTAGTTAAATCCGCAAGATCTTTCCTTGATCTTCTGCCATTAATATGCCGTTACAATGGCAACGTACTTTCGGGTACTGTCGAAAAATGCGTCTTGCACATCTACAACCAAAGGCACACATCTGTACCAAGTTTCATGGAAATTGGGCAAAAACTGAGGAAGTAGTTTGCAACACAAAATTTTCCATCATTTTGGCTCATAATATGTGAGCTGTTACCATGGCAACATACTTTTTGTCACTGTCAAGAAATGTGTCATGCTGACCTATATCCTAAGACAAACATTCAATATGAATTCCATGAGAATTGGAAGAACACTGATGAAGCAGTTTTGCCATGAAGCATTTTGCCCTATATTTTACCAATAACATGCCGTTACCATGGCAACGCACTTTTTGCCACTGCGGAAATATGTGTCTTGCACATTAACATATTCAGATGAACATCTGTACCTAATTTCATAAAAATTGATCAAAAACTGTGGGAGGAGTTCGCGACGCAAGATTTGTACCCATTTTTGCCCATAATATGCCGTTACCATGGCAACGTACTTTTGGGTACTGTCAAAAAATACGTCTTGCACATCTACAACCCAAGGCACACATCTGTGCCAAGTTTTATGGGAATCGGTTGAAAACTGAGGAAGTAGTTCGCGACGCAAGATTTGCAACATACCGACCGCCCGACCGCCTGACCGCCCGACCGACCGCCCGACCGACCGACCGCCCGACCGACCGCCCGACCGTCCGCTGATTCCTATATACCCCCTTCAAACTTCGTTTGGCGGGGGTATAAATATTGCTGAATTTTTGGTTTCTACCTACAGATGTACATGCTTCAGCCATTACAGGCCCATCAGTCTATTTATACAATTTATGGAATTATCTATGAAAGAAAGTCTGATCTAATTTATTATTACGGTGTTCTCTCGCACACCAAAATCTTTAAACAAAACATTGCCCCCAAGGCCAAGGAGTGTTCTAACATGCAAGTCACTTTCGTTCCTTTTATCCACAAATCTGTTTTCCCCAAAGTGGGTGAGTCATGAAGATACTGTCCCACATCTTACCACTACACGGTCACACAGTGAATAAAATTATTCCTGACACGGCCACTGCCCTATAATCTCGCTGCGCACCCTTAAAGGCATAATTTACCATTTGCAGATGAAACAAAAACCCAGCATTAGTGCTTTAAAATAGTTCTAAAATGTGAGTTAGGGATAGAAACAACCATTGTAAAAATCTGAATCGGTAAAATCGATGTTAAGTAAATTGTTAAATACAAAAAATGTGAACAATAGTTATAATAAAAATATTTCCAGACTGAACCATCTACAGTTACGGTTTATTACTCCTTATATTTTAGGCTTTATTGTAAAAATTTTATATGATAGGATGTTTTGTGGCACAACAGACCTACACATATTATGCATTAAATGTCATATCTTGAATTTTTTTTAAATCACTGTGCCCAAAGGTAAACAGGACCTTTAAAAGGATAGTATGGTAATGGTTGAGGTGAGGATTTAGCTTTTAACTTTTTGCTAGATACGTACAAACCACATCATGAAATGTTACAAAGCATACAGCGTACAATTCCAAGAGGAATTCAAAGTTTATGTGATGATAATCGGTTTTAAATTGGCTGAAATATCCAAAAACAAAGTAGAACAAAGTGATCCTAACAGAAAGTGGGTCCTATCTTTTATTAGGATTGCTTTGTTTTGGATATTTCAGCCATTTCAAATCCAATCTTCATCATATAGACTTTTAATTCCACTTTAAAATCATACGCTCTTTCCTATTTCGGAAGAGATCTCTCATTATCTCAACAACAAAAAAATCATCATAAAAAAAACATTGGAAACCTGAAACCCCATCTCAACCAAAATTGTACCATTCCTTTAAAGATCTACAAACAGTGTTTCCAGTTTGGAAAAAATAAGCGCAGTATAGTCCCACATAACCTACGAAAGACTCTGATATTGAGTAAGTTTTAAGCTATGAAGAAATAAGGGTTGAGAATAAGCTGGATGGGTATCGGCAATAATTAAAAGCATAATTTACCATTTGCAAATGAAATAAAAACTCAGCATTTGTGCTTCAAAATAGTTCTAAAATGTGAGTTAGGGATAGAAACAACCAATGTAAGTTAAATATACAAAATATGAAAAAATAGTTACAATAAAAATGTTTATGGACTAAACTGTCTACAGTTATGGTTTATTGAGAAAAACAGTGATATTTCCTTATGTTTTAGACTTTATTGCAAAATTTTCACATGGTAGGATGTTTTGTGGTACACATGATGCATTAAATGTGCTATCTTGAACATTTTCTTAAATCACTGCTTCCAGTGGTAAACAGTACCTTTACGACTGAGCTATGTTTATGACAGTGATAATTATAATGATTATGATGATAGCAATACTGGTATTGAATATTATAATAGTAACACTAATATAAACTATAACCATTATTGTCAATATCATTATCATATTCAGTAATATTAACACAATGAATTAAAAAAAAAAAAATCCAGCAAACAGACTCAGCATTATAGTGACATTTAAACATTAAATTCCGAGCAAAGTGACCCCATATTTCAAAATAAGAATCAAAGATATAGATTTTTTTTTTGCCTGTCAGATATTTCAGACATCTTTCATATTGATTATTATTATCATTTACTGCACAAGAATCATAAAAATATACATTCCCAAAAATCTAGGGAAAGATTACATATATGAGGATTAATAAATACCCGTATTGAGATTTCCTTTTTATTCTACAAGATTTGCATCATACCATAGCAAAAGTACAAGGGTTATGGATTCATGAAAAGAAACTGTGCAAAACGCAGTAATTGCCTACCACTGGGCTGTACATGTGCGCATGCAAGGAGCTATTTGATAGCTGCTCCTTAGTGCAAGTACAGTGTATGTGCATGTCTGTGTCATTCTGAACAAACCAGATTACAGAAAAACTTTACATGTAAAAAATATGTTCCTTTACAATAACTGCGATGGTTATTAGAGCAAATTTTGCAGGTATGTCAGATTCATTTCCCCATCCCCTACCCTAACAGAGAATGCTGATCAAAGACTACATGCACTGTTTTCATATGTCAAGGCATGAAAAAAAAAAAATGTCAAGAGCCACAACCATACTTTGTCCGTCAATCGACACAATTATCCCTAATCCCACTACATTCCATGCCTAAAACTTATGAGATTTATGAAGGCGATGACATAGTTATGTCTTGCCAAGTTACATGATGAAAATCATACCGAAAAATATCCATCTTCTTCCCAGTTGCCAAATCTGGGATCATAAATCGAGTTGCACTCTTGCCAAAAGAAGAAAGAGAAAATGAGAAAATTGCTCAAAACTGATGACAGAATGGGAATGACATTTTGGGGATGCCAGGCAATGCTTCCATAAAAATCACTTGGCTGATAAGTTTCAGCAAACATCTGTCCCCATTATAGACGAAATTCTTTGATTTGATCACCGTCACAAACTCCTTTAAAGCAATGACAAAAATGATCTTATTATGCTTGTTTCTTCCAAATTCCCTATCTGTAGACAATAGCTATTACTACATGGGGTAAACCTTAAATCTTCTCAATTTAGCAAACCTCCAAGAGAGTACCAAGGAGGTATCGCACACTGAGAGTATTTCTTCAACTGTCCTTTGTAGATTTTTTTAAAGCAAAGATTCAAAAGTTATCTTTACAACAAACAAAAAACACTTTCATATCATCAGTTGAAAGCTCATTAGGACATGATTCATTTGGGAGCAACATCTTGATTAGATATTAACATTACAGCTTTTTCTACAAAGTGAAGATGTCACATGACTAATTCTCACTTCAATCATTGCCATCAAGATGTCCCATGATGTATGGTTTTATTTTCCTGAAACTTCACCTGGGCGATTAAAATTACACACATCTGTGCACACAATGAATCCAACTGGATAATATCAAGTTTCCATGGTTTCTGGCTTGGGTTTCATACAATGTATTTTTGTAACTCAAATCAATCAAAAGGATGAACAATGGTCTGTCATTGTCCAACAAAGAAATTCCACATATTCACTTTTTCCATAAAGAGTCGTTAACCTTTCTACAGCAGCACCATGACCCACACCCCGCCCCCACACACCAGGCAAACATCAAAGTAATAAAGTCAATACAAAAATTCTCTTGCCCAGAGTCTGTTTGAGAATCACCCTCCCTTATTACAATAATGTAAAATTACAAAGTGTTAAGTGGAAGAGTTGCATTTTATCTACAATTAAATAACTAAATCTTGGCAATTATAAGTCAATTTGGGAAGCAAAGAAGAATTTTAAGCATCTGAAACAGATTATCATTTTGTTTTCTCTTTGTCTTTCTCTCTTCCTTTTGGATTTTCCAGTTTATTTGTAAAATATCATTGGCTGCATTATATATAAAAAAAATGATATCACAGAAAAGCACTTATAATTCATATCCATAACATACACTCTAAACTTCATTCATCTATCTGTGCTGAAAAATTGCATGCTCATTTTCATACAAATTTATGAATGTTAAGAGAGACCTCAGTGAAATTTCATCTGCATTTCTTGTTATCTATCTACTTATTGTTTCTACATTCCTGCTTATGTTGTTTGTCTGTTTGTTTTTTGTTGGGGTTTTTTTCCGGCGTGTTCGATTTCAGGAACCACACTCGAGTCTGGAAGCGCTTCCGACCAGGTGGGCATGCAAGAGTTTCCTGGAAGGAAGTTGGAGCCACGCAATCAGGACTTCCGATTGGTTTACCCTGTGAACTCTGGTCTGGCTGCCAACACAAAACCTGAATGACAGAGAGTCCATCTGCCTTTGTCGACTAACTGGCACAACTTGAAGGGACTTAAAGACAAATATTGACAGCTTAAAGAAAAAAAAATGATTCAGTTTTTGCCATGTTAACTGAAATAGACAGTTAACATTAATGACCACATTACAGTTGTTAGAATATCAAGGACTCATATTGTCTTGTAAAAGGCAGAAAGCATTTACCATCATTAGCATCACCACTCATACATCTTTTCTTTTTTTATAAATTAATAATATAAAAAGATAGATAAGTAGATAGATAGACATATATCCACAGAAACAGATAAATAGATCTACTGTAGATACCAGTAGACAGAGAGATAGATACACACATAAAGAATTGTTTCTTTTTTCAATTACTGACTCCCAATGGTAAACAAAACCTTTGAGTTGAAGAAGCAATATGAACTGTCACAAGGTGTGGCAATTCATCAGTCCATCACTGATGAAAGATAAACCATCTTTACTGATGCCTGGACAAAAAAAAAAGACATCACAAAGTCACTGAACATCAAACTGCTAATATAGGTACAACTTATTTTAGATTCTCTAGACTTATAAAGACATGTGAAATAATATCAATGTATTCAAATTCATGAAATTCTTACGTCGAGATGTTTTCATTGCAACTGATTGACAAATTGCCCTACATCGACGTAAATAAGCACTGAATTGATCAGTGTTTTAGTAGTAGCCATGATAAAAAATCATGGGCGTACATACTCGAGCAGGATTCGAACCTACGACCTCCTGATCACCGGACAGGCGTCATCTCCACTAGACCACCGAGCTTTCGCCCGACAGCAAGTGTTGGTTCTAATCCTTATAGCATGCAGCGGGTACTGCTTTGTTATTCAAATTCATGAAATTCTTCCGTCGAGATGTTTTCATTGCAACTGATTGACAAATTGCCCTACATCGACGTAAATAAGCACTGAATTGATCAGTGTTTTAGTAGTAGCCATGATAAAAAATCATGGCTACTACTAAAACACTGATCAATTCAGTGCTTATTTACGTCGATGTAGGGCAATTTGTCAATCAGTTGCAATGAAAACATCTCGACGGAAGAATTTCATGAATTTGAATAACAAAGCAGTACCCGCTGCATGCTATAAGGATTAGAACCAACACTTGCTGTCGGGCGAAAGCTCGGTGGTCTAGTGGAGATGACGCCTGTCCGGTGATCAGGAGGTCGTAGGTTCGAATCCTGCTCGAGTATGTACGCCCATGATTTTTTATCATGGCTACTACTAAAACACTGATCAATTCAGTGCTTATTTACGTCGATGTAGGGCAATTTGTCAATCAGTTGCAATGAAAACATCTCGACGGAAGAATTTCATGAATTTGAATAACAAAGCAGTACCCGCTGCATGCTATAAGGATTAGAACCAACACTTGCTGTCGGGCGAAAGCTCGGTGGTCTAGTGGAGATGACGCCTGTCCGGTGATCAGGAGGTCGTAGGTTCGAATCCTGCTCGAGTATGTACGCCCATGATTTTTTATCATGGCTACTACTAAAACACTGATCAATTCAGTGCTTATTTACGTCGATGTAGGGCAATTTGTCAATCAGTTGCAATATCAATGTACATATTCCGGAGCTGGAAGTCCTATCCTCCATCATTCATCACAACATATTTCACTTTAATTAAGAAAAGACCAAAAGGGATCTGCTTTTAATATCTTGTTGTTTAACATGTATACACTATAAGTTTGAAACACTGTTTAAGGGCTTGTTTTTTTTTTTTTACTTTATGGATTTTTAAAAAAAAAAAGAGTAAATGAATAACATCTTTAAGTGGGTCAATTAAAAAATAAAAAAAAAACAAGCAAACAAACTTTTGACTGCCAGCATAATCTCCTTACGGGTCTTCCATTTTTAAGATCATAAACCAGCATACCATCACTCTCTCCAGGTTTAAATACGACACAGTGCCAATCATATCAGAGTCTGTACAGAGACAAAGACAAAAGCACCATGTATCACTACAGACAGAAAAATGCATAAAACATTAGTCTTTGTGTAACTCCCACACTTTGGGATGGCTACATCAATTTTCAGAAGAAATATGTTTCGTGTTGCATTAATGAACATGAATCATCGGACTCAAGTAACCGGTTTTGACGACCTAATCACCTTATTTTCTCAGATTCTGACTCCCCCTTCTCTGTGGACAGACAAAGCCAAGGAAAAGATGCATGTCACTTACGATTAGGAGGCTCAAAGTACTGACAACCTGCCTTACGATTAGATTGATGATCTGCATTCAACTAGAGAGGAGTGTTTCCAATTACACATGACGAATGGATTCTGAAGTTTGGCCCACAAACAAGGCAGAGCTCTATTTTCAACCTCCTCCATCCAATCCATGTCATCCTGATCTATAGAACCTGATTTGCTCCCCAGATCTGACAGAAGAACATTCAAAATATGTCTCAACAAAGTTTTAATTGGAGCAGGGGCAGCCAGCCCTTGCTGGAGACCATTAAAGCATTCAGCAACACCAGGGTGGCTACCTGAGCCAACAAAGTACAAATAATTCATGACAGCGTGGGCAAGAGAGCAGTGAAATGGTATGAGGTCAGCATGCCCTGACCTAAAGTTGTGAACGGTCAAAGGCGCATCTAGGCAATGATTCATTCCCTATAATGACCAATTAATCTATCATTTAGGATTTCTCGTTTCGTTTATACAGTCCCCTTCCAACCTCTACATACAAACAAACAGATGATCTGCAATGAAATCCAAGCCAGTCACTTAAGGACTACAGTCATTACACCAAAATGCTGATGTGTCACATTCATTTTTTTTTATTTCATTTATTTCCACTTTCATAATTGGTTTACAAACTTTGCATTAAAAAACAAACAGACAGACAAACAAACAAACAAAAATACAAGGTGTCAAATATGATAGTGGTGGAATCATGAGAAGCACAAAGTAGGCTTATTGAAAATGATCCCTTAAGAAATATTGTGATGTAAATATGTGTAATCATTTATGATAATTTGAAATTGAATATTATTGAAACAAACATAGATACAAAATGCGATAAGATTTACAACTTGAAATCAATCAAAAAAAAAAAACTGATACGTGTATATATGAAAGAAAAGAAGAAAACTCCATATTTAACTATTCATCAACTTGTAACTTAATTGCATCAAAAAGATATTGTTTATATAATCTTTTAAATTGTCTTATGGTCTTACTGATCCTGAAAACTATATTCAAATTATTCCATAGAATAGTACCTTTATAAAATATTGATGACTGCATACAAGATGTGCGATTTAATGGGAGATGGGAGATGGATATTCTGAGCATTTCTGGTATTATAATCATGAATGAACTATTTCGTCATCTGGTATATGCAAAATATACACTTGAGAGATAGATAGAAAGAATATTTTACAAATTCACATACACTTGTAATTGACAAAGCATTTCCAGGTTCATGTGGTATACACAAGATGAAGCAGGTTTGTTTTCCATCACATGGGATCTTATGCCCCAACAGTGAATTTTAATCATTCTATCCAATTAAAACATAACACTATCTGCATGGGATTAACCTCACAGACTCTTGCAAATAAATACTATTACAGTGCACTCCCATTATAACCAAGAAGGTTGTAACGAAATTCTCGTTACAATGAAATAATAATACAGGAGCTAAAATTATCATCATTATATCTGTATATTGTTTGGTTATAATGAAATTTTGTTATAATGAGAGAAATCCGCCGGTACTGAAGAGTTCATTATAACGGAAGTAGGCCTACCCTGTAATGGCAAAACAATGCTGGACTTTGATAGTCAATATTCAGGTTCTTTTTTTTTTTTTTTTTACTTAAATGGATTTCATGACCGACTGCCAGATAAGGCCCTTTTAATGCAATTTCATCTCAAGAAGATCTATGCGGATTACTCAATCCTTTCTTACAAAAAAAAAGCAATGTTTCACACTTGAAACAAAACTTGTTTGTCAGTTCTCAGTGAAACACATTTCTGGGTGTATTTAGTGCTACTGAGTGTTGTGTTCCTTAGTGCACACAAAAGGGCTTTTTACACTTGTAAATTTTTGCTTAGCCCCGGACTATCGGTGGGGCTAAGGGGGGGCCTTAGCCCCACCGATAGTACGGGACTATCCTTAGCCCACTTTCTGTTTACACTCGTTTTTGCCAAAGTGGGCTAGCCCCACCGATAGTACGGTACTATCTGGCCCTGCAAAATAGCAGGGGTTAGCACCGCAATTGCGGTGCTAGCACCGCAATTGCGGTGCCAAGCAAGTGAGTGTAAACAGAACGAAAAAATAATCCTGGGCTAAGCGACGGAGACGAAGTGCGACCCTCACTGACCAATCAGAAACGAGGTAATCAAGTGCTGCCGGTGCGTGCGTGTACGTGTACAGTACACAGCGTAATTATGAATATTCATGTGGTTTGGAAAGTCCGGGGCTAAGAAAGACGAGTGTAAAAAGGTCAGTTTTCTCCTTAGCCCCGGACAAGAGATAGTACGGGACTAATTGGCGAGTGTAAAAAGCTGAAAAAATTGGTACGGGACTAACGATAGTCCTGGGTCAGAGAAAGTCCGGGGTTAAGAAACACAAGTGTAAAAAGCCCTAAACTGAAATAAATCTCCTTGCCCCACCACGTATGTACTGTAGACGACATTCCACACAATAATAGTGATAGTGATGTTTCTGTGTGCGTGTGTGTGAGTGTCAATACACAAGAATTGTATGTTTTTGCACCTCATTTTGCAAATCCATTTTTTGAAAACTATCCATTTTGGGCAGGTGTGAACAGGTCCAATGTTTGAGACTGAAAAAAATAGTGCATTAAGAGGCACATATGCAGTCAACAAGTGTGCCCTCAAGCCAGATGTGATTAGGGTTTGTCATCTAACATAAACAAAACATCATGGGATTTAGTTGAGGAGATCCACTTTCACCTTGAACTCTGACCTGAAAAAAGAACAATTTAGTCTTACCTTGAGTCTCTTAACCTGCCAAAAAACGTACCAAAAAAAAAAGGGGAAAAAAGTTTAATTTTTACCACTGGCCCTTTTCTTCCGAAACTCCCTTTGATATCATACACAAGTAGTGTATGTCATTCAGACACCTCTAAAATCTGACTCAGACTGTGCATTAAGAAGTTTATAGAAAAAAAAAATTATGCCACTTTCATACTTGCATTCATTCTCTCTTTCATAGTGTACATTCTTGTAGACAAAGTTGCTGATTCTTATCATCTGCATGTCTATGTCAATTTGAGCATAGAGACTGGCATTCCCCTTTAGAGGACAAAAAAAAAACAAAAAAAACAAAGAAAAAAACATGCTATTAGTGGTCTGGTTAGACAGACTAAATGTCTTTATTTCATATCTTGTGGGTGACATATTGTTTAGGCAGGCAAGTCACATGGGCAAAAAGAGGGGAATAAAATGTTGGATATAATGGTTCTACATGTACTTCCAGCATGATGATGACTTCCATCAGGAATGTCACCTTGTGATGTCATAATGACCCCCTGGGAGAACCAGCCCAGAAAACTTTGACACCATATTTTGCCCGGTAACCATGGCAGCAGCGGGGGCACAAGAGAAAGAGAAAGAAACGAGCTGTCTGCTCTTGAACACAGCACTAGGGGAGCAACACACTTTGTGAAGGTTTCTGATAAGTTTGAAGAGTGAACATGAATCAAACAAACTCAAATGAATTAGTTTGGGGCTCCTTGAGGAACAGACGGGGTACAGAACTCTAGCCCTGTTTACGGATGAGGCACTGAACTTAAACAAGTTTCTGCACGGAGTCCTTGAAAGGCTGCCAGCATGTAATATAACAAACATGTTGTTTTATCTGATCTTTTCTCCCAGGCATTTTTTTCTGGATAGCTGATGAGACTCTTCTCTTTGATGCATCAGCTTTCTTAATAAGTTGGATTGCCAGTGCAATGATAGCTTCTTTCAAAGGCAAGCGATGCGGACATCAGTACTAAAAATCTAAGAATATTGTTGTTGTTGTTGTTGTTGTTGTTGTTGTTAAAAAGCAAAGCCTTGCAAGATGCCTTACAACTCACAGCACCCAAGATATGATTAACTTCACATCCTGCACAGCTATCTACACAAACCATAATCAAAGATTTTACCAGTCCAATAGTAATCAGCGCGTTAACCCGTTGAAGACGAGTCCCGAGTATACTCAGGCAAGTGACTATGGGAAATGCATGCTGCAGCAAAATCAGCCCGTCCTCAACAGGTTAATAATTCTTCACACACAATTCAGTACATTGGGTCAAAGTTTCTTGTTTTGTTTGTTTTCTCTGGTTCATCTCAAGACAGGCGAAGATGCTTTCCCCTCATTTTTCTCCCATCTTCTGCACGGATGACTCCTCTCTCAAAACTGTGCGGAATTGCTGAGAAAACAGTCGTCCGCTTCAAGTCAGGAATTCGTTTAATTCTGTTTTCAGAGCTACCTGCTGGGCACCAGCCGACGTGCTGCCGCATTCATGCCGTGCCTCCATAACGGAATCCAGTCATCCGCTCTGGAGGTCTCGGTTTTCATGGTGGTGCTAGATATCCACAGACAACTAGAATTTGACCCTGCATCAATTTAAGCTATCACGTCCAGGAAACCACTATATTTCTTTCATAGTTTGATATTGTAATCTTTTTGATTTAATGTAGAAGAGACTGGTTGCACAAAGGAATATTCCTTGTGCACTTTTATTTTGTGTTGGCAACAGAAATACTACTAAAATCATCAGGGAAGAAAAAAATATATTTGTCACAATGTCATAATATACAAACATCCCATACATATACACAAAATATGAATTTATCTGTACAATTGAATTTTACATCCTTCTTGTCTTTTATTATAAAATTGAGTATTTGCATTCCTCAAGTCAAGATCTAGGCCCTTTACTGTATTTCAGCACACATTTTTTGTTCTACTGTGGTAACTCAGAATAACTGTACATGTGGGAATGTACAATATTTATCCATCACAATAAATCCAGTAAGTTTCTCTCAAAAGTTAATGGAGTTTGACTTTCAACCTATACAAATTTTTACACACCTTTGCTGGTCTTGGGACTATCAAAACAAGACATGGAGACATTTCTGGACCCTATACATTACAGGAAAGTACTACCAGCCCCCCCCCCCCCCCCTCAAACACACATACATAGGTATAACTGTGCATTATTCCAAACGTTTGTCAATCCAAATATGAAATAAGGCTTGTTATTCCAAAACACACTAATTCCATATATACCTATGTGTCTGTTATCCAAAAATTAAAAAGTGTATATTAATCTGAACATTTGTGGTGTTATTCCAAAGTTTTGTTATTCCAAAGGTTTGTTATCCGAAAATAAAATCATATCCATTCATTCGATGGTTCATTAATTTGAAAATGAGAAAAGATTCACTATTCCAAATGTTTGTTCATCCAAAAATGAAATAAGAGTCATTAATACCTGAAAATGAAAAGAAGGTGCATACTATTAAAGGACAAGTTCACCTTCATTAACATAAGGATTGAGAGAATGTAGCAACATTAGTAGAACACATCATTGAAAGTATGAGGAAAATCGGACAATCCGTTCAAAAGTTATACATTTTTGAAGTTTTCATGCAGTCATCCCTGGATGAGAAGACTACTGCAGTGTATGATGTCACATGCGTACAACAATACAAGGAAAATATAAAGAGAATTTCACAAAATTTCATCTTTTGAAAAAAGTACACATTCTCTTGACTCGTTACTGACATATGTTATGGGTAATATTATTCCCAATGCCTTGTCAAGTGCTCTTTTATTATGCGAAAAAAGTGAAAATATGTTGAATTTTCTTTACATTTTCTTTATACCGTTGTACTCATATGACATCACAAGCCTTAGTAGTCTCCTCATCCAGCGGTTCCAACACAAAAATTTTAAAAATTCATAACTTTTGCTTCAATTGTCCAACTTTCCTCAAACTTTCACTGATGTGTTCTACTAATATTGCTGCATTCTCTCAATCCTTATGTTTATGAAGGTGAACTTGTCCTTTAAGAAACCTTATTTTGTTTTCGGATATGACTCTGTCAATACCACTGCAATAAATCAGGCATTTGATTCTTACTGAATTAAAAAGGGCTATCACTCCTTTTTCTTCAGAGCGCAAGAAATTTGAAGCTCTATGACGAGACAAACATCAATACACAAGACCACAAAGTTGGGTTCTGAGAGTAATACGGTTCCTAGGAAGTATGGATTCACTGCATATGCTGCAGGAAGTAAGAGCAACATGACACACTCAAACCAGAGTAGTTTGGGGTCACCACCTGTAGAGTTCATGCTAGATAAAAGGGTCACATACATACCTCTGTATGGTACAAAGTCAAGGAACTTTCTTCTGTATCTGCCAAGTATCTCCACTGATATCATTACATTCCACTGTCTACAATTCCCTGATGAATACGCTCGTATCAGGTGACATTTCTAGTGCAATTCAAAGAATGATCCAGAGTGATCATTTCACATGTGGTCTCCATTTCTAGAAGAATTCATCATACATGAACATGCTTTTAGTTGTTCCTATGGCGGTTGGACTAGCCTTCTCACGCACACTTCAGGCAGAATCAGATTACCGTATGTATATGAAGGAATACATTGATCTGAAAACATTTTACATAGACATGATATCAACTGAATATCGATTGATGATATACTGCACAGATTACTATCTTGCACTCAAATACAACTCTGTGCTTCAATGCAATAAGTTAACATCTTAACCTGCACTTCATGTTTCTTGTTTTGTTCCTTTTTCTTTAGTCACCTTCATCTGCAGCATTTATTCATGAACCCATTTTTACACTCAGCAAAAAAAAGAAAATAAGCACTTTTTCAAGTTTATATTTCTCATAAAATATTTGGCTAAAAGTTAAGTATTATGTACCATATGAAAGATAATCTAATTGGCTATCAGCCTGGTAGGTCAATTAAAATGGAAACTTTACATATGAGTGAATACCTTTGTTTTTCTCTTCCAAGGCACAAAAGTAAAACTGCAAAAAATGAACAAACTGTCATTCATGCGTAAGTGCTCTTCCATGGAAAAAAATTAAGAACAAAAGACAAATTTAACACAACAAAAACATGAATTGAGCTGCAAAAACATGCCTTTGATCTTTATAATATCTTTGAAGCCCAAAAGATCAATAGATGCTAAAAATAATGGAGGAAAATGAAGAATCTTTGGTCAAATCCAAATTCAAATGAAACTAGAAATGTCGCTACAGCGACTGGTTATACCCCCACCAAACAACATTTCATAAGCTTTGGTCAAAACAACATTTCATAAGCTTTGGTCAAAAAACTGAGGAAGTAGTTAAATCTGCAAGATCTTTCCTTGATCTTCTGCCATTAATATGCCGTTACCATGGCAACGTACTTTCGGGTACTGTCCAAAAATGCGTCTTGCACATCTACAACCAAAGGCACACATCTGTACCAAGTTTCATGGAAATTGGGCAAAAACTGAGGAAGTAGTTTGCAACACAAAATTTTCCATCATTTTGGCTCATAATATGTGAGCTGTTACCATGGCAACATACTTTTTGTCACTGTCAAGAAATGTGTCATGCTGACCTATATCCTAAGACAAACATTCATTATGAAATTCCATGAGAATTGGAAGAACACTGATAAAGCAGTTTTGCCATGAAGCATTTTGCCCTATATTTTACCAATAACATGCCGTTACCATGTCAACGCACTTTTTGCCACTGCGGAAATATGTGTCTTGCACATTGACATATTCAGATGAACATCTGTACCTAATTTCATAAAAATTGATCAAAAACTGTGGGAGGAGTTCGCGACGCAAGATTTGTACCCATTTTTGCCCATAATATGCCGTTACCATGGCAACGTACTTTTGGGTACTGTCAAAAAATACATCTTGCACATCTACAACCCAAGGCACACATCTGTGCCAAGTTTTATGGGAATCGGTTGAAAACTGAGGAAGTAGTTCGCGACGCAAGATTTGCAACGGACCGACCGCCCGACCGCCCGACCGCCCGACCGTCCGCTGATTCCTATATACCCCCTTCAAACTTCGTTTGGCGGGGGTATAATGAGAGAAGCAATAGTAACAAAAAAATGGTAGGAATTTGAATTGATTTCTCAAATTAGGAAAATTGTAAATAATATTTGGTTCTTGAATTTGTCTCATGAATTCTCAAATTAGATAAAGATATTCTTTTCATTTAATCATCTTTGTCCCCTTACTCACTATGTCGTGTGAAGTTTGGGTTGATATAAAAGTCTTATTTTCCCCTTTAGTTTCCCACTTTGATTTTGTTGAAGGTTAGAAAGAGATAAAGAAAACAGAAACTTATTTTTGCTGTTTCATTCATGTCTCTAATTGTATTAAACTGGTCTTTTGTTATCATCCTTATCATAAAGGGCATTTGTAAATGAAAAAGAACATGTCAATTTTGGCAATTTTTACTTTTGTGCCTTGGAGGACAAAAATGAATGTGTTCACTCATACATAAAATCTCCCTTTATACTGACCTAGTTAGATTGATAGCCAATTAGATTATCTTTAATAAGCTACATGATAAACTGATTTTCATCAAAATCTTCTATGAAAAATATGAACTTGAAAAAGTGTTTACTTTCTTTCTTTTTTTTTCTTTTCTCTTTTTTTTTTTTTTTTTTTTTGCTAAGTGTATGCAACATAATTTGTGTGTGCTTGTTTGTGGCTTTACATTGCAAGCAGCCAAGGTAGCACATATTTTGAATCAGACACCACTTGAATACAAAACTTCTGTATCATCTGTGGCATGTGGCTTCACAAGAAGAAACACAAATTATGTCTAATTTGTTATTTCAAGTATGTCAAATAAGTGGTCCCAAAAACAATACCTCCACCTCCTGTAAAGTGTTTCAAGATTGTAATCAAACTAACACTTGCTATAGGTTAGAAAATGGGCTAATGTTTCCCTCGCAATATTGAGTGTGGAGCAAAAGGAAGAATCACTTCTTTGTTTTAGATGTCATTTTCATTCCTAATTCTCTTGATTTGGACCAGTATCAGAAATTATTTGCAGCTTAGGTGTATTGGACAGTATTTTGATATGATCACATAGTCAAACGTCAATCCAATGACCACAAATTTTGATTTAAGGCCCATTGATGCAAACTTGGACTTCCACAAAATAACGTTCCATCAATTTTAACACTGTCAGTTGTAGAAGGATGTTACATTCTTTGTTTTAAATGTACAGTGTGTCTGTAAGGTAGACCCTTGTACACACATTCCATCATATCTTACATCATGACCAATCACAATACTGACTCCATGTACAACTGGAGCTACAACTGTATATGAGAACATGGGCCATGATATGGGCTGAGGAGCACAGTGTGTATACACTATGATGAAATGTTGTGACATATGATATAAACAGGGGAATGAATGTTTGGACATGTTATAACCATGAACTTCAATTAGAATAAATTTATCACCTCAATGTACATGTATACACAGCATTATTGAGAAAGGCAGAGGTACTTACAGGAAATGAGATAACATAGCACTCAAGCCCTTCTTTATCTCCAGAATTGTCTTTATAGTTATCAATCAGTGAGTTACACAGCAAGGCAAACAACATCACTATATTAGTCAGAGAACGGAAGAATGTGCACTGTTGTAACATATAAGGACGCTCGTCTTGATTTATTGCGCAATGTTCAATACAAACACGTAGACAGGTGCCAAGACGCTATCAGAGTAATCACCAAATCCTTGTGAGTAGTTGGAGAAGAATGCAAAGCGATTAGAGAGAGGTTATCTTCCATGACATTAAGGCCCCACATTTCTTAAAGGTAGTACATTTCCTCTGTATGTTCTTCACAAAATTTATCAAATTTCATTTAAATATGATATAACCATCTCCTTGCAGAGTAGCAGAAGTAAAATAGTAGGATTTGAGGTTTGGGAGAATATATTGCCTCAGAATCATTTAATTTTTCTTTTAATGTTTCACACAATTCATATTTCAAGTCAGCACAGAAACATAACAATAGGGTCATATAAGTAAAGAAAACATACCATTGAAATTGTGATGTTCAGCTACATATAATTTGTTATTCATACCTGTGCTAGCTTGCCAAATCTTTCAAAATCATGTGGACTATTCTATCACCAGATTAATGAACAATTGAGACACACATACACAATCACAATTACATTTAATGTACCCAATGTTATGTTTACTTAAATGTAGACTATGTCCAAATCTAGTCTCCTTTAAAAGTTATTTGCTTTCATAAACTTTTCTCGGTTGGTAAGCTATTCTGCAAAATTTTCTTCAATTCAAACTTGGTAAAAAATGCATGCAGCTTCAAAAACAGGTTGAGGCACAGCAACTATATGTTCTTCAGACAAAGCAAGACATAGTCCAGTACCTCTTTAAGGGACTTAAAATTATTTTTCTTTTCTTTTCTTCCATACTTTATTCCCATAATTAGTCAAAGTGTGGACAGTATGGTCAATTTTCAGCAGATTTATGGCCACCACGAGAGGGAGAAAAATGCTGGAAATGTCTCCGTTGGGGGAGATAAACCAACTCTCTGGGCTGTAGCAGGAATGTCTTTCCATAATCTTTACAAAATCTCGGTTTCACTTTCAGGAAGAGATAAAGATATTTCAACACCCACCATCTCTGACCTTTCACGCAAAAGCTGATTTTTAAAAAAAAAAAGAGAGAAAAAGTATATAATACTGAATGATGAATGGTGATATTGTTTCTAACATATCATTCATTATTTATCACACTATTATCACCATTTCATTTCATTAACTATACCAATTTCAGAAGTGAGACCTTTTAAAGTCCACAAGAGGGGACAATCAATTGTGTGATAGAATCTTTTTTTTTTCCCCAGCATGCCTCAAGAGCAAATATCAATCTTGACTACATTTTGAATCTCACAAGGGTCATCACTCATTTATTCATAGCCACCAACACCAACTCAGCTATAGTGACTACAAAATGACAAGAATTTTTATGAGTTGTGGTGTGACATCAAGTTACCTGTAAAGTCAGAGATCACAATAGGAAGAAAAATGTTGTTGTTGTTGTTGTTTTAAAGAACGAAAGAAAAATGTCTGTAAAGCCTACTTTGGCAATATAATTGTACTGTTTTCCAACTCTTAGTTCATTTAGAAAATATTTTCCTTGTAATGAAGCAGGGTAAAATCATACATCAATTTAATGCTTAGCATCTGATCCAATCTGTCAAAAACAAAAATGTATTTTTGTAATATATTGCTTTCATAATGATGCATCACATATTAGTATCAAGTAGGTCTACATCTGATATTGAAATATTCAAAGAATAACAATCATTATCATAAATACCAGCATTAAAACATCACCATCGTCATACCATCACCTTAAATCATTTTGGTGCATAAAGGAAAACAACCATTCAGATCCTCTGAAAGTCAATGACCTGTCAAACTAAAGTCCACTCAAATATTTGCTCAACAGTCTAAACAGACTTGCTGGCTTTTTCACAACACTACACACAAATGGTTGAAAAAGCATTTTGATAATCTAACCACTATTGCCACAAAATACCCCCCCCCCCCCCCACACACACACACACACACAAACACACAATATTCCTTGGTTAAAGAGGATAAACTCTGGATAATAAAAGACTTGCCATATTTGACATTTAATGGCCAAAGAGAGGAGAAATCTATCAGGTTTATGATGACAGAGACCTATTTGAACAATGAGACATAACAATTTTATCTGTAGCACTTGTGGTCACTCATAATACACATTTGTACATTGTGCACAGCATGATTTGTTGTTTAAGGGGACAGCTGGGCTAAGAAAGATCTTCCTTTTATCTGTTTTGCTCTAAAAGCATAAAGCAAGTGAAATATCAACAGCATGGCTGGGATTTCCATGAGGAAAACAAACCAAGAAAAATCAATAGCATTTGAAGAATTTATTAAGTACATGTATACAGAATCCATGTGTGACCTGGATTTCAAAATACAGAAGGTTTAATGTTTATTGTTTCTTTACGTCTATAGCTGTATCAATGATATTAAAGCATGGGCTGCAACACACATGTAGGCAAGTAGCAAGAGCAACGATATTACCACACATGCATGCATGGAGGTTGCAACTGGCTGCTTACAGAGGCCATACATACTGTTGATACCCCATTTATTTCACGAAGTTCCTATTTTCGCGAATTTCACGAGTTGGGTGCTATTCACAAATATAACAACACCCTCAACTGTTTAATCTTATCCCACAATGAATGCAAAGTGCATGCATACATTTCTCTGTTCATTCCTGTACTCCACAATCACAAAATTAACCACCCACGATTTTGTCAGGAAGTCCCAATAATTTGCCAAAAAAAAAACAATTAGACTCACGAAATACATGGCATACTATATACAGTCATTGCTTTATGCAAGACATCAAATGATGCAATGCCAAAACTCGAAGTGAACCATGCAAAATCATGACATTAGGGGGAAAAAAATCATGATACTTTGATGAAAGTTGCAAGGCAACTGTACTCACAGTCACCTAAAGCATCACTTGGAAAATCACACATTGATGTCTTTCACTCAACTTGTCCTACATGTATTGCCTCATGATTTACAGTGTGAACACTTAACCACTGTAATTTTGAAACAGGCATATTGTCATGCAACATTCTTTCTGTTTTAAATATTCTCCTAACTATAGCTGGCCAGACTTTGGTGATATCCCACCCAAAGTTGCTGGAGGCAGATACAGAGCACTACCAAGCCAATTGCCAATACATACTGTAGAAGTACAAACTTATGATTTTTTTTTCCAGTGTGAACAAGCTGGTCAGAAATGGCAAATTATAATGTGTAGTGTGCCATTTCCCTGCTGTTTTACACAGCTCTTACCGCAGCTGCCAACCAACTTCCATAATGATGTTATGATTTTTCACTCTTGGTGTAAACAGCCCTTACATGAGATACAAAGGGAATTTTCTCTTTTTCACAAAATGCCGATTCCAATATTTTCTTCCTCCAAAAAATTTCACATTCCTTTGTCCTCCAGAGATTCAGCCAAGGCAGTGGGTGTTGTCTCAATGGAACAAAAGATGAAAAGAGCAAATATCCTGAAAATCATACTTGGCAGATGTCGATATCACAAACTGAAAAACAAAAAAAGACATTCCCATGCACATTATTTGCAAGCACATACCTGAACATGAGTCATACTGTTGCATTTTGTGATCTTGACAACTTTACAGTACAACCCAGGTTTGAGTTGCCATAGAAAATGATCAAGTGCTGCACATTCACAAAGGGGACTTACCCTATCATAGCAAAAATGTTGGTATGCAAACGGGACGACCAAAATATAAAAAAAATCCACAACACTGCATACTAGCAGCCCTCTGCACACTTAAAACCCATGAACACATTTCAATATTTACTCCAAATTATACAGTATGTCAGTATATTCTGTACCCCTGGATATCTATATCACATACTATTTTTAGTTCTTGAAGAAAAAAAAATGCATCTCATAATTTCATCCTATAACTCTGACCCCAAAGACATTCAGGGATATACACACAAATTTGTTTGTATGTCATTATCATAACTTAAAATAACTGCACTAAATCAGATTACAGATAACAGGTTATCAACAAAAAGATTCCTGTGGCACAGGTATACAGGTATATGAATTACTTCCTTCACAATGAAACAAAGAGAAACTACAGATTGTAAGAATGTATTGAAAGAGGAGTGTAAAATAATCCTACACTTCTGTTTCCCCATCAAATATTCTTTCAGCCAGAACAATTAAAAATACCTGGAATCAACCTAGGAAAACAAAATACTTGAAATGCTTCTCCACATAATGAAACCAAGAGAATAAAACTTCCATGTTTCATCTTTCTGAGAAGTTTTGCATACTCAGCTTATGTTTATGATATTGCACTTGAAATTTTTATCCTATTTTCCACCAAAGTCTTCTGGGACTTGTGCCGACAAATCTGCCAACAAGAAAGGAGTGCAGTGCAAACTATTGGCAGAACCAAACGTTGTTCGAAGCCTGTTTTCAATACTTCAACTTAATTGGTAAGTCTTCAAATCGAAGAAATTTTGGGATTTTAAATTGACATTTACCCGCGATACTAATTCTGTCATGATTCTGAATGTTACAATGCGAAGCCCCATTACGCTATGCGTATGGGGCTGCTGGTCGCAGAACTTTAGCTATGCGTACAATGGGCTGCACGCTGCTGGTCGCAGTCTGCGGTTTCGTACAATATTTATCGACGCTGTACGGCGACGGCTCTGGTACGAAACCATTATTGCATGATTACTAAGACATGAGAGCACTTTGGGGCGAGTAATTCTCACAGACAACGTACTTTAATGTAAAACACAAACCAAGACAAGGAAATTCAGGGAAACTTTTGAGGTACCAAAACTTTTTATTATCTTTAAAAAGGTTTATATTCTACACACTACTACAGTACTAGTCACTCACAGAGATATCAAGTTCTCAACCAACTTGGGGTAAGAAACTGCAATTTAGCAAAGCAATTTCATATTTCATAGGCGTGAGACCTGGTACATGTACAGAGGTCTGCACTCCTCAGTCCCCCTGCATCTATCTCACGTCTTCACGATGTCCAACCTTCCCCTTTGGAGAGTGATCACTCCTCATCTGCAGCTCAGAGGCCAGATTGGTAGAGAGTGAGACTAGGCGTGTCTTCATCAGCCCGAAGTTCAAACTAGCGGGACATTTTGCGGTCTTAGAAAATAGCCCGATACAGCGAATGTGCGTCTTCATCAGCTCGAACAGCATGCTTCGGGAAATTAGTCCGAAAATTGACGCATGCGCACTTTGCAATATTACTCTGCCGATGCCTAGCTCGCGGTTCGAAAGTGGATTTCCCCGCTCAAAATCTCCTATATCACCGTATAGTTTATGTACGATTCTACAACTAGGGAGGTGAGCAGTACAGCAAATTCTCTTCAAAGGGATATTAATAACGCTACTCTTTCTTCTGTCCAGTGAGGCATCTTATGTGAAATTAACGAATTGCAATGTTTAAACAAATCCAAAATGCACACAATCTGCAAGAATCTTCAGCTAAGGTAGAGTGGACCAGAAGAAGAAGTTAACAAAAGAACAGCTAGCATGCACGGCACTGAGATTTAATAGGGAGGTGAGAGAAATCACCTCCCTGGTTTTAAAGATGACAACAACAGTAGGCCTATAGTACACACAATAGTGATCCTTGAATACACCGTGCGTGTAATGTACTATACACAATCACTAGCTGCTTGTACATGCGCTTTCCATTGCCAGCTGGCTAACCAGAAGCGTGGAGGGATCGAGAAAATTTCGGGCTGATGGAGACGCACCCAAGATAGCGCGCTATTTCACGAATTAGCGCTCTAGTTGACGAACTAGACCAAGATTTTGGGGGAAATTTTCCCGATCAAATAGCGCGCTATCTGCGTCTTCACTACACAGATAGCGCGCTATTTTGACATCGGACTAGTTTGGTAACCGCAAGATAACGCGCTATTTTGAAACTTCGGGCTGATGAAGACACGCCTACAGAGCAACCCAGAGGCTGCTCACCAAAAAGGACATCAAGGGCTGGTTCTGGTTGTTATTAGGTGATCCGAGTATCCTCTCGGATCACCTTCTGTATCTGTACTGAATCTTTCTTCTTTCTTTGTTTCTTTCTTTATTTCTCCTCAAAAGTTGTGCAGAGGTTAGCTCAGAAAGTGCATTGCTTCTCAATGTTAAACTTATACCATATCTGTATCATGTTGCAAAGACGACAGCGCAAGTTAAATCATAGTGATCAGTCGACCGTGACGTCACTATGACGTCATTATATGAAAACACATTTTCATGCATATCTCATTAATGGAATGGAATATTTCAATGAAATTTACGTCACATATATTTCGAGTCAAGCGAATTCTACTCATATTCTCAAAATTCATTTTTATCTCAAAACGCGCGCGTACGCGCGCGTTGAAATATTTGTATGCTCAAATAGAGCTCAAATTTTTTTTGCACACGTTTCAGACCATTTGGAGCATTTTTTGAAAAATTGAAAAAATCGGACGGACGCATACGCGCGCGCACTTATTCGCACACACAGCTAATATGAAATCGAAATTTTCAATTTTTTTCACACGGATCGGATGTTCGAAATGTCAAGGAATATTTCTACCAAGTTTCAAGTTGATCCGATTCAATATGACGTCATACGGCCCGTCAAATTCAAAATTCCGCGCGTGCGTCAATGGGGATACACAGTGCAACTATGCCAAAAAACCGCCAATTTTAAATCGGATTTTACTCGTCAGGATGGACGGTGACCCCCCATTTTCTTTACATATTCTGAAAGCTGATCAGTTGTACATGTCTGGGCTGGCTATGCTGACAAAGTGATTAAAAGATATCAAATTTCTTGATAAAGTTAAAAAAGTAAATTTTCAAAATGACGTCATCAAATTTCAAGTTTACTCGAGCGTATCTCACTTATCCTTTGCCAATTTTCACCTAAATTTCAATATGTTGTAGCTTATGAAATGTTCTTTCATAAATGTAATTACACAATTTTGATTAGATGACGACATCACCTCTAAAAAATGGATTGAAGGTAACCTTGTCAAATTTGACCAGTTTACGTGTAATCTCTATGGGAGTGCAATTTTTATGGAAATGAAAATTGACATGACTATCTTTATCGAGCACTAGCTCACTTATGCTTCGGTGAATTTCTCTAAGATTTTAATATGTTGTAGCTGAGACGTAGGCCTATCGTGAGTGTGCCCTTCGTTTTTTCATACGTTGTCGGGATCATGTGAAAAAACTTGGTTGAAATTAAAGCTTATCTTCTATGTATTGTAATATTTCTTTCTTTTTACAACTTTATGTGCAATAACTCAAGAAAAACATACCCTATCACCACCATATTTTGCACATGTTTAGTTCATGTCACGAACATTATTTCTTAAAATAACAACTACTTGATCAGACGCCATCTTGGGTATGTAAATTAGGGTCAAAGGTCATCGATGTTTCATCCTGTATCTTGGTGAATACATGTCTTATCTTTCCCATATTTTGCACAGGTAAAGACCATGTTACAGGGATCATTTCATAAAATAACCACTTTTTGCTCAGATGCCATTTTGTCTGTGCAAAGTGGGGTCAAAGGTCATATGTACTTCTTTTTCTATCTTCGCTATGACGTATTATCTCTATGGGAGGGAATTTTTTAGATGTGAAAATTGACATGACTCTCTTTATCGAGCACTATCTTACTTATGCTTCGGTGAATTTCTCTCAGATTTTAATATGTTGTAGCTGAGACTTTGCACTATCAGGACTCGAATCATTGATTACAAAAAATCGGATCACCTTAATTTGTCAGTGATGACAAATTACAATCTCTAGTTGTTGCTGTTGCTTTGTTGTTGTTGTTTTGTTGCTGCTGTTGTTGCTGTTGCTGTTGTTTTTAAATCAGTCTGTGTGTCTTTGTTTGTGTGTTGTTGTGTTTCTCTCTTCCTGGGTGGAGGTTTGGGTATGGTATCTCCACCCTTTTGCACCTATCACCCAATCCTGAAATGTCCCAATTTCGTTTCTGTTTGGTTCTTCTTTAGTTTTTGTGAAAAAGTTTTTATGAAAAAGTAGTAACGCAATAACTCCAGTAACTCCATACAATTGTATTTCTGTTTTCCCCACTACAATTTTTGCAATCTTCTTTTGTCCAACCATTTGACTATCAACCCTTTTGCATTTTTGTAGTCATATCCATCTTTCTTTATGTCAGCCTCCAGGGAACACAAAGGCCGCTCGCTTGAAATAATTTATCTCCCATACACCTGTTTGGCATCTAAAGTATGAGTCACTGCTGAGATATAGAAATTGACATGATCACTGGTGTTTTTCTTCCTTTGTCCCCCAACTTCCAGTTTGTTTCATGCTCTTTCTTCTTTCCGATCATGCCCCCCCCCCCCCCCCCCCCAATCTTTGAGCTAAACCAGACGATCAAAGTCGGTGATCCATGTTTGGAGCCATTTGTTGACAGTGCCTTTCTTGACTGCAAATAATGGCAAATCACACACGTCTGCCCCTGGAAAGCCTGAACCATGGGTGTTTTAAAGGTTTGAGACCTGGTTACTGAACCGCCCATATTTTCATCAAATACTGTTTCAAGATATTATGATGCCTCAGGGAGCCATATAGGGCCTAACTTTTTTGTCTGAAAGGCTACTTCAAATGGAAAATCAATTCAGCTGTGAGTCATGAAGTTATCAAATTTAATTTTGTAGGAAGTAAATACTACCTTTCAGTCGCTGTCACATTTAGGAGGATTCACTATTTGAGTGAAGTTGATGTTGAAATCATATAGTAGTGATTGCTGGAGAATATTGGCAAATGCTAGGGAAGGGACTACTTGTAAACAGTGAAAGATCTCCATGAAGGCTTGTTTATGGCAGTAACTGCATTTGACACCATTCAGAAACCTGCTCCCGTCACAAACTTAATCACTGTAGATCTACAGGTGCAATGAAGAAGTTCTTCACATAAAGAAAGTATCCCATAAAACTACAGCAAAACATGAACTTTTTCCATCAATTTACTAGTAATCAGCATTTGCTCATCCTTTGTAAATGTCAGACACAAAACAGTACATTATAAAGAAATTTGTCCAGCATATTTCTCTTTCATTTTTTTTTTTTATTGTTGGGCCACATGGACATAACAAGTCTGAGATGCATTTTGACCAACTAATATGCAACTCAACTGTCATTGTTATTCCAGAGTACTGTTACATCTGAATTGACAAAACATCAAAGATTACTTTTCAGTGAATCAAAGGAAAGGATAATAGCAAAGAAAACAAAAACAGACAAATGCAACAAGCGACTTCCAATGTTTTCAACATGTGTTTCCTTTATGTGAGCATAAGATGTGAGTGTGCTCTTAATCATGAAAATGCTGCCTGAATATTTTTTTTTTTTTTCACTAACATTTTTTCTCTTTTGGCACAATCCATAGCAGTTTTCTTGCTTCTGCATTAAAAGTAAGCGGAAGTGGAAACTGTTCAATAAAGAAACTAAATGATACCAACTGCAGGTTTCTTCTCAATTCTTTGTATGGTAGAGCCACCTTTATTCATTTGCCATGATTCAGCCATTATGGATGAAGCTAAATACAGTGTATACTCGATAAGATTAACGAGCCATATCATTCCTCTTACTGTCGTCAAAATGCCCTACAAAGATCTCAATGCATAGAATTAAATTCATACAGGCTGTGATATTAGTCATATTCCCCCCGAGGGTGTCTCTTTTATTCCCCAGTACTTTAGCATGGGGGTCTTTGAATATCACACCAGGCACCTCATATCATTCATATTAAACTTTATATGTCGTACATTCATGGATTACTCCACAACACAATTCAGTCCATTCAGTGAGACCAATTCATGGGGAGGGATCTGGGTTCACACAGCAATATTGCTGCAACTAAATTATGAAAGATGATCACAAGACCGATAGAATCACTTTTTTCGTCTTGAAGTCTTCAATAGTTATGATTTTAGAAGACATCATATTCAACAGGCATAGTGTGTAATCCTACATGTATATCATCATTGGATTAAAGAACGAAGAATAGCAGTTATCATTCAATGTCTTTAGCAACTTACTTGCATTTTTATATATAGAGGCTCTTCCAGTGAAATCTTTTCACTCTTTTTTGTACCATGGTGTAAACCCTCTATAAGCCACAGTGTAAACCCTCTATGGTGTATGTGCCACATTATTCTGAGACCGCAACATAGTCGTGCTCTGAGAAAATATTCAGTTTCTCAAATCTATAAAGTGTAACTCTGAATAGATTTTGGTTACTATGGACATGTACTGAGCTTTGATGGAAATTGCGTAACAAATCCATGATTGTTTTTCTTTCAAATGACTGATAGATACATTATCGTAGAGCCATGACTTTTGCATGCAAAACAGTGACAGAAACTTAGAATTTACTCTCAAATCCAGTAGGGAATACTGCTTGATAGTCAATCACCACATAAAATGTAATCTGCATGTGATATGATTGGAATAGCAAGAAATGCTTTCAATATATTTTGACATTTGGCGGTTTATCGATCAGTTTGGGCAGGTTTGTATGTTTGAGCAGAATATGTGAACTTGGCATGCTGTCCACTGAGTCGGGCGTGTGGACATGGCACATTAAGAGTTAAGAAAATTGCAAAGATCTCTGTAGGACAAGATGAGCTAGTAAGTTCAGTGTGAACTTTAAAAAAAACTTTTAAAAAATAGAAATAAAAGACAAATGTCCTACCTCTCAAGAACAGCATCAACTAAAAAAGCCCCCTTCCCATATCCAATGATGACGTATTCTATCAGCAGAGCGCGAATCCTGAATTCAGCTTTATGGGAGTGTCAAGTGTCATTTTCTCTTTTCAAGGGCTCAATTTTTTTTTTTTTCTGACTTGCCATAAAAACAAGCTGGGGAGGAAACGAAACCTGTGTGGGAACATGACAGACCACAGGACGAGCACACACTGAGTGTACATTCTTGTCCAGTAGATGGCGTAATTCAAATATATTGATGAATACTTGGGGATATTTTTCCCCCAGTACAGTTCGACCTCGATTATCCGGCCTCCTTTTATCCGGAAATCTCTATTATCCAGACGCGTTCATGCAGTTATTAAGGCCTTTTTTTTCATCCAAAAATTGAGAAAAAAACAGTGACTTTCATGGATCTATTTCACTAATTTCATAAGATGTGCATGATAGGTTTCTCAATATCTAATGAGGTAAAACATGTGTCCATGTATGATTTTCACATAAAGATATACTTTATTTTTGTGAAGAAGGGACTACAATTTTGCGCAGGCTAGCATAGATTACACCACCGTTGCGGGGTACGCTACCTGCCTAGCTGCCAGTGCACTGGGACAGCAGCTTGGATGGCAGCTATATACATTAACATTGTGTCTCCCATATCCGCCCAATTCGCTTATCCGGATGACCGCCTGTCCCGACATGGCCGGATAATGGAGGTCGAAAGTATCTCTTTCTTTGCTGGGTCAACTGGCAGCCTTTCAATTTTGAGAGTCATTTCAATTCAAGCTCAAAATGGTCCAGTATCTGAAAATTACTGATTGAATGCTTACATAAAGCATAACTGGGCACAATGATACCTACTCATAAATGTACCACTGCCTGACTTATGAATGAAAATTTCATCTTTTTTTTTTTTTTTTTTTTTTTTTTGCCCTGTTAACGCTACTATTTCATGTTGGAGTAATTGTACCTTTGATGCAATGGCCAGCAAACGGCACCAACCAGGCACATTGTGCCAGACGCCTGAATGAATGAGTGTGCCTTTAATAGGCTATACCTCATAACAGATTTATTTGAAGTTCTTTCATTATTCTGTTATAACATAAATTAAACAAAAATGTAAGAAGAATCATTCTATTGTACAATTATCCTAGACAAGAAGGAAAGATTTTAATTACATTTTGTTGAAAAGTAACAGTCTCTACAGCTGTTATTTCACACACAAACACACACACACACAATCTTTGTTTTCTTTATTCCATTATCAAAATGGTTCAACAAGTCTAGTATAAGCTGGTCTGTGTTGTTAGTTTACAGCATACACAGTTCATCATGTTTTAGGAGTTATTTTCACATACGTGGTATATGTACGTGTATATTAATACTGGTCTTTCAAATCCAGTCTTTGTACATGAATTTATGCTTTCCTTAGAAACAACTCATACCAACTTCTGAAGATCAAAGAGCATACTTATGCACAGCTAAAAAAAAATAAAAAATTTTAAAGGACAAAAAATTAAAAAAAAAGGAAAGAAAAAATAGCAGTAATGATAGATAGATAAATTGATCCTATCACACAAGTGAATTTCAAAAATATTCATACATTTTCATTAAAGATTGCATGCATTGTTTTATTTTTACACACTGGTTGGCATGACAGAGAAGTCTCAGAGTTGTTGATATTTTTTAGAAAATATTTCTGTTGGAATCAAAGAGCAGTAAGGTGACCGACAAACATTACTGCTTCATTAAAGCATTGTTCCAAGTTTACCACGATAACCCCTCGGTACACTGTACACGTTTGAACCAATGTCAACCTCTCCCCTGGATTAAAGGGAAGGTAAACCCAAAGAGCAATGTGGATTGAGTGAAAGCAGCAACATTAGCAGAACACATCAGTGAAAGTTTGAGAAAAATCGGACAATCGATGCAAAAGTTTTGAATTTTTAAAGTTTTGGTGTTGGAACCGCTGGATGAGGAGACTACTA
The DNA here is from genome assembly GCF_964275005.1 of Diadema setosum. NCBI lineage: Eukaryota > Metazoa > Echinodermata > Echinoidea > Diadematoida > Diadematidae > Diadema > Diadema setosum. The sequence goes on along the minus strand of NC_092697.1, from coordinate 32,699,657 downwards.
GAGGATATGACGTATGAGTGGACAACAATACAAAGAAAATATAAAGGATATTCAACAAAAATTCACTTTTCTAGAATTATGAAAGAGCAGTGGACCAACCGCTTTCAGAAAGCAGGGGGAATAATTGCTACCCTTAACATATGTCAATATCAAGTTGCTGGAATTTGTAATTTTCATGAAAAATGGATTTTTGTAGTATTTTCTTTATATTTTCTTGATATTGTAGTCCACTCATACGTCATAACCTCTAGTAGTCTCCTCATCCAGCGGTTCCAACACCAAAACTTTAAAAATTCATTACTTTTGCATCGATTGTCCGATTTTCTTCAAACTTTCACTGATGTGTTCTACTAATGTTGCTGCTTTCACTCAATCCACATTGTTCTGGAGTTTATCTTCCCTTTAAGCTGTAAATTGTCATACCGGGTACCTGCACTTTTTCATAGCTTTGGACAAATTGATCTTGTTTCATGGAGATTAAACTTGCAAGGTTAGGTGATACACTGATGATATGAATCACACAAAGAAACACACATTTTCACCTCACCTATCTCCCCACCCCCCCCCCCACCCCAACACACACACATGTATACGTGTACATACATACATGTAATGTGTAAGGGCAGCCACATGCAGTTCAGTGACTTATTAGTGGGATGTCAGGCAGTTCTTGGGCTGAAGTATGAAAGCACACAGAACAGTGAAACTTTCACTGCAAATATTATAGGAAAAGAACATTGTACATGTAAGGAAAAGTTTGTTATGTTCTGATAAACAGTCTTGGCAGTCATGTTTACATAGATGAGGCAATTCTGTCATGACATAATTCTATAACTTTTTGTTCTTGTCATACTTTATAAAACTTTTTTTGTCAATTCAGTACAGAGTAGTTTCCCTTTAAAATCTACAATATATGTGTATGTAACCTTCTTTTCCTTGTACATGTTTTTGATGAAACCAGTAATACAATCTCTTAGGGCATTCATATGGACTGTACACCAAGACACCCACTTTAGAACGATGCATTGTGCAGGTCTTTACACTGTATCAAACCTAGAACCTGTAAAATGAACCTACTGCCTTGGATCACTGGGTCAAGTGATGGACAGATCACAAATTGATCTGACACCCATGGTCAATGAACCCAGTTCGGACATAATGCTGATCGTTCATGCATCCCAAACAAAGTGTTCACAAACTCTCTAACTATCCCCCCTTATCCCCACTTCCTCAGAAATAATCCCTTTTGTTCGCGAAGCACTACTGAAAGGGAGCTATTTAGTGAGCAGTGCATCCCACTTTTCTCAAAAACCGATCTGTTTTCATCAATCAACACATATTCAAAAGGGATTAGAATACACTAGCAAGCCAAGCAGAAGTCCTTTAGTACCAGAGAAGGGGATTCCAAAAGACATCTCCAGAGTCCTTGAGCATCAAAGCTCACCTGTAGGTTACTTTCATTTGTTCAGCATTTCCAACCATTTAAAAGCTGGCTCACATTCGCGAATACAAACAACCATCACACTCACTGTTACATTATGTGCATTTGAATACACACATTTATAAGTTACAACAGGCACTTGGAACTGGGGTGGATCCAGGAATTCCGTAAACTGGGGGAGCCTCTACAAAATTAAATATTTACAAAAATTACATTTTTTTCCTTTTAATTCTCTAGTTTTAACAAAAGTTCATTGACCCCCTGTGCAAAAAGATTAAAAATCCTTCAATAAACCATAAAAATTCCCGATCGAGTCACTACCAAAAGTTAATCATCTGTTCCTTGTGTCATTATCAACATTTGCTACAAGTTTTATTAAAATGTGTTCACAACTTATTTTGCAAAGAGTTATGTATACTTGGTGGTAACTATGGGGGCTCCTTGCTTGTGCACAGTGATCTCAACTGTGACTTGGTGGCAAATCTCACATTGATAGTAATAGCCAGTACCCTCTAAAGTGCATGATTGCCGACTTGGTATCTAAGCAACTGCAGCTAGATAGATCATTATTGAGCTTTCATTTGAGTTTCTTTCATCAAGTGAAATTGTCAGACGATTGGTCACTTCTTCTTCTTGCATTTTCCACTCTTTGGAATCTGACCACGTGCACCTTCCTTCACTTACACTGGGCGACGCATTTTGTCACGCATCAATGTTGCTCTTGCAACACTCAAATCTCAATGTCATTCAATACACCGCCAGTCGGTGTTAAGCGAGATGGCAAAGTAACGAGTGAAGGACACCAGCTTTTACTCACCTTGGCTTGTATTTGCTCGTCACTGTAAACCCGCGTTTCTCTTGAGATTATTTTCCCGTCATTTTGTCCTCTTATGAATTTAGAATTCTGATATATCGTTTACATCCAGGTGATGCATGGGTATGCATCAACATAATCGGCTAGGTATCGTATCGTATTGAACAGCGCGCGACCATCGACCATCATCATCAGTCATGTTGTGTCGGCGCGAACGGCAAATTCCATACCAAAGTCATCATCTATGCGCAGTCCCATATGCGCAGAGGAAAGTCGGGCCTTTCCCTAATTACGGGCGTGCCTTGGGAGATGGCGCTCGTCAAAATAATCTTATTTTGCGTTCCTGGGAAAATTACTTTGGTTGATTTCAGATTTTACGCCCAACGGCGTAGGCCCTAGTAAATAATGTAAAAAACAAAAAGTCGTTGTGTGATTATAATTTCATCACTTTTGCATGTAATTATGTATGTTTTATCTTACCTGGTACAGTATTGGTGGAGGCGAGGATTAGGCTTTTAACTTTTTGTGAGATACCAAGAAATTCGATGAAACAGAACAGAGCATACCATTCTAAGACGAATTCAAGGTTTATTTTAATCAAAACTAGTTTTGGAATGGCTGAGACATCCAAAAACAAAGTAAAATAAAGCGATCATGATAAACAGTGGGTCCCAGCTTTTATTAGGATTGCTCTACTTTACGTATCTCGGCCATTTCAAAACCAATTTTCATCAAATAAACATTGAATTCCTCTGGGAATAATGCTCTTTCTTATTAGAGGTTAAACAACTTACACGAGTTTGTAATCTTATGAATAGTTGTGCAACTATAGGGTAACTGCCCAGCAGTAATATTTTTTTTTTTTACAATGCTTCTGCACTCCTTTCGCTGTTATGATCTAATTCCACATCTGACGGGAACTCCAAAGATTTGATAACCCTAACCTTAACCCCGACCTTTCTCTATTATCGGTATGAGGTTCACTTAATTTCATCATGGAACCTTATTTTCAGACCGTTTCAGAAAATTAAGCTCCAGACCTCAACTAAGACTAAAGGGGTAACACTATTTTTTCCCTTTCTTCCTAAAGTCAAGTGATAATAATAATAATAATAATAATAATACAATACATTTATAAGGCGCTTAATACAGATGTTTCTAAGCGCACAGTTTATCGGAAAAATTAATATTATACCAGAATAATACAAAAATACCAAAATACAAGTCTACACAAAAAAAAAATAGATACAGTGTATAATTACGATAAATAATGAAAATCAAAATCAGTGTGCACCTCCATCGACCGACCCACAACTGGACTATTCCAAAGGATATTCTACTAAAAAGATAAGTCTTTAGCAAAGTCTTAAACTGATTAACGGAAGTGGCTTGATGTATATAGGCGGGTAGAGAATTCCAGAGAGAAGGGGCAATTGTAGAAAAAGCACGATCACCGTATTTTGTGGAAGTATACGTGATCCAGGAGTCAATTGCATTGTAGAGGATGAACGGAGGGATCTTGAGGAAGTAATGGAACGTAAAGAAGCAAGATCTGTAAGATACCTGGGGGCTTGCCCATTCAGAATTTTGTACGTAAGCAAAAGAACTTTAAAAGATATGCGGTGATGTAGGAAGCCAGTGGAGAGAACGAAGGATTGGAGTTATGGGCTCGGAGAGGGAGACAAGTCTTGCGGCAGAATTTTGCACCCGTTGAAGTGGGAATATATGTGTCTGAGGGAGATTAGAAAATATGGAATTGCAATAATCTAGATGACAAGAAACAAATGCATGAGTTAATTTGGCAGTTGTAGGTCGGTCAAGTAGTTTCCTCATCTTCCCAATTTTGAACAATCCAAAAGATGCTGCCTTACAAATGTGCCTAATGTGGTGTTGAAGGGTAAGATTTTTGTCAATGATCAAACCAAGATCGCGTACCCATTAGAAACTAAATCTGGGAATGAATTGGTGTTTCTATGTTTGGAATATATATGGATCATCTCTGATTTTTGTTCATTGAGGCAAAGCTTATTGTTTGAGGACCAGATTTTGATATCCTCAAAGACAGTTCTGAAGTTTTTGAGCTGCTTCAGTATTCTCATTTGGTTTGAGTGTAAAATAAATCTGTGTGTCGTCAGCATACACCAAATGCTGAATGCCTTGGTGGGATTCAATGACTTTGGACAATGGACTGGTATATAGAAGAAAAAGGAGTGGTCCAACCACAGAGCCTTGCGGAACCCCGCAGGTCAGGGGGAATGGTGAAGACAGCATGTCACTGATGATGACTCGTTGAGTACGGCTGTGAAGATATGAACGGATCCAGTCAAGAACAGTTCCGGATATCAGGAAGTCTTTTTCAAGGCGGCGAAGTAACACACTGTGGTCAATAGTGTCAAAAGCAGCTGTGTAGTCCAGAAGTATTAACGCTGCTTCATTTCCCTTGTCTACGGCCAGTAGAAGATCATTGAAAAGTTTAACCAATGCAGTTTCTGTCGAATGATGATTTCGATATGCGGATTGAAAAATAGGAAACATGCCGGATCACTCAAGGTAATCTTTGAGTTGTGATGACACAATCCTCTCCAAGACCTTACCCAAAATGGAAGATTAGCGATGGGTCTATTGTTGAGTTCATTTGGGTCAAGTGAAGACTTCTTCAGGAGAGGGAGGAGTAGATTGGTTCTGGGACGATACCAGTGGACAGAGAGAGGTTGAACAACTTGGTAATGACAGGAAGAATATCATCCAGCGTGTCCTTCAACAACCAGGTAGGTATTGGGTCCAATTTACAGTACTTCGGTGGTAGTGATGCGATAAGTTCCTTAACTTCCAGATCAGATACAGGACAGAATTCTGAAAGTTGAAACTGAGATGGACCAACCAAGGCTGCGGTTGATGACACTGGAACAGAGTCGGGGAAGGCAGATATAACGTTGGATACCTTCTCAGCAAAAAACTTTGCAAATTTGTTTGCAAGTGATGAGTTTCATTGTGCACAGAAAATGAAAATAATCACATTTACATTTCCTTTTATTACTCCGCAACTATGTCACATCACAAATATTGTTAGGTAGCCGTCTCGTCTGGCGATCATCGCTCATTAACCAAAAACGTCCAAACTTCTTTATTATAAAATGTTTTCACAGATTGTCAGATTCCCCTCAAACTTCACTGATACGTTCCCTACATTATTACTACATTCACTGATATTTGGAGGTGAAAATTCCCTCTTTAAAGTTAACTTGATTGTTTCTGATTTTCCTTTAAACAAGGGGGAGAATGACGGAAGGGAGAAGAACATGTTTTGTGTCATTAAATGGCAATTCATCATCCTTGTTTCCTATCGGGAGGAGTGTAGGTTTGTGACACATTATCTCAGTTTGTAAAAACACAGAAAACTTGAAACTTTCATACACTCTATTTTAAGTCTGATACTTAGGCAGCAAAACACGTTTTAATGTGTGTGTGTGTGTGTGTGTGTGTGTGTGTGCGTTGGGGGCGTGTCTTGCTGCATGTTTCTGCAAAATTAAGGTCACTATTACATCCCCCAACAACAGAAAAGTGCACTGCAGCCTCTCATTACAGTATGCAATCAATCATTACATATGCCAGAGGTTTTATTCTTCTCAATGGTATACCCTTCATTCAAGTCATGAGAACCCTTCAGTCATGTCAAGTTATGTCATGTTAGTTAAGTTCTCCTGTCTTGTTCCGTCCTGTCTTTGTAAACAAAATAATATTTTCATAAGAATCCTTTGAGTGGTTCATAGTAAACAAGCATGCTTTTCAGTGGACCTCTCAATTCTTAAAATTCTCCAAACATAACTTTGTATTTTTCCGGTATGCATGTAATGATTTTATTTGTTAACTATCATGTAAAGTTGAGTACATGCCTATACTTCCTGATTTATTCTGTGTTATATTTTGCTGAAAAAAAAGAAAATAAATGAATTCATTGAATTGAACTGAATATTTAAATTTCTTCAAATTCGAGAGTATAATATAAAACTCATCTATGTGAAAATAACACCTCACAATATCGCCTCCAGCAATACAAAGGCCATGCGTGACAATTATTGTCTCAAAGGTGACAGAGTTCAAGTTCAAGTTGTTCAAGTTGATTTTATTTCACTTCCAACAAACAAATAAGAAATACAAAGAAACACTCATATACACAGACGTCATGAAATCAGTACCACGATGCGATGAACAGAATAACATTGTAAGAGAAATATAGGTAAATTATCAACAGAGATACAAATATCTGTTACGTCACTGTGGTAAATGCATAAACGATATTGCTGGAAATGGAGGGGACTGCTAAAAAGCAGAGCTTGTAGAATGCAGTCCCCTCATCAAGAAAAAAAATGCAAAAAAACAACAACAACAACAACAAATTTCCCTAAGCGGTAGCAAAAAAACAAAAACAAAAACAAAAACAAAAACAAGAAAAACAGACAAGAGTACTATACACAGATACAAGCACACTTACGGACGCACATTAACAAACACATGACGGCTCTCTTGTAAGGAAAAAATTGAGGAGGATATAGTAGTGAAGAAGGTAGTAAGTCCGAGGTGGACAAGGGGGGGGGGGGAGGAGGGGAGAGGAGAGGAAAATGGTGGGTCATATCCAGGACACTGGAGGCACAGAAGCACGGGCTCGCTGGTGAAGAAAGAGTAGTGAGAATAACGAAGTAACAACAACTTTGAAAATCAAAAGTAAAAAAAGAAAAATGAATTATGCTGCGTACGAAGTTTTTAGATAATTCTTTAACTTTAAAGAAAATGTATGAAAACTTAAAGTTTCTTTTATGTTATTATCCAGAGAATTCCAGAATTTTGGTCCAGAAAAGGAGAATAAAGATTTTGCAATAACCGTTCTAGTCAAAGGCAAATGATATTCATGGGATTGACGGGTTGGATATGCATGAACAGTTTCATTCTTTAAAAACATGGAATCAAACACAAGGGGGAGAGAATTGTTGGTGAGTTTATACATGAATTGTCCTAATTGCAAACGATAAAGATCATGAATTTTCAAAATATTATTTTCGTGGAATAAATTATTAGTATGACTTCTCCACGATTCGTGACAAATGATACGAAGAGCTTTTTTCTGTAATAATAATATTCTTTCTGTATAAGTAGAAAAAGTGTTTCCCCATGCGAGTATCCCATAATTTAAGTAAGGTAGTATCAAAGTAGAATATAACATAAAAAGTACATTTTTGGGAAGATGAAATTTAACTTTGTTTATAACACCTATATTCCTTGAAATAACACGACATTGTTTTATACAGTATCAATATGCGAACCCCAGGTAAGTTTATTGTCCAGGATCAAACCTAAGAATTTGATGGAGGAAACTTCTTCTATGACCGTGTCTTCCAGGAAAATATTTCTCGGTAAACTTTCCAGCGAATTACTGAACAACATGCATTTAGTTTTTTTTTTTGCAAATTTATTGATAATTTGCTCGCTCTTATCCACTGAAATAACTTCATTAATTCACTATTTAAATTATCAATTAATCGATCAGAATCAGAATCAGATAAAAACACATTGGTATCATCCGCAAATAATAAGAAAGAGAGGATGTTTGAAGAATTTGACATATCATTCACATAGAGAATAAATAAAAGGGGACCTAGTAAGCTTCCTTGAGGAACACCACAGTTAACATTTTGTGTTGTCGATGCATGTCCGTTGATAAATACAAACTGTTTTCGATTAGTAAGGTAACTCCTGAACCACTCCAGAGGAATTCGTGCTCATTTTGGTTCATAAAAGCAGATGATATACTTGTTATTTCTTTCCTGTTGCTTAGTAGTTTCTTACCGAGGCACTTATTTTAGTTAAGTTGTTGAATGGGAAATCACTCGCGAAGTCATCTAAGTCCCATTTGCGGCATATGCCTATGCTAAAAAAAAAATATAGGCCTAGAGCGTAGGCCTACGGGGATCTATAGTTTTATTTCTTGAGATTACAACAAACAAGACTACTACTAGTTGTACTACTACTACTACTACTACTACTACTACTTCTTCTTCTTCTTCTTCTTCTTCTTCTTCTTCTTCTTCTTCTTCTTCTTCTTCTTCTTCTTCTTCTTAGTCTTCTTCTTCCAGGTAAGTAGGCCTACATAGGGCTAGTCTGGTTTCCAGACCCTTTGCCAACTGGACTCCGCGGCGACGAAGTCGCCGCCCCGCGACGAAGTCGCCGCCTTTGCCGAACGCGAGAAAATCAACTTAAACTATACTAGTTTTCGACGTTGAGGGCGTCAATATTATGGATAGCGAAATAGTATGGGCAGAGGGTCTGGAAGCCAGACTAACATAGGGCCTACTACAGACCACCGTTGACGTACCATCGTACATGTATTTGTGCTTGTCAAGTGCCCAGATGAAAAGTGCAAGTAAAAAGATCATAACAGATGATTCTTCGTGCTGCTAAAAAATAAAAAAAAAATAAAATAAAAAAAAGACAGAAGAGGCTTCACAAACGCTAATTTGTTGCACCCCCTTTTTGAAGACTTGATATGATCTACCAGCAAACTCTGCTCGTTTTTTCTGTACGGTATACTATTGGGTCCTATACTGCACCCTTATGTGACGATCGGAGTGATCGAGTTTCGTAAGAAAAACACGTACCGGTACACCAGCCTGGATTGGGCCGCCGCCGACGATCGAGCCTGGGCCCTCATCACGAACCCGGAGGATCAGGAACGCGCTCAACCAAAACAAGAGCACAATGAGCACAGCGCCATCTACAACTCCCACGCTTTGTTTATACAACCCGGAAGTGAAGGTCGCCTTCAAGATTTCCCGCCACTTCGCGTCGAACACATGTTTTGATTATTTACAACCACAACTCCGCGGCGGCATGCGTACTCGTTTGCAGTGCTAATGTGGTGGGAGAGTAGCGTCCCTCCGGCCGTGTGCATCATCAGTTGTATGCTGTGAGAGGTGAGGAAGTGCGTGCAGTGCAATTCGATCGTAGGTTTACAACTTGCTGAGTGTAAAACTACATCTGGGTATCCGAGATAGCGTCTTCACAGCAATTTGACAGAGTTCTATACCTGTTTGAACAGGTTGTTCTGTACGCGATAAACTAGAGCCATCGAAGACCGACCCAAGTGACTGGCGACAACCTTTCTGTGGCTGAAATTTATTGCAGTTTCTGCCATCATGTGGGTGCTCGTAAGGAAGTTCGACTGCAAGAATGCTCAACGAATCGATGGCCTGTCAAAGCTGACGAAAATCGAGCAGTTTCGGGAGAAGCTTGTGGATCTCTTCGATGCCCCGCTTGACCGCCAACGGCTTTTCTACGGTGGAAAGGAGGTGAGAAGCGCCTTACTTACTTGACGTTTTATGATTAATTATCTAGAGTAGCATAGAACACTACCTGTATAATAAGCTTGCTTAACTCCATATTCACGAGTTTCGAAGAAACACCATATTTTGTGTGTGTGTGTGTGTGTGTGTGTGAGAGAGAGAGAGGGGGAGAGAGAGAGAGAGAGAATAGGGAAACCTTGAGGATTGTACTATGTACCTTTAGACCTAGTGTTTTCTATGTTATGTGTTCTTTGCGAGAAATGTAACTGGAGGAGTGCGACCACAACGCGTAAGAGACAGAATCTAGTCCAGGACGATTTTTCATTTGGCTAGCTTTCCTCAGACTCTAACGTTACAGTTAGGCCTAACGTTAGGCTACACTGTATTTTCACAACGGGTGGCTGGTAGACAGTGCATGATTAATGATTTTACAACAACTTAAAACTTCAGCGGCAAGTTTTATCTTTCCCCATTTTTTTTCAAAGTTGTGAGATAGACATGTCTAGATTCTAACGTTACAGCATTCTTTAAAAACTTTTGACTCGGTTTCATTGCTGGTGAGAAAATTTTTCCTGAGTGCTTTCCTCAGTTAATGTGTAACCATTCATGAATCGTGTTCATCTTCATGAGAGTCACCTAGGCGGCTAAATTTTATGTTCTTTTACATCTTAGAACTACTTTGTCTAATGTACATGTGCATTTGTGTCTGCTGCAGCCGTGGACCGATTTAGAAGTGGATACAAATTACCTGAATTAGTAGGCCCCTACCTGAATTATTTTACCTATGAATGTGGGCCGTAATAACACTTAACAGATCCAATCCTAAGCCTGGAGAGTTCAATGTGATGTACAAATGTAGATCATTCTATCCAAGGGATGGCCAATTTGATGCATCACGCATTACCCCGGGGTACAGTAGTACCCCGGGTAACCGCGTTGTGTAACGCCACCTCACGTCCACTCGAGGACAGCCAGAGAAAAATGCATGCACTGTGTGTGCGTGTACATAGCATTCCCATGCCACTGCATGTTATACTATGCGTGCATGGAAGCTGCGATACCACTAGGGTGTGCTTTAGTGCAGTACAGTGCAGTGGCTAGCGCGCGCTAGCTCCAGCACCAAAATAATTTCCTCTTTTTGGCACCCAGGGTACAACTTTACAAAATAATTCAACAAAATGGCTGATTTTTATTTGGTACTCCAGGATACCATTTATGTCATCATTTGTGCAATCTGGATTAAATTTATTATGTTTCTGTTTCCAGTGATCATTGAGTTTAGACTTGAAGTCACTGAAGCCCAAGGCGTTGACTGATTGCCTCTACAGTATCCGTCGCTATGTCTGTTGTTAGTCACATTAATATCACAGTTATGCTGAGTCGAGAGGAAGGTGCATTCCGATGTCTTTTGTTGAACATTTCAGTACGGTACTTAAGCAATGATTGACAGATGAGGTCATCTCAAGAATTGGTTTGGAAGGATTTTTTTAGGGCGCTCCCAAGTAATCTGAAGAAAAATAGAAGAAAAAATTGTTAAAAATATATGGAAATGGGAAGTTTCTAGATATTCGTTTCACCGCAAAAGTGATGTTGAGGGTATCATAAATCAACACAAATCAACATGCATTTGGATTTCAGGGCCCCTTTAAAGTGGAAGAGTAAGGGAATAATGCCAGGTTATTTTCAGAAATTGACCTCCCCCGACTTTCGGATCCTTTTGTTGTAGCGGATCACGTATGTACCTTTCATTCAGATTTTGCTTCCTCCTCATGCCAGTTCAAAGCCAATTAAACAAAGTTGGGCAATTTCAACAAGAAAGAAAGTCAGAAAGAAAAGAAAAGAGTTTGAGTTGGCACTACTCTTCTACTGCAGCAGTCACAACATATACTGATAACATATCGGTGTAATTTTGTTTTCCTTTCACTTGAAATCAAAGGCAGGATAGGTAGTTATCTTTTAACAGTTTCTTTATACAGTAGCCATTTTCCCCACCTTTGCTCATTCTTTACGAATGAGAGACATTGTTTAACAATGGTATTTTGAGACAGCAGTTGCCCGCACAATTTACATGATCATCACAAGTTTTGGTTGCTTTGGGTAAGTGGGAATTTGGTTTGCAGCACATTGGTACAATGTATCTCCTGAGTTTAGCCAGATGTGTGATCGTAAATAACCCAATAAAGAAGTGGTAATATAGTGATATAGAGAAGAAATAGAGCTATGTAAACAGGATAGGCCTACTTGTAAGCTTGATATCCCGGAAATGAACACAAGAGTTTGCTTATCATGTGTACACTTCTTATCCAAACACAAGGGCCATACTTGCCTGAGAAAACACTATTCGTGAAAAAAATGCACAGATGTTTGTGAGGTTGCTGAGCTACAATAATGTTAGCTAAACTCCCCAGTAATTCTACTGGAAACTGCCAACTTGAGTAGGAATTATCTTAAAACTCTTTTTAAAACTGTGGATTTGGGAAGTGTAAATCATGTGCCAGCCAATATTCAATTTTACAACGCATATGGTCACATGACTTTTGGAACCGCCAGACTGTTACCCCTGTAATCTTTTGAAACTGCCGTTGTTTGCTAATGCTATGCCAATTTGATAGAAGTGATCATTCATATCTGCAATAGTGATTAAAAAGGAAGGTGCAGTTTCAGTATTCTAAAAAACTGTGGTTCTTCTGCACACGTGTAAATCGTAGACAAAAAGATGCGGTTTCTGGAAACGGGATTTTCTACTGTGTGAACAGTCCCTCGTGGTGCAGCATTGAGAGGGAAATGTTTGCTGTGGTGTCAAAGGTCACATGCTAGTGAAATGCCTGAGGTGAGGTAGGCCATAAGCTGGGACAGCCGTTCTTGTTATCTTGAAAAGAGATGGGATTATCACCCTATCTATCTATTGCACAGTTTCTCTACCTCATTGTCACATATCGTACTTTCAGGAATTGTAAAATGAAACAATCAAAGTAGCCAAGGCAGGCTTCTTTTAAAGGTGCAATATAATTAAGTTAAGCCCTCCGCCAGGGTTCTCCAAAGTCGTTCATTGTCCAAATGACAAGTATGGACTCTCTGTCTGTGGTGTGGTACCCTTTGTTCAGGAAGACAGGCCTATGGGGGGATCAATGTGACCACATTCCTGGTAATTGTGCTCCCCAAGGAATGAGGTTCTGTCACTATCATTGGCTGGAGGACCAAATGCTGGTTTGAACGAGGTCATTTAAAGGGAAGATAAACCCCAGGAACAATGTGGATTGAGTGAAAGCAGTAACATTAGTAGAACACATCAGTGAAAGTTTGAGGAAAATCGGACAATCGATGCAAAAGTTATGAATTTTTAAAGTTTCGGTGTTGGAACCGCTAGATGAGGAGACTACTAGAGGTTATGACGTATGAGTGGACAACAATACCAAGAAGATATAAAGAAAATACTACAAAAATCCATTTTTCTTGAAAATTACAAATTCCATCAACTTGATATTGACATAATGTTAAGGGTAGCAATTATTCCCCTGCTTTCTGAAAGCGGTTGGTCCACTGCTCTTTCATAATTCTAGAAAAGTGAATTTTTGTTGAATTTCCTTTAAATTTTCTTTGTATTGTTGTCCACTCATACGTCATATCCTCTAGTAGTCTCCTCATCCAGCGGTTCCAACACCGAAACTTTAAAAATTCATAACTTTTGCATCGATTGTCCGATTTTCCTCAAACTTTCACTGATGTGTTCTACTAATGTTGCTGCTTTCACTCAATCCACATTGCTCTTTGGGTTTACCTTCCCTTTAAAGGACCACCCCTCCCCCCCCCCCCCCCCCCCATCCTGCCTTTTACTTGTTTTGCCATTTATTAGTCTTGCGTCAGACTGAGGGACAGGCAGCGCCTGCAGGCTGTAAATCGGAATTGCAGGAGCTATGAATACCACCATGCAACATAAAGCCGTCAAGTAATTGAATCTTGTCAGGGTATTGTTAGCTATGGTATCTTGGGAGGATTTTTGTCTCATTAGACTTTTCTTGGCTGTATGTAAGTGAGTTTGAAAAATTTCTCCCCTAATCAGCAGTCCAAAACAATGTTTATTTTGTATGATCTTTTGATAGTGAATTAAGAATGTTCATGTAATATGATGACCACTTGAGCCTTGTAACATGAAAGGGGGTGCAAACTGTGATCATTCATTTTCAGTGATGCTATCATGGATTATGTGGTGCAAGTTGGTAAGACTTTAAAAAAAAGGGGGGCAGCCACGTACTATTATCATGAGGAGCCCTTGTTCAAACAATAGTTCTGGAAGAGGGCCAATGATAATCTTCTTTTTAAGGAGTGAATGGATGTTTTTAAATGAACTGTATAGGGAGACTTGTGGCCCTGGGGTAATTATGGCCCACATCATAAAATGTATCATACCACCATCTTCTGTCTGTTTGTACAATAGCTCATAGCTTATTGTACTGTAATGTGGAAGGTCAATTCTTACCACTAGTATGCCAAACATCCATTTATTTAGCTACTAGCATTGTGATATGAGGACCCGTTTTGTCAATATCAAAGTCACTGAGTAAAAAGCACATTTTCCACTTTAGAAAGATAAACTCTGTGTCATATCTTCTGTTTATTTGATGTTACTTGGGAATGATAAACCTTGTCTGAAGTGATTATGAAACAAAACATACAATATTTTATCCATCCATCGTTTGGGACATATGCTTCGGGGTAATTATGGCCCCCTATAGAAAAGCATGATCTTGCTAATTAAATATTTTGTCAATGTGATATCAAAGTCACTGAGTAAAAAGCACATTCAGATTCTCCACTTTAAGGTAAACGCTGTGTCATATCTTCTGTTCATTTAATGTTTATTTGGAATGATAAACCTTGTCTGAAGTGATTATGAAACAAAACATACAATATTTCATACATCATCCATCGTTTGGGACATGTGCTTCGCGGGGTAATTATGGCCCCCTATAGAAAAGCATGATTTTGCTATTTAAGCAAGGAAGATTGAGAATTCAGGTTAAAATCACACTTAACATGGTTCATTACTGGGATTTATCAAATGAATGTATAGTGTTTAAGTGTATTATCATTGCCGTTATGCAGCTTTGTTTTGGATATTCTCAGCTCTGAAGAACTCCAGATCTTCCAGGGTCATCATGCCACAGAAATTTTAAGGCCAAACCCCAACAAAATGATAGTCTCTGCATTACAGTTTTTGTAAAATTACATCAAGATAAGATAGATGCAACGAATGCTGTAAAGTGAGGTGGTGGGGCTGAAAGCAGCCCATAAAGCCTTTTGAGTCACTGTTTCCGTAAATCAGTAGGATGTTATGGAATCAACTTTTATATCACTTGTTGCTGATGTATCATGTATAGACAATTGGCTTCCTTTGTCCAGCATGTCGGGACACAATGTGAATTAGCTAAACTTGGATGAAATTGACTCTACTACATTAATTTAAATGGATAAATGAGGCTTGCTGCACTCTTAAAAAGAAAAGGGTACATTGTAAATCAACATTTAAAAGGGGCGAGGAGTCACAGCGTTTTTAAAATGTTGTATGCACCCTTTTATCCAGCTGAATCCAACAGTTAGATGTGCTAGATACAGCAAGAAAAAGTGAATACAACATTTTTAAAACACTGTCACTCCTTGCCCCTTTTAAAACGCTGATTTACCCTTTTCTTTTTAAGAGTGTGGTTTGTACTTTTTCAGTATAGGTATATAATGTTGTACATTGACTGTAATATAGTTAGAATACTGTTGAACTTTTCATATCTAGGGCCTAATGGTAGTAATAGAAAGTGTGAAAAAAGGGGTCAAAATTTTCCCAGTCTCCCCGACATGTGTATTTGTGTGTGTGTTTGTTTAATAGAGCAAGAGAGAGTGGTAGTACGTGATGGAAAAACATTTACAAATATTCAAATACTGGAATGATTTTGTAAAAGCAGAAGGGATTTGCAAGTCTCATTATTTGTTCACCATAGATGTAAATGAGCATATTTTGAACTTGAACACAAGCTATTTTAATTGTGGTGACAGGGTAGATGCTCTTGAAATGAATACACATAAATGCAAAGCTTTGTGTTAATACTTCTTTCTTGTTCTTGCTGTAGTTTTGTATTCCCAGCCATTCTGAAAAACAGCCTCATCTGGCTGAACAAGGGCATTTTATCCCGAGATTAAGTGAAAACAAACAATCAAACAATATTCACTTGACCAAGAATTTCACAAATAAAAAATACAAATGCAAAGAAACATAAATGGGGAAATGGAGAAAAAATATCATAGCTACCTTTTATTGCAGTTTTTTGATGGCCGTATGAAAATTTCCCATTCCTCCTCCAGTGCCTTGGGGGGCTGTTTTGTGCTGAAATCTATTTTGCCTTGACCCATTGACAGATAAACCACAGCATAGACTCGGAGGTGTTACTTCAATTTTTCCCTGGGCTGAAGCGCATTTATATTCACGTTTTTGTGCCAAACTCTTCTGCTGGTCTTATACTGCATTTTGCTCTCTGTCATTCGGTCATTCCACGTTGGAAAGAAATGCGAAAAATCCTGTGAGAAAGAGGAAAACGATAAGCAATGTAACTTGGAATTTCAAGTCGCTGATATTCTCCCTTATCCTCAGTGTGATGTTAGTGTTTTCAGAGTGAGTTCCTTTTACAACATACCAAAAAACAAAGAAACAAACAAATGTATATCACAAATGAAATAAGAGGTAATAGACCTCCCTGCTTCAATGATAGACAATTGGAATCTGCATTGTTGATTTTATGATTTTTGTGCATTATCTTTCTATTAAGTTCTTAAAATTTATTGTTATGTCAGGTTGACCTTGTTTGATATTTTGAAAAAGGCATCACACTTTAATATTGTTTTGAAATAAATTTGACAAACGTTCATGTGGAGATCATACTCTAGTTCCATTAATTTTATAAACAAACAAGATCTGAGTTGACCTTTATTTGATGCAAGATGGTGGAATGCTTTGATCACTGGATGAAATCCTTTCAGAGCCATCAGATTTCTCTTCATGTCCCGAGCTTCATATTTGCTTACACTGTAAACAAATGTGTTTTCAAGGCAGACTTGAATCTATTTATATCAGTGATTTGTCTTAGTTTCTGAGGTAAATTATTCCATTAGGTAGGGGCATTAAAAGCAAATGTTCGTTCTCCGTAAAATTTGGTTCTTCTGTTTGGATTGACAAATAAATCTTTACTTTTTGAACGAAGCTTCCTCTGTGGTGTGTAAATTTGACTTTATTTTTTTTTTTTTTCATGGGATGAAGTTGTTAATGCACAAGTATTGCCCTGATTGGTCTTCTGAACATCATTGATTTCTGATGTGTGAATTTCTGGCAGCCCTGTCCTTGTATTATTTGTGACCGTGCATCACAAAACCAACAAAAAGTCGCACGCACAGATTTTGTGCGAGGACTGAAAATCGGTGAAATGGGTCAACCCAGCCAATCTTGAGTTTTTCATATTTTCTGAAAGAGCAAGTTGTCTTCAACATTACACATATTAAAATTTGAGAACATAAAACGAACAGGAAATTGTGGGGTTTTTTAGCATTTTTTCTTGAATACTTTTTGGTGGAATAGTGTGATTAGTTGTGTCTTTTCGAGTCCCCTTTTCATTTCTTAAAAACTCTGTCCAAACTCTTCACTTTCAACTCTAATAACTTTGGAAAGGATAATGCTACAGCTCTTTAAATTGACATTAATCATCTACAGAATGCATGCTTAATTTCAGCTAAATATGATCATCCCTTTATTTGTTGTTCTGGTGGTGTACATCCCATTTTTGTTCCATTCATCACAGAGCTAGCACTGCTTGGTAAAGATTAAGTGCTTGAATACACCTATAAACACTTCAGAGCCTCTTTTCCCAGTTCAAACTTTCCATAGTGTGTACTTTCTTTCCAATATTACGATATGTTAGGAGAATCCATTTGAATTGAGTTAGACATCATTTTAAAGCGTAGAGTCTGCCCTTTTCAGAATATGCTTTTTAACCAAAAATCAGTGTCTGGTGACTTTTTGTTGGTTTTGTGATGCAGGGTCACATTATACTTCATCACTAGAGGTCATGGTCAAGCAGGGTTCGACTTAACTTTTTTTTTTTTAACCACTTGCTGGGATGGCCGAGGACTGTAGGAGATGTTCAGTTTGTTGCTGAACACTTACATGTTTGTACATGAACATGAATTTCACTCCCTGCAGAAGGGACCAGTTTTTATTATGTTACCATGGTGATACAAGCAATTATTGTTTTCTGAATATGTGGATATTGGATAATTGAACTGGAGGGAATGTTTCCCATAAATTCGAAGTTGTCTCTTTTTTCTAACTTTTTGTTGTTATTTGCCAGAATCAATGTGAAGTTCTAACTTCATCCCCAAGTAAAGAGTTAAGATTACCATCTGAATTTGAATTATTCTTCAGTAG
Source organism: Diadema setosum (assembly GCF_964275005.1). Classification (NCBI taxonomy): domain Eukaryota; kingdom Metazoa; phylum Echinodermata; class Echinoidea; order Diadematoida; family Diadematidae; genus Diadema; species Diadema setosum. Next base: position 32,681,607 of record NC_092697.1, on the reverse strand, counting down.
ACTTCATGTACAGTAAAATGTATAAGGTCAGTTACTGTTTAGAGAATTGGTTAAAAAAACAACCTTGGTTTAAGATGGAATTCTAGAATAATTTTGTATCAACTCACAAATTGTATGACATTATTGGCTCACACAAATAATGATAAATAAATAATAAGTGAATAACACTTATATCGCAAAGAAAGTAATGGTTAGAATATCACTTGGGTATTTGTAAAGTCTTCATGTCAATATTTATACCCCCGCCACACATAGTGTGAAGGGGGTATATAGGAATCACCACGATGTTGGTCGGGCGGTTGGTCGGTCGGTCTGTTGCAAAATCTTGCATCATGAACTCCCCCTACAGTTTTGAAGCAATTTAAATGAAACTTAGGGTGAATGATGATATTGAGGTATAGATGTGCAAGACACGTTTTTTGTGTTTTTCGGACAATGCGTTGCCATGGTAACCATGATTTTACCAAAACCTTGTGGATTGAATAACTTCCATAGTATTTAAGCAATCAATTTCAAAATTGGTATCTATGATGATCTATAGGTGTAGTTATGCAAGACACTCTTTGTGTTTGTACTTGACAAAGCATTGCCATGGTAACCGTATGTTTTCTTTAAATCTTGTGGAGTGAACAACTTCCACAGTTTTGAAGCAATTGAAATCAAATTTGGTAGGCATTATGGCCTTGAGGCATAGATGTGCAACACATAATTTTTGTGTTTGTCGGACAAAGCATTGCCATGGTAACCATAATTTTACCAACACCTTGTGGATTGAATAACTTCCACATCATTCAAGCAATTAAGGTCAAATTTAGTATGTATGATGATCGGGAGGTGTAGTTATGCAAGACACCAATGTGTTAATATAAGAAAAATGTGTTGCCATGGTAACCACTCATCTTTGTATCAAATTGAACCATTTAATCTATGAAGGTGAAATTTGGTGTGTATGATGGTCTTTAAGTGTAGTTTTGCAAAATGTCCTTTGTATTTGTATTGGACAATGCGTTGCCATGGTAACCACATTTTTTTTTTTTTTTTAAATCCTGTGGAGTGAACTTCTTCCACAGTTTTCAAGCAATTGAAACCAAATTTGGTGGGCATTATGGCCCTGAGGTATAGATGTGGAACACATAATTTTTGTGTTTGTCACACAAACCATTGCCATGGTAACCACAATTTTACCAAAACCTTGCAGATCGAATAACTTTTCCATCATTCAAGCAATTAAAGTCAAATTTAGTATGTATCATGATCTAGAAGTGTAGTTTTGCAAGACACCAATGTGTTAGTTTAAGGAAAGTGTGTTGCCATGGTAACCACTCATTTTTGTATCAAAATAAACCATTCAAGCTATGAAGGTCAAATTTGTGAGAAGGTAGGACATTCCAGTTTTACAAATTGTACTTTGCTAATTTGACTTTGGTAGCTATGAAGCTTTGGTCAGTATCAATAATTAGCATATACTTAGCGTATTATACTTAGTATATGATTAGCGTATCTGTGATACTGTTTAGGCTGTTATTTTCGCGTACAGATGTTTTCGCAAATAACGAGGTCATAGACATTTTTGCGCAATGTTGTTTTCGCGAATCGAAGCCGACGCTTACGTTAATGCTCTATTAACACAATGCATGGAGACATTTTCGCGTGTTGTTGAATTCACGATCCAACTGTGATTTGCGAAATTCGCGAAAATTAAACCCTCGCGATAACAACAGCTTATACAGTACCTCAGGGCTTTTACCCCCCCCCCCCCCCCCCCTCTGTTAAATACAGGTTTGTGATAAGGTTAGAGTAAAGATTAGGGTTAGGGTTAGAGTTTTGGTTAGGGTTAGGATTAGGTTCAGGATTAGGATTTGGGGTAAGGTCAGGGGAAGGGTCTTGGGTAATTGCCCAGGGGTTAATTGCCCTAGACCCATCTATGAATGGGACCAAGGTCTGTACCACAAGTTACTAAGGAATGTAACATTTATTGATTTCATCAGCGAGAATATCCTCCATGGCAATACTAAATTACAAGCTGTCCTCAACCTGTAAAGAAATATGCACACACACACACACCCACACAGTATCACTGGGATGTAAGATGGGACTCATGGTGATAGTCATACTTTCACAATGAAAACATTAATTTACAATTGTAGTACAGATTTCCTCCTCTATTGCCACTTTAATAATTTCGATATCATCTCTTTAGTTCTCTGGCAGCAGAGCTGTAAAAACTTGGCATTCGTTCTCCAGGCAAAACTTCCCAGCATTCTAAGAACCATTTTCTAGAACTTTGTCATTTATCAAGCCATGAAAACCAGTTGTCTGTGAGGCCAGGAGAGATACATTGTAGCACTGGTAAAGGATATGTTTACAGCATCGATGACTCTTTTTTTTTTCCAGGTATCGACTCCTTGTACTTGATTGTCTGCAGAATTCTCAACTAGATGATTAAATTGCTGTGTTTATGGATGCCATTGCTGTCTAGTGGTTGATTCACAGAGGTAGTGATAATGAGAATTCCTGGTAAGATATGGGATGAGGATACCATGGTGGCCATGGCGAAACTCTGGCAGAAGTGTTTCTGGAATCCAGTAACTTCACAAAAATGGTACCTCGGAGATGGAGAATGGAGATTGGTTTTCCCATGTTGGAAGCCCAATAAAAGGATTTGGATTTTGATGTCTGTACTGCACTCCATAGCAAGTGAACTTGTGTGCCTATATCATATTGTTACAAGTTTTCGTGGATCTCTCCCTCCAGTTTTTTTAGATCCCCTTTGGCAAGGGCTTGAGTGAGCTTGTGCCATTGTGCTCAGTCCATTATCCATTATTCAAAAAAATTTTTTTTTTTACATTTTCATGTTGTTCTTTCAATCCCATGATTACTTATAACCAAACTTGGCAGGAATTATTTTAGGGGATACAAGATTCTTCAAATGGATCAGGTACAATATATCCCCCATACATAGGACCCGATGACAAGACACCAAAGACCCAGGATTGTGTGAATGTCAAAATCATTATTTTATTTTCAGACCTAGAAGTAGGGAAATTAGAGTACACCGTATATTGGGCTAGATAGATGTACTCTTGCAGATAAAAAGATATTTAAAGAAGAATGGAACCTATGATACAAAAGAGACAGTCCCGATGGATGTAAATATATGGTCTACACAAACCTTATCCAAATCCAGTGATGTTTGTTTGTTTCATTTCCATCTGAGAAGATGGCTGTAATACCAATACCATATTCAGCTGCAGTAGCTGGTCTTCCATGGGGTCCAGTTTGATGTAAGGCAGAACCACTTCACCAGAAACACCTTGCTCTTTGTGATGAATAAATTATGTGGGATCTTTCATGTGCATGAGTTGTGACTCTCTCACACATGGGACCTCCATTTTATGTCCTATCTGAGGGACAGAGTGTTTTGCCTCTTACTAAGAGGGGATGGTATGATTAAACATAACATCGCTCAGTGGGACCGGGGAATCGAACCGGGGTCCTTTGGATCTTGAGGCAGACACGCTACCGACTGAGCTAACTCACCACCCTTGATGTGAAGCTTTGATAAGGAGTGTAGCCAAGAAAATGCACCAAGCTTCTCTTATAACTATTAAGCAATGCAGTGACTTAGGGTTACCATCTTGGTCATATTTAGCGGGCGATATGAGGCAGGGTATACATGCAGATGGTAGAATACATTTCTCCTTCATTGATCAATTCATACATGTATGTTCACAACTTGTAACAAGTAATACATATTAGATACTTTATTTTCATGTAAATCATGTAGCAAAAACTAGTCTAAAGTACAAAATGTCAGTAATTAATCTGTTATTGAAGTATAATTTTAAAAATTCATTGCCTTTGAATAGATTGTTTATAATTTTCTTGGAACTTCTCTGATGTATATACTAATATTCCTGCATTCTCTCTGCTTCTGTACATATTTGAATTTCAGTACCCTGGAACTGTAGCATTCTTTAGTAGGCCTATATAAATTTTGATAGGATTTGATTTCATTTCATTAATCTTAAACTCTGAGTTAACTTGACTTGATTTTCTGCATGGTAAATACTTCGGTAAGAGGATAAGATGCCCTGTTTTTGCCATTCCACACCTCCCCTCCCCCCCCCCCCCAAATCCTATCAGAAATGTGCACTTGCATCAAACATTTTGACTGCATTATCATTGGGAGAGCGGTCTAGGCAGCATAGCCCATGGTCTTCAAGTTTTGGCTCTTGAACCCTTCACAATATTGTAGCTGTGCCGGGGACTTATGTGCCTGCCACACGGACTTGGTTCTTCGGAATGTGGAATTCCAATCGAAGAATTACTCCCTCTACAACCACCCCTCTACCCCCCCCCCCCCCTTCATTCTTTTTCCCTTCTTTGTTTGACAACAGGCATGAACTCCCATTCAAGAGTTGTGCTGCCTAAAAAATAAAAAGAACAAGTGGGTAAGCCAGCCCCGCAGGGAACACTCCATTTGTAATCACAAGTACAGTTCACTGACTTGGGACTGAAGCCAACTGCTTTGTTACCATGGCAACTGTCAGATTCTGTCCCGAGGTTAAAGGTTGATGGCAGTATGCTGGCATCATGGAGCTGTATGTTGTAGTTTAGGATTTGAATGAGAGGAATTTTTTCCTTGTGAGAAGCCCGATGAAAGCACAAGAGTGCAAAGATGGTGTATTTGTACAAAAAATGAAATAGGGATCTTGTTTCCCTTTTCAGTCTCAAATCATGTACTGTATGTGGTATCTGGTCATAAACTATTCCAGTGTGATTTCCAGCATTGATAATGTAATTGTGGTGGAATGTATTCATCCAGGGTAGTCTCATTGTAAGTGTCATCACTGTGCAATTTTACATCTGGCTCAGCAGCATGGGATTCACAATGACACAAAGAATTAATAGCAGGATACAAATCATGTGATTTGTATTGTGATCCAAATCTCAAGTTTTTTGCCTTAGTGGACATAAAAATCCCACTAAATATCCTGATTAGCATTGCTATCCAAATCTGAAGAGATCTTATATGATTATTTCTGAATTATCGTTATAATTCACACTGTGGCTCTCTGAGTGCTTTTCTAGTTTTAACATATTTTTGTGCACAAACCAATTGAAAAGTTGATGACATCACCTCAGCGAATTTACCACTTTCACTGTTTTCATGAAAATGCAAACCTATAGAATTCTAGTAAACTCTTTATCTTTTAATCAATTTGACAACTTTGATGAAAGCCTATGATTCTGTTCCCCTACAACGTTGTAGGTTTACTACATTTATCAAAGTCAACTTTACACACTGTGTGGAATTGCACTCTCCCTCTGCAAAGATGCCACCTGCTCCGACCCGGTCTTTTACAAACCAGCGGTTGAGAATTCCATTTGTTCCAATAAATGCTCATACAGAGGGCTCAGCAGTGATTGTTTGTCTGTACAAAGCAGTTTGTGAAGTGTGTGGCTAAACATGATGTGAAGGGTAGGCAAATTCCGTATGTATCCACTAACATTTGATGCTGAGCGGAGTTTGAAATCAGAACATGCATGAAGGCATGCATACTGTATGCATTCATGCAGGGCGTTATGATGGTACAGGGATAATAAGTAATATAGTCTTGGAAGAAGCATCTTTATGGAATTCGATTCATGACTTTGTTTTGTCAAATTCACTATTGGATAGAGAATATGAATTAAGTGATAGTTTGTATGATGATGGATATGAGGAAGGACTTTTAATGTTTGTATTTAGTACATATGATTACAAGTTCATGCTCTACTGCTCTGATTTTGTTTATCCTGCAGTTACATGTAAATAGCACAAAGTTTTTAGTGAAGTGAATGTAATGGAGCAAAAGAAGCTGCTGAAAACTGCTTATCCAATAAAGGCGAGCCAATGGAGTAAAATGGAGTCAAAAGGGGCCTGAGCTTTCAATCCTAGCAGAATCTTCGTCAGAGGCAAAATGACCAAGTGAATGTAATGTTACATGTGCGGAGTAACATGAACACAAACATTTGATATGTGTCTGCCTAGTCTGTGGTCGCAGCCAAGTTTCTGTTAAGTGGACACTTAAAAATGGTATAAAGGCTCCTTGCCATTAGCCATTTCCATCCTAAGGGCTCGTTCGCACACTTGCCTGCCACAGATCATTTATTTTTCCAATGAATTAGAGACAGTGAGAAGTGACTTTTCATGATTTCCTTTTTCAATGTTATTGCCCGAAACAATTTCATGAATCTGTTGATGGGAGAATAACGAAATGGGCTGCGAGTCTGCACATCAGGAGCTAAATCTTCCAGCAGTAGCATGGGCAATTGTACTCTGTATTATGTAAAGTATATTCCTACTGTTCACACGAAGGCGGCGAGAGGGACCTTCTTTGGGATGAATTGCGGAGAGTCTGGCGTCGTGCCAAGTTGGTTGCGCAGGAGACGAGATGTTGTCCAGCATGAAGCTTTTATGTCAGCCGTATAAGGAATAAAAAAGACAGTGCTACACATGTACCTCCCTATAAAGTCATATTTCTTTTCCGCTACAAAAATCACAGGCCCTACATGACTCCTGTGAAGGATAGAAAGAAAAATAATCTGGGTATTTTTTTGCTTTTTATTCTACAAATTTTCATTTGTCATTTACAACGATTCTCGATGTAGGACACATTCTTGATGGCGTGGGGCACACAAATGAGTTGCTTGTTCTGAGATAGATTTTCTGTACAACCACTCAATCACACCTCTGATTCATGCTGGTAGAGATAGAAGCATTAATCTTATGGCTTCCAAGCTTTACTGAACAAAAGAGCTCCAGCTCTGGATAGTTAATTGCTATAGAGATGAAGTAATTACATAAATACATGCCAAGAAAACAAAAGGGCATACACTAATTGTTGACTAGTGTAGAACTCCTCCAATTATGCAATTAAAGGGTAAATTCTTGTCTCGTTTTTTTTTTCTCTTTTTTTTTTTCAAGCAGTCAAGTACAGAGTCTTTAGGTATTGGTGAGAGCTTTATGGGGAAATTTCGTGCGTTCAAGTGCCATATTTCTAAGGGGAATCTGTGTGTAGAAGTGATCTTTAAAGTGTCTGGACTCTTGTTTAATTCCCCTCATTCCAAGTTTCCTTCAAGGAATCTGTTCACATGCAGACGCTGTTGGGAAATTTATTTGCAGTTTGATTATGCTGCCACTCATTCAAAGATCCCCTATTGAATGGTCCCACTTGCTGGCGATGTGTGACTTGATTCCGTGTGAGAATGTGGACTTCATCCAACGTTCTCGACCCCTTGACCTCAGTTTTTTGAGAATTGCACTTCGGAAACAAAACCTCGGTCTTTGATCACAGTGCTTCTGTACGCGTTCGAAACGACTTTTCATTGAGCAATTGAAATTGAGTACTGTACTCGTGCCTTAATTGCTTGTTGAAGTTTACGGGAAGAATAGATGGCCATTTAAATGCACTCCTTGCCAAGTTCAATATATTATGCTATGGCATGTTGCCATATCAACCTCCCTGGGCATCATTCACGGTCATGTGACTTCTGCGATTACGGTCACAGTTCCTTTTAATGCTGGCAGCGTGGCATAGTAAACATTTCCCTAATGAATGAAATTGTTCCTGGGTATCTTGTTTCAAGTATGTGTATTGCAAAATTTCTCTTGTAAACAAACACTTATGTAGACAAGCAATCCTGTTGCACTTTTCCCCCCAAAATAGCGAAACTTCAAAATGTCATAACTTCCTTATTTTTCATCCAATTTCGATCAAATTTATACCGTTGAACTCGCAATATTTTACTCTTTCTTATCGGACTAATCTGTATTTGGCCTGGATTTCCCCCTTTAAAAGGTGCAGAGGCATTACATGTATGTTTTAGGGTTGTCACAGTCCATCCATAACGCTGTATGAATTTTCATTGTACCTAGCCTAGATGTGTTATTAGAGGTACTGATAATATGCTGTCAATTAGATGTTAGTCATTAACAAAGGTCAAAGGGCACTGCAGTTTGGAAATGCTTTGGGAAATATTTCCTTTGTGCAGAGAGGGTTAACGGTCAATCCTTGGTCAGTGGTCAAGACCACTTAACTGCATTGAAATGTAAATTTGAAGAGTGAATAGACTCATCCCAACAAATGTACCACATTTAATTTCATTTCTTCTTTATTCATCTCATAAAAATGTATGATGAACATGCTAAAATTATTCAAAAGCACAAATTCATAATTTGTACAGTTTAACATACAGAGTGGAATCATAAGTATAAAAAACAAAAAAATAAATCAATGTATATATACATGTATATTATACACACACAATGTATTAGATACCATGTAAAGTACTGTTTGTAATCACTTCTTTGTCTATAATGCTTTTGATATTTATTTATTTGTCTTTTCTTTACAGCTAGTAAATGGCCACACCCTTTTCGACTACGACATCGCCCTCAATGACACGATCCAGCTGATGATCCGGGCCGCTCCTATCATCGCGGAGCCGGAAGACTCGGAGAAGAGCCAGGAGGTCGACAAGGACAGCGAGGGCAAACCAGAGAGCGGGTTCGGCTCTGAGTCCAGCGACACGGAGACGTCCAACCACCAGTCGACGGCCGAGACTGGTGGAGATGTTGTAGCGGATGTCGAGCCCTCGACCAGTCAGCTCAGGGGCCTGTTCAAGGTGAGAGGTTGTGGCTATCAATGGGAAATTGAAAAATATGAAACGTATCTGACGATTTGTGGCCAGATGAGGAGGACGTATTTGTGTATAGCATGGCACCGCATGGACAGATGTCTTGTCTTACTGTTATCGCAAACTTCTTGGCACATCAGTGGTTAGCAATCTGTGGTTGGCATTTCAGAGAATGCTGACTTGATTTCGAGTATAGTTGTAAGCATTTCTAAAGCCACCAGCATAAGGTAGAGAATAGCTGTTGTACAATGTATTACTAAAAAACAAGAGTGCCTTTTGTTGAAATGGCACTTTTGCAATGCTCAAGAAAACCTTGAGTTCTGTTCTGTGCTTGTATCCCATAAACACCTTTCATGTGGTGATGCTTACAATTTCGTAAGGATGGTAATGATCATGAATAGGATGAAGGAGATGGTAAAGATGAAGATGATGACAGTGACAGGTGAATATGATAGTAATAACAGTAATCATGACGGTTATGACAGTGGCATAGAGATGAGAATTACGAAGGAGAATGGGATATTGTGGGAGTGACAAGAGTAATACCTTTGAATGAAGAAAGTCACTGAACATTGGCTTTTTAAAATATTGTGTGTGTGTGTGTGTGTGTGTGTATGTGTGTGTGTTTAACTCCTGAACTTCTCTGAAGAGAGATTAAGCAAAGAAAATATGTCTTTATCAATGTGTGCCTTAATAATATATTTCATGGTATCTAAGGAGTTCCGCTTTTTATCTCTTTACAGGTTGGTGATGTGGTTGATGCGATAGACATGAGCATGGGCGCTTGGTTTGAAGCAGACATCTTGAAAATCACAGAAAAGGAGGTGGAAGAAGAGGAAAGACAATCGGAAAATACGGAATCAAATAATAACAACAATAATAATGAAGTCAGTACTAAGGAGGGTGATGACAGTAAGGCTGTGGACCTCAAGTCAGCCGACACAATATCCAAAGATACAGACTCTCATGGTGAAGAGGTGGACATCCCCATGGACACTGAATGTAGTGACCCAGTTGAACAAAGGACATGTGATTCGAGTGCTTCCATTTCAAATGCCGGGGGTGTAAGTGGTGCTGCAGTCAGAGGGGAGCACGATGCTCATTGGACGAGAGACGATGGGCTCATCTACCACGTGAAATATGAAGGGTGAGTGGTGACCAGAAGTGGCCATTATTGGTGTGCGAGAAACCTAGTAGGTAGTAGATGATTGTCTTGTAGCTGCACTGAACGTTACACCCTGCTTTGCAGTGCACAAGAAGGCATCATTGTATAGATGATGAGGGATGTGGGAGGGAATATATACCATATGTCCCAAAAAAAATTACAACGGGACCTTCCGCAATGATATCTTTAAAAATATTGAATCAATTTAAATACAAATTCAGGGTATGAAACTATAACTCATTGCCCACATATTAAAGAAAACCCCATTCGATTTGCTTCAGTGGTCAAAGAGAAATGAGGAATTTTGTAGAGGATGTCAGGAATCTCTTCCCTGCAAGTTCTGTCTATTGTATTCACACACAAGAGCATCGAAGTGCTAAACTTAGAAGAATCAGACTGATGACATGCTTTACAACAATCCACATTTCTCTGAGACCGCTTAACCAAATTGAATGGGGTTTTCTGCAAATAAGATGTTACATTTTAAGACCCTGAAGGAGCATTTAGATGGTTTAATCATATTGGGTGTTATCAATGCAAAAATATGATCGTATTTTTTTGGGGGACATTGGTACTATATATTTAAGGTGATCTGTCCAAATGGTAAGACATTTTTGAAAATTATGTTTAAATGTTTTATCATAGAGATGTGTGTTCAGACAAGATTGCAGTATGAGGACATTAAGTGCTTACAGTGTCTGTGGTGTCACTAAAATTCACGGGGCTAGAAAGTCAAAGTATACACCTCCATACAATATTTTTTATGGGTGCACATGGAAAAAAAAATGCAAAAAACAACAACTATTGGGCATTTCAAAAATGTTTGCAGTTTGTTTAAACTGCAGTCATTTTGTTTACTGTGTCAATAGCTTTCAGCTGCAATCTTTTCTTGTTTCCTGCTACCATAGAAAGTACAGTTATTGAAAGTTATAGCAAAGTTGCAAACCTCTTTGAGAAATGGTCACTTTAAAATTCCATGCTAACAAGAAATTGATAACAAACTTGTCATCTTTCCCAACTGTATGACATTTGGATTTTTATAAACTTCTGTAGATTTCATTTCGACTGTGCCCAAGTTACGATTGTTTGCCTGAGGAGTTCCTGCTTTGACACTGATAACTTTTATCTTACCCGGCATCCACTGCATTTCAGCTACGAAGAGGAAGGCATCGCTAAGATCAGCAGTCGCAGCATACGACCGAGGGCTCGCACCATGATAGACTATGACAATGTGAATAAAGGCGATATCGTCATGGTGAATTACAACTGTGATGAGCCCAAACAGAGAGGCTACTGGTACGACATGGTTGTCAAAGATAAGGTGTGTAATAATGATCAGCTTTTGCATGTGTTTTAGGAATCTCCTTTTATTACCTCTTCTAAGAGAGGAGGTTATGTTTTTATCAGCATTGGTTTGTTTGTCTACATGTATTTGCAAATTACTCAAAAATCGTGAATGGATTTCAATGAAACTTGCAGGAAAAGTTGATAATAGCATAAGGAACAGATGATTGAATTTTGGTAGTGATCAAGGAATTTTTATAAATTTTTGAAGGATTTTTGTTCTTTTGGCAGATAGGGTCAATGAACTTGGGAGTTCAAGCTGTGCGTATTTGAGGTTTACAGCGCGTGCTCTGGCAGAGGTCTCCGAAGAAGGGAGATGAACTTTTGTTGGAGTGCTTGCTACAGCATTTTTTCTGTTTTCTTGAAGGAAGTGTTAGCTGCAGACTTTTGAAAGTACGAAGTACTGAGATTTTGGGAAGATAACATTCTAGCAGTTTTACTTAATAAGTACTGTATCGTCATATTGTCTTCCTAATCCATGGTAGCCTCTTCAGCACAAACTCTTTTCTCCCAGAATCCCCCGCCATTATTATTACCCCAGCATTGTCAAGTACCTAAAGATATCGTAGAGTCAGGAGAGACTTGGTAAGAAAAACATCCTGTCCGAGGATGTGTGTGGCAGGCAGGAATTGAACCTCGAGTTCTCCTGGTTTGGCTGGTTGGGAGTCCGAACTTCTACAAATATCTCTGTGGTTCAATGTAGCTCAAACTCCACTCTCATTTATCTCACGCCTTAGAAGCAGACCAGGACGTACAAGGAACTGATAGGGGACATTCTCCTCGGTCCCAGCTCCGACGTCCTCAAGGACTGCAAAGTGCGGCTGACTGAAGAAATTTTCAAGGTGGAGAGGGTGGGAGAGTCGACGTGCGATGCGGCAGCCATTGAGGCCACTGGTACCCCGGTCAAAAGTTAGTGACACCCAATCTTAACTTTTTCCTTTCTTTTTCTCTTGTTTGTCCTTGCTTTTCATCTTCTCTTTACCTCCTTTCCTTCTGTTTCTTTTCTTTCTCCTTTTTCTTCTTTCTCTTCTTTACCTTTTATACTTTCTTTTTTTATCATCCCTTGTCTTCTTTCTTCCAGTCCTCTTCTTCTTTTAATCATCTCTTCTTTGCCTTCTCTTTCTTCTTATTTCTTGTTCTTTTCCCCCTCCTTCATTTCAATCCTCCCCTTTCAACTCATCCCAGTTGTGACTCATGTTCATCTCAAAGTTATTGGTAATATCCAGCAATGATGTGAACAAGGTACATTGAGACTTGAGTTATTTGATGTGAAGCATTTGCCCACAAGTTTGATAATTACTGGTTACCCTGATATGCTTCTGAGGCAGTTGGATTTTGTTGACCAAGAAACTGGCAGTGAAACTTTATGATTTATGGATTTGACCCATGCAAAGATTTTACCCCCTGCAGGAAAAAAAAATATTGCCCATGACTTATCCCTGCAGTCTTGCTATGCTCAGCTGTGCTCATTTATATGTCTGATTTTGTTTGATTCATACATTCAGGATAAATACGCTCATTCTGTGGGCGTGTTTGTTTGGTGTGTCTTTGTGTTTTTATTTGTATGCGTGTGGGTTTTATTAAAGTAAAACATTGGCTGCCAGGCTTGTGAAGAATTACCTTTCTGTCTGTCTTTGTTGCCAGGGACAACCACCCCAAACTGTTCTCGCTGCAAGGACAACCCGAGGAGAAACTGTAAGTACTGCGCCTGCCATGTCTGCGGGAGCAAAGAAAACGAGGACAAGGCCCTGCTCTGTGATGAGTGTGATATGGCCTTTCACATCTACTGTCTGGATCCACCCTTGGCAAACATCCCGGATGTTGACGAATGGTAAGATGAAAAGCAAAGCAAAGGAATGACACTCAGATTCTAGTGATGGGAGGCAGTGACGTATTAGTGACTTTGAGCACCAGGCCATGATTGGAGGGCGATAAAACAAGAAACAATTATTGTTATTTAGTGATCATTTCAAGGCAGGCACCAAAAGAATTGATTCTGTTTGGAGATGATAGTGATGATGATGCTATTACAGTCTCTGTGACTGTAGTCGTTATGTGGTCATGATGATAAAGATAACAGTGTTGGTGCTGATGATTATATTTTTTATGACAATGGTGGTGATGATAATGGTGATGCTGATACAGGCACTATGAGTGGTTTAAGCAATGTTTACTAATGATGATAATATTTTATAGTGACATTTGGTGGTGTAAAGGGACAGAAGAGTATTGATTTAAATGATTATTGATTAATCTGTAAGAAAGAAGATGATAAGACCGTAAAAGTGACATTAGACAAACATGTCCTGACAGTGTTATGAATGGTGATCATTTTGTAGTGATGGCAAAGACTGGAGATGCTGATAATATTGATGATAGGACTCCTACCAACAATGATTGTGATAATTAAATGGTTTATTTAATGACATTTCTGTTCATTGATGACTTTAGTAAGAACCGAAAAAGAATCTTAGATCATCTTAAATTGTCACAATACAGCAGAACAACTTCAGATAGTGTGGCTGGTAGTAACTGCATTGATATTGGCGAACATTAAAATCATGCACATTTGAAAGTGAGACATTTTACCAGGTTCCATGAATTGTGTGGTCTTGCAATATTCCTGTGGTTAGGTACTGCCCGCTGTGCAAGAACGACGACTCCCAAGTGGTGAAGGCGGGAGAGAGACTCAAAGCCAGCAAGAAGAAAGCCAGGATGGCGTCTGCTACCTCTACCTCCCAGAGAGACTGGGGAAAGGTGTGTGCAGAGAGAAAGGGGGGGGGGGGAGGGGGAAGGTCTGCATTCAGAGAGATTTGAAATTTGGTGTAGCTTTGTGTTTTCTCTTCTCTGAGGTCTTTGGAATCCCACTGCTTGGAAGATTCACTTTCTAACCTCAACACCTGTTTATTGAGCATGATGGAATGTGTGTTCAAAAATCCTTTGCAGATCTGCCTATTTCTGTTTTTTTTTTTTTTTTTTGTGTTTTTTTTTTCATATGGTGCATTTGTACATGGTAACATTATTTCATAAATATAGAATGTAAATTGCTCAAAGGAATCTGCCCCACCATTTCTTACACCTTGTGAACAACTGATATGCTGATGTTAGACAAAGAAGTTTCTTTAAGATTTTTTTTTTTCTGAACATAAGCCATATTAATATTTTGCCATACTGTGTGTAGAATATAAAGTGATTTGCATAGGTTTGTTCAAAGTATTTCTGTTTGTTAATCACTAGTTACTGTAAAACCTGATATATTCGCGGCACAAAATTTTCACAAATTGGAGCCGACAGCCTTTTTTGTGGCATGAAATTTTCGCGAATTGCCACTGGCTTTCAATGCATATAGGAGTGTAGACAAGAAATTTCGCGTGCATTTTAATTTCGCGAATCTTGGCGCTCGCAAAATTGGCGAAATTAAAATGCATGCGAAAATTCCTGGTTTTACAGTAGTCAAAGAAAACTGTAAAAAGTATTAAAAAGGAGGAACTGGAAGTACTGTAATATTGTGTAAGTTTGCTGCCATCATTTCTACCTCAGTACACCTGGTTACATTGTGGATTGCTTTAGAAGTAGAAAGGCACTAATGTTATAGTCTTGTATGGCTTGGCTCTGTCATGGTTCTCAATCCTTGACACCATGCATCACCACAGACATTTATTCTTGTTGTACCCCCCTCTACAGGGCATGGCGTGCCAAGGACGGACCAAAGTGTGTACCATTGTCCCTCCCAACCACTTTGGGGCCATTCCAGGGATTCACGTGGGCCAACTTTGGAAGTTTAGAGTTCAGGTAGGTCTAGGTCTTCTCCAGACCAATACCAGCTCTAGTTATCATAACTTTAAGATTTCTCTTTTATATCACTTCGTTAAATCAGTTTACTTAATCCAGATCATTGCAAAGTACATGGCGTTGCATTGTGTTTAGTCAATGTGCTATCCAGTTTGATCTACAGGTAGTCCTCAGACTAGTAGACAGAATGACAATGGAGACCTGCTCAGTGGAAATAGGAAACACATGAAGGTCAAAGGTCACAGAAGTTCATCTATATATAGATGTGCTGTTTTAAATCACTTGAAACCATGTCTTAACAAAGACATTGACATCCTATGCATTATAACTGCCAGAGATTTGATGAAATGGATTGATGCAACCTGTAGTGAAGAGTGCAAAGTTGTTAAGGGTTATTTTCACTGAGCAGGCAAATCAATTGCAAAAGGTACTAATGTCAAATAGTTTTACTCAGAATGTGTCCCTGCAATGGAGCCGTAAATTGTTCTTGAGCAGTCTGTCCATAGTTTGTACATAAAATGAACTTAATTACAAATGTTGGACATTGCCATTTTTTCAGCATTCGCATATTTGACAAATTGTCCGCATTCCCTCTTGAAATGGCCCTTTGAAGTTGTCATGTGACCACCCAAATCAATGCAGGTGAGCGAGGTTGGAGTTCATCGCCCCCACGTGGCCGGGATCCACGGGAGGGAGTTTGAGGGCGCCTACTCTATCGTGCTGGCAGGAGGCTACGAGGATGATCTGGTGAGGAGAAAGAAGCGAGACAAATTTCTCTCCTAAGACTACCTCTAATGGCTTACTAAATACAATTGTAGTTATCCTTTTGAACATCAGTGGCCACACCCTAGTATAGTCAAAACTATCTGCAAGAGACGGGCCCATTATTGCTCAGGGGCCCGTTGCATAAATGTTACAATTATGGTAACTTTGCCATCCAATGGTAACTTCCATGGAATTCTTGATTTTGATTGGCTGTTGAGTATTGTTACCATGGAAGTTACCATAATTGTAACTTTTATGCAACGGGCCCCAGATATATTGAAATGTAAATTGTCTTGAAAACACCATTGTAAGACCTGTTACATGTATAACATAGAAGTATTCCTTACAAAACACTGATTCTAAATGTTCATTGTAAGGCCAATGTACAGGTGTTCCTTACAAAATTCTGGCTTTGAATGTTTATAAAAGAAAGAGCTGAGTAGAATTAAAAGCTGCAACATAGAATATCAGTCTACTTTCACTGTCTTTGCTACTCGTATTCATTTCATTTCTTCAACTTTAGAGGCAACACACCTGGATATTGATCCACATTTTTAAAGGAAATCATAATGTGTGGATAATAGCAAATTATGGATAACAATCTAGCGTATATTCAGAAATAATATTGTGACACCATGAATATACATTGCAAGTAGATCAGCTGAAAACCATGCACATTTTCATAGCCAGAAGCTCATTTAACTCTGTCATACACAGGACAATGGAGGTGAGTTCTACTATACCGGCAGTGGAGGAAGGGATCTGTCTGGCAACAAACGAACAGCTGAGCAGTCACATGACCAGAAGCTGGCCAAAATGAACTTGTAAGTGGATCTCAGTATAGCAGTAAAGTCTACTGTAAGTGGTAAAAGCATATGTTGCTTTTGATCATCAATCTTTGATTTTTATTACGTTTTTGCGTATTTATTATCATTTTTTTTTTTAATGCCAAACAGCAGAAGTGGTTTGGTACTGGGTACAAAATATTTCTCATGAATACGCCTTTGGTCATTCTGTGTGTGCTGCAGGCAAATGCAGCACTTAACCTCATGTATTTTTTTACATTGTACTTCAAATGCCTGTTGTGTATGTTGTATGCTGCAAGAGCACTTAACACAAAAAAAAAAAGATTTTTGAAAAACATAAATAAATCTGACCCAAACTGAAAAACAGGAACAAACATAACAAAAACAAAACACAAGTAGAAATACAATGGATAGCAGATCATTTATTTCCCCAGCTCTCTCTCTCTCTTCCCTATTATTGATTGTATGTTTTTATCAATTTTGTTCAAAGGGCCTTAGCTCGCAACTGCAATGCCCCCGTCGACAAGACCAAAGGAAACGAGGCCAAAGACTGGCGAGCCGGAAAGCCGGTCCGCGTGGTGCGCAACGCCAAGGGGCGCAAGCACTCCAAGTACGCTCCAGAGGAAGGCAACCGTTACGATGGCATCTACAAGGTTGGTATACCCATCACTGACACACCTTGTGACTTAGCGATGTTTTACACTACTTTAATGACATTCTCGTAATGAAATTTGGCTGGGAGAACATGACATATTATTGTAGCACTAGAGAACATGGTTAAACCTGGACTCAAAACACAGTACTTTGTGACACTCTGTAGCCTTGAACATCTGATGCATGTGGGGTTTTGTGCATTCATGCTCTGATAGAAGCTTTACCAAAATAGACATGGACTCATTTTGAAATGGATGTTTTACATTTGACATTCTGTGTAAGCTGTTATATTCGCAAATGAGAAGATCACAGACAGTTTTGCTAGATGTTGCTTTCGCGATTTGATACCAAGGCTATCACAGGTGCACTATTACCCTAGCGTATGGCGACATTTTTGTGTGTTGGCAAATTCACGGTCCAACAGTGATATACGCAAAAATCAAACCCTCATGAAAATAGCAGCTTTAACAGTATAGAGCCTTTACGATTACTGGAAAATCTCCAGATGTGTTTACAGTGAGTTGGTGTTCATCAAATGTTCAACGTTGAAGACATAGACACAATGTACACCCACCTACACCATTTTTGTCTGTTTTGAATATACCCTAAAGTGGTTTCCTTGAGTGAAAAACAAAAAATAAGCAAATTATATGAGTAGTAAGCAGAGCATTAACACTAGACACACACACACATTTCCTCAGTGTGCTTCAGGATCTGATTCAGGGATTTCCAAAAAGTTGAGAGGTGCAGGATTAAGGATTTTGGATGCCTCAACAATCAGGATCTCTAAACTCTCCCTGTTATTCGATCCCTCCAACAAAAGCCAGTCACAAATGTGAGTGCCAACGTCGCCAGTCTGGACCTCATCCCTCTCAGAGAAAAATCAATTGAGGTAGTCCCACTTTAAAACATAATCTGGAATGGGTATGCATTGCCATGGCAAAGTCTTATGTTTGCTCTGGCTGTAGCTGAAAATTAAAAAAGCCAGCCAAAGGGATTGATAAGGAGACTATTTCCAAGAAATGGGAATATTTGTAGTCTGCCGTTATGGCTTCGGGCTGGCAGCATACATGGCTGTACTTAAACTTGTTGAGGATGGGCTGATTTTGCTACAACGTGCATTTCCCATAGACACCTGCCCTAGTATACTTGGGACTTGTCCTCAACGGATTAAAGATACACAGACCCAGGATTCAAGAGGGCGCTGTTGAATGGCGTGATGATCGCTGCTATCTTCATTATGAAGATAGATGATGTAACACAGGTTTACTCTCAATCAAAGTAGATCTTGTATTTACCTGCAAGTTTTGACGACAAGCTAGCTAGCACACTTTGTCTTAGAAAGATCCGTGTGTAGTATGTGGACCCAGCCAGGAAGAATGGCCGAATCAAGAGATGATCTGAGATTGACATCATTTTGACCATTATGGACATACAGTCATGCAAATCAGTTTTACTTAAATGTTCAGAAAGTAGCAGATGTGCAAGCCCGAGACCATCCGAAAATGCTTTCTTGAATGCCAGGTCCATATGTACATATTGTACCTTTCAGGTGAGCTGGAGGAGCCATGTCTAAGCTATATCAATCATTGATGTTATAAATCATCTCGTGAATCAGTGTGTCTGAATAAGTTGGTGATTGGTGATGTTGGTCGATAATCATCTTGATCTGTTTGTAGGTGGTCAAGTACTGGCCGGAGCGAGGAAAGAGCGGTTTCCTGGTCTGGCGGTACCTGATCAGGAGAGATGACCCAGCGGCCGCGCCATGGACCAAGGAGGGCAAGAAGAAAATAAAGGAGCTTGGACTTGAGATGGAGGTAAGATGAGAAGAGATGCCGCTGTTGCTGAGTGGTGACATTTTCAGTGCTATCTTCTTGTGAGGCGAAAAGTCTGTGGAATATTTGTTTGTTTCTAATGCTCACTCTGACCAGCTCAAAAGTTTCTTTGCATTGATCCCAATGACAATTTCGTTGGGTGAGTAAGATAAAGGTGGTAAGGTTTCCATAACTTATGGCGTTAGTGGCACCCTAACGCTCTTATCTTTCTCAACAGACAATTTAGTCTATTCAGCATTTCAATTTGAATGGTTCAAAACACTATTGGTTTGACTGATGATGCATACCAATAATTCACAACAGTCCACTTGCATTTATGTGAGTATAAATCAGAGGTCTTGTGATTTTCATAAATCTGGTTTGATTCAGAAAGTTATCTTGTCTGTTGAGTCAAGTTTTCATGTTTGAATTTGCTCCCCAGTACCCTGATGGATACCTTGAGGTGATGGCCGCCAAGGAAGCAGCCAAGGAGAAGGAGAAGAAAGGGTCGGAGGAAGAGGAGGAGGAAGAGGAGGGGTCCAAGAAGAAAGGGAGAGGAAAGAAGCGTCCGCGAGAAGGTACTGATATTCATGGGAGGGATGATGAATTAGAGCACTTTGGGATGTGTAGTCATTATCAGTATTGATTAGACTTTGCAGTTGTTTTGGGGGTTCTGTTATCTCGGAGTTTAATCAAGATTTCTCCTTCAGAAAACTGAACAAGAAGGAATGAGAAAATTAAAATTGTATTAATAAAATTTGTTGGTGGTCATTGGTGGCTGTATGAATGCCTTCTAATATTGATAGAATTTGTTGGTGGTCATTGGTGGCAAGAGTTTAATGCACAGATTTTGCCTGGTACACAGTCCATATGTCACTTTACACCATGAAATGCAGCCGTAATGCTGTTACAGGAAGACAAAGATGCAATTTCTGTGATGATGGTGAAGATGAACATTAAGTTTTCATTTGTGTTTGTGTGTTTTCTGTTTGCGTAGAAACGCCCAAAAAGAAGACTACACCGAAGAAGACCAAATTTGAGCTGAGCCGGGAGACAAAGAAGCTGATTGATGAGGACGAAGAGAACAAGTCCCAGTGGGAGGCCATTATCGATGAGTGCAAGAATGGAAAAGTGAGTCAGAATTCATCGTATCCTGGAGAACAAATTCAGTGTCCCACAAACCTGACGTCATGAAAAATGATAGTAATATATTTTGAGGAGTATATACATCACTTCCATTATATGCTCCTCCTTTTTTTATATAACTCAATCAAAAACAATCTCAATTATATAATGAATTCAATGCAAATTCCTCTGTTCTGCTGTTTGTATGGTCTGGAATGAGAAGTTGATGGCTCATACAGTTTGTTTGAATGTTTTATATTGTTACCTGAGAGTTATTTTTTTTTCTCCAAAGCTGATTGTAATTTCATACCAGACAGTATTTTGTTATGCTATGAATTGCATGTTACATAGAGCCCCCATAAAGACAGTGCTTAAATCACTGGAAAAGCTAATGTTTTTAAATAAAGTGAATGAATAAATGAGTGAATGAATGAATGAATGAATGAATGAATGAATGAATGAATGAATGAATGAATGAATGAATGAATGAATGTATGAATGTATGTATGTATGTATGTATGTATGTATGTATGTATGTATGTATGTATGTATGTATGTACATGTATGTATGTATGTATGTATGTATGTAATTATTGAGAAAGGGAACAACTGAACAGTGACTGCACGAATAAATGATATTCCAGGAATGAGTGAACGATAAACAAATGAATGAGTGAGCTGGCAAGTTAAGAAGGGAGATTAAATGATGACTTACAGTATGACTTTCGAGAAGTTTTTGTAGTACTCTAATGACTTTTGTATGATTTCAGCTATATAACTGTTCTGTCTGTCTCTCCTTCCAGAAATTCATCTCAGCAGTCGAGGACACCTTCACCTGCATCTGCTGTCAAGAGGTAGTCTTCCAACCCATCTCCACGCCGTGCTGTCATAATATCTGCAAGGTAGGTCTGATTGGTCAGTCTGGTTTTGATAGCCAGCATTCTTTCTACCCTAGACATGGCTGAAGTCTATCCTGATTTAATAGCAGGTTAGGTTGGCATTGCTTTGGTGCTTTTATCACAAATTGTGTTTACTTTGCAACCTCAACCCTTGTATGTCTATTGATGTGCACATCTATGATCTTATTCCATTATCTTCACAGTAGTTTACTGCCAGCCATACGTATTCTTTATATTTGTGTTTTTCTGCAATACACATGGTAATTACTGAAGAGGTTTTGGGTTGAATGTGAGGTGTACATTCTATATTGTGTAAGCAGCATCTCATGTATGGTGCGTTCACATTCATTTTACTCTCAGTGACACCTGCAACGTTTTAGACAAGTGTCATAATTAATTTATAATGGGAGTCGAGAACACTTCTTTTACACCAAAGGGTGTTCCGGCACAATGGTTTCTGACATTTAGGATCACAACTTTGTTGATTTTAAAGAGTAGAATAGGACAGTTAGTAATTGCAACCATTTTTGTACAGTTTCTTTTAGTTGTGAGTCTTTACAGAAAAAGGGACCAGTGCAATATCGGTATGTTTACCTACATTCTCTCTCTCTTTCTGTTCAGTCTTGTCTGCAGCGATCCTTCAAAGCGGATATTTTTACTTGCCCGACCTGTCGCTACGACCTCGGCAAGGACTACAGCCTCAAATACAACAAGAACCTTCAGGCTGTCCTTCGAGAAGTCTTCCCGGGATACGAGGCGGGTCGCTAGGAGCTTGGAAAGAGAGAGAGAGAGAGAGTTCAAAAATAGAATGAGAGAAGTTAATATGTGACAGAGGTGTTCTTGACAGGTTGTCATTTTTTTGTTGCGTTCACCGTCATCGCTATTGTCTGCCCCCAGCCTGTCTTTATGTGCTGCAGTAAACATTTTATCGCACAAAAGTGTTTTTTAAATGAGAGAGAGGGGTAAGTTGTTGGTTGTGGTCATGTTGTGTACTGTACAATTATCTAAGTGATGTGATGTCGAGGGTGTTGCAGCCATTTTTTTTTTCCAGAGATGACTTTGCTGTTCGACCAGAAACTGATGACGATGTCACTCAGTTGAGGTTCCTTGCGTGTACGTCTTTACCTGTGTTTAGTCTTGTGTAGATATGAAATACGTTTTTTGTTCATTGTATTAGATGTCCTTCTACCTGTAGGTCCAGTTTTGCTAGCAAGTGTGATAGATGTTTTCTAAACCTCTTCCTCTGCTTGTTGTCTGGCTACATGCACCTCCGCTTTATTCATCATTACACTTTCCTATGTATTGTCTGTTCGACATGTACAAGTGTATGGACACTTGTCGTAGATGTGCCCAAAAAAAAGACAATTGTAGGAAATATGTAGAAGTAAGCACCTGCCTTTCCAACCCCATTATCAGTTGTAGTACTTTGTTAGGTTTGGAGTGATCTCAAATGATCAAGTGGCATGCAAAGTAGTACTTGGAACTTCTTAAAACGTCTTATGGAAGCCTAGCTGTTTTTAGCGCGGCTACTTTACCCATAATATAGCTTTACTCATAGCTTGGAAAGTTGCCATTTTTCAGCATAATCACTGCTCTCTGGTACTGTCTCACGTGGCATGGACATGAAGAGTCAAATGCTATGTGGAAAGAGTAAATCAGCCTGTTGCAAACAAACATGATACGGAAGCCATTCTTTTGTAAAAGCTAAATGTTACAAAATTTATCAGTGAGAAGTTAGTGTGATTACTGTCTTACAAATTCAGATATCTCTTTTCATCAATCTCAATGTATTTACCTTGTTTGTGACACCTTTCCGACAACAGTTCAATAACAGAAATATTTAGATTGAATGTGTACAAATGTTTTTAGCTGTACATAGCCAATGCTCTTTGTCTTTTTTCTGTCTTTGAAGATCTCTTTCGTTAACATTTCAAGTTTTTTACAAATTTAGGGCAGATCTATCTAGTTTGAGCAGTTGTGATTGCTGGACAGTAGACAAAATGTGCACATGTTATTCAGTGAAATATCACTTATAGTTGAAATTTGCACATTTTTCCCCCCACTCACTAAGCTTTGCACTCTTGGTACAGTGTTGATGTATGTTATACCTGTACTGCTAAAACTCATACACTGGTGTTATTCTAATCAGGAGTAATGTAAATTATGTAAATTCTGTGATTGAAAAGTGGAATACAATCAAACTTACCTCGGTATTGTGTCACGGTTATTCCCAGGTGGGGAGTTGGCAGCGCGTAAATGTTTAAGTGCCAGGCACAAATGCACAAGAAAAGGTGTGTGCGTCCCCCACTGACTTTTCATGCTGAAGTTGTTGCATTTTCACTTGTAATTTGTGTGTGTTTGTTTGTTTGTGTGTGTGTGTGTGTGTGTGTATGTATGTATGTATGTATGTGAGAGTGATATGTGCCAGTGTCTGTGTGCTTAAATACGAACATTTGTGTCTGTATGCTTGTATAATTCATTATGTGGGATGGTATTCTCTAGCACTGTTTCAATTCGCCTGTTTAGGCCTTTCTTTTCTTGTGAGGTATTTGCAAGCTACAATGTATTTAAGCACCAACACATGCATAATATGTTTTCCACTGAAGGTTGATTAGGATGTACACCCCCCCCCCCCCCCCACCCAGTCTGTTTCGTCTGTTTGCCTGTCTGTCTGTCTGTCTGTCTGTCTCAGTTTCAAATGTCTGCATAGAAAGTTCAGTGTTCATAAATGAATAACAACAGGAAACAATTGGTGAGGTAAACCATTTACCCAACCAGAATATGGTCCAGTATTTCTTCTTGAAGCTAATTGTACCATAGTTAACAGAACACCAGTTAATGTTAATTTGCACATTTACAGGACTTAAAACAAGAGTTATGTGTAGCTGTGTATACTGCCAAATCGACATGCTCATAAGGGTTCGATGCAGTCCAGCAATACTCTACCAGACTTTTGAGCCAAAACTACCACCCCACTAGTATGGCAAACATTCTTCTCATAATAAATCCATCAAAACCTGTTTTCCTGGCAACCTGCCCATACCGGTGACTTGCTGGCCCCATAAATGCAGACAAATAAATTGTTTGAACACTAACCTGTTTGCACTGGCCACCTGTTCACAGTGGTCACACAGATAGCTTTGACTATCTTAATTATGACTATCTCAATAACTCACCCTAAATTGTCAAATGTGGCGTATTATAGCTATTTCCAAGGCTTGACTAATGTTGAAAAGGAAAGAAAAATTCAGTAGACGGCTACGCATCCCACTTCTGCATATGTTTCTCTTTCGGGAGGATATGTTTATTGAACTCTCACCTTTGCATTTACAACTTTGTGGACATGTTGACAGATTATATGACAATGTGATACCAAATTACTTGCACTCATATGCACTTCATCTCCTCACTCCCGCAGAAAGATTTCTTTGAAAAGCTTCTCTCGCAAAGGGCGCAAAGGAATCGTAGGAAGCTGAATATGTTTTGATGATGAGTAAATGACTTTCGACTTTTGAGTTACGATAGTGGATGTGTGATATGAAAATGTTATGTTTGGCTTTTTTTGTTTTTGTTTTTTTGTTTTGTTCTTATGACAACTTTCTGCTGATTGCTGTGCCATACCCGCACCAGTAGTTATACTACACCAACACTGATCCTTAAGACTTTTCTACTTCATACAAATAGTGAATGGTCACGAGTGCGATGGTACAAGATTTCGCACGAGGTGAACGATAGAGGCGCTCTATTCAATGAGGCGAAGCCGAGTTGAATAGTGTGCCTCATCTTTCACCGAGTGCGAAATCTTGTTCCATTGCACGAGTAAAGACCATACACTATTTCTTTTATACAACACCTCGAACGTCAACAGATGTGTTCCACACAGATTCTTGAATTTAGCACAGAAATGGCAACCATTTTCTGTGAAAGACGAATGAGTAGCCGCACAGTCACAGTCACCATGTACATACATACGCAAAGCCGATCGGTTGAAGTTGTTTACAAAAATGAGTGACAAAAGTATGCGCTTGTATTAAGCGCACTTGTAATTGTTGAGTGCGCATGGCAAATGTTTATTGTGACATCAGAGCCGTGCGATGGAACAAAAATTTCAAGTCAATCGTGAGTTTACAATGGGAGTCAATGGAAATGGGTGACGTCAGCCATGCGCTATCCATTTTTGCTCAAACAAAATTGCACGGCTGACGGCCACAGCGTGTGATAGAACTTTTAACTAAATGTCACATGTGGGCAATCGACCAATCAGATAGCTACATTCTTTTTAGGTGTTGTATAATGGTTGATATTTTCCTCTGTGTACCTCATCTTACTACCTCTTTCTAAAGCACGAGCACTAACAAAAAAAAAAAATTGTTGCCAATTTGCAAACTCTCTGATTTTTGATGTAAACTATTTTGCCAAACTATAGCTCACATATTCTGACATCTTAAAGTTGTGCAATTTTTGCGATGTTACACCTTTACTCTTTTAGCATTTCCCTTACAATTGTGCTTTAAATGTTATAGTTGTTATTTTTTCCCTTTTTCGGGGGGGGGGGGGGGGCTTGGAGTATTTGTGAGAAATTTAAGATATTGGTGTTACCATGGAGATTTTGGTTAGCTGTTATCTCAGCTGTTCTTGTGGATGTTTTTTGTGGGATTATAGTGTAGAGAACAGCTGTCTCGGTGTTACAATCGGCTGCTAATAAAGTCAGTGTACATGCAGTATATACATCTACAGTGTACGTTTGAGCTGCTTGGTACGTCTTAACCTCCACTCTTAACCAGTAATTACCAGATGCGGCCATTTCTTATATTATTTGGGCATGGCATATTCGGCATTAAACAAGCTGTTGAGATGGTGTATTGAAATGCCATTTGATGAAATTTAAATCTGAAAGGCCTGTTCTTGTGGTTGATGTTGAAGACCTTGTGAAAATTTTACGTCTAATGATTTCATAGTCTCTAAGCTTTCTCAGCAAAGCTACCAGTTGTAGTACTGGCTCCCTACGTGTACATGCACGTGAAGTCAGAATTGTGTATGATTTCACAGCATTACTTGGAAGCAATCCTGAATTGCACTAATCTAACTGTTCTGTTTTTGCTAGCATTTCTCGGAGATTAAAGTACTGTTAATGGGTCCATGAACATTGCATAATTTTAGAATTTTATGTCGTTATTAACAGGTATGTCATGTCAGTTTACAAGTAGTGTGATGTACAGCTTTAGCCAGCAGAAATTGGCACGGTATCGTCTGTTGTCGGGAAATTGCTCGTCTTTTATGGAGCGACAGATGACTCAGCCTTGGAGTGGCGTGTTGTCATGGAGATGAAGAGCTTTTTTTTTTTTTTTGGTGGCAGCTGTGTGAAAGTGAAAGTGCCTTAAGATGGTAATGTTAGCAAGGAGTAAAGTCTTGAATTGGACGAAAATTAGCATTTGCTTTCTTTCAAATTTTTCCTTCTTTTTTTCTTTCTTGTATTTTAGATTCTTAGAGTTCTTATTTAAGGTCTGTGCGAGTGAGATTGGAAGAAGAATGTGAGAGAGAATGAAAGAAAATGGCAAAAAAAAATATATTTTGTTACGAAGAAGAAAGGAATGGATTCTATGTGAAAAGCATGCATGATTCATATTTTGATATTGGTTGTTTACTCACAGTTAGCTTTGTAAAACAGTTAATGCAATGTGTACTCGATTCTAGGTACTAAATTTTAACACTCACAAAGAAAAAAGGAATGTAAATAGATGTATTTTGTAATCATGATTTTTCTTTCTTTTTTCATTGTAGATTATCCCCCCGTGAATTTGTTTACTCGCGAGGGGCTAAAATGTACTATTCCTAATGCTTGTGTTCCTCGAGTCTTTATGCCCCATCCCAAGGGGTGTCAGAGGCATTATTTCAATTGTTTAACACTCAACTGTTCTGCACCTGGCAAGCAACTAAAGTCATTGAATTCCAGAGTTAAGCATTCCTGTGTGTATGTTAGTTCATGATAAGTGTTATTAATTGAAAAAAAAAAAGTATGAAAAAAACAACAAACAAGTGATTTAAATTAAGCATTGATATTTGAATGGTTCATTGCACTTGAGTGACCAGTATATGTTTTTGAATGTAGTGAATGACTTTATTTTTCTTTCTCATTCACCAGGTAATATCTAAGGAGGATCTGTAACACATGTATTCGTTTGGCAGAATAGAAGCATTTTGTTGTATTGTCGGTGTATTCTGAGGTGTTTAAAAACAATGTGTCGCAGAGCGATTTTAACAGATGAATTGTGGAATGTACGTACGCTGTATGACCCTATTGCAAAGGGCAACTTGACCAAGTATTACTGATAAATTTGCCAAATTTTTACCCATTTTCCTGTTGGTATTCCAAGTAGAGTAGAAGTCCTTTTTTTTTTTTTTTTTTTTTTTTTTGATTCCTCGAAGATTCATGCAAACGATGTTCCCAATGTGTCGAAATTGAAAATTGCATTAAAGAAAGAAAAAGAAAAAAAAATCAGTGTAGTACAATGTATTCAGTCATTATTAATAGAGCGATGTGGTCTTTGCATCCTTTTTGTCTTAACACAGCATCATGAAATGCCATAACATCAAGTACAATGCCCTCCCGTTGCAACAAGCACGTTTAAAACAAAATTCTCGAAGCAACAAAGTAAAATTCAGGTCCCAAATTTATCTATACACTGCATATCTTTATATACAATATGTACTTTACTGTTCAGCTTACAAATTTGTACAAAGAAATTTCAATATGAAAAATCTTCTGGTTTCAAGAAATTTGCCTGTGTAAACATTGCAATAATATGGCAGTGAAATGAGCTACACGATTGACCATGTAGGTGGCTGTCAAATTTCCCTGATTAAAGTAGCTCTAAGGTCTTGACAAGAGACTATGAAAGTGTCGCTGATGTTAAAAGGAATTAGTATTGTTTTGTTTAAATATTTGCATATAACACATAGGCATCTCCTTTAAATATTGCTCTTGGAAACTCCCTGGTTTTGATTAAGGAAATGTTTGCAAACTGACATATAAAATTAGGGGCAATGAACGGGACATTGTGTGGATAAATGAAAATTTACATGGATTCAGGCATGGAAGAACAAAGTTGTTTTTTTTTTTACAATTTTCAGTTACAGTACAATCTTTGAACATGAATGCCCATTAAAACTATTTTTTGTAAACATTCCCTTTGTAAAACATACAATTCAAAGTCAGGTAAAACAACCACAACAACAATGCTCTTTGTAGAATTTTGCATTTTATTCCATTTTGGAAAATGATCTGTTTTTTACAATCCATCAGAGGTTTGGGTACTTTGTACAAGCAAGAAAAGAGACTAATTGTTATAAAAGTAAGCTCAATGCCTAGTTTACAAACTTACACTTGTACAGTAAAAACATTGTTTTCATACACTTTCATCTTTTAATATTTATATGCATAATATACACACTCATAAAATTCCCACTATACAATATATACGCTTAACTGCAAAAATTGCAAATCTACATGAATGTAACCAGTGTGTAAACTACATTCCAACCTAAATTCTGCGACTTCTTTTGAGTCGCATTTCAACAGAATATTTGCCGAGACGAGCTTTGAATTGGTGTCCCATGCAACTGCTATTCACTCTCCTTGGCTTGTTAAGAAACCACACAAACGGATGCAAATGCTCACACAATGAAATCAGGAGAGTGATTTAACTAGAATGTGTCGGTAGTTGACCGCGTAGTGCATGTACATCTGCGCAAAATCAATCTAAAGAGCTTATTGCCTTGCTCCACTTCTCTGAATGATCTAGCATATCAAAGAGCGTCAGATAAAGTCGATTAAGTCATAATCGCCAATAGAAGTGGGTCATTGCAGAAGAGTTCAGTATCACATGGGGGTTTTCCCCGCAAATGCCCCTTTTTGCATCTTTGTAGGGTTAAAGAGAAAAAAAGGATGCCCATTATCTGCTTGATGTACATGATAAAAACAAAATTTCACCTCATTATCCATTAATGAGAACAGAACAAGGAAATTGATCTCTGAAAATGTCGTAACAAGCTGACAATATGAAGGGGGGGGGGGGGGGAGTGCGTACCCCAGTACTGGCTGGGAGTCAAACTTGTTTGAAGTTGGCATTTTTGCTATCAAAATGCAGTGCATGGCTTCACACAACAGCATCAAGAATTTTCAATCCCACGAGACAATGAAAAGGGACGTCTTTGGGCCATACTACTTTTTCCTCCGATAATGTCTTCTATTTTCATCCTACAAGCAAGCCTCTGACTTGACATTTAGACTAGATTACACACTATATTACGAGGGTTACCAGTTTGGATTAAATGCACCTGTTTAGTCAGTAAAAACACAATTAGTTAAACCTTCAACTACACTGTACTGCAAAACAATATTTTTGTGAATTGGAGCTGACTGCCTTTTTTCGTGGCATTAAATTTTCGCAAGTTGCCTCTAACATTTCTTGTGTACAGCGTAGACAAGAACTTTCACATGCATTTTAATTTCGCGAATCTTGGCTCTCGCAAAATTCGTGAAATTAAAATGCACGCGAACATTCCTTGTTTTACAGTATACACTGGCTGAGTGAGCTGCTAGCACCTACGACTAGGAAATGATATCAACGATTTTACTAACCAGGGCAACATGATGTTGTACACTGCCTTGAGCGTTGCACCGTTTGGTATAAAGTATGATATAAGATTTAATTAAAAAGGGTGATAAGTATCAGATAACAAATGAGACTGTGCACATACTTATCATTTGACTACACTGCAAGTTACATGTATCACAAAAGGATGTACATTGTAAGTTTGTGGCTAATATTATAAATGGTATACAAGTCCCAACGGTAAATCGTAATGCAAGTATATTGACCGACATGATATGCAATTCAAAATTTGAGAACATAATAAGGGTAAACCGTCATCATGAGAGCCAGCACGTCATATGTCACATCTTTTAAATTTGATCACTTATATCTGCAGTGATACATGATACAGACATATCTCCCAATGAGGCAGGTATTTGTATTTCCCTTTTGGGGGACACAATGTGATTGGATATTTTCATTCTCTTTATCAAAATGCAGAAATCATATAACATGACTGTGTGTGTCTAATGAATATCATCAGGCATACATGTATTCTACTTAAAGTAACAAGTCATACACTTCAAAATTTCCAAATGATAATTATTAGCTTTTTTTTTTTTACAAGAACCATTTTGAACTCTCAAATGATCAGCATAGGACAGGAAGTATTGTCAGCAATGTCCTAGCAAATTGTGCACAGATTATGTGAAGGAGTTAGATGATATGCATGTACAGCAAACCAGATAATCATTGTTAAACAAGAAAATGAGAAAAAAAATAAACAACCCCTCACAACCCCATCACACACATATTCCTTAGAAGAAAATAAAAATACCTTCAGTTCACATGAAGTATTCATGTTTTGCGAGGAAATGTGACTGACATTTTCTCTCCATCAGCGACAAATGCCTCTTTTGATCCATTGGCTCTTTGTTTCCGCTATCTACAGCATTATAAATATGAGGTATTTTGGTAATATTGGCTTTTTTTCCTTTTTTTTTTTTTTGTGCCCAAACAACACCCCTGTCTGGGGCTTCATAGCTACAGTGTAGTTGAACAATGTACCCATAATGCACTACAGACACTCCCGTCAACAGGACACAAACCACAAATGGGGAAGAATATAAACGTACATGAGAAAAAACCCAGAAAACTACTGTTATACTGTGCTATCATAATTGCTGGAAATCTGAATGGAACGGTATGTAAACGTTTCATGGAAGCCAAATAAAAATTTCAAGATGGGAACCAGTTTCTGTCAGCATTCACTGCACGTACACTGCACGAACATAAAAAGAAAAATATACAGTCACCCTCGCCCAAGTCGAAACCAACATGAGCGGAGAAAATCCTATGACTTTTTACATGAATTTCGACTTAACCAGAAGTACACAACAGAACATACGCATGTTAATATCCATCGGAGCGAATATTTTTCACTGAGACCATTTTTTTACTTGTGCAAGGTCGACCTAACCAAGGTTGACAGTGCATGAAATAAATGAAGAAACTGAGTTGGGTCTACAAGCAGAATTCATATAAAATGTGTCCAATCCACAGATACATGTACATTATTTTCAGATCTGTTTGATAACCATGATCAGCACAAGTTTCTTACTGCTGTGAACTACAAACTGTATTCTGTTTCTCCTTTGTGAACTGAACAGTGCAGAGTGCGTCAAACAAATGAAAAATTAGCAAACCAAAAGTTGAATATCAAAATAGCACCAAACAAGCAACAACATTAAAAAAAAAGGAGTAAAACCACAAAGCAAAACTGGACATACTGACCACTCTGATGATAGCATATTAGCATGTTGCACAGAATGAATTTTGCTACTATAAATGGCCATGAACATGCTTGTATATTATCATAAACAGAGTATTAGAACAGTGGCGTTGCATTTACATTCATGGGATAGCAGATTTTTTCTTAATCATTAGAAATGAACCAAGACAATATTCCAGATCATTGGTAACTTATCTGTCAAATTTGTCACACTCTTGTCTCATTCTCTGAATGATGAAACATTTTCTCCGTAGGCACAGATTTGAGCCTCTAGAGGGAGACATCCAAGCTATGACTACAGAACCAGGAAGTTTTGAATCAATCAACAGCAAGTACTGCATACACACCCCTCAAAAACTAACTAACCAAAATAGAGTGCTGCATTCATGCTTTCCACAGCTGGCTATTCAGCACAAGGTGCTTTGTACACATCTACTGCAACTTAGTCATCATAAAAATGTGCTGTATGAAGCCGTGTTTAAAAGGCTATTAAAGAACAATTGGTGGTGTTAAAACGCATTACACAACATGGTGCATGCTCAAGTAGAAAGATATATGTACCGCACTTTCGCTGAGCTCAACCCCCTACATATCTCAACGACAAAAAAAAAGAAAAGAAAACAAACTCTGTAATAGTCAAAGGAGCTGATATTCAAGAGAATAACTTGCCAGAGTTGATGCTGCTTAACAGTCCTATTAGACTGCAAGCAGATACATACGGTACTGGAAATGTGGACATTTTCGCAGTGTGGAAGTCTATGTGTATTTCACAGGACCAGGAACTAATGCAAAAACAAAAGCACACCAATATTTTTGCTTGTTGTATAAAATACCATCCAATGTTTCGCTATTGCAGACTTAAAAACCAGTAAAATTTATCTTACCTGGCCAAGCAAAAATTTTCACTTTCACAGTATTTCAAATTGATTCTCCAATAGTCTGGCACAACAATATTCACTGGAGAACAAAACGTATACAAACGACATAGACCGGAAGCTAACTGAACCAAGAAAGAGAAAAAAAAAGCACATACACCAACAAATGCAAAATACATGTATGGTAATGATCAATTATAATGTTGTCCACAGATTCTTATCATGGGAACAGGTTTGTGCTCAGTAAACTTGGTGCCTCATAGATTGCAGTTTAATCCACGTTGGACATATACCAGCCGGGGCGCCTGAAACA
This sequence comes from Diadema setosum, assembly GCF_964275005.1. Classification (NCBI taxonomy): domain Eukaryota; kingdom Metazoa; phylum Echinodermata; class Echinoidea; order Diadematoida; family Diadematidae; genus Diadema; species Diadema setosum. Next base: position 32,648,984 of record NC_092697.1, on the reverse strand, counting down.
AAAGTGAAAACTGCACGGTGAAATGTTGGATAAACAGCATGCTAACAACTGTGAGTTACTTCTCTCTCTCTCTCTCTCTCTCTCTCTCTCTCTCTCTATCTATCTATCTATCTATCTATCTATCTCTCTCTCTCTGGGTCTCTCTTTCACACACAGATACACACAAACACATTTGGTATTAAACATGTTCACAAGCCTTCATTTTAAACTACCAGTGATCCATATAAAATAGGAAACAAAGATTACAATAACTACTACTAGTAGCGGAAGCAGAAGTGTCCAATCGTATTTCAATTTTTTAGGCATCGTTTATGTTGCTAAGAAATCAGAACTCAGAGAAGTTCATCTCTAATCCCAATTGTGGAAGAAAAAAAAAAAGAACATGATGGACAAATGATGTTGTTTTTTTCAAATGCATCTTGCTCAGAGGCTTACATATTGGGGCGGAAAATAAACCACCACCACAACCACAAATTTCCTCGCAAATCTCCTATAAGACAGTGGCAAGGAATAGTGCCGACTAAACATGATTCCATATTTCTGCAGTCACATCAACCTCCAAGAGAGTCTATAACTTGGAGTTTAAGTACCTGAGAGCTGTGATACATCTCCTCAAAACCAGTGGTAAGATTATATGGTCCTTGTTCGACTTTCACTCTAGTGTCTCGCTCTAGTCTTTTGAACGTCTTCCAGACTCCAAGAAGTGAGAGTAACTGGGACGACAGACAACACAATGACCCCACACACTTCAGTAAAGAGCACAATACAACAATAAGCAGCTATGCATCAACCACATTGCAGCATTTTAAAGATGATTCTCAGCCTGCCTTCAAGGCTGAATGATTTTTTTAAAACACACATGTGCAGCCTCCATCTCATTCTTTTTTAACTATCTACTGTGATAGTCCCTTCTAGTCGTAGAAATATAACGCAATATCTTCTCTCATTCAAAATCAGCAGAAGAGCATGCGCAACTTGGAAGTCAGACTATCAAAGTCTACCTAATGCAGCCCTTTTTCAGTTTTATTTCATATAGAGCAGCGTCTTTATTTGTTGTTCTGAGCCACCTGACAAATCTGCTTAAGCCTTATCAGAGCTAGTTTACGACTACCGTGTCAAACCAAACCTGATGAGCCTTGAAGGGAGGCTGTCATTCAGCAAAGTTTGACTCTACCAACGTACTAACCAAACAAGTGACCTTACAACAGCCCAATAACATTGTTAAACAAAAACTCCCGAATACTAAGCGTTAAAGCTTTAAAGCTCTTAAGTATTTTGATAAGGAAGCAGATGGCTCCTCTTGAAAAAAAAAAAAAAGGATAAACAAAACTGTTATGCCTGCATGATAGAATGATGTGTATGCATTACTGTTTGCTTCAGGCTCTCTTTTCAAAATCTAGCATTTCCCCTGAAGAGAAATAACAAAACGAAATGATCAATATGGCAAGGGAAGACTTCCGACCTTTTCGCTCGTTGAATCCCAACCATCAAGCCTCTTTGTCTTGCAGCAGACGGTTTTTCGCTAAAAGTCCTGAAGATGATCGACTGTCTGATTCGAGGAGAGTGTCCTCACTTTGCATAGCACTGAAGGGGAATCCAAGAATAGGCCTATCCTAGCTCACAATGCAGTGTCATTTAGCAAAAAAAAACCAACAACAACAAAAAACAGAAGATACACATCACTGCTCGGTATGCTGCTAAAAAGACAAATCTAACATGATCTTATAAGGAAATACTTCAGGTGACAAGAACAAACCGCATGATGGGAAAAAAAAACCCCAAGAAAAACGAAAAACTCTGAAAACATTTGATCTCGAGTCATATCACAACGAGGTACACAATGTATGTATGGGTGTCCTTTCTCGCCGAAGATGACCGTCTTGTGTTGGATTTGAGGCCTATCTCAAGCAGACTCTTATATAGGCACTGCACACTACACATCACATACAGGTATCAATAGTGACTCAGGACTTTTCTAGAGTGATTAATTTGCGACTGAAAAATTATAGCAATGGAATGACAAATCTGTTTTACCCTTGTAAAGAAACAGAGTTAGACATTTCCCACCTTGGCAATGATATATGTTGTAAAATGTATTGTGCAGACAGTGATTTGAACTAGAATCTCTCTCAAAACAAAATGGAGTTCAACTGCATGAAATTCTATCTATTTTGGAGGACTTGCAAAAGCTGTGGAACACCTTTAAACACCAGCTATATTGAGTGTCCTAAGAAACATTGCTGTCTTGATGAATTTCCACCAGTCATATGCAGCTATTACAGCCTACAGCCGTGTATATCAGCATATGAATTCAGTGACACTAATCTTTACCTGTGCATAAACTGAGAGACCTTGTACTTTACTAGTCTTCATACAGAAACCCATCCCTCCCCCTTCTCTATCAATAAGGACTCTTGCAATGCTTTTGCCAAATGTCCATTGTTAAAAGGAAGTAACTGAAGGTATAGTGTTAAATGCAGGAAGATGATTTTACTTTCTACGATCTTGTGTCCACATACTCACAAAGTACTGTTCCGAGTACCAAGTGTATTCTGATACTACGGAGTCATCATTACAATTTATCTGTCCAACACACATGAGCACAAAACAAAGAAGAAAAGACGTAAGAAGTCATACTCAAATGGCTCAACAGTACATGAGTTTTCATAAAGACTAAAACTACGTAGAGAAATAAAACTGGACTGGCTTGTTCACAACAGCACAAAATAATGACATAACTGCAACTTCGGAGAAAGACTCAGTTGACCTCAGTGAGCAATGGCCTGCCCCACACCTTGTCCTCATCAGCAAGCCAGGAAATTCAGGAGGTCGTTTTCAAGGATAACAGCGCTAAAGGTCGCGAAATCTGCTGGAGTTCTGGCGATAGTCCGAGGGAATGGTGAAGAGCGTGGGGCTGAGGTTGTCGCGGTACTGGAACGCCTGGAACGTGACGCGGGCTGTGATGGTCGGAAGGACGGGAACGTCTGCGGGGGGAGGAGGGAAGAGACAACAGTGAGCTTTTGATTCTCACAACTAACATAATCTTAATCAACATTGAGACGTAGTGCACGTTATTCTAGCTGAGAGTCACATTAGCACCTCATTCTTACGAAATCAAGTATATTCAAGATGATTTGGTGTTGTGATAAAACACGGAATGTCCACATTGATCGGCACCTTTCACATGCCATAACTTTTACGCTTTACATCCTTGCACATAAATTTATAAACCTTGTTGCAATAGCTAGAACGAGTGTGTAGCAAGCAGTGTGCGACCATCATAGCTGGTATTATGGGGACATACTACTAGTACTACACCAGCATGAACTTTTTATGACCAAGATAACGTCACTATTCACAGATCATAAAATCTGCATCATTCAATCTCAAAGTCCCTCTTTTGTGGCTAAGGATACAATGGACTGACATTCCATACTACATATGAAGTCTTCTGAAATGAAACAAACATCATTATACTACTGGAAAAGTGGAAATTTTAGCACGAATAATCATTCGCACTCGGCCTGGTAAGATTAATTTCACATGGTTTTAATTCCGCATAATCAAAATCTAAAGTGGTACAATATAAAGCAAGCAAAAAAAAATGCAAGTTTTCTCATGTCGTGTGAAATGCGCAAACATTAAAATTTCCACATCGCGAAAGCGAAGAGTTTCCACTTTTACTGTACATCTGCTCAAGTTTAGATATCTACAGATGTACACTAAATTGCAAATTTACAAAGACAATTATTTTCCTTTCCAGACACAAAAAAAAAATCACATGTTTCTTTTATTATCTAAAGAAATAGATAAGTAAAAACATATTTCATTTGTACAATATGGGAAAGACACAAGAGCATTTGAATCTACAAAATAACTGTTAGCACTGATAGCTCTGGATTAGTTTTGTGCATTTACTTCCTTTATAAACTTACCAATCTTAATTGGGAATCCTGGTGGGAGCTTCAGCTCGACGAATTCTCTTAACTTGCTGAAGTGCTTCATGGAGGTCAGTACTTCTAACATGTTGAGGAGGTCTGTCACTTCCATGGGGAAATCTTCACTCTGTGATACAAAGATCACCATCAAGCATTCACAAGTCATCAGAATACCTAGTACTGAAACAAATGTCTCCAGAAGAGACTGGAGCATGAGGAGACTCGCTGTGTATTGTGAAGGTTGGCCAGTCTTGGATATATCTGGCAATCCCCATAACAAGATTTATACGAAGCACATACCCAGCTGACGAATCTCGCCTGGAGTTGAAAGTAACCGATGAGCATACTGATACACATCTGTGCATCCAAGATGTATATTTGCTGACAAGCAATTCTGTTTTAGCAGGCCCGAGTTAGTCATTTTTTTTTTATGTAGCCTGGTGGGCAGTAAATGAAGATCAATTCATTTGGGTTAACCTTCACATAGTCTCCCCACTCTCCAGACCCTTTAAATATTTACTTTAGTCATGCCAAATTCACTCTGGTACCATTGCTGTAATTATAGAGATAATACTTAAACTCTGCAATTCTTTCCTAGCAGGCCTCAATAGCTGACCATGGACCCTTTTTGATTTTGTGCTATAATATCATGAAGCAATATTCTTCCTTTTCACATGAGATGATGTAATTGAAACTAGAAATAAGGATGCTTTAATGTTCTAGCTAACTTTTATGACTGCAGTGATGGTGTCAGACAAATTCTTGGCACGACTTCTAAACATCTGCGTCACATTACTGACTACAATTGTGCAATGTAGGATGAGCCATCAGATTAGTTTCCATAGTTACACTCACCATGGCAACCGTTGCTTTGAACATCTTCCTCATCTCCTTGCTCACTCTTGGTCTTCCTAGTAGCGTTAAGGCTCTGAAAGTGGATGAGATGATAATATACACAACATATTATGAACCAAACTTTCACACATTTCCTCACATTCAAGGAACCCCATCATGAATGTGTTGTGTATGGGGATGAATCACTTTCATGGCTATGAGCATTTCACTTTCAGTAATATGTCTCCAAGAGTTACATGTTACCTTGATGTGTTTGACAACAATAATAATGGCTAATATGAAAGGACGTGAATGAATCATGTGCATCTTTTATGACTTTATTCAGGCTACAGCAATAAACCCCATATCATTTCTAACCTTTCGAGATAAAGGGAGGCAATGTACTAATTACATATTCACTTTCACAGTTACTGTAGCATTTTGGACTTTGGTGAGCTAATTACAGGTATCTTTTTCATGATCACTGACATCACAGTCACTCTCCAAAGCCAATGTTTCAAGGTCTTCATAAAATGCCTCAATAGATAATAAAGCGGCATTCATTATCATTGTAACTTTTTTTTTTGTGACAATTGTACAATCTTGCTCCAACTCTTGCTGGGACATTTCTTTGATTCAACTGATGTTAGCATGAAATCCTGTCCTTATTTGAGGGAAAATTTCCTTGATGAGTGTTCTCCCACGAGGACTTGCAGCGGTATTGGCAGAAGAAAGAAACTATACCACTATAAGGATTACTAAATTCAATAAGAATCTACTGACAAGCAATCACTCACTCTACATTGATAAATTCGTCCGTGTTCCATGCTACCTACAAACTGTATGATGACCCAATAATGCTTGACATCAATTTCTATGGACAAACTAACTGATATCTAAGTGCTACCGATGAGGACACACTAATGCCTTGATATCAACTTCTGGGGACAGCCTAACTGGTCAAATGTTGCCTATGAGGATTCACTAATGCTTCGACTTCTGAGGACAAGCTAAAAATCTCACCTCCCCCTCTCAGCTGTGACATACTCTTCCCACGTCATCTGAGACTCAGGAGGCGGAGGTAAGGATGGTCTTCTTTGTGTCTGTCATTACGAGGAGAGAATGGGAGAGATGGGGATTGCATTATGATGAAGATAATAATGATGACATCGTATGCTGATACACATTTTATTTCCATGACATGACACCAAGCAATGAAAAAATAAATAAATAAAAATACACTAAAAATCGGAGAGGGATAGAGATAGAGAGATAGTGGGATTGCATTACAATAAAGATAATGATGATGAAATTATATGCTGATATACATACACACATTTTGATCCGATAACATGATACTAAGCAGTGAAATGCACACTAAAAAAAAAAAAAAAAAAAAAAAATCAAAGAAGACCATGATTCATAATACATATGAATAGATGATTTAGTATATATATTTGTGTGTGTGTGTGTGTTAAAGTATATTCAAATTTCATAATCTTACCTCTTTAATAGTATAATTTAAAATAAATTAACACATTTGTAGGACATTGCCTTTGCTTCACACACACACACAAATATATAGATATATATATCATTGTTATATTGTCATATTCCCAACACAAATATGTCAAACATTCATAATTATGCTACAACATGGGCAAAGTTTTTCACTGAAAGATCTAAAGTCCACATGATCCAGTATCACACAATCCCCCAGAAATCTTTGTCCAGCTATCAGTGACAGGTGTCTGATACCTGAAAGGTGTCCTCCACTGGGGATCCTTTACTTATACTCTCAACAGCTGCCTTGTTCCTCTGCACATCTTCATCTGATAAGTGTTCTCTCCTGTAAGACCAGGAGAGACAGACAAAATGCACAAATATAATATTCTCAGTTGTGGAGTAGATGCAAGACGAGAGGGTTATCCCATCATATTCACAGGTGCAGTTACAAGACTTGGGAATTATCCACATATCATTCCTTCTTGTGTTCATTTCCACTTGACAGATATTCTCTCCCATGAGAGAGAGAGACGGAGGGAGAGAGAGAAAATACTGGCATATATTCACAGCTGTAAATGTGTGTAGTTACAAGATTTGGGAATTATCCACATATTATTCTTTCTTCTGCACTTTTCCCCTTCATAAATTCTCTCTTCTGAGAGAATAGGGAAGAGAAAGAGTAGGAACTCACATCTGTCTGACGCCATACAATTCCATGAGCGGAGAAGGAATCCAATGATGCAAGTGTCAAAAATTCAGAATATCATTTCATTTTTTGATAATTCTTGGTATCGCCAATGTGCAAAAAAACTTCTGTGCACCCTGCAGAGCCCTGTCACAGATGTACTGTGGGATTCCTCAGGAGCATTGTCACTTCTGGTTGGTTTGCGTGTGTCTCAGTTCCCATGCGATTCAATGCAATTTTTGTCTGCTTTTCTTTCTTTGCCGCTTTTTTCTTTGGTCAGAATTAAGCTTTAAAAAAAAAGAGTTTAAAACTTCTAAATTTTACCGATTTCTTGTCACTAGAGTCATGGTTTACTACTGTGAGGCTTCGATGTGATGGTCACATGATGGGAAGTGAAGAAATCTTCAACAACAACAAAAAATACCCCTGGATTAAGATGGAATGTGACCTGATGAATGCATTTGCAGCCCAAACCGAATGCAACTCTGTCCCCTGATCTATCCCATAATGCATCTAAAACGCTACTCGCTGCACGGCACTTAGGTACTGGCGATACCAAGAATTACTTGAGGGCACTTGCCTCTTTCTCGACTCAATGGCGACCCCACTGACGTCGTAGAAGTCGGCGAAGAAGCTGCCGACGAGCTCCCGCTTGTCCTCCCGGAAGAGCCAGCCGCTCTGGGAGCGGTTGAAGGTGATGGGCTTGGTGGAGATGTTGACGGTGACGACGTCGCTGCTCATGAGGATGTCGACCTCCTCCTCCAGCTCTGCCTCCGATTGCTGGATGAGGTTTGTGGGAGGAAGCATGTACAATAATTTTCAACAACAAAAAAAAAAGAAGAAGAAAGCAACTGTCTATAATAGGTATCAAACTGTCCTAAATTTTCATAAGCATCCCCTTCAACTCCAAACACCATAATGGTAATGATTATGATAACAATAGTAGTAATGATAACAATGTTAACAATGATAAGAATATTATTGCCAATATTCTAATCATTATCATTATCATCATCATCATCATGGTTATTATCATTATTAATACCATTATTATCATCAATTCTAATGAAAAAGCCAAACCTACAAATGTACTCATATTTTTACTGTAACAAACGCAAACAGAAGAAAACTGACCAGAAATGAATACAATTTATTCTCGATGGAATCCCATTTTCTATGCTCAATTTTCCACTTATAAATCATACTTTTACTGGGCGGCATCAGCTCTCAATGTACCTGGTATTGTAAGGTGTAAATAAATCACTGAACACATATGTTTGTAATTCTGATATTAGGAAAGTGTTTAAATGGCATTGAATTTCTCACATGTAAATGTAACTTAAACCACCATTTTGGAACTACACATGAAGATGCCCTTTGCCCCACATTCTCTTTGTTTTGGATGACGAGGTTTGCAAAAGTAATATACATCTTGGGGGCTACAAAGTTTGTGGCAACATTTACAAGACTTAGTGTTTAGATGCTCATAAATCTAGCTTGGAGGCTTGATCTCTAAGTGCTTCATACAACCTGTGAGCTAGGGAGAAACTTTCATGGGACAAGATGAAAGAGTTTGCATTGGGGGAATAACTTCACAAAATGAGAACGCCTGAAAGCGAATCGTTTGCGGCTCACCTCGTAGGATAATCTTTGGTAGATTTTGTTCTCGTTGTCGAGGAACACCAGGGACCTCTCCGGGGTGACGGTGCCATCAAAGAGGAACGTCAGGTCCCCCTTCTGCCACTTCATCTCCGAGAAGTCCACCAGGGTGGTGTCCACCCGGATCTGCGCCCCCTTTTTGTATATCCGGCAGGTGTCGGAGGGTAGGATGCGGGAGACCAGGGGGACTGTGGAATGGTGGAGAAGGAGGAAGAGTACACTTTTAATATTTTTTCATTTGGTGGTATGCTGTTAGATTGAAGGGCATTTAATGCCAAGTACAGCTAAAGGTTATTCTCTTTTTCTTCTTTTTTTTCTTTGAGGTCTACAAGTGTATGTCAACTTATCTGTAGCCATTCACTTGAGGTTGCAGTTGGGATCCATTATATCAATCTCTTCACGGTACATCACCTACACACATTAAGGAACTCATCCATCCGTACCAACCTACCGGAGTGCATCGTCTCCATGGACACTGGTTTCTCATCCACATCACACAGGAAACGCTTAACCCTCGCTTACCCTTACACTTATTACCCCATAACATTGTACACACTGTCCAAAGTTCCTGACACAGAAGGGGTTAACTGTTTGTGTGCTTTGAGTGCTGATTAGCACAGAAAACCCCATAGCATTGTATACACACTGTCTTAAAGTCCCTGGCAACAAAAAAGTTAAGGGAGTTTTCTTACTAATGATCTTTTACCACATGAGGGTCGTCTCTCTGGATCAGGGTACTACAAGCCAACATGCCTACTGGCTACTGGCTACTAATACTCTCTGCTGGGCTAGTATATTGAAAGGGCACTTGCCTACTTGTGCAAGAGGAATATCTATTGCAATGCCCTTTGGACTAAACTCCCTTTCAGTCTTCCGTCACCCCCATCTTTCTCCTTCTCCCCCCCCCCCCCCCTCAACAACTGGAACATATGGCAAGCACAGATATTCGCGTGCTTTTATTTTCGTGCAGGTTTCTGGTCACATGAAATGGATGAAAATTTCAACACCACAAAAATTTTTACTTTTTACATTGTGCTCTTCATGGTAAGATATTGAATAAGGCTGAATAAAACAATAATGCTGAACTTCTATGCTTGAACAGATGCTCCCTTTAAATTCATTCTATGGGACAGTTTGACCTAGTAAGTCACATATCCCCTGACTCCCATTCATCGTCAATTCCCCATCTATCACAAACGGAGAAACTCAGCCTTAAACCATATAAAATGCTCACAATTACTCTCCATGGGGGAAAAAACCCATCGTTTGATGATCTCTTCCATGAAAATCATGCCTGCCAAATTCTAGGCAGACCCCAGTTGCATCTAATATGAGAAATAGGATCATATCTGAAAGTTTGATCTTGTGTGCTATAAGTGCTCATGATCACTTCAAGGTACAAGGAAAAAACAATGAATTTTCACCTAAAAACCACAACATGCCCATAAATTTCATACATTGTAGCTTTATAAAACCAGCAGGTACATGTATTAGGTCTTGTCAACTGTTAGACTGTAATGAAATGCAATCTCTCACAAACATATTTACTTTGTAATGAAAAAAAGAAGAAGAAGAAAATATGACCTACTTTCATTTTCAGTTCACCCCCAGAGTTGCCTCAAACCATGGTCATTGTTGTCTCACAATACATTGTATTCCACCTGTTGTGTTTAGACTTTGCTCTACACTTATGGCACTCGGCTAAATTAATGAACAGAATTTGAATGGAATGCCAGTGCGAGAAAGATATGTTTAGCACTGCTGTATTCTCCTGAAAGGTGCCCACAGGTTTGTGTGAAAACAAAAAAAACAAAGAGGGAACAACAACCTCTAGGTGGGGTAAGACGGTGAACAAAAACAGCAAACTGTGCCTTGAAATGATGGTTTATATAAAGGTAAAACAAAGATTTAAAGATGGGCAAATATTTCTATGGTAGCTGAAAAAACAGCATCGGGGTCCTAGGGGGAAAGAAATACCCATTTTCACGGAAAACAGAGATATATAATCACAAGAAATATGACAGAAACTGACTCCTCTGTACCCCATAAATTTCAAACAAGATAATGATCAATGAAAGAAAAAAAAACTCTGTCATCTCTGTTATTTTTTTTTTCTTAGCATGTATGTCCATAAATCATAAATTTTGGGTGCAGTGGGTCACATCTTCCATTTTAGCACACTTTGTAGATATGCTATTTGCTCCCTTAATCAGCAGAGCATGGTACAACTATGCGTGGGAATACATGCATGACATCTTGCCAAGGATCACCTGGCTTCACAGTCGCAATTACTTTGTCTTTCTTCTACCACCTGTCCAAGCTAGGAGAACACAATTGGAATAAAACAAGACCTTAAAATACAATAGAAAAAACAACAACAACTCACTCATACAGCTGGTGGTTGGACAGGCTTATTAATATCTCTTGTGTCCATAGTGAGCTGTTTACAGACAGCATACATTGTTTACTCACAGAGGCTAATTAGGCGACACAGTGTTTACAAATACTTGAAGCGCACCAAAAATAGAAGGATGATAATAAAGATAGCCATAATGAGTCCTGATATAAATTTGCACAATGGATGATATAATGCACAAACACTGTTCTGTTAAAAAAAAAAGAAATAATGACCTTGGAAGTCTGATGTACTGTAGCACTGTCTGCCCCAATGTCTTTTGAACCATTTCATAGGCAATTCAGTGTTAGAGCTTTGCATTGGCTAGGACTGTGCTGCTAATTTTGTTCTTCTTGGGGTCTTGTTTTTTCTGTGTGTCATGACCTGATAAAGAGGTGGTATTTTATTCACGCGGGAGCTTTATTTTTCGAAAATATACTTACAATACATACTATTAAGTATCACAATTATTACTGTCGCTAAATTACAATATACAATTATCATTGTGTTGAAACAGATTGTGAGGGTGATATGGGTGACATGGTGTAGGGCGACATTTTGATAGCAATCTGTCACAGATTCCCCCACTGCACTGATAATCTCTTGCTTTTACCATTGCATACAAGAGCAAGAGTGATGACAAGATTGATGTAAAACATTAATGTACAGTTTGTATGGTAACTGGAGTGGACCTCCACCAAGCAGCTCATTTCCACCCATATACACATAATCATGCTAAAAATGGCCCCATATCCCAATGATAGAGAATCCTTTCTTGTGTCTGGACCTTGACTCCCTGCTACTGCACCTCAAATGCACTCAGTGTGAATATGCGCACTTCAAATACACACAACTTGAATTCCCTGGTTTATTTGGCCCTATTTGCAAATGATAAAGATTTCTTCTTTTTTAAAATAAATTTTGGTTCCAGATGGTGATCAGGATTACTCCCAAAATTCAATCATCTGTTCCTAATGTCATTATCAACTTTTCCTGAAAATTTCATCGAAATCCATCTCAACTTTTTGAGTTACTTTGTAAACAGACAGACAAACCTATGTCGGCAAAAACTTTACTTCCTTGGGGGAAGGTAATGATCAACTAATAGTATCAATGGGTGATCATATCCTGCCATAAAGTAATACAGGACAAAGATTATCTTCGTATATGATGCCAGTAATCTGCAACACTGTTTAACACAGGGCTCTAGATATTTCTGTGCACTTTGCCCCCATACAGAATCTCACATCATTTTTGCTCTGTCGGACAAGACTACAGTCTGATCTTCACTACTCATTTCATTTTTGTCCATAGGTAGTACTCTGCTGTTTATGACAACATGACTTCAAAAAGACATTCTATCTCAGTACTAACCCGTTGAGGACGAGTCCAAGAATATTCGGGCAAGCTTCTATGGGAAATGCGTGTTGTAGTACAATCAAACCGTCCTAAACAGGTTAAACATATGCATGGAAACTTACTTACAATGGGTTGGAACGACCATTAAGACGGAATTGCCATTTCCTATCTAATACCTTAAAGTATTGATCACATGACCTTCACAAGGCCCATTCACACACACACACATTGAAAAAATGCTAATTGAGCCGCGATTACAACAACGTTTGTTTTTGTTTTGTTTTCTATGGTTCCCACATACACAGGCTTGAAAAAATTTGCAATCCCAATTGCATTATAGTTCATGAAGATCAATTTTTGCTCAAATCTCAGTGGTTTCAGCGGGGCCAACTTGAACATGTGTGACTCTTGGAGTTCGGCCAAACTTTGACCAGAGTGTCCCAAGCGCCTTGCATTATGGGATATCAACAAAAAAATTAATAAAACTGGTGTGATTTCATACAGCTTTCATTCAAACTCAGCACAGTAAATAATCACAACTATTCAGGTAAAAAGTACAATTCATTTCAAAACCATTGCAGTTTTAGTGGTGTACGGATGATTTGAAGTCACAGTTATTACAACTGTATGTCCACACACATTCCCCCCCCCCCAAAAAAAAAAAATTGTTGTTGTTGTTGTTGTTTTGTGGGTTTTTTTTTGCGACGCGATTCAAATTTTGACCTCAATAATTACAACTCTTGGTGGCTGTGAGAATGGGCCCATGGTGTATATTTTTCCCCCTTTATTCCCCCCTCACTCCCTTCATGCACACTGTCATAATATTTTTATATATTGGAATGATTTTACAAAATGAGCAACGTACAATGAGTCCCTAAACATTTCGATTAGTACAAAGGCTAAGCTCACAAAGTTGATAATACAGCAAGAATAACACAATGTGCCCTTTTTTATTTGATCAAAATCACCTTGTTTACGATCAAATTAAGTGGAGTTATTTGATAGGTGCCTGTAAAATGCTCCCTGATTGCTTCAGCCTTGCAGCCATCGTGTGCGGGCGAAGCTTTGATTCCGTCAATCCTTCCACCCGTCTGGGCGGTCCCGGCGAAATGCATAACTCAGTTAAACGATACTTTAATTTGCAACTAAAGCGACATGGTGGGAGTCATTTGCATAATTGCTCCCAGTGAAAACAACGGCCCAATATTTCACAATGAATTCAACTCGTCCTATTAAATGAGATTGGTGCGAGTGAAAACGTCCTTGGTGCCAATTGTCATCCACAGCCAAAAGGAGTCCGCTGTGAGGCGCACCGGGATCGATGTGTTATTGCACTTAATCAGTCCCCTATCACCAAAATACATGTTGTAAACCACACCTAATGACATACCATACATGGGCATTAAAAAAAAAGAAATATGCACCTAGTTTAGCCCTTTTTTAAAAACATTTTGCTGGTACAAGGCTTCTCAACAAGAAGAACATTGTCTAAGAATTAACAATGTACATACATGTATGTATATGCATCGGATATACAACTGTACACGTGTATCTATATATAGTATTTCACAACCTTCAAACAAAAAAGACACAAGAGAAAATGCATAAAATAGTTTTATACGTGAGTTTATAAACTGGTTGAAAGCTGCGGGGTAGGTCATTTGTTATGGGATATACTGCATGTGACTCATTGATATTGTACTGGAATGTCAATGGTCTTTGCTGATGAATCTTTCATAGTATTGGTCTCCTCATTTCATTTGCAGTATTTGCCATTTCCCCGACTCAACCAGGATTTAACAAGATGATGTATAGAGAACTGCCTTTGAAGGTTAAAGGCGCATAGTCCCGGTGGGTTAGAGGGCGCTGTTGGATGATACTGCTGATCACCGTTAGCATGATACGAAGATTGCCGAAACTGAGCTGTCATCAAGAGTAAAGCACGTAGGTGTTGCTAGGTAACACTGCCTTCGTTGTCTTCTCTGCGCGTCACGCAGTCTGTAGTGATGCCAGGAAGTGTGCTTTATATATATGTGCTTCTTAGTATGACATCACAAAAGAAGCTTGCTAAAGCTGCCATCCCCCTCAGCCGAATCATGAGCCGAACTGTGATCGGACCACTGACTATACAGTGGATCGGACTTCTTTGGACTTGAGGAAATGGGCCAAAGCGTAAGCGCCAAGGAGTCGTCGATAGCGTAGGTCTCTATAGGAAACTTGCGCCGTGCGCCCGCGTACGCATTTGACTAAACCACCGGGACCATGTGCCTTTAAATTATTTGATAGGGGTTAGAGCTGGGATCAGGGTGAGGCATTTGGGTTAGCTTGAAGGTACTGCCAAAGGATAGCATGCCACAATTATAGAATGAACACAAATCCAAATATATAGTCTGCATTTAATCTATTGGTCTATCTCATATAGTATCATCTATGTCTTTCTACCCACTTCAATATCACCTTTATGCACACAACCTACATGTTGTGTAACTCATCAATAATTACATGGATCATGCTGTTCATGTATGTACAACATACTGGAAAGCAAGACATCTTGGTAGCATGAAATTGTCGTGACTTGGAGCCGATGGTCTTTTTTGCGACATGAAATTTTCGTAAATTGTCACTGGCATTACATGCATATAGTGTAGACAAGAACTTTCACAGGAATTCTAATTTTGTGAATCTTGGCTCGAGTGAAATTTGTAAAAGTGTAAAAATGCATATTCCTCATTTGACAGTACGTGTTGTGTGTGTATGCCTTTGTATAACAGCATACTGAGAAGTACTAGTACCAGTCTAGGGGTCTATGCGACACAATGAATGTTCTGTTCACATTCAACTCAGCAAGGGAAACAGTTAAAGGACAAGTTCACCTTCATTAACATAAGGATTGAGAGAATGTAGCAATGTTAGTAGAACTCATCATTGAAAGTTTGAGGAAAATCGGACAATCCGTTCAAAAGTTATGAATTTTTGAAGTTTTTGTGCAGTCACCGCTGGATGAGAAGACTACTGGAGTGTATGATGTCATATGCGTACAACAATATAAGGAAAATATAAAGTGAATTTCACAAAATTTCATCTTTTGAAAAAAAGTACACATTCCCTTGACTCGTTACTGACGTATGTTATGGGTAATATTATTCCCATTGTCTTTGGAAAGAGGCAAGTCAAGTGTTCTTTTATTATGCGAAAAAAAGTGAAAATATGTTAAATTTTCTTTACATTTTCTTTACACTGTTGTATTCATATGACATCACGAACCTTAGTAGTCTCCTCATCCAGCGGTTCCAACACAAAAATTTTAAAAATTCATAACTTTTGCATCGATTGTCCAATTTTCGTCAAACTTTCACTGATGTGTTCTACTAATATTGCTGCATTCTCTCAATCCTTATGTTTATGAAGGTGAACTTGTCCTTTAAATGCTACGTGTAGCAGGGAAGAAAAAAGTGAGAGAGGAAAGGGCATTTTGTACTAGGTGTACCAAGTACACATACATGTAATAAACATTCAACAGAGTGGGATTAAATTGAAGGGTATAAACCACAGACACACATGAGGTACATATATCATAACTGCTTGTATCATAACAACATTGTGCGCTCACATTACAAATCTACTGGTAGTTTAATACACAAAGATGGTTTGTCTTTGCTGTGCCATGTACAATAAAAGTACTGTACCATCAAAGTGTGAGTATGTTCAGGTATTGCCTTGTGGATGAGCAATTTCTGGAAGTAGAAAGTAGATTTTTTTTTTTTTTTTTTGTTTGTTTTTTTTTTTTGGGGGGGGGGAGGGGGCTGGCAGTATTTTCATCATCTTAATATGCATCCAGCACAGTATAGTACAAAATATATGAATTTGCTCTACAAGGTAATTACAGGTGAATCTGTTTTCTTCCTAAAAATGGGCACCATCTGATGAAATTACAGCCCAGAATAATTACTTGGTCTGCTCAGGTGCACCCCGTTTCTTAATTGAAGTACAAAGTCTGGCACTGTTGGTGACAGTCAATTACACGTACTCTAAAATGACAAATTCAGTCTCTTTTTAACGCTGCAAATGACTCTGACCTTTACAGCTACTTCTCAATGACAAGAATAGATGTTCAAAAATGACAGATGATTACATTCGCTGCGCGTAAACTGTCAACACAGAAGACGGCTTTTCTCTTTCGTTAATGAAAATACCGACAGACTCAGTTCTGGAATAGGATGATGATGTATTGGCGTATCATAACAGCTCCAAAAATATACCAAACATTATCACCATGTGCAGAGTTATCATAGCTCTGTTTAAGCTTATACATGCCAACGTATGGCCTGGCAGAGAAAATTAATTTTGGTAGAAATTGGCTCAGTCTCGTCTTGATGTACTTTTTGTGTGTGTCTAGATATTTGCATTAATGACCTTTTGGCAGCCAAGTTATACACTCTGCATACCAGCTCCTACCTGCCATTATAAACTTGTGACATACAGCCTAATGACGTGGTTGGCTAACAAAAAAGTTGATATATTCTACTTATGGCATTTCTTGGTACTTTGCCTAATGTGCATAATGTACTTAAGATTGCCTATTAGTAACTCAGAAATGAGCACTTAGCAAAGGTTATGGACAGACAAAACAAAGCATTAAGTGAACATTTTAAAGAGACAGTCATAGTGTCATTGTATAAGGTGATACTACAGGACTCAATGCTGCCAGCTTATAAGAGATATATGGCACATCACATTGCTACATGTCTGTTTATAGAGTCATCCTTCCTCAAGTTAGAGTTTTAAAATATGCTGGCTGTGAGTTTCAGACTAACTGCAAAGTTGCATTCCCTCCCATAAGGCACTAGTTGTGCACCATACCTTCATACATGTACAATTCATTTTTCAAAACATTCATTTATCGCTCAGTGTGTGATTGGTCTACACCACACCATCTCGCAACATAATGCAATTGAAGCACTCTGCGCTCACCAACAATTTAATAAGAGATGTTTATAAAGTTGAGTGCTTGTAATGACAGAGGAGGTAGTGGTGGTGAATAGGGGGGGGGGGGGGGGGGTTGGTTCAGTCGATGAATTTGAGTTCATCAATCGGGCAGTCAAGCTTCCACACGCACACAGTCGAGCTTCCACACGCACACAGTTGATCTGGTCCATGAAGCTAAGCCGGATTGCAAGCCCCTCCAAGAGATTATTTCTATTCTAGCTGTCATTGAACCTGGCATGAACTGGGACACCAAGTCTAACTCCCATTCCAGAGTAGATAAGATGCCATTTACCGTGGATGCCCCCCTCCTCTATGTATCGCTGGTCATGCAGTTAAAGACATAAATGACAGTGGCGTGACAATAGATTTGAAAGGTCAATGCCAGCTTTTAATACTGGGGAGAGCTAGAGATCTTATCAGTTGGTGTTGTACCTCCTTGGACTCCTTCCAATTTTGTCTCATCCTACTTCAAAGGACTTATAAAGAGCAGTTAGGAATAGGATTAGGATGTGAGATTACTATAAGGAAGGGAATATGGAATATGGGTCCATGCAGGATTCAAAACATGATTAAAGGGATGGTTTAGTTTTGGTTGAGATGGGGGTTACGGTTTTAACTTTTTGCAAGATAATTAGAAATCACTTTAAAGGAAATATATATAACAAGAGCAAACAGCGCTGAAATGAATTACTGAGTTTATATGATGAAATTTGGTTTTGAATCAGCTGAGATATCCAAAAACAAAGCAAAATTAAGTGGTCCTAATAAAAGGTGAGTCCCACCTTTAAAGAAGTTTCCAGTTACAATGTAAGTTGATGAAAATCGGTTTGGAAATTTTTTGTTTTGCTTTATTTTTTGGATATCTCAGCCATTTCAAAATCAATTTTCATCATATAAAATATCAATTCCTCTTCGACTTGTATGCTCTTTAAAGGACAAGTTCACATTCATTAACATAAGGATTGAGAGAATGCAGCAATATTAGTAGAAATATCAGTGAAAGTTTGAGGAAAACTGGACAATAAATGCAAAAGTTATGAAGTTTTAAAACTTTTGTGTTGGAACCGCTGGATGAGGAGACTACTAAGGCTCGTGACGTCATATGAGTACGACAGTATAAAGAAAATGTAAAGAAAACTCAACATATTTTCACTTTTTTCGCATAATAAAAGAGCACTTGACTTGCCTCTTTCTAAAGGCAATGGGAATAATATTACCCATAACATATGTCAGTAACGAGTCTAAGGGAATGTGTACTTTTTTCAAAAGATGAAATTTTGTGAAATTCTCTTTATATTTTCCTTATATTGTTGTAGGCACGTGACATCATACACTGCAGTAGTCTTCTCATCCAGCGGTGACTGCACAAAAACTTCAAAAATTCATAGCTTTTGAACGGATTGTTCAATTTCCCTCAAACTTTCAATGATGTGTTCTACTAATATTGCTACATTCTCTCAATCCTTATCTTAATGAAGGTGAACTTGTCCTTTAATATTTCATTAAAGTGGTTTCTAATCATCTCACAAAAATTGAACACCTACAATGTAAAATCCCATCTCAACCAAAATTCTATCATCCCTTTAAGTAAGGCACTATTTGTATCTGCCACATATGATGTCTGAATCTTCAGTCTCTCATTACGGTGAAATGAACTCCTGGAATGCTCTGCTATTAAAACGTCTCAATAGATGCATTGGTCAGTTGTCAACTGATGTGTGTCAAGAAATGAGCTCAGTCGACTTCAAGGTCGGAATGCAGGCGAGACCTCTTTTATTTGTTAGTGGTCTCTTCAGCATCTGAACAATTCTGCTAAAGAAAGAAAGGTAGTAATATGCTGTGATGATGAAAAAAAAAAGAATAGCATCATGGATGATAGACTTTCTTTGGACAGACTCTCTTTCCTTCAAAGATTGTCTTTTTTCACAATAGAGGACAGTTACACAAGTAATACATGAATGTCACATAAATACCTTTGAATAGCGTTTTGTCTGTGAACATATAAAATGAGGATTTAAACTATACAGCCATGTGCATAAACACATGGCATCATGGATGATAGACTTTCTTTGGACAGACTCTCTTTCCTTCAAATATTTTCTTTTTTCACAATAGACGACAGTTACACAAGTAATACAGGAATGTCACATGAATGCCTTTAAATAGCATTTTGTCTGTGAACATAAAAAATGAGGATTTAAACTATACAGCCATGTGCATACACACATGGCATCATGGATGATAGTCTTTCTAAATGGACAGACTCTCTTTGCTTCAGAGATTCCTTTTTCTCACAATAGAGGGCAGTTACACAAGTAATACATGAATGTCATATGAATGCCTTTTAGTAAAATAGCATTTTGTTTGTGAACATATGAAATGAGGATTTAAACTATACAGCCATGTGCATACACACATGATGAGTCTCAAAACAACAAAGAAAGTGTGCAACACAGCTTTTATTTATAATTTATCTCATTATTTATCTATATATTTATTTCTATTATAAATTATCTCATTATTTATCTATATATTCATTTCTATTATAAATTATCTAATCATCTTTTTATTCATTTTATCTGTGCATTAATCTCAAGTTTTCTCTAGCAAAATCACTTACAGTTTATACCAAGATTTGCACAGAATGGTAGTTACAAAGTTTTCTTTTTGAAGGGTTCATACTTTTTATACTATGCTCCCGACCACAAATTTTGACTCAACCTTGTCTCTAAGCAAGTTCGTGTGTACAGTGTGAAGTAGAAATGAAATGTTATCAGTAAAGTGCATTCGCCAATGGAATAAACATTGCACATCTACCCGCTTACATACAGACCATGCAAAAAATGATTACATCCCACGCTTTAGCGAGAACATCACTTCGCGCTCTGCCCCGACTTGATATCAACAAGATATCGGCGAGATCGCCGAAATGCGATCAATGTCTGCCACGTATCCCTCCCGCTGAGAAATGAAATGAAGTGAGATGAGATGAAATGAAATGAAATGAAATAGAATAAAATGAGCTGTTTGAGCTTTGCTGCTGCAAAGCTGCCATGTTTGTGCTGGAGTGATAATGAATGAAATACGCAAGTCGTCGAGAGAATGTGAAATTTAAACAAGGTTGAAAAGCAAAAGGTAGAAAAGGATCCCAATGTTGTTCATGAACCACTTTACAGAGATATACAGCAAAAGAGAGAAAGAGAGAGAGAGTGGGAGGTGGAGAGGGAGAGAGATATAAAGAAATATCAAAATGTGAGAAAGCCATGTAGAGTCTACAGCACAATGTATTACAGGGCATAGATACAGGCACAATGTATAGAGTACACCTAGACATACAGTCAAGGGGGAAATCAATATGATGGCATTCAAGTAGGGCTCTGCGATTTTTTTTTTTTTTTTGTCTACATTTGCTTCCCTTTCTACAATTTCTGCCAATCTTTTCTTCTTTGATTTCATAGCCTCATCTAAAAACATTGCTCTTGGGAAATATCCTTCCTGTATGTAAAGTGCTGTTTGTTGAAAAAAAAAAAAATCACTTGAAACAGTACATTTCTATATAGAAAACACACCAAACATTCCTTGCATTTTTTTTTTCTTAATCAGGCCTGATTAAGAAAATAGTGCTTAAGGGTTTATTAGATGACCAACAGCAATAGCTTTTAGGGTGTGTACAGTTCTGGTTGAGGTGAGGATTTAGCTTTTAACGTTTTGAGAGATACTCAGAAATCACTCTTTGAGATGTCAAAGAGCATGCAAATGGGTATCAAAAGTTTATTTGATGAAAATCGGTTTTGAAATGGCTGAGATACCCAAAAACAAGGTGAAACAAAGAGATCCTAATAAAAGGCGTGGCCTGTCGCCTTTTATTATTATCATCACTTTTTTGGATATCTCAGCCATTCGAAAATCAATTTTCATCAAATAGACGTTGAATCCTTCTTAAAATTACATGCTCTTTCATATTTCATAAAAGGTTTCTCATTACCTCACTTATAGGAATGTTCAAAACATGAATCCCCACCTCAACCAGTACTGCACAGTCCCTTTAAACGACTGCAATTAACAATCAGAAGTAGAAGCATTATTTTAGTTTTCTACAAAGATAGGCTCTGAGTTCAGGTCATTTTTTCCTCATTTCATTTAATAGTCATAGCAAAAACCAGCATGAATATGCTGCAGAAGTTGCAGAAATAAACAAGATCCACTACAATTTTTACATGTTGCAGTGAAAAGGTGAGCCAAATTTATAAGACAGACAGGGATACATGCAATCAAATGCTCATTTCAGAAGGAGGGCACATGATTGTGTTTGTGTAATTTTCTCTTCCACCCAATGCCCGTATATTCCCCGCCAACAAC
This sequence comes from Diadema setosum, assembly GCF_964275005.1. Taxonomy (NCBI): domain Eukaryota; kingdom Metazoa; phylum Echinodermata; class Echinoidea; order Diadematoida; family Diadematidae; genus Diadema; species Diadema setosum. The sequence goes on along the minus strand of NC_092697.1, from coordinate 32,627,263 downwards.
TAGGCCGTACCCGACCTTCTGCTCTTGACACGGCGGCCTAGTTGTGCCGAAAATTGATTTCTGCACCCAAGAGTTAATGAGAGTGTCCATGGAGCGCAATCGCTCGAAATGTGATCTCGAATGCCGGTTGGCTGGGATGAAATTCGAGGCATATTATCCGTGCAGTGACATCAGTATTTTGTCGCACCTACGCAGAGATCTGATACTTTGGAAAGACATTTGCGGGACAAGCAGCCAAAATACAAGGTATCCATTTCACGAGGCTCTGTCATCGGCCATTACTGGCAAGTACACAAACACACACACAAAAAACAAGGAAAAGTAGAAATTACGCGGTGCGTAATATATGTCCCCGCCGGAAGTAGCATTTAGTAGCAAAATGTACAATATAGGTAAAAAGATGAAGGTCAAAGGTCAAAGAAGTCAAAGGTCAAAATTCTATGTAGAAGTTTTGAAGCCCTCACCTAGTGCCATCACATAAAGCAAAAGGAATCGAAATCGGGTTAGAAATGGCGAAGGAGTAGCATTTTGTAGCCAATGTACAATATAGGTAAAAAAAATCAAGGTCAAAGGTCAAAGAAGTCAAAGGTCAAAATTCTGTGTAGAAGTTTTGAAGCCCTCACCTAGTGCCATCACATAAAGCAAACGGAATCGAAATCGGGTTAGAAATGGCGAAGGAGTAGCATTTGGTAGGAAAATGTACAATACAGGTCAAAAATCAAGGTCAAAGGTCAAAGAAGTCAAAGGTCAAAATTCTGTGTAGAAGTTTTGAAGCCCTCACCTAGTGCCATCACTTAAAGCAAACGGAATTGTAATCGGGTTACAAATGGCGAAGGAGTAGCATTTTGTAGGCAATGTACAATATAGGTCAAAAATCAAGGTCAAAGGTCAAAGAAGTCAAAGGTCAAAATTCTGTGTAGAAGTTTTGAAGCCTTCACCTAGTGCCATCATATAAAGCAAACGGAATCAAAATCGGGTTAGAAATGGCGAAGGAGTAGCATTTTGAAGCAAAATGTACAATATAGGTCAAAGGTCAAGGTCAAAGGTCACAACTGAAATTTTGTATAGAAGTTTCAAAGCTCCCATGTAGTGCTATCATATAAAGCAAACAGAATCAAAATCGGGTTAGAAATGGCGAAGGAGTAGCATTTTGAACATTTTGATCACACACGGACGCACACACGGACACACGGACGGACGGACACACGGACGGACGGACGGACGGACACACGGACACACACACGTACGGAGCCCGTTTCATAGTCCCCTGCTCGAACTCGTTCGGCGGGGACAAAAACCTGCATGTATTTCTTTAAAAGTCATCATATGGCTATAGAATTACCAAAAGAATGCAAGAAATACTGATCAAAAAAGGTGACAGTTCTATCTCAACTATCTTTTGTGTATACAGTCTGTATTCTTTATGATTTTTTTTTTTTTTTTTTTTTTTGGGGGGGGGGGACCTATTTAGACAGGTGGGAGTAATGTTTGAAAATCCAATTAGTTCTGCAATATTTGGTCTATTGTGAAGAATACAAACCGAAGGGCCTATCTCAGTGGGAGAGACATTGGCGCGACTGCCAGCGACTGATCAGTTAACACACTTTACTAATTTTCTATTACTAATATGGATAATAACAATGATATAGACTATTTACTGTTAGGATATAATATCACTACCCTCTTTAGAATCAGAATAAAGAATACAATTCTACCTCAGGCACTAAATCTTGTATCCCCCTCAATGTCAGTTCATTTTATGTTGTGATTTCCCTCTTCACAATGTCTATATTTTTGTATTTACCAGTAATATGTAAACCTTTTATATGGTATCATATGTTCCTGAATACCAACTTTTTTTTTCTTTTTTTTTTTCTGAAAGCCAGTTTTGTTTTTTCCCTGTTTGATACAAATACAATACAAGTGATCAGTCAATCCTGGTCAAGGCAATTAGGCACTTAGGCAAGGAAATGTGTGTGGTTAACAGTTAATCAAGCATCAGCTGCAAGCTACTGTATATTATATATGGACTTTTGTCTTCAAAAACGGATCATTTCTTTAATAATGATGATCCAAAATCTATTCTGGCAGCCCCAGCCCACCTCTCATGCCGAGCCTTGTATAGTATAGAATACTACAAATCAAATTTTAGAAGAAAGTCACGAAATTCTAAAGTGTAATATAACAGTAATATATGTGTGCATTCTACAATTTTGTCTGCAGGTTTTTTATACTTGTGTGCCCTACAATTTTGTTGGCAGGTTTTTAACTACAGACAGCAAAACACATATATGACATGAAGTGTGGTATAAATTTGCTGTATAGAATGAAGAAAACTGCATGCCAGCACTCTACTGACTGCAAGATATTTAATACAGTCCATCTGACATTTAAAGGATCTATTGTTAATATATGAGAAGTGACTATAAGTGATCAGTCTTTGCAAAAAGGTGTCAAAATGAACAAGCAGCGATCCAAACGCAATTTGACACAAAACTCACACGTAAGTTCTGCTGAAAATGTCACTAGATGTGACACTTTCGCTGCATTGGTGTCCATGATGAGAAAAAAAAAGAAGCCATGTTCGTTTTTAGATGAGTTTCTAGATTCAGACTTTGTGCACAAGCTGCAGAGGGTATATGACATTCATAATGCAACATGCCAATCCTGAACTTCACATGGGTGTCTAGAAATGCATGATACTGATACCTACTGTGTGCATGCATTAGTTAAAATGCAACATAATCTCATTTCTAATCTTATTTCTCACTTGATTGCTACATAAGTGTCTTGGAGTTGACCTTTTGTGTAATGTAACACAAGCACTTTCTCTTCTTTTTCTATAGTTGTCTCATCATATGTATTTCACACATTCATTTTTATTCATCATAATTCACTTTCTTTCAGTCAGTAGAAGCTAATTTCTATGTATTTTAACATTAACAAATAAATGAAATGAAAAGAAATAAAATCAACAGCTGGGGTAGTATTCCCCTCCCCCCCCCCCCAAAAAAAAAGTAAGCACTATGGCCCGAATTCACGAAGGTGGTACAAATGAAACCATGGTTTAAACCATGGACAAAAACCATGGAGCGCCAAGTGTCGCATGAAATATTTCGTTACGAAATCAGTCATTTCGTCGATGAAATGATTATTTTGTAACTAAATTTTATAACAAAATTTTGTAACTAAATGAACATTTCGTCCACGGAATGATAATTTTGTTAACGAAACGGTCATTTTGTCGACGAAATGACCCATTTCGTAACGAAGTATTCCATGCGACACTTGGCGTTCCATGGTTTTTGTCCATGGTTTAAACCATGGTTTCATCTGTACCACCTTCGTGAATTCGGGCCAATGTGTCTGAAAGCACCACCCGTGTGTAGAAGTATGTTTATATTTGCCGAGTACTTTGTACTTAGATTCTGAGTTTGACTCATCATTGCTATGTATCATGTTTATTATCATAATTATCAATATTACTGCTATCATTCTAATTCTATCATCATCATCGTCATTTTAGACGTTCTTGAATAGCTGAGCATTAAAACGGGCAATTTTCTCACTTGCCCAATAGGGTATGAAAGGGCCCAATACCTTTAACAGGCAAGAAGGTGATTACAACTGTTCATGAATTTGAAGAAGGTGATTATTTTACTTGCCTAAATAGTAAGTTTGAGTTGCCCAGGGCTAGGGGGCAAATGTGTTTTAGAGCACAACGATTATCGCTCTATCAGTAACACCAGCAGTACGAGTAGTAGTAGGAGTGGTAGTAGAAGTAGCAGTAATCATTCATTGTTGTCATTATTACCATTATCACATCAAACTAGGTATCACTCTGGAATATGATCGAAAAAATAGAAGTAATAGTAACACAAAATTAAGCACTGAAGAAATATCAGGAGAGGTTAATCTATACGCAAGCTGACTACCAGTATACTCCATGGCCTGAATTCACAAAGGTGGTACAATAGAAACCACGGTTTAAACCATGGACAATTTGTATGGAGCGCCAAGTGTCGCATGGTCTATTTTGTTACGAAATCAGTCATTTTGTAGATGAAATTACCATTTTGTTGACAAAATGTTAATTTTGTTAACGTTCGTTTAAAAAATAATCATTTCGTCAACGAAATGTTGTCATTTCGTTAAAAAAAATGACTGAATTTGTAACGAAATAGGCCATGCAACACTTGGCGCTCCATACAAATTGTCCATGGTTTAAACCATGGTTTCAATTGTACCACCTTCGTGAATTCGAGCCTATGGGTTTTACTGGTCTCATCTCTCCTCTTACCCCAGCTCTGGAAGTCCCAGTGTACCTCCATGTAGAAGTCCCCTAGATCCTGCAGGAGTTGTAGGAGCTGAGGCCTTCTCTCCTCCAGGAGATCCCGTGACTGCTGCTTCAGTTTCCGTAGCAACAGAGATACTGTAGGAGGTGAGATGGAGGTGATACAGGAACAGATAACTTTTTCATAAATATATCGAGTAACATGGGCTTTAGAATCTCTTTCATCTGATTGGTCAATTGTCATGCATCGATTTTTACTGATCCACACTGAGCCTTGCATCCAGTAAAATCCGAATGCATGGCCATGCATCCGCTAAAATCCGAACGCATGGCTCAAGTCTTGTATAGTGTTGCAGGTGAAACGGATACATGATGAGAAAAACGGTTGTATTTCATGAATTTACAGGCCCATTTTATAACACAAATGATGCACAGGCCTATTCGTGGATCAGTGAGAATTGGATACTCTCATTTAACTTTGGAACAGTCTAAAACCCACTCTCTGCACTCATGGGTTTAAACAGTTCCAAAGTAAAATATGCGCATCCAATTCTCACTGATCCACTCTGTCCTGTGCATCATTTGTATACTGTTACACGGTTTGCATCTACGGCAAGCCAAAAGGAACCAACATAATGCATCCTGTAAATTTGCCACACGTTGGTAATTGCGGAAAACTGATTAAAACAGTGGATTTCTGGCAAAAATTTGTCCAGCGTTTTATAAAACAAATGATGCATATACAACATTGTATATGCCTCTTCATGCAAAAGAAGGAATAGCATGTATGTGGTATTAAACTATAGTCAAACCCACTCAGATAGGCCTCATGTTACACAATTCCTAAGTGCCTTATGCACACTCTGACTGATGCACACGGACACATGCATTTATACAATGGTATTTATACAGAAAAATTGCTTTTACTGATGAACATTTGCTTCAGGGTATGTTTCTATAAATCTCATGCACATGGTAAACCTACATTGTACAATCATGGACCTACGTTGGTACAATGTACTCTATACAGTTTCATTTGAATGGCTCCTTTACTAAAACTGCAGAGTACAGTGCACTAGATGTCAACAAACTTGGAAATATTGTGATCCTGACAGATTTGAGGGCACTTGACAATATACAGACCTTCGATGACACCATGACAGCTATGATATTTTGAGGTTCTGCCCTTCTAAAAATAGGTCTGTAATGAAATACCATTCTCTTGAGTAATTTCAGCCATGGCCTCCAAAGGCAGTCAACCTACAAGTATAGCATGTGTCATAGTGGTTTTTAACTCTTATCCCGTGTTCTTCATCTTTCAACCATGACTTATTCTATATGTACATGTACTTTGTCTATTGACATCAGCTCATTTTCACAAAGGTGATTTTATAAATTACAACCATGGTTTAAATCTAGCCCATGGACTAAAATAAGCATGAAATACAAGTACAATGTATATTTCACATGCGCGTATCAACGTATGGTTATTATTGGATGTCTGATGACATACATTGTATATGCAATCTCTCACACGCATTTACGCAGAAGAAATTTGCATTTATAAACCGATGGACTAAACCTAAATCACCTTCATGAATATGGGCCATTATGTCTGTTTAATAGACACTGCAATGTGAACACGATGGTGAAGCTGATCTCCTTCAAGATTGAAAGTATTGAGTTATGACTGCTCTTTGCCAAGCACATCTAAAAATTCATTCCTGCTATAAGAACAACAACATAGAGAAACTGATATTACATAGGTGGGGCACTATCTACAGAAGGTCTGCAAGTGTTATTATCAAAGTCCATGCTAATACTGTAATATGCATCATTACGTACACAATTTTGCAATTATGCAAAATCTGGGGAAAACAAATAATTTTGCCCTCTTATTGTCGGTTTAAAAGGACTGTACAATACTGGCTGAGGTGAGGATTCAGCTGGTAACGTTTTGTGAGATATTTAGAAACTGCTCTATGAAATGTTAAAGAGCATACAATCCTAAGGGGAATCAAAAGTTTATTTGATGAAAATCGGTTTTGAAATGACTGAGATACCTAAAAACAAGAAAAAACAAAGAGATCCTAATAAAAGCCATGGCCTGTCAATTTCTAATTAGGATCACTTTTTGGATATCTCAGTCATTTCAAGGCCAATTTTCATCAAATAAATGTTGAATCCTTCTTGAAATTACATGCTCTGTCATATTTCATAAGAGGTTTCTCATTATCTCACCAAAAGAAAAAGTTACAAACCTGAATCCTCACCTTGACCAGTACTGTACAGTCCCTTTAAGATTCCATTGAGCCAGATATTCCATCAGCAGATTCCCTCTTTCTCTTGAATTGCTTTTTTTGTTGTTGTTGAGACACATGAAATAAACTATATATACAATAAACTAAGTATATCATGTTACATTGTGCACTTACATTATGCACTGTGCACTGTACCTTCAAAAGCCGCGATGTTCCTCCAAGTTAAAAGGGACTATTCCCCAAACATGATGTACAGAATGTAGATTCAGCAAATACAGAAAGATCACAGTAAAACTTGAAAAAAACAAAAAAACACCAGCCCATTAAAAAAAGTTTGACTTCTAAGCTTTGGGTAATTCCATGCACATATATGTAGGCCTACATACCTTCCTCTCTAGATTGTAGTTGTATAATGCTTTGTGGTGCCCCAGTAGCAGAATGATTATGAAAGAAACAATACAAAAATTCTCTTTTCTGTGGCATCATAAAAGCACTTGACCCATTTCTGTACTAGAAGCCATGGAAAAGGGTATGCACTAAAAGGAAATTTATCTCATCTATGAGGACTCAATGCATGTGGCATTAAAAGTAGAACACATCTGATAGGTTTGACATACTGTATACGCGATATATTTCGCGAGTCTAAATTTTCGCGAATCAGGAGTTCCTCGACGATTTCGCAAGTGGTTAAATTCGCGATTGTGGAGTCCTGTACTGAATAGAGAAGTGTACATGCGTACATCACATTCACATCGGGATCGGAGTCAATATTTTCCAGTGCCTTTAATTTTGCAAATAGCACCTGACTTGCAAAATTCGTGAAAATAAAAACCTCGCAAAATATTCGGCGTAAACAGTACATTGGATGATCCGTTCAGTAGTTACAGACCTTCAAAATTTTGGTGCAACCATCTGTAGATAAGAAGCCTACAAAACTTTGTGATGGTAGTCATAGTAATAGAACAACATAAAGAAAATACACAGAGAATTCAACATATTTTTCAAAATAATGAAAAAGCACTTGACTGGCTTACTCTAGAAAGCAGGGGGATTAATATAACCCTTTGTATGTAAGTAATAAGTCCAGGAAATCTGTACTTTTCATTTTAGATTGAACTCTAATGTCTGTGGAATTGTTTTTTATCATTCACTACTATAATATCAGAAATTGTTGTAGCCAGGTCTTATCCAGAATGGAGGCTCCACTTGAATTTAATCCTACATCTGAACATTTTGAATGGATGGCCAGATTATTTTGGTATGACTCAACCCCTGAGCATGCACAACATATCATGCACAAATAAATTCCTGAATATGCAAACAAAATTTCCCACATGTTCACAGACAAACAAACATTCATCATGCGAAAACTTGACTACCAATAAACATTCATCATGCATTTGTATATAAACTTGACTATGAATACCACCACTATCCTCTTTTATTCACTTTTTTTTTCAAATGATGCAGGCTGAAATCACTCTCAGCGGTCTATTTACAATTGTACAATCAGCACACAACACAACAGCCACTACCCGCACAAGACGAGTGCCCTTGTGTTTGTACACGACAAGTACCGGTATCTAGGCCTTGGGTTTCTCTTACTATGCTCACTATATTTCCATTTTTGCATGTACCTGACGGATTCAAGCTCTGAGAGATTTCCAAACAACTGCAGGTAGCCTCAGGTGTCCCAGAATAATAGGGGAGTGTGAAAGGGTGGCTAAATGGACTCTGAGGCTAAATCATTTCATAATATCGAACACAAAACACTGCAGACGGCAGTGAAACCATGATTTTTCTGCACTCATTTCACACAAACGGGACACTTTAAATGAAATCCAGCCAAAAATGATTTAATAAAGAATGAAACAAAATATTACAGAAACCACAAATTCCTACAATTATTTAACTTCACATTTCATTTGAAACATAATCTAGGAAAACTATTCAAGCTAAGGCAAAACCAGGAATATTAATATCAATAATACTTTAATACATCATACATGTTTGTATTAAGATGCTTAAGTTTCTCAATGTTTCACAGCAGGTGCACAGTCCTACAAACAAAACTTATATTTTCTTTGAAATCAGCAGATAAAATTATGCACACCATATACTTTCACTATGATACAAGTGAGTCAGTTAGAACTGGGAATATACAACATCAGTATCTTGCAAAGATCTCTACATTTGAAGAATCATGTTGTCCCTTTTTTCTTCGGGATACCATGATTTGTTTCCTGAATACTTGGCACCATCTAACTTTTGTCACCAATTCGGCTTTATACTGTTGCGCTGTTAAAGCCAAAACTTAAGTTCTCAGAAGCATTCAAAATTAATTTTCCACCATTTGGAATTTGCTTGCAATACATCTGAAGACTCTACCAAGAAACCTGTCAGACTGATGTGATTTGCCAGGATGCCATTGTTTCTGACTATTTTGAGATCAAAAGTGTTAAATAATAAGAGTCGGTACACCCTAACTTTTATTCCCGATGCACCCTCGCTGTTCTGTAGTGGGTAAGTACAAGTTGTAGAACACTTCTAGTCCGTGATGATTGAATCATGCTTTAGCAGTACAGAATCACATGCAGCACTGTGCTATTACATGTATACAAGCTGCATGGAATTCACTCTCAAGCGATGGATACTAGCTGCTATGGCCTGATATATTGTAATCGATGTAATCAAATATACATCACATAGCAACCACGATCATGTATGCTCTGAGATTGCATTACTTCTGGTGTACCTTAGAGGGTAATATTTCGCATTTCAATCATTACCCAGCTAAAATTGTGTTATTAGTCGTATCACTATATCTTTTTCACACATTTCTTATGTATTTGTCTACATTTTAAAGCAAAAAATTGACAGTTTCTGCAATTGCATGGAAGCTATGTTTTACCTTTCATCTTGAAAGGCATCATACAGCATTAATGCCCTACTGGCTGTGAGATAAAAATTGTGTTATAATGTATTACATAACCAACTTGCACCAATGTAGGAGTGTGGTTTTTGTTGCTATACAAGTGGAACCACATAATATAGTGTGCAGGGCATTACAAAACAATACGAGAATATCCCTGGCTTCCAATCTAGGAAAGCACCATGGCATACCTGCCAACATTTCAAGATGAAATATCTTACTCATGGATTGCAAAAATCTTATCTTATATGCAAACTGAAGTTAAAAATCTTACTTTCGGTTAAATCTTCAGAAAATACACATGAAAGGTATATCTAAATATTTTTTTGAAATCTGATTTCTCTGACAGAAAATCTGATTTTGCTATTTTTAACATAAAAAATCTTACTGAATCTGATAAAATCTTACTGCTAGTTGGCAAGTACGCGCATGGGCAATACAGCAAAGTTTAAAGCACATGGCAAATAAGCCAGCATCCCATTGACTTGACAAGCCAGCAACTGGATGGTTTGGAGCACCTTGTTAGCCCATATCATACAGCTCTAGGTTGACTTTCAAAAAGATATGATTTCAAACTGATTTCAGTTGCAAAAAGAAAATTATTGGCATCTGTCTTTCATTTTAAAGTCTGAACCAATGCACTGCTGACTCCACCCTTTAAATGAACGCCAACCAGCACTGTCACATTGAATATCCAGGCAGGACCTGGCAGAGAGAAAACACACTTTATATTGCCCTTGCATATGTATACGCCAGTGAAAAAAGGCAAAGGTATACGCCAGTGAAAAAAGGCAAATGTATATGCCAGTAAAAACGAGGCAACACTGCTGTAGTACCACTTTTATCTGACAGCAGTTCAATCATCCCCCATGTGTACAAATGTACATTGTATACTGATCCAAAGCCTGTAGTCACCACCCCTCCCCCTTCACTCTTTCCATTCTAATGGTAAAATAATATCGTCGGCCTTATGCCAAAAGGGCCTTACAGAACTTCCCCTGTTATGCCAAAAGGGCACTAATAGTGTACAAAGTCTATGTCATTATTGGCATAACAGTTGAAGTGGTTTAAGGCCCTTTTGACATAAGACCAACGATATTATGTATGTACCAGTACTTACAGTTGAACCATTATTATCCGGCCTCCCTTTATCCGGATCTCTCTATTATCCGGACGCAATCTCCCCGTGATTTTTTTTTATCTTTTTTTTAAGAATTACGGGAGGAAAGGGGGATTCCCAACTCCTTGAGAACTCCTACACAAACACACATGAATTACATATACTTGATACATTTCTTAATAATTATTTAGGTAAATCATTCTAAGAATTTATAAAAGAAAATGATTTCATTCTTGCAAATACGAACCTCTATTTTGGGGTCTGTTACTGAGTGTAACAATGAAAAGGTTGCGGTATACACATTACTACATGTGGTACTACAATGGGCTACATCAGTACATGTGTATGTATATGTACATATGTATAAAGCATTGAGTCTCCCGTATCCGGCCAAATCCCTCATCCGGATGAGCCCCGGTCCCGACTTGTCCGGATACGAGAGGTTCAACTGTATTTATCATCTACTTGTATATCTTCCCTATCACTGATCCTTTGATACTCAAAGCTACAATTTTTTTTTCTCTCTCTCATTTTCATTTTTAATTCACTCTGTCCGTCCCCATCTTTCTATCCATTTCTTTGTAAGCTGCCCTTTTCACATAATGTTAAACTCAACTCATCCATACATCAGTTAATAGCAATGACCTGTTTATACAACTCTAAATGTACCCAGGTATGTTGATTTTATTGCACATTTCTCATAACATTGATAAAGCATGAATAGCCTGTTGTACCGAGAAGGTCTACAAAAAGAAATAAAATAAATAGAAAATGTCGGTATTGGTTGCTTTTATCTCCCTAAACTAAATATGACCCACCATTCCCTTTCTGTTAGTCAATGTGATTTGTGTTTACATGCTACAAATATTCCATCAAGTTACATCAAATTCATAAACTGCAAACCAATTAGTCACTGTAATAAATCCAAAATTACTGTGTTCACATCAAGTTTTCGATGTACTTCATTGAATGTTTTTCTTCTCTGTGTGAACGAATCTTCAAGTCCCTGGAAATACGATTAAGCTGCCGTTTGCCCACAGTCTGAAATGGGTATGAACACACCCCGCTCATCTCCCGAACAATTACTCCTAATGTAATGATTGATGATCAGCTGGAGCGTGCCTGGAAGGGTCTGGGGTAACCTCATGAATCATGGAGGCATTTATGAGGAGATGCAGCCTTTAAACATTCCCTGATCCCTTACCTCATCATTCGGCGGGATCGTGATCAATTATCACCTGTGTGAACGCATCCTTTTGGAAAATTTCGGAGGAGGAGCTTGATGATTGTAAACACTGATTTTCTCGTTAGAGCTCCAACACATGAGTCTATAATCGATGAACCCCAGATAGTTTATAAAACCTGGAGGATGTTAAAACCGAGAATATTGTCAGCATGGGAAAGTCGAGAAGGAATGTGTTCTCCCAACAGTCACTGGATGATGAAACAGAGAATGTGGGGTTATCACACAAGTGAACGAACTTCATGCAAAAGGACACATCTTAAATGTCATTTCACATTCTACATATCTCCCCTTTATTGAAAGGCTCATCGTGTCCAGCCTGATATAAAACTGCTTTCGTCCAATAATTCATAAGCTATCTTGCGGTCCAAGAATATTCTGTACGCTCAATATCGTAAGCTGAATATTCGTATGCTGAATATTCGTACGCTGAATATTCTGTATGCTGAATATTCTGTATGCTATATGCACTGCAATACAACTGCGAACCTTTGGTGGTGTGTGGATGACACAAGGGGTGGACCACATTCCAATTAATGAGGATGGTGACACATTCAATCATCATTACAGCCCACACATACTTTCGGTAACATATCGTGAATTATAATCTTTAGTTTGATTTATGTGGCTGCTAAGGAAGCAATGGATTCTTGCAAGAAGCCGCCATGGGGATGGACAGCTTTTAGTTCATCCTGAAGGATGAGCCAATGAGAGTAAAGTGCCATGCCTAGGGGTACAATGGCTGCTACCAGGGGACTTGAACCAGAGACCTTGTGATTGATAGTCTTCGGTCTTATCCAGTGAAGCATATTTAGTGACTTTTCGATTGTGTGGACATGGACGCCTTTCTCGTACAAGAGCGGTTCAAAATTGCTGCAGTCCACTCGTTACATCCGCGGTGTTATCACCCATTTCGATTTTCAGTGTGCATACGCCGTTCACGACGTACTGCTATGACGTCATGACCCCGTCCCCTCCCGCAGGCTGGCTATTGGTGCACCAAGTGATGACGTCACTCCCATCCTGAATCTAGGAGGACGTAAAATCCTTGGAAGACACGTTCTTGATTCTGGCATTGGACGTGCTGGAGAACCTGGAGCATGCGCAGTTCCTTAAAATGACATCATTACCTCAACATCCACGTCCAGAAGGTGAAATCGAAAAGTCCCTATTAGCTCCTCAAGTGCACTTGTACGTGAGGGCAACAATCCACAAAGTTTTGCTCTGAATGACTAACTACATAGATACACCTCCATCCAGACATAAGATTTTTCATTGCATGCACATTGTCTATTTTTACATGCTGCTGATGCTTCAGGTGATATACATGTAGTCCTACTTTGACATTCATGATAATGATGAAGATGATGGTAATGATGAGGACGATAACTGATGATGATGAAAATGATGATGATGATGGTGACTGATGATGATAAGAATGATGATGATGATGATGATGATGATGATGATGATGATGATGATGATGATGATGGTGACTGATGATGATAAAGAATGATGATGATGATGACATTAAATGCAGAATTATGATAATGGTAAAGTTCATGACACCAGGGTCCACTTCACAAAACTTGTTATCAGTGACAAGTTATGAGTTGTTACAAGCTACTAAAATCCTTGCATCTGATTGGCTGAGAGCAGATTTGTTGTAGAAATGTGGCAGTTGCCACTGATAACACGTTTTACGAAATGGGACCCAGGTGTAGAACAGCATTTAAGTCTATTCATTTTAAGTTGTTTTCAATGCTTCCATCTCACACTGTACGTGCATGCATTTCACTAATTATCCTTACAGTGTACATACTGTAAGTGAATCCTGAATTGTTAAAACATAATTTGGGACAAATACACTTGTATGAATGGCATATTGTATTATACGGCAATCAAACATGATGAAAAAAAAAATATGTTGTGTCATAAACTGTTCTGTTATAGATTATGTCAGACTTCAGTCACATGTTTTATTCTAAACTATTGTGCTTTACTAGCTTTTTGAAAGAAGAATTAACCCATAAGGGAAAGTAGTTCACAGGAGATGCACTGGAGAAGACACTAATGATAGCCAGTAAACAATGAGTGAATATAATGATAAATTTTCAGATAAGCTGCATGGACTATGGGCATAATTGTCTGATGTTGGTGATTCAGTTTTAATCATCTCATGGTCTCCCAGGGGCATCGCTCTCTAAACTCTCAAAATAACACTCTCCTTGGAATTTTAAAGTCTTCTCCTAACACTTATGCATTGGATGGGAAATACCATTTGAACAGCTCAACTCACATCATTACACGGTGTACATACGGCGTACATCCATACCATTATTTATGAGCACACACCCCTGGTATAATAAGATGAAGTGAGCATCTTTTCAACTCTTTAAAAAAACAGTAAATGGACTCTTAACTCACATTACAACGTTCTCACATTTCACAGAAACAATACCTCAAAAAAATAACGCACTTTAATAAACAAAACTACACCTTGAGGCTTTAATGTGTTTACTCCTTGAATTTCCATATTTCACAGTTACCGCCGCGCATCAAATTGTCAAAACAATCTCAAAGATGAGTATAAAGGGAAGAACGTCCCTGGGGTAATCTGAGGACTTGTCAGAGCTGCTGAGGAAAAAGCTCCACACTGAAGACCTCAGCAGCATTAGGTTAAAGGTACTGTTTACCTTTGGGAGCAGTAATTTTGAAAAATGTTCGAGTTATCACATTTGATGCATACACATTGTATGTGTGGATTAGTTGTATCACAAAACATCCTACTACATAAAATTTTTGCAATAGAGCCTAAAATGGAAGGAGATATCACTATTTTTCTCAATAAACCATTTTTATAACCGTTTAGTCTAAAAACATTTTTATTATAACTATCGTTCACATCTTGTATATCTAACAATACTTAACATTAATCATACCGATTCAAATTTATACATTGGTTGTTTCTATCCCTAACTCACATAGATCTTAGAACTATTTTGAAGCACTAAAGGTGGGTTTTTGTTTCATCTGCAAACGGTAAATCATGCCTTTAAAGGGCAATTTTACCTCAAATATAATACATGTGGATTCCATGAAGGAAGGAATACTCAAACACATCAGTGAAGTTTGAGTAAAATTGGACAATCCACTAAAAGTTATGAATTGTTAGATTTTGGTCATATATAAATGTGTCATCACTTGACGGGAAGGCAGATGAAAATTCTCGATGTCTGACTAGAGCCACTATATAATATGAAAAGAATAGATAACAAAATGATATCTTATGAAACAAACATATTCCTGTAACTTGTTGCTAACATCAAAAATGATATTTCTCCTGCCTTCTGAAGTAGAGAAAGTTTCTAAGAGGGATCTAGAAAGATAGGAATGTGTGAATTTTTAAACATTTTCATCAAAGTCATAATGTTGTGATATCTGAAACTCATGTAGCCTTGCAATCCAATGATGACAGCACATGGATTTAACCAAACTCCAAAGATTTTATAACTTTTTGAATAGATTGTCTGACTTCCTTCACACTTTACTGATGTTCTCCTAATATTTCTGCATTCACTCAACCCATATGTTCAGGGTAAGTTTCCCTTTAACCCATATCGGGCCAACTACGGGATATTCCGCATAACCACGAAGCGTCAGTGGGTACTATGTACAGCTGTACGGAGTGCTCGATTCTGGATTTTCTGCAGCAGTTTTTGAGGAGGTTTGGACACTTGCAGGGCGATGATTCGACTGTGATAATAGTCCCACATGTACATCCACATGTATGTACAATAATTGTATAATTCAGTCGAACCTGAAAAGCTGTAGCTGTATCTATCATGACGAGTTTCACTTCAAGAAACTATAGGATGCACACATTATACTATCGATTTCCCATGCACTCGCAATGGCTTCATCGTCATAAATATAAACATACATAAACCTGCAATTATTGTATCAATGGTTATGATATTTATATGTCCAGAGAGCTGACACTCTGATCATTTCATTTCCGGTACTGAATGTGTAAAATTATAACATTTGCTATTTTTAATCCATGAATGAAAGCAAACAAACAAATTGATTTTGAAACTTTTGGATGACTGTACTTCACTTCTGCTGAGTGCTATGACTGCACTGTGCATTGAATGGCAGCATGTCATATATCATTTAAAAGGGAATTTTATCCTCTTTCAAATGATATATAACTTGTCTATGTTTTGTTTACTGTTTGCTAATGAAGAGCGATTGTTTGGAGAGTTGTCTTGCCTGTCGCCGTGTGTGCGCAAACGGTGCTGGGCCACTGCGGTGTTTGTTTACACAAGTGCGTTTACTTGGCCCGATATGGGTTAAACATAAAATAATGATATTCTCATTAAACTCATGTTTTAAAAAAAATGTTTGAGATCATATCTGATGCATATGTGAAGGCCAGTTGTATCACAAAAATCCTACCATATAAAACTTTCGCAAGAAAGTCTAAAATATAAGAAGATATCATCATTTTTCTCAATACACCATAACTGTACACAGTTTATTCTAGAAACAATTCTACTTTAACTATTGTTTACATTTTGTATATTTAACGAATACTGTATATTTAACAATACCCTGATTATACTGAGTATCACTTTTACATTGGTTGTTTCTATCCCTAACTCACATTTTAAAGCTATTTTGAAACACTTAAGCCTGGTTTTTGTTTCATCTCTTTAATTAATGGTAAACAAATGCCTTTAAAACCATTTTCTGAGGCATGGTTTCTATGGATAATTTAGCTCTCCCATAAAAACTGAAGAGATAATTTCGGGCTCTTTGATAGGGGTTTCAGAAAAGTGGTTACAGATCACAGAATGTCCCATGCAGAATCATTTTGATGAAAAAAACATGTTTTTGCTTCTTCTTTTTTTCATTTCCACTTACAATGTAATGTATTAATAGCCAAGTAATGATCATTCTTTGAGATTTCCAAAATAAGCATATCAAATTGATTCAATGCTGCTCACGAGGGTACTTGAAGGAAGACAAGAGTGAATATCTTTTATCATTTCTGAATTTCATTTGGCGTGGTGTGTACACAGTTGTACCATACAACTGTAGCTTCTCTGTGGTGCCAAAACACGACTAGGGTGATATCAGCAAGCATGTCACATAAGTCACAATCTAAAAGTTCACATAGATTAATTCTGACATTGTGATCCTGGAAAAAAAAAAAAAGATTGCCAACACAGAAAGAAGAAAAAGAAAATGAAAACAAAAACATTTTGAGTTGTGCTTGCTCCACAACAAAACAACAGCAATTTCATCCACATTTAAATCTTAAAAATGGATACTTTGTGTATAAAAAATAATGATCATGCTTGACCTTCTGCTGATTAAATTTTGAAGAAATCAAAAGCATACATCCGTTTATTTTTTTTTTTTTAAGTTTGAATGAATGCATCCCACTTTGGACTGAAAACACATTTTGGTTTGTTTGTGTATAATCTGTACATACAATATCATCATGGCCTTTCTGAAAGAAAAAAAAAGACAAAATGTGCATAAAAGTATATCATCATGATGTTTTACAACCTAAAATAAAATAGTAACAGTGTACAAGTAACTTAGTGAATTCTTAAGCGCATTTTGATTAGCTGGATACTATACGACGTACATACTTACCTTTAAAGAACAGATCTGTTCATATCCAGTATATTGTTTCGAAGTCTAGACACTTTCTGAATATGAATGCTCGAGTGATCCAGATATCTCTTTTTTATATTTCAACCAATGTAGTGCATCTCAAATGCCTAGGACAAATGTCTTTGAAAAATCCATGATTATTGACTTTGTAATTGTGAAAATTTGACAGAGGGGACATGCTTGTTTCAATTTCAACTGGTTTGAACAGTAAAGACTGGCAATGCTTGACTGAACAAAGCAAGCCCTGAAAAGCTATGAGGGATTTAGCTGAGGGAATAGGCAGCGATACATCTGGAATAAGCTGCGCATGAGCGATTAGATGTAGCGTGTTAAAGCTCACAAAGCGGATGCTTCATAGCCTCTGAATGCAAATTGAAGGGCTTACACCACGAGCCGACGCGGCAAATTAAATTCATGTTGGAACCCGAGGCAAGAAGCGTGATACTGCATGGAGCATGCATACTGTGATGTCCTCTTCTGCTTTGTGCAAATATCTTGTCATGTACATTGTAGCATGAGAGCTTTGAAGATGATGGGGTTTTTGTCCTTACGATTCTATATGTCTGTTTGTTTTTTTTACTTTCTGGTCTTTTTTGTAGTTTTCAGAAAGTTTCCGAAAGGACTGCAACACTTGCCCATACAATTCTCAACAAGGTCATATGCATTTATCGACTTAATAGTCTTTCTTTCAAAATGGTTCAGCTTTGGAGTCAGGATGATTTTCCTACCTGAGGCATTGGGATTTGATGAATTTATGAGATGCAACCAGGAGTTGGTCAAATGAGGCCAAATTGCTACAATTAAGACACTGAAATACATGTACCTCAGTTTCATTACTCACCATTCATTAATTCCAACATGCATAATTGTACATAATATATTTTGACTTAAAGGTACTGATTGCCAATGGGAGCAGTGAATTAAAAAACATTAATCACATTTGATGCATATAGGTAGTTGTATCACAAAACATTCTACCAAATTAAAAAAAAACATGAAATAAAGCCTAATATATCAATAAGGAGATATTACTATATTTCTCAATAAACCATACATGTAACTGTATTAACAGTTTAAATTCTAGAAACAATTTTATCATAACTTTTATTCATATCTTATATATCATTTAATATTACTTAACAAATACTGATCAACGTGTTTGCACTCATTGTTTCTATCTCTATAACTCACATTTTAGAACTATCTTGAAGCACCAAAGCTGAGTTTTTGTTTCGTCTCCAAATGGTAGATAACGCAAGGGGAAATTTGTCCAGAACAGTCTTTGTGTCTGAGAGCCAAACAATTAATGTTTCTATAAGTGTTGGGTACATGTATTTTTGGATTTCGTGGCATACTCAACCCTCGCTATTCTGTGCATAGATAGAACCTATGAACTGTTTCACATTTGCAACTCAAACAGACTCTTTTAGCTCAACCCTAAGTATTCTGTGTATACATCTAGAATCTATGACAGACTCTAAAACTAACAGCTGACTGCAAAATCGTTTCCAATCATCAAGATACCAATATTTTCTCCTTTTTTTTTTTTTTTTCTGCCATAGTGTTACAATAGCAAGGATTGAATTCACGGTTGGAGTGCAGTATTGTGGTTCATATCTGCACATAATCTGATTTCCATGTCGGTACATTTCCCCTCATTGTGTAAGATAAGTGTAGCATTATACAGAAAGAATTTTAAGTTACAGATAAATCTATGAACTACAACATGCATTATATACATGACTCCCTCATATATTCCTTCACATATCAACTCTACCAGCTTCATATCTGAACATTAAACCGACTTTTTCTCTCCAACTGTCTGCTAGAAAAGAGAGAATATAAGACATTTAAAACCAAATTTATGGTAATGTGCAATGATGCAGGGCATGGAGCAGTGTAATGGTTGGTTTCAATGTGCTGTCGGCATTCTGTATTACCAGTACCTTCCCCTGAGTTGTACAGGGCGAGCGAGCTTTCACATTCTCTGTCTGACACTGGCTTAAGGTGTTCATTGTTTTAGACACAATGTCGGCACCAATACGCGCAATTTGCTCGTAATGCTTCCAGCCGGCAGTACGGCAGTGGTATCGGATAACAAATGACGTCGCAGACTTGTGACACATTTGTGGCGCTTCCAGAAATAATATTTGAAAACAGCGCTGCGTGAGTCACTGGTTAAGTGGTGAAATTGAAACACTGCCCATGGTAGGTATGCATACTGAGTAATGATATGGAATGTTGCCCAAATTTCATGACAAATATGGTGTAGTGTACAAGATGCCCTTGTAGTTTTGCAACAGCAAAATGTGATTCATTCCCATAGCACTATAATAATAACTAGAAATGTCACTACAGCGACTGGTTATACCCCCGCCAAACAACATTTCATAAGCTTTGGTCAAAACAACATTTCATAAGCTTTGGTCAAAAAACTGAGGAAGTAGTTAAATCCGCAAGATCTTTCCTTGATCTTCTGCCATTAATATGCCGTTACCATGGCAACGTACTTTCGGGTACTGTCGAAAAATGCGTCTTGCACATCTACAACCAAAGGCACACATTTGTACCAAGTTTCATGGAAATTGGGCAAAAACTGAGGAAGTAGTTTGCAACAAAAAAATTTTCCATCATTTTGGCTCATAATATCGTCGGTTGAGAATGATAAGGGCGTTAAGTTGCCACTAAACCCATAGTGTTCACGACCACTTAACGCCCTTCTCATTCTCAACAGACGATATGTGAGCAGTTACCATGGCAACATACTTTTTGTCACTGTCAAGAAATGTGTCATGCTGACCTATATCCTAAGACAAACATTCAATATGAATTCCATGAGAATTGGAAGAACACTGATGAAGCAGTTTTGCCATGAAGCATTTTGCCCTATATTTTACAAATAACATGCCGTTACCATGGCAACGCACTTTTTGCCACTGCGGAAATATGTGTCTTGCACATTAACATATTCAGATGAACATCTGTACCTAATTTCATAAAAATTGATCAAAAACTGTGGGAGGAGTTCGCGACGCAAGATTTGTACCCATTTTTGCCCATAATATGCTGTTACCATGGCAACGTACTTTTGGGTACTGTCAAACAATACGTCTTGCACATCTACAACCCAAGGCACACATCTGTGCCAAGTTTTATGGGAATCGGTTGAAAACTGAGGAAGTAGTTCGCGACGCAAGATTTGCAACGGACCGACCACCCGACCGCCCGACCGACCGCCCGACCGCCCGACCGTCCGCTGATTCCTATATATACCCCCTTCAAACTTCGTTTGGCGGGGGTATAATAATAATAATAAATCATTTATTAAGCGCAGAAACTATATTCTACTGCGCTTCAAGAGCTCTTAAATTCCTATGTTGCACAATGCTGCATGGGAAGTAAAAAAAAAAAGAAAAAGAAATGCACACTATGCACACAAGATAAGATACCTACATCCAAGACCTCATTGCATGATATGATAAGGCATATAATTCACCTTTCAATCTTGTAGCTTATCTGTGGAGAGGAGTTGTAAACAGGACAATTTTGAAGTCATTGTTCCATGATAAAGCCAATAAAAACCTCTGCCAAAAATCATTTATTCAAGAAACCATTCCCAACTTAAAAGCAAATTCTGGCAATCAGAATAGTTTTTGAAAGGGTGTGTACATGTTTTCCTTTCTGTGTGTGTGTGTGTGTGTTTTATGGGGACTTACCTTTAATTAATACATAGTACAGTTTGTACATTACCATAGAGCCTTTGTTTTAATACATTGTATCATCAAAGAAAACACATGCTTCAATGACAAGGGCTGCTACTTTCAGTCAATAAACCACAATTCAATTCAGTCCAAAATAATTTGCCTTGGAAATATTTCCATGATTTTGCCCTCATTATATGTGCATTGTTTCCATTCATCTGAGTCTTGAGTATAGGAGACTGTGTAGTATGATTATTCAGAAGAGGCCTCTTTAGTCCTAAGAAAAGATGGTATTGTGTATAGGTTGACTTGCAAAAGAAAACAAAAGGAATGAAAGTAGATTACATGCTCACATTGAAGAAGAACTGAAGAGGTCTGGGAAACCTGGCTTAAAATCTGAGAGCTAAACTTGATAGCATAGCATGATAGCTCTAGCTACAATGATTACCAGGCTTAATTGCAGTGTAGCAGCATGCATTCTTGAATTATAACTGGACCATTACCAATCAGGCAAATTCTAGTGCCCCTTCACAATGTCTAAAACTTTAAAAGAACAAAGCACACAAGAAATATCAAAAACAGTGTTGTTGTTTTTAGTGAGTACCATACTGCAGTACCTGGAAAAGTAAACTGTATACGCCATACTCTGTATACGCCAAACTATTTTATAGCCAGTCTGATTTTAAGTTAATCAGGACTTCCCTACAATTTTACGAGTGGCTACATTTGCGTACATGAGTACAGCAATGAATTGTGAAATATGTACGGCAAATTAATGCTAGGATCAGAGTTTCGAGTGCTGTGAAAGTCATGAATAGCATGTGACTTGCAAAATTCATGAAAGTAAAAAACCATGTGAAACATATGGCGTATATACAATGGTAATATGAGACTATTAGCCAGCTCAGTACGACCCTGCCATTATCTTGAAGCATCTTCTACAATTGTCTTGAGCCCTTGAAGTCTAAGAGGTCTAAGTTTGGTACTTACATACACTGTATCTTTTAAAAATCTAATAGTTTCTATTGTTCATATTGTGTCTCATGAGATAGACTGAATTACATCTAGTATATTGTCTTCAATTTGAATATTTGTTGTTCATAATCGTTTTGGTTACAGAATTTTTAAAAGCCTCCTAATGTCTAATTATATTTGAATGATTCTTAAATTGGCAACACATTTTGACAAAATTAAAGTTCCTGTTTCTCTCTGCAGATTAATGAATTCAACCAGTTTCATCACATCTTTCTCCCATACGAGACATGCGGTGATATTCAGAGTTGCCAATTTCATGATTAAGGTGACAATTTCTGCAGCAAAAATTCCCCAGAGAATTGATGATTTAAAGAGACCGGAAATATTTAACATGTGACTTGTGGTCCTTATGTCATGGTGGTGTCACCTTCTATATCAATGCTGTGCAGAACCTGCAACTCCTTCCTATCCACAAGGCCATAATACTTAAAGAGACTGGAGAGTTTGTCTTTTGTGTCATACTTCCAGTTTCATTTCAGCCGTCCTTTGTTGTCAATTTGCCAGCCTGCTTTATTATAGGAGCTGTTGAAAGTGAATATGCTGTCAGAATGATGTAGAGAACCGGGCTCTTCAATTCCAGCGAGTACTTTCAGAGTTTCTCTCGAGGGGTCCAGGAATAGTTTCTATTGAGAAACTACAGGAAGTTGAATTTTATGTATTGTGCTTTGCATATACTGCAACAGTACACCGACGGTAGGAAGCAACATGTAGATAATGTAAACATCCATCTATATAGGAAAAACAGCCTAGATACCTTTATGAAGCAGTCACTGTGTTACTGTTATTTTTACAGACTAGATAATTACTTTTCTCAAGAAATTCTAACCCCTTCTTGCCACTTTCACACAATTATGAACATATTGTTGTATGCATGACAAATGTAAATATGACTATCCACTACAGACAAGTGACATTGGTAAGGGGTTCTTGTAAAAGAGAGACAGGTATATAATGAACAGACATGAAAAAATGCAGAGCTGTATTCATGATATCATCCTGATATAGACAAAGGTAATCCACTAAAAGATGTTACACAGCAATTACACTTGTACATGTTCACTATAGGTCCTTATCACACACCGGCTATTGGTACAGCAAAAAAAAAAAATGGAAAGCTCTGTTCCTTGAGTGTTATTCCTTTTGGTGGACACAAAAATCTACAAACTCAAAAGCACTGGTATGGTAACTCTTTCTCTATATTAGCTGATGCTAACCCTTTACAGAATGATGAAGCAGATCCTAATCAAATGATTGGTTGACAGTTTATGTGTGACCAGGCATTTATATTGCCTAACACATAATTTTGCTTTATGACCAGTCATTAATAAAGTATGATGAGCGGTCATTAGGGTTTCTATGGTGCGATGGTGACCAGGTGAGATATAATTTTTATCACAAGCGATGAGGGTGACGTAAAATAAAAAGGATCTTCTTCATCGTTTTATCAAACAAACAATACATATCACTTTGTTCAGGCATTAGTATAATTACCCACACTCGGTACCTTTGAAACAGTCCAAACACCCTCGGCTACTGCCTCAGGCATATAGACTGTTTTGTATTGTACCTTGTGTGGGCAGTAATTCTCACTAAAGCAATCACCGATGTACTATCATTTGGATCCACTTTCCATGTCTCTAGTGATCAATACATTGTTTTATCCATCAATCTATCTGTATCATCCCTTTCTAGGTTTATATTCCATTATTTTTCTTCTATCAACAAACCTTTCCACTGCCCTTCCTTCTCTTTCATATATCGCCTGATTCTAGCTATCATTGCCTGGTATGTCTCCCACACTTCTCTCTGATTGTTGCTGTAAAGCCGCAATGCTTCCGCGATAAACTTCTCCATCAAATGTTGCCGACAAACGTCAGCAGTTGCAGGCAGAAAACCGAGTCTCCCCCACATCAAATCCATCATTCACCATGTCCCTTTCTCTCTCTTTCTCTCCCCCCTTCATTAGCGGCACACATAAACAAGACAATAATCAATTTGATGAGTTCGTGGGATGGGGACTTTCCGGAAAATCTACGACAACAGCGGTTGCGTATCACCTCCGGGATTTATGCATCCTACCGCTCGTGTCGCCGCCCCATAAACCCAGGCATTACGAGCTAAGGATAAAAAGAGGATAGAAAAAGGACTTGTCCTGATGCATTATGGGTGATAAATCTCTTCTCGCAGAGAAACTGCCAGCTTGACATTTGAGTGGGATGGTAGGAACTGGAAACTAGCATTTCGGTTCCTGTCTGTTATTTCTTCCGTTGTCTCAGTAATATGAGAGTACTGTCACAACAAATGGTCAATACACTTTCAATACCTGGGATATTTAGTCTCCTATATACAGATAAGCTCATTCGAAGGCAATTGATTTTGTACACAAATGAATGCTGTGGTATCAATAACAATACTCTCAGATTTAAACTTTTCACTATCCTTCTTCATGCATGAAATTCAATACAAAGCCAGTATATTTCCTAATGGGTTAATGTTATGTAAAAGGCCCATTCTGTTGGGAACTACCACAGTATCAGAGCTCATTGCATTTGGTCATTTAGCCCATGCTACAAAAATGAAAATCCCAACAGTTTGGCAATAAAGAAATATTGTGATTTTTTGCCACCACAATGCACACTGGATGTGCATCTGATTAGGCAACCTGCAGCATGTAAATCATGAAAGACTAATATACCTCTTCCACTACTTAAACTCTACCAAGTACAAATGAAAGCACAAAATATTAACTGCTTGCAAGTCACAGTGTTAAGTGGTAATGTCTATAAATTTTTGAACGAATCAATAAACATTTACTCATAACAGAACACGGAAGCAACAGTTTTATCATTACAAAGCAATCACTTGACAAATGTGATCAAGCTGGCTAAGTATATTTGGGCATCTCTCTTTCTAAATAAAAGCTGTGTTTCCACATGTCGGTTACCTAATGATTCACTTGTTTACATACAGCTGTATATCCCAACCTCAATAACAATGAGAGATAACACAGTCTTTGCATTCTGCATGCTGCATCAAAATCTCTGGAAAAATATGGTAAGAAAAGACATTAAATGAACAGAATACAGCTGCCAGAATTTCTTACAAATGTCACTTCTGTACTCTAGTGATGCTAAAAATTTTTAAAAAGCTGTAACCTTCTTTAATACTGGTACTCCTTGCCAAAATTTGCTCAAATCTACACTAAATCATTTAGATTATCTTAAACTTGTATACGACATGTGGGATATTGGTTTCCTTCCACAAAGGCAAGTGCATATCCTGGGACGTCGGGCACTGTGACACACACAGAGCTTTAGTTTTGGTTTTTGTTTTTTTGTGGATGGAAAACTTGGCACAGTATCAGCAAATGAGACAAGACTTGCCAAATCATGCATCATAGTGCAGAGAAGTTGATCATACAAAGCCTAGGTAACTTTAAATATGTTGGCACAATGCAATGGTCAGATAATCAATGACCACATCTTGAAAGCTCAGAACATAATAAAGCTTACTGGTCTCATCCCTTGAAGCTTTCCCTTATGTATGAAATATGTGTACCGTGCTACATTTCTCCAGGAAAAATAAAATACGATAAAACAAAACAAAAGCAAAACTACAGTGATCACACAGGTATATCTATAGGTGGGTCTGCATTAAAGGGAAGATAAACCCCAAGAACAATGTGGATTGAGTGAAAGCAGCAACATTATTAGAACACATCAGTGAAAGTTTGAAGAAAATCGGACAATCGATGCAAAAGTTATGCATTTTTAAAGTTTTGGTGTTGGAACCGCTGGATGAGGAGACTACTAGAGGTTATGACGTTTGAGTGGACTACAATATCAAGAAAATATAAAGAAAATACTGCAAAAATCCATTTTTCATGAAAATTACATATTCCATCAACTTGATATTGACATAATGTTAAGGGTAGCAATTATTCCCCCTGCTTCCTGAAAGCGGTTGGTCCACTGCTCTTTCATAATTCTAGAAAAGTGAATTTTTGTTGAATATCCTTTATATTTTCTTTGTATTGTTGTCCACTTATACGTCATATCCTCTAGTAGTCTCCTCATCCAGCGGTTCCAATACCAAAACTTTAAAAATTCATAACTTTTGCATCGATTGTCCGATTTTTCTCAAACTTTCACTGATGTGTTCTACTAATGTTGCTGCTTTCACTCAATCCACATTGCTCTTGGGGTTTATCTTCCCTTTAAAAGTGATTGCTCAATGCAATCACGTTTCCTTTTTTGGCATAGCTGTGACAGTTATATCCATTTCATATTTTGAGTATATCATACCCTTGTGACATAACTATCAAACAATAAAATTTAAAAAAAATGCCACACAGCAGTCCAGAAATTTTACCATTGTATACAGCAAGGAACCATTACATCACAGGAAAGATATCAACTTTGCATCATTCCATGTTGACCACGACACAGAGAGAAATGACCACTCCAGCTCACAGCAGAGCCATGCCGCAAGTTATGAACTCCCTGTCTGAGAAATCTTTATTCCGCAGCTGACCATCAATTAGTATACAATGCACAGGACAGAGTGGATAGGTGAGAATTGAATTTTCACTGATCCACAAAATGTGCATCATTTGTTTTATAAAATGGGCACGTAAATTTGTGAAATTCATCCTTTATCCCCCATCATGGGTCTGGTGCACCTAAAATACTATACAAGGCTTGAGCCATGCGTTCGAAATTACCAGATGCATGGCTCAGTGTGGATCAGTAAGAATCAATGCATGAATATGACCAATCAGACTGCAGAAATTCTAAAGCCCATTTAATAATACAGTAGAAAAACCTACTGTATTATACATTAATTAGGAAAACCTAGGAGGTGTATAAAATCGTGGATTACAGTCAAACTGTATCCTTACCAGCAACAGCACTGCTTGGACTGGAACCTGCCAGAAAAACACTGAATTCTACAAGGCTATGTACAGTCTCAGCAACAACAAATGCCTATTCGAGATTATA
The DNA here is from genome assembly GCF_964275005.1 of Diadema setosum. Lineage (NCBI taxonomy): Eukaryota > Metazoa > Echinodermata > Echinoidea > Diadematoida > Diadematidae > Diadema > Diadema setosum. The sequence goes on along the minus strand of NC_092697.1, from coordinate 32,599,986 downwards.
TTGAATACCAACTCCATGCTTTCATTTCATGCTCTTACTTGTTTGTCTGTCTCCATAGCTGATAGCTTCAGCCAGGGGGTTCCATCCGTGGACATTTTTCGACTTGACAGGTGCCCCATGGGCTAACAGTAGGTGCATACATTCTGATTTCAAAAGAAAAGTAATAACGATTAAGTAATAACGATTAAGAAAAGTAATAACGATTAAGAGCATTAATGACATTAACAGGAAATGTAGTAGCAGTATTTATTTCAGGTATCACTAATCAATAAAAATGAGAATGATAATATAGTATATGTCATCATCATTATCATATCATCATCATAATCATGATTTTTTACTAAGAATAATGATACAGCTGTAGCAACATTGTTAATGGGACAACAACAAAAAACAAAAACAGCATATATATCTGGTGAAATAACCAGCTGCAAGTGTGTTTTAAATTTAAAGATTAAAACAAATCAATTCCCTTTCAATATGAATCCTACTTACCAGTAATAGCCATCTAAAAGAAAAAAACTATTAAAGCTGTTGACAGATTAGTAAAGTATGACAGTAACATTTAGGAAAAACAAAAGATTAATGTGGTGGCCCAACATCCATTTCTAGTGGCCCTGAGCCACTGGGCCACCTCTAATGTCTAGCCCTGTGGAGGGTTATGCAATACCATGGCAAAACAAGAAAGAGTCAGTCAATTAATACAATGTAATAAATAGCACAGACATTCAGATATTCATTCCAAATTATATGCAGTCCCTCTTGCACATATGTAACTGATCAGAATATTAGGGGTTACAGTCTAGGAAAATACGGTTCACACTGCTATAGAATTTAAATAATACAGTAAATCCCCAGGGAAATCAGGGATTACTTTCACCGGTGTGTTAATCAAAATCTCCTTTCTCAGAAAACACATGTAACAAACTGCATATTTCAAACATAGTACCTAAATTAGAGTGCTTGCAACATAAAGTTATCATCTACATTGTATCAACTCAATTCGCACATCAACCTCCTTTTCAACCCGTTGAGGCCGGACTGATTTTGCTACAATTAATGTATAACACGCATTTCCCATAGACACCTGCCTGAGTATTCTCGGGACTCGTCTTCAATGGGTTAAAAATCTGGCATGTGACCAACAAGATTGAGGGGCCAATATCTGTATTTTTGTACATTAAGCATTCAAATACATAGCTGTAATACTGTAGTTTGTAAGGATATAGATTAAGGTACCAGTAGTCATATTAACCCGTTGAGGATGGGCTGATTTTGCTACAATGTGCATTTTCCATAGACACTTGCCTAAGTACTCGGGACTCGTCCTCAATGGGTTAACAAATCAATTCAATTTCAAAGCAGACTGTAAGTGTAAGTACACATGTATCATGTGTTTTCTCACTTACCCTTATGTCCAAGTATAACAGCAAGATGAAGTGGAGTATTTCCTGCACATAAAAGAGAACATTTGAAACACAACCTCAGTTTGTTTTTGTGGAAGGTTTCTTAACCGCGGTCGAAATATCCAACACGGACACAATTTAACCACAAGTGCACCTTTGACTACTACGTACATCTTCCCCCTTCCACATTAATTCATACAGACACAAAAAGCAAAACTTGATTTTTAACGGATATTCACACAATCAAATTGTTCATATTGAAGACAGGACACCTATCTCCTTTTTTTTCTCTTTCTATTTTTTCAAAATGTCGAGAAATATCTTCAGTTAGAAGCAAGTCTTGTTAACTTTACTTTACTTTACTTTAATCCATCGATGCTAGTAGGGCTGGGCCTGTTCATTGATCGATTGGTGGTCATTTGAATCAATCTTTCAATTTCTATGGCAAAGATGGTTAAGTTTAGCCAAAGAAGAAAAATAGCAATAGAATTCTCTATCATTCTAATACTCATGCACATGATTATAAATACAGCATAATCCATCACTGTGGAGTGTTATACATGTACATGTAGCAGTCTCTTTGTTCATAACCAGCATCATTGATACTCTGATAATTGATTTCTGATGTTGGATTTTGTCATGGTTTTTAATGTTACTTTGATTTCGATTTAGTGTCAAGAGATTTTTATGGTTTTCGTTGCCTTTGGTAGCCTCAGTTGTGTCGATTATTCCCTTGTTTCTACCTAAAACCCGCACCAAGGTTTGACCTCCATGCCAACATTTTACCATGCGCAAAAGCATAGGTTTCTACATGTAGCTGGTGGTAGAATTTTGGACAGGGTTCTGGTACAATTATGGGCTGCTTGTTTTGATAACTTTTAATTTGAATTTCTTCCATCATCATTTCATATCATTTGGACAGTTTCTTTGTGTAGTCATCATCCCACAGCATGCAGATAGATTCTTTTAAGATTGGAGGTAGATCCTTTTAAGTTTGGAGGTAAAGTCCTAGATCCTTTTAATGATCAGTCAAAATCTCTCAGTCTTTACTCTTACACTAACTGCATGAAATTGAATTATCAAAATGACAGTAGAGTTCTACATCATTTACACATTTAGGATTTGATTTGAAATGCAGATCTTGAATGAGTGTTCATCACATGCTAGTTCATCAATTAACGCTTTGACGTGACCAATGACAGCAAATTCCATGGTCTGATCAGTGATGTTTGTATAACTATTAAACAGTTACTGTATAACCTGTTATTTTTGCGTGGGTTTAATTTTTGCGAATTTCGCGAATCACATTTGGATCGCGAATTTAACAACACGCAAAAATGTCTCAATTCGCTTTGTTAATAGTGCATTAACGTAAGCATCGGCGTCGATTCGCAAAAACAACATCTCACGAAAATATCTATGACCTCGTCATTTGTGAAAATATCTGTACGCGAAAATAACAGCGTATAAACTTTACAGTAGATATTACTGTCATGTTTGAAATTGGAGTGGAAAGGTATCTCTCCGGTGAGTCATGGAATAATCAGGCCAGGGATTACAGAACTTCTGAAGACTATGGGATTTTATACAAAATTGTAAAACATAAGCTAGCCACATTACAGTGAGCGAGCTGTAGTTGAATTGGGGCATCTCGTTAGAGTTCAGCGGTGCTGCTGAAAATTTCCCCGTTACCTCATGCACACACACACAAGCCTTCACTCGCTCTGAATCTACAGCCAGTCAAGTCGAGCCAGTCGAGAGCCGTACAGTGCAATGGAATACCCACGGTTCACTTACCGTGGACGTCTTTCTGTGCGATATCGTATTTGTGAGACCGGAGCACAGCGGAAAGTTGCTTCAAGTCATCGTGAAAGACGCATTTGTGGAGCGGGAACGAGGTGTTGGTGGTCATGGTAGATGGAATACGATCATACTATTCCTTGAAGACGTTGATAAATATTTCAGTCGATATCTACATCCATTTACTTGCGGGAAAAATCTCTCACAACACGAAACCTTATTACGACAACCCCTGTGTTGCTGCCGTTCATACATCGGATTCTAACCATTGCATTAATTCGCTGTACTGTATACGTACAGTGCAGTACCTGAGTGTGTATTGCCAATATCGTATTTACATTTGCACCGCGCCTGCGCGTAAACTTAAAAGTGCATTGAACTCCAGACCTTTAAACCCGTTTTAGGGAAAATCCCACAACACACACTGACAAGATCACCTCTCATTAATATAAATATCAGTGGAATTTAAAAAAAGCCACTGAAAATTTTTGTCTTCCTGGGTTAATTCGGTAGACAAGGCAACCTTTCCATACAAGTTTACGTTAGTCAATCAAGGCTTCGGGGATGTGCTTTTAGGATACTCTTAATTACAGTGTGTACCTTCTAGAAGATTGATATCCAGGCGGGAGCTTTCTATTAAAGTAATCGTTATATTGGATTATTACCTTCAGTGACGTCATGTCGGGCAATATAATTCTAGAATTTGACTAGCTGCAGACAGGGCTAGATTGAATCAATGTGTATTTATTTAGACCATAATGACATAGCAAATATTGTCTCTTCAGTCTTTGTAATAATCGTATCAGTTGGCAGTCTATTGGGATTTATTTTCCCCTCAATATACAGTATTTTCCCTCAAGCTGCATGCTATGGGAAAATGTAATCTCCCGGGGAAAATATAACTCCAGAGGGAATGTTAGGTGTTATAATAACACCTCTAAAAATTCTGTATTTGTATGATGCACACACAAAAAAATTAATCAATAAGACCATGTTGTAATGTTTGAATATCACGTAGGGCCTATATACATATAAGGCCGATCAAAATCAGCTCTACCCACATGTCATGTGGGAACAATACAAAATTATCATGCATGATACATGATAATAGTGGAAGTAATAATAATAATGATAATGATAACAATAATGATTATGATAAAGAGTTTGAATGCAAAAAAAAAAATGAATGGCATTTTCAAAGTTTTTTACCAAAGTAAGGTCATCGTTGAATTAGAGAAAAATTAAATCTTTTCAAACATGCTGCACTCCATAATCATTTTATTATCAGTCAACAAGAAATAATTTTGAAAACATCATTAGAATCATAATTGTCTTCTTTGTTTTATTTTGCAGATCTAATCTCAATATCTCAAATTAATAGAAATGTATATACCTGTTTTAAGAATTTAAGCTCTTAAAATGTTCTCGTTTGCAAGGGTTTATCAGTGTTAATCCTGCCCTACTAGAGAGCCCTGCTAGTATAGTTACCCTGGATCACCAGGTACCTATTTCACCACCCAGTGAGACATTGTGGGTCAGACTGATATAATTATTGTATATTCATGCAAAAAAAAAAAATAATCATATCTCAACATATCTGATTGTATTACCTACACCTACTCTTCTGTAAATAGTCAGAATTATTTGCTTAAGAATTAGATTGTTAAATATAGAAATAGCTTTGACGTTCTATTCTGAGATGAATTTGTGAGAGATTTTTTTTTTGTTTTATTATGAAGATATGATATTCCGATAGAAAAAAAAAAAATATTACTCACTTAATAAATACAACCTAATTGCAATACACAATCAATCTGCTAATACCCTGTTGTGAAAACAGGCGTGATTTGATGTTGATGAAATCAAAGAGAGAGAGAGAGAGAGAGAGAGAGAGAACAAGAATAGAAGACGGAAGAAGAGAATAAAAAGAAAGACAAGAAGCAGAAGAAGAGCGGCGGGATAAATAGGGTCCTAATAATGATTCCAAGGGCAGGACTAAATAGAGGAGTGGATAAACTGATATCAAAGATCCTACAAGGATCTTACACTTTGCTGATATGGGAAAGCAGAAGAAAGAATGAGAGGATGAGGCAGAGGTGGACGTGGATGTGGAAATAGATAAGATGAGAACGTCAGTGATGAGAGAGGGTAAGGTGAAAAGGATCTGAAAATAAAGATGTTTGTAGAGAAAGGCATTTTCCAAAGTTGTTTTGATATATTTTATCATCATCACCACCACCACCACTACTATACAGCTACTCGTCTCTAGAGGGCGCAATATTATTGTGGGCGTTTACAAAAACACATGGAGCAACGCTACAACGCGAACTGAAAAGAACGACCAAAAACCGCGTTACTTGAATTTGCGTTAATGCCATCTTTTCATTTTGATTCATCATTTTTTAAGTTTCTTTGCAGACCATAGCTGCCATTATAAGCTGTCTCACAATATCACAAACTATCACTTTGCAGGAGAAATCCAGCGCCATCATAATAATGGATTCAGAAAGTGGCAGTTCCAGCGCCAGTAGCAGCGAAAACTCATCGTACTTCGTCGGGGTAGATGTGGGCACATCGAGCGTTCGAGCCGCGCTAGTGAGCGACCAAGGTGATGTAGTGAGCGTGGCTGTTGAGCCGATTCAGATATGGAATCCTTCGTCTGGATTCTACGAACAATCATCGCAAGATATCTGGAAAGCATGCTGTACTACAGTCAGGGTATGTCAACATTCAGCCTAAATGCTGGAATAAGCCAGTTAATAAACATACCACTCTAACGTTGAATTTATGGAGGAGGGGCCTACTCATGTTTACAACACCAAATGCAAATCACACTGTTCCTGTATGTTTGTATCTGTGTGCAGAAGTGTACAAGAGTGTAAAAATCAAATCAAATCATGCAGGGTCTATTATGACATAGGCCTTAAATAACTTGTAAGTGATAGTAGCCACCGGTTACAGCTCGTTATTCCGAAGGTTCGTTATTCCGAAGGCTCTTTATTCCTAAGATTTGTTATTCCGAAGGTTCATTGTTCCGAATTTCATTTTCGGATTAACCAACCTTCGGAATAACAAACCTTCGGAATAACGCCACAAATTTTTGGATTAACGAACCCTTTTTCATTTTCGGATTATGAACCTCTAGGTATAGGGAATTGCGTGTTTCGGATTAACGACCCTTCGGAATAATGACCCTTCGGAATAGCGAACCTTTGGAATAACGAACAGCACCCGTAGCCACCATATCTTGATGAGTATGCGTATGTGTATCGTAGGGATTTGGGTATCTCTGTTCGGAGGGGGGGGGGGGGGGAGTTGATGCAGGTTACAGGTAATAGACCTGGCTGTCTAGAAATTCTATTCCTCATTAATTTATTTCCTGTACAGTGTAATTGTGATGATGGCTCATCTGACTGAGCTGGACAGCACTGCGCTACTTAATGATACAATCTCAGCACCTGATTTAGATAGCTCTGATCTGTTAGAAATGAAACATTCAAAATATCATATATTCATGATTAGTGGGCATTTGTCTGGAAATTTGATCTAGGGCGAAACAAAGGTTCTTAGTATAATTGTAGGGCCTACTATTGAGGGGACTGAAACTGGTGTGGTGTCATTGAAATGGACATCAAAGGATTCTAGTAACTACCGGTAGATATGCAACCGCCAAAAATGATTTGGATGATAATAAATCAAGTAAGTGTACTATATGCTGCTTTTATCAAAGATACAAACGATAACATCTACAAGAGGATCTCTGTAGAGACACAATCATTTCTCTTGTACTTAACCAACCCAAATGGTCTATAAGTGATGTGCTTATAGTTTTTCTCCCATGATTGATATTACTGTGTAGGTCTACTGAAAATATTATTTCATCAAAGATCATCTAGACTGAGGCGGATATTTCTGACTACATCTGCCCTACCCTCATCTTCAATGACTATAAAATTGAGCAGTATGTATTTTATATAACAAGGATAAAAGAAAAAAGAACAACAATGACAAAGATGATGTGAGGTTGATATTTTGTTGCAGAAATGACAATTCTGACTGTTTCTTTTCTTCATCAGGCTGTCACATCTAAACACAGGGACCTGGTAAAAGGGATTGGTTTTGATGCCACATGCTCCCTTGTTGTCCTCGACAAAGCCAACCAACCACTGTCAGTCAGCCAATCAGGTAACAGTGACAAGAATTTGAAGAGATGCAACAACAACAACAACAACAACAACAACAACAACAACAACAACGACAACAGGAATTTGATGCTTTGTTTTATCAACTGAGTATTGAATATAAAGATGTTTTGCTATTCTGTGTATATGATGTAGAATTTATATGTACAATGTACATGTTTTCAAGTACTCATAGATTAATCTGGGGGGGGGGGATGTTTCATCAATGTTTGTCAGCGCTGACAACTTGAATCACCATAGTAACAATCAGTGACCAGAGCATCTCAGCCAATCAAGACCAAGGATTTTGCTGAAATTGTCAGCGCTGACAAACGTTGATGAAACACCCCCTGATTTACTGTTAGGGTAGTATTTCTGGCATTAATGCTTTCATACTGTGAAGCCATTTTGGCATCAAGTAAAACATGAATGCACAAGAAATGTGTTGTCAATAATGCAAATGTTCAAAATGTTCTGTTAGCCTATTTTTTTTCAGTGTATGATACAATCATAATATTTTGAATTCAATGAAATGAATCAGACTTTTAATGCTAGTGAACTATCCTATTGTCTATGTTATTTTAGGCATTGCAACTATGACAATAATTCATTTTGTGACTGAGACCATTCCAAATTTATGACATAAAACACAATATATTGTAGTGAGGGAGGTTTCTCAGTAAATTTTACCCCAAATGTTGAACCTGACAGATAAACCTTGTTCTGAAAGTGTAGTTCATACCCCTTAGTCACAATTGGCTTAATCCAGATTTAATTCACCCTGAATGTCATTGATATGTTTATCCCCTGCTCCTCTCTCCCTCTACCATCCTCTCAATCCTCCATGGTTTGTGTTCTATTTGGTGTAATATTAATTATCCAGGAGACTGCGAAAGGAATGTTATCATGTGGATGGACCACCGCGCTGCATGCCAGGCAAGACGGATAAATGAGAAGGGGCACCAGTCTCTGAGGTTTACAGGTGGAGAGATCTCACTGGAGATGGAACCACCAAAGTTACTCTGGTTGAAAGAGGTTTGTACACCATGCAGCAAACATGACAGCACAGAAGGCTGTCATTTCTTGTTGTTGTTTTTTGAAATCCACAAGATGCAAAGAGGAAAGTCACTTTCACCTATGGTTTTATTTTTGAGCTGATTGGTACATCTGCTGGCTTGCTCCCTTAGTTATATATCTCCTAGGAGTGATGACAATTCAGGGGCGGATCCAGGAATTCCGTAAAGGGGAGGCACCTTTACAAAATTAAAGGGGGAGGGGCATGCACCCCCCATTTTTTTTTTTTTTTTTATTATGTTTTAACAAAAAATAGAGGGCGCGCGCCTGGTGTGCCCCCCTCTGGATCCGCCACTGCAGTTACTTCATCCTGCTGTCTATCCATCTGGTATTACTTTGTCTTTCTGTAGGACTGTCTAATTATCACTCTGATCGGCCATGAGTTTAAAATGTGAATGCAGAGATGGATGAAATAGTTTTATTATAGGGTCCTCAGAAGGAAACTCTCCATTGATTCAAATACATGTACATTACATTTTTCTGTCAGTTGACCCAAGAGGAGGAGTTCTAGAATTTTTGGAATGAAAGCTGTAAGACAAGCATCTAAAAGACAGTGACACTGACAGTACATCTCATAAACAAAGCATATGACAGCACTATCAAATAAATGACAATGACTAAAAAATAGGGGTATCTAAGATCACAACTAGTGAAACTTTTTGTAGCAATTGTTTGCATTATTATTGAAACTGATTGACAAATTGCGGAATTGGATTGCAGAAATGTTTCTGATGTTCACACAAGATAGAAGAGTTTTCCTTGCGCAGTGCAGTGCAAATCTTTCCAGTCTGCCCAAATGGGCCATCAGCAAGTATGTGCATGACATTTCTTAGATGTGCATTTCGACATTGCATAATGTCAGATTCACCCTTGGGTAGCAGATACATTTTGCAGCCTTTGTCAGTTCATGTGCCACTTCTCAAGAGCATTGAACCTGCTACCATGTTTGGCCACCAAAATAAGAGCACTGAAACAATCAGACAGTTCTATATTTTAGAACTTTCAATTGTTTGTTTGTTTTTGTTTGTTTGTTTGTTTGCTTGTTTGTTTGTTGGAATATGGGGGGGGGGGCAACTGTTATCATATCATGTGTTCCCAATGCTTACTTTTCCACCCCCTTTAATCCTGATGCAGAACCTTAAAGAGGCATGCTGGGAGAAAGCTGGATCCTTTCTTGATCTGGCAGACTTTTTGACATGGAGGGCAACAGGATCCAAGTCAAGGTACTGGACTTTATAAAGTCTAAAATGCGTGAACTGTGAGTGATGTTATATGTGCCAGTTGTTTGTCCACTACATGATTGCACAAATTGGCGCTGTGTGCTGAAGGGCTGCCTCCGAGCTTGTTACAGCATCGAATGGAATGGCTGAGATATCAAAAACAGAGCAGTCCTAATAAAACGTTGGACCCACCTTTTATTATGATCGCTTTGTTTTACTTTGTTTTTGTATGTCTGATCCATTCCAAAACTGATTTTTCATCGAATAAACTTTGAATTCCTCTTAGAATGGTATGCACTGAACTATTTCATATGTTGTTACTTGGTATCTAACAAAATGTTAAAAACCCAATCCTCATCTCCACCAATACTATACCATCCCTTTAAATTGATATACAGTACCAAAGAAAACTGCAATTATTTGAGCTGAGCTCTTGGGTCAAAGTCATATGACATGCTTGTGAATCTGCTGCCATTTTTTTTCCTCCACATGTCATCCATCTGTATTGTCCTGAAACTGAACCCTGGAAATATCACCACCATGCTTTATTTATTTTACAGACACCTTCGCTGTTCATACAAAGTGTACAATTCTACCAATAACTGCATCGATTGCCTCTGTGCTCAACGGTATTATCATGTGATGCAAATGACTTCTCAATTACTGCTGAAACATACATTTTCACATGCATTTTGATTTCACAAATTTTGCGAGAGCCAAGATTTGTGAAATTGAAATGCACACAAAAGTTCTTGTCTGCACAACATGCATTGAACACCAGTGGCAATTTGCGAAAATTTCATGCTGTGAGAAAGGCAGTGGGCTCCAGTTATCTTACTTCCCAGTATTGCAACTCTCTCCAGGTCACTCTGTACTTTGGTGTGTAAGTGGCTGTTCCAAGCTAACGAGGATGGCACGCGAGAGTGGGAGAGGTCCTCCTTCACTGCCTTTGGCTTGGAGGAGCTTTTAGAGGAAGATTGTCAAAAGATAGGTAAGCTCAATCGTCTTCAGAATCCCTGCACATGAAAGACTTGTCCTGTTCGATTTGCTGTTGCTGGAGTGATTGTTAGCAGAACTGGGCATTGTTACTACTGAAAAAGTCATGACTACTACTTTCGTGTGATGAAATTTCGCAATGAGTGGCTCAAATACGTAATTACAGGCTCTTAAATCTGTGCTGCACGGTTGGCTACACATATATTTTCTACCAATTCTCACATGAAAAGAAAAAAAAATCGTCTTGACATTTTCTTGCAGAAAATTTGATACACATTTACTACTTTACTGCACAACGTGCATACCGTTTTGCACCATAGATTTAATGATGATACTAGTAATCTTGGGATAATCTTGGTGTAATGAAATGTTGTTTCAATCATGTTTGGAGTAACAGGAGTGCCCTGTGTGTTTCCTCAGGACTCAATTGGGTAGCATAACAGAAATCACAATTAGTAATACAATGTAGATCAAGTCAATATTATATTTTCTTACCAGTTTCTGCACACATATTGGTTTTAAGTTCAATCATTCAGTGAAATAAATCCATTGCAATATAATTGCAAGATGAAACATTAATTCTTTAAGCCATAGGCTATTTCATATAGATTGACAGGGAGGCATTTTCCCCCTTTTACTTGTTTCTAGGCAACCGCATCCAGTACCCTGGAGAACCTGTTGGGAGTGGTCTAACAGCTGAGGCTGCGAGGGAACTGGGTCTCTCAGAGGGCCTGCCTGTTGGGACTGGAATCATTGATGCCTATGCTGGTGGAATAGGTAATTTCACTTATTTTTTTTCCCACAAATTCAGTTCAAAAACATATAGTAGAAAGACAAAATCAAAATATACATATATGCAAACCAAAATTATTTCAGGTAAGTACATAGTCATATAATTAAAAAGTGTGTGATGGAGATTGACATAACAATTTGAGTAATGGTGGTGGAAATCAGCAATAGGCCATTGGCCTTTCGAGGCTGATCCCATTAACAAGTTTACAATGTTGAAGCTATATGTCATTATATCATTGATCGCAAATCACATGAAAAAAAAACAAAAAAACAAAACAGATTTGCAGTGAATAAGGACAAGGAAAGAACACCAAAAGAAAGTGACCCAGACATACCAAAAACAACTATAGGGGAGTGGGACAAATTCATTTCATTTCATTTATTCATTGTCCATAAAATTGAAACTCTTCACGAATCAAGTGGTATACATAGAGCACACATTTCAAAATGAAACATAGAAGATAATAAAACACTCAGAATGACACAAGATGAGAGAGACTGTGATTCTACAGTGTTTGAGATGGTCAGAAAAATCCTTCCCATATTCAGTCCACATGTTGATTGTTTTGAGAATGGTTTTGTTTTTTGGGCCATAAACTCAAAATTGAGCACAGCACAATGCTGAAGAAGTTTAATGCGGTTTCAGAATTACAGATGTTGGGACAGAGGTATTGTGTTATACTTTGTGAATCACCAGGTTTTTTTTTCACTGCTTATTTTATTCTGAACTTTAAAAAAAAACTCCAAATGAAAAAGGAATTTAATTTTTTTGCTCACCAAGCGGCTATAGGTTTGTAGGTTGAAGCGCTGATGTGTAAGAAGGTGCTAGTAAAAATGTGATTTTTTTTTTAATTGAATGAAAGATATGTAATAAACTTAACCCTTTGAGGAGGAGTCTCTGGTATACTCGGGCAAGTGTCTATGGAAATGCGTGTTGTAGCAAAATCAGCCCGTCCTCAACGGGTTAAAGAAGCAATCTCCTCAATATCTCTGCCTTGAATAGTAATTTTCAGATCAGAATTTTAATTTAATGTTGATAACCATATCACATATCTTTTTCTATATAAGATCATCTTGGTTGAGGGCTCATATTAATATATTGTATGTTAAGCATCATAGTCTGTTACTACAGTGCCCCTATGCTGTTAGTAGCAGATGTCCACTCACCGTACTTCTTCATATTTGCATTCGCTGTCCTTCATTTCGGAAGGAATGTTTAGACACAGAGTTCAATTTTCTGAAAGAAGCCCAGTTCCTATTAACCCTTTATGTGTCCAGGCACTTAGCTTAAAGATGGGCCATCCCTTTTGCATTCCTTCCCAAATAGCACAGAACATGATATATTCCACCAGAATGACAAGACTGTTGTAAAGCTATAAGATTTCTGTGATATTTGAAGGTTGTTAGCCGTTAAAATTCAAATAATGCACCAAATGCTCACCGTAACGTATTCTGTGTACGAGGCACAGCTGCATACACTAATCCTCCTGTGGTTGTAATATGATACTTATACTCCGAACAAAAGATGTGCGTGTTAAAGCTGTCAGAAAGGAAGAATTCTCTAGCTTCTTTTACTTTGTTATCTTTGGCAAATAACAACACACCACTTACATGAACTACATAAATGCATCACACAGGTCTGTAACTAGACTAGTAGTTTAGATATGTAATTTTTTTCGTAGTACGAAAAAAATTATTCGAATCTTAAAGGGTGTGTACAGTTCTGGTCAAGGTGAGGATTTAGCTTTTAACTTTTTGCGAGGTATTCAGAAACCACTCTATGAAATATCAAAGAGCTTGCAATTCTAAGGGGTATCAAAAGTTTATTTGATGAAAATTGGTCATGAAATGGCTGAGATATCCCAAAACAAGGTGAAACAAAGAGATCCTAATAAAAGCGTGGCCTGTCGCCTTTTATTATTATCACTTTTTTTAATATCTCAGCCATTTGAAAGCCAATTTTCATCAAATAAATGTTGAATCCTCCTTAAAATTGCATGCTCTTTCATATAAATTTCATAGGAGGTTTCTCATTATCTCACCTAGGAATGTTCAAAACATGAATCCCCACCTCAACCAGTACTGTACAGTCCCTTTAACAGTCAATTTAAAGGACAAATTCACCTTCATAAACATAAGGATTGAGAGAATGCAGCAATATTAGTAGAACACATCAGTGAAAGTTTGAGGAAAATTGGACAATCGATGCAAAAGTTATGAATTTTTAAATTTTTTGTGTTGGAACTGCTGGATGACGAGACTGCTAAGGTTCGTGATGTCATATGAGTACAAGAGTATAAAGAAAATGTAAAGAAAATTTAACATATTTTCACTTTTTTCGCCTAATAATAAAGCACCTGACTTGCCTCTTTCTAAAGGCAATGGGAATAATATTACCCATAACATATGTCAGTAACGAGTCAAGGGAATGTGTACCTTTTTTAAAAGATGAAATTTTGTGAAATTCTCCTTATATTTTCCTTATATTGTTGTACGCATGTGACATCATACACTGCAGTAGTCTTCTCATCTGTGACTGTGACATTTGTGACTGCACAAAAACTTCAAAAATTCATAACTTTTGAACGGATTGTCCGATTTTCCTCAAACTTTCAATGATGTGTTCTACTAATATTGCTACATTCTCTCAATCCTTATGTTAATGAAGGTGAACTTGTCCTTTAACTCAACAAATAAAGATCCTCTTGAGGTCAAAATTTACAGGAGGTTTCCAAATAGTGTTTTCTTTAATACCTGAGTGTTTTCACCAAATTTTCACAAATTTTCATGCAAAAGGGATGGTATGTCTTTAACTTTCCAAGGTTTCAGCATTCATTAATCCATCCAAAGTTGATATACATTAGTTGTGAAGTTATCAAGCCTACTCCGGTGTATCACTGTGCCCTAGTCCAACAGGGAGGCCATGCTGACACAATTGGGATTAAAGGGATGAGTTTAAAGGCGTGATTTACCATTTGCAGATGAAACAACAACCCAGCATTTGTGCTTTAAATTAGTTCCAAAATGTGAGTTTGAGATAGAAACAACCAATGTAAAAATTTAAATCCATATAATCAATGGTAAGTATTGTTAAATACACAAAAGGTGAACAATAGCTTTAATAAAAATGTTGCCAGACTAAACTGTCTACAGTTATGGTTTAATGAGAAAAGTACAGATATCTCCTTATATTTTAGAGCTTTATTGCAAAACTTTTATATGGTAGGATGTTTTGTGATACAACAGACCTACACATATGCATCAAATGTAATATCTTGAACATTTTTTAAATCACTGCTCCCAAAAGGTAAACAGGACCTTATTTTGTTTGTTTGTTTGCAAAAACCGATAAGTCCATATTTGCCAAATGGAGATATTTGCGATTAAAGGTCGAGAAAAATAAAGAGAATAATAAGACAATTTTTGCTTCTTTTGACCATAACTTCAAAAATGTACCTTTATATGTAGTGACCAATATATCATTTAAAAGGTATTATTTTGTACTTTATGACCGAGACCGTACTTCAAAATCTTCAAAAATGGACTTATTGGTTTTTGCGAACAAACTCTTCGTCTATTCATTTACAGTTCTTTTCTAGACTTCTGTGACATCTGGCAAAGAGAAGCACTCCAGCATGCATGCCAGCCTGTGAGCAAAGCACAGTATGGGTTAAGTCTGTACACCTCATCCTAAATGCTCAAAGTGATAGTATATTTGTGTAATTTATTTCTGCCATGATGTTTTGTCTGTCTTTACTCTTGACCTAAATGATGCGCCTAATAGGACTGCTTGGTGCTGACCTGTCAAGCTTTGACCTGCCCTCCAAGAGTCAACCTTTGACCTCCAGACTCGCCCTCATCTGCGGAACTTCCACCTGCCATATGAGTGTAAGACAACGTATCCTCCCATGTTATGTGATATAAAGGCTGTTTCAGAGATCACGGTTATAATGAAATTTTATTACAACAAAGTAAAAATTCAGGTACCTGAAATTATTAACTTTGAAGTGTATGGTACAAATTCTCTTTGGTTATGATAAAATTTCGATGTAATGTAAGAAAACTGCCGGTCCCTTGGACTTTCTATAATGGAGGGTCGCCTGCGTAATTTGTGAAGGACAAATAAAAAGGCAACATTTCTTTGAAATCTTATTCTGGATGCTGCTCATGTGCACAATATGTGTCCAGCAGACTTTTATATGTGTACCGTCTGTGCGTTTGTCTGTTGGTCTGTCCCTGTTCATGCATGTTTGTGTGTACAGTCAAACCTGTATTAGCGACCACCTGCTGTATACGACCGCTAAAAACAATTCGCTCCAAGAGAAAAAGCATATTATAAAGAGCCTGTCTATAAGCGGCCACCTGTCTATAATACTGACCACTCTTTTTGTCTCCCTTGGGTGGCCGCTATAGACAGGTTTGACTGTATAATATGTTTATTATAAAAGAAATACAATCAAGAAAACATTGTGACAAATACTGTGCGTAAATGTGCTGCCTTATTCAAAAATTAGATCCTTCATGTATTATTTCTACCACATTCAGCTGAGTGAAAAGGCAACTTTTGTGCCTGGAGTCTGGGGTCCGTACTACAGTGCCATGGTGCCAGGGCTCTGGGGGAATGAAGGAGGAGAGAGCTGCACAGGAAAACTCATGGACCACATTATCAGGACCCATCCAGCCTACAAGGAACTGCAGCAGCTGAGTGAAAAAAAGTAACATTTCTACATTAATCATCGTTTGATATGCATGTTTCTATGACACCCCTCTGCTTGTTTATTGTCATCACGTTAGCACAGTATTCACTGTATTATATTGCAAATTTTGCAGATCATCTGATATTCAGTAGCAAACTCGCAAACAGTATTGAGTGCCATAGCCTTTCATTGCCATGGAAACTGGTTATAAACAACCTTACCTGGCTCCAAGTGTTTATGTATGCACCTGGTTCAAATCTAAGCTATAACAAAAGACTGTGACGTCATCACTTTGGTATTCTATTGAATCAGGTAACGCAAATGTGCTGTGCATTGCATCCAGAATGGTAGATCACAATATTTTCTCCTCCAAACAGATATTATTTATCTCTCATTCCATCACTTTTTAATTCTTTTTTTTTATTCTTAATTCCATCAGTGCAGTTCTTAATTGTGAATTCAACCAATCACAAAATTATCTGGGAAGTCCTGATTTGCAAAATAATTATACTTGCTAAATATACAGCATATACAGTACTCGTCTTGATCATTATGTCATATGTCCAGCTGAAATTTTCTCTCATATTGTTTGGTCAGGGGCTGTACTACCTATTCCTGGTTAGATGACCATTTGCTGACCATGGCCAAAGAGAGTGGGCTCTCATCTCCAGCCACACTGACCAAGGACTTGCATGTCTGCCCCTATTTTTACGGCAACCGGTCACCTCTGGCGGATCCCTCACTAAAAGGCATGGTCAGTTGCAGTGACCTTTGGACATTTTTATGTTAAATGCTTGATTACTATAATTGTACATATTTACCTACAGTACCAACAGGTACACAATTGTACCTGTATTGACCACTTCAGCACAAGCTCTGAATACAAAAACAGTCAGTATTGACAGCCAAGTGACTGACCTTGTCATAGGCTGAGCATAATATTGTTCCTCTTTTCTTTTTCACAGTCATCTACAGCTGTACAAGGAGGCAAGATATAATGTGTAAATAAAGGCAAAGTTTTGAGAAACAATGCTTAACAACTGAAAAACCTGATTAAATATTTTCCAAATGAACTAAAATCCTAAAATGAGACAGAACTAGATTTGAAAAAAAAAAATGACACTCAACAACTTGCAGTCCCACCAATTTATATTCATGTTTCTGTCTTGTAAATCTTATCATTTTTTATCTTTTCAAGTCTCTTTCACAAGGGTCCATTCCATTATATGAACTCAGTGATTAGTACAATATTCAGAGTGTATTGTAGGAGAATCTCTAATGCCTTAAGTGTGTTCTCAAGAGTATAGGGGCCTGATGTTGATGGAAGGAATGGTGATTTTATATTATGATCTTGCCCTTTGTTTCTTTCTTCCTCGTTTGATAGATCTGTGGACTGACTCTTTCATCTTCACTCAATGACTTGGCACTGCTGTATTTAGCAACTCTTCAGGCATTGGCCGTAAGTTTGATCTTTTTAGCTGAGTGAATGTTAAATTGCAACTGATTGACTAATTGACCTACATCAATGTAAATAGGCACTAAATTGATCAGTGTTTTAGTAGTAGCCATGATAAAAAATCATGGGTGTACGTACTCGAGCAGGATTCGACCTACGACCTCCTGGTCTTCGGACAGGCGTCATCTCCACTAGACCACCAAGCTTTCGCCCGACAGCAAGTGCTGGTTCTAATCCTTAAAGCATGCAGCGGTACTGCTTAATTATTCAAATTCATGAAATTCTTCCGTCGAGATGTTTTCATTGCAACTGATTGACAAATTGCCCTACATCGACGTAAATGATTAAGCAGTTTATTTTTTATGTTTCAGCATCTCCTAGATTATAATGCAAGGATTAAATTGAATCACAAAATGCGATTACAGCAGTTTTAACCTCCCTCGTGATTTAGAGAGTGTTTTATCTCGACTTCAGATTGTATCACGACAAAATATGTATCCTTAACAATATGTGCATGTAGTGTACCTACATGTACCACCACCCTATTATATAGATGATGACTGGCGGGGGAGGGAACATACCGAATGTTCCACCCGAAGGGTTTGAAATGCTATTGAGGGAGGTTATAAGTCCCGAGATGAAGTCGAGGGACTTATAGCCTCCCGAAATAGCATTTCAAACCGTGAGGGTGGAACGTTTGGTACATGTTCCCGACAACAAAAGTCATCATCCGTTATATTATATGGGTTAGTCAAGACGTCAGATACGTCAACGTCAACCACCAGCACAACGCACTCGATCTCTTGCTCGCGCAGAGCCAAATTCACTGTGTGCGCGCGGTCGTAGGCCTTCTGTCATTTGTTACATGAAAATGTTTTCCCATGGGAGAACTTTACAAGAATGTTCGCCCATGGGCGAACATAACGAATGTACCTCCATCACGTGACTGTGTTTAGCCAATCACTAACCGGTATTTGACTAACCCATTTGATATTTATCAATGTCACTACATCGGTTTAGCCTTGCATCAGTCATTTTCTTCTCATTTGTCATGAATTTCTTTATTTTCAGATTGCTTCAACATCATTTCTTACATGCATTTTAAAAGAATACAAAACAAATCAAAGATTCTTTTATGAGAAGATGACATAAATCAGGTTGCAGTAGTGTATGAAAGAGTTATATTCTCGGCGTAAAGTTTTTGGTATTGTGTACCTGTTTAACCCATATCGGGCCAACGCACTTGTATATAACAAACACTGCAGTGGCCCAGCACCATTTACACACATGCACCGACAGGCAGACAGCTCTCCAAAGAATCGCTCTTCATTAGCAAGCAATGAACAAAACATAGACAAGTTAAATGTCATTTGAAAGAGGATAAAATTTCCTTTGAAATGGTATATAACATGCTGCCATTCAATGCACAGTGCAGTCATAGTACTCAGCAGAAGTGAAGTGCAGTAATTCAAAAGTTACGAAATTATTTTGTTTGTTTGCTTTCATTCATGGATTAAAAACAGCAAATGTTGTAATTTTACACATCCAGTACCGGAAATGAAATGATCAGAGTGTCAGCTTTCTGGACATAAAAATATCATGACCATTGGTGCAATAATTGCAGGTTTATTTTACATTTATAACGATAAAGCCATTGCAAGTGCACAGGAAATCGATAGTATAATGTGTGAATAATTAGTTTGTTGAAGCGAAACTCGTCACGATGGATCCCCCTACAGCTTTTCAGTTTCAATTGAATTATACAATTGTCGTACATATGTGTGGATGTACATGTGGGACTATTATCACAGTCATAATTGCAAGTGTCCAAACCTTCTCAAAAACTGTGACAGAAAATCTAAAATCGAGCACTCCGTAAGGCTGTAGATAGCACCCAATGACACTTGGTGGTTACATCGCATTATTTCATGTAAACACACATTTTTTTCGATGATTTTTACGATATTGTTGGCGTTCGACTGACAAAACCTTTTTCAGTTATCACACACTGTGTATCAAAGCATTCTGGGATATGTTATCAAAGGTTACAGGGTGAAAGAACTTTGGAATGACGTCATTTATATGTTATTTCATTCACTATGGGATATTCCGTATTTGGTCTCTGCGGCGTTTGATCGAACTACGGAATATCTCGTAGGTGGCCCGATATGGGTTAATGGATTCATCTTTTTTATATGGTCCATTTTATCTACTGTGATTAGTGAAACAAGATTGCAGATCATAGTGAAGCATATCAGACAGATTTTTTTGTTTCCTTTCCACAGCATGGAACTAAATCGATCATCCAACAAATGGAGTCATGTGGTTATAACATATCCATTCTATTTGCCTGTGGAGGTCTGTGCAAGAGTGACATCTTTCTCCAGACACACACAGACATCACAGGTCAGTCTTCCAGATCACAAGCATTTATTCCAAAGACAAAGCCATGGGGAAGGAAAGCTGTAAAGGTTGATAGAATGTTGTTTACCCTTTCTCTCTCTCTCTCTCATTGTTTGGGGGGGGGGGGGGGGGGGATGGCAGAAGCAGACAGGTATCACTTAAATGTGAGCATTTGATAGACCTTTCTGTTTTTAAATGTTCACTTTTTTTTTACTCTCAGTGTATTACAGTATCTTTCAAAGCATTCCATTAAAGGAGCTATGCAATGCAAACACATGCTGACTTGTGTTGATTCATGATGCCCTCAACATTGCTAGTGGGACCAAGAATATGTAAATACATGACATCTATATTTTGTGTCTTTTTCGACTAATATCTTTCAGATTACTTGGATATGTCCACACATACATGCATACACACACACTCACACACAAAAATCCACACCAAGATTCTGCCAGTGACACCATCTGTCAATTAAAGGAAACCAAAACCCAAAGAACAATGTGGATTGAGTGAAAGCAGCAACATATTTAGAACGCATCAGTGAAAGTTTTGAAGAAAATCAGACAATCGTTGCAAAAGTTATGAATTTTTAAAGTTTTGGTGTTGTAATGAGTGGATACGGAGACTACTTCAGTTGATGACGTCATATGCGGACAACAATATAAAGAAAATAGAAAGAAAATTCAACATACTTTCACTTTTCTACCTTAATAAAAGAGCACTTGACTTACCTCTTTCAGAAAGCAGAGGGAATGGTATTACCCTTAACTATGTCAGTAACAAGTTGATGGAATGTGTAATTTTCGTGAAAAATGAATATTTGTGGAATTCCTATTTTCTTTTCTTTATATCGTTGTCTACAAATGATGTCATAAACTCTAGTAGTCTCCTTATTCAGTCATTACAGCACCAAAACTATAACTTTTTCATCGATTGTCCAATTTCCCTCAAACTTTCACTGATGTGTTCTACTAATGTTGCTGCTTTCACTCAATCCACTCTGCTCTTTGGGTTTGGGTTTCCTTTTGATAATGAAAGACTTTGGAATGCACCATCCATAGACTGAGCATTATTTGCATGTTTCTGTGTCATTGATATGATTAACAAAAGACGTTGCAGGGAAAAATGCAAGTTATGCTTGGTTTAGGAGAAGGTGCATTCCAATATCTTATCATATGCTGTATCCTAGTATTGAGTAAAAATAGAAACATTATAAAATATATGGCACATACATATATTTACATATTCTTTTGGCCACATATGTGATGTTAATTGTATTTATGAATCAATACAAGTCAGCATGTTCTTGCATTCCATAGTTCCTGTAACTTACATCATATTACAAACATTTTGTTACTCTTTCTGTATTTGTTTTTTATTTTGTTTGGCCAATGTCACCTTTTTGTAATAAGTGATACATTTGTATGTCCTAGAGGTGTTGGTTGTTTTTTTTTGAATTAGAAAACTGTCAAATTCAACATTTTTTTTTTTTCAGCGTGGGCTTATGATCAGAAATATGGGAGGTCATTGATTTCCCATCACCTGGCAGAGGTGTTTGACATGTGGTAAAACATTTCAAGAGTTCAGCTAAAGAAAACAATGTGGTTTGTTAGCAGATGGTAATTTAGTAGTCCTTGTCATGTGGTTATACCGGAAGTTGGCAGTTAGTTATATGCTTCAAGTGACTGTTCAACATAGTGATGGTCCAATTTCAGAAATTGTCGAACATTGCTCAATGAGCTGCATGATCATGGTTGAACATTTTGAAAAAAAAAACCCTCTCTAGTGTCTAAAAGTTTAGAGAACCATGCTGTCCCTATCAAGAAATATACGAACAAATATCGCCATGCTAATTAACCAGTTACTGAATTGTTAACCCGTTGAAGACTAGTCCCAAGTATACTCGGGCAGGTGTCTATTGGAAATGCATTTTATAGCAAAATTAGCTTGTCCACTACAAGACAATACTTGAACACTGATGCATCTGGGAAATAAGGAAATACTGTACGAGCTAAATTTTCGCGAACATATATTTTCTAATGAATTCCTACTTGTCAGACATTTTCAGGAGTTGTAAATTTCATGGGTCTTATGAGGGTCTAGTAATTGCTTCTTTACCTTTCACAAAAAAAAAATAAGAGTGAGTAACAAGTAATACACTAATACTGATTATTACCTCCGCCAAGGGAGGAGGTTATGTTTTCGTTACCGTTGGTTTGTTTGTTTGTCCGTGTGCAAAATAACTCAAAAAGTAGTGAACGGATTTGGATGAAACTTGCAGGAAAGGTTGAGAATGATACAAGTAACAGATGACTAAATTTTGGTAGTGATCCGAGAATTTTTTTTTGAATTTATGAAGGATTTTTGATATTTTGGCTGGTAGGGTCAATGAACTTGGGAAGTCAAGCTGCGCATTTTTGAGGTTTTCATACGCGCACTGAAGTGCATGCTCCACTTTCTGCTAGGGCGAGGTGCGCCGCGCAGCTGAGGGTTTATGATGTAACAAAGGTTTCTATATTGGGAAATTGGGCAGTTTTTCAGCATGTATACCTATGGGTGGAAATCACTGATCTCTATGGAAGAGCCCAAAGAGCTTTTCCCCAGTGGTGGAGAGAAAAATCTCTTTGGGAAAAGCAAGATCATCGGTGGAATGTAGCTGCTTGGCAGAGGTCTGCGCTCTCAGAGTGCTTTTCTAGTTTTTACTCTGTGATTCCCACTACATAAACAAATACATTGTAATGTGTTCTGCATTCAGAGTACTGTGTACTAGCACATTGTTATGCCCCAGCAGATGTTACTCTGTTATGGTCCATGCAGCATGTGTGACCTACATTAATCACTAGTTCCGTGCAAACAAGTGCTGGCATGGCTTGATTTTGTTATTTATATTTTTGTGCATTGTTGTTTTTACATGTTTTTTTATCAGTGCATTGTTATTTCCATGGTTCGAAGGAGATTTTCTGAAATTTGCGAAAATAAAACCACTGCAAAAAATTCAGCTCTTACAGTATAGTACTGTTACTGTAAGTCTGGGCCCCGTTTTATCAAAAGATAAAATCGATTGTAAATTCCCTTACCACACAGGCTGCCATAGACTTACAGTTGAAATCAACTATATAATCAATTATAACTCTTCTTAAAACAGGGCCCTGGTATCTCACAGATTTCCTTTTCTTTCTAAGCATCTGGAGTTTGTTTCAAACCGTAGATTTTACATGGTGACAGAGACTTGGGGTAACGTGTTTGACCGTACTGCTCAGATTTTTCAAACTGGAAGCACTAAGCAGTGCCTTAAAGAAGGACTTTCGACAATTTACAATGCATGCCTTGAAGGAAGTTAGTGTACCTTGAACTCATTCACTAGAGTTTCATAACAGATGTAAAGACAGATGTATTTCCATTTGACTTGTGGATGCCAGCTGGACCTGAATTAGCTGGACCTGAATTAGCTGGACCTGAATTTCAGTCCAACATAGCTCCAAGCACAGGTTGAGGGCAATTACCCCCTGGGCAATTACCCCAGACCCTTCCCCTTCCCCTAATCCTAATCCTAATCCTGAACCAAGTCCTAACTCTAACCCAAACTCTAACCAAACCTAATCCTAATCTTTACTCTCTAATCACTAACCAGTATTTAGCCAGGGGGGAGGGGGGGGGGGGAGTTAGGAGTAATTGCCTTGATACGCCAAGCACTTTAGCCACTTGAATAGTGACTGTTACTTGATGGTGAGAAAAAACAAAGAGAAGAAAAAAATAAAGGCTAGAGAATTCAGCCATTGTCAGATGACTGGTTTGGGAATATGAATGCACCATCCATCTGATATTCTGTGCTATTCCAGACATATGGAGAAATCTGTTTTACTTTGCAAGGCTTTGGTATGAACGGTGTAGCAAAATGAGTGAACATTAAGCTGCAACTCTATAATGAAAAGGCTTGTAGGCCAGTGTGCAATAGCGCCCTCATGTGTTATGCAATGAAGGACTCTTGTGTAAGTAAATTTTTTTAATGTTTTTTTTTTTTTCCAACAGATCAGCTGCTGAAATGCTCGCAAAGTGTTTGGTCCCAGCATTTTCAATTTATAGCTGCTGTGTCCTCTAATGTGTAAAGAACATGCCTTCTGAATACAGTTTGAATGATAAGAATGTATGTGTATCCCTATCAACTGATTTAAGAGAAGTTCATGTGTAAATCTTGTTAGAACTCAATTTATGCATAATTTATATGAATATTATAGAATTTGCCTAGTGCTGTCTTTCAATCAATTCTAGACTGATATGTTGTATAAAAACCTCCAAAACATGTGAGGCAATAATTCTACTGTATTATTTTCTTCTTTTTTTTTAAACCTGTTGAAGACTAGTTCCGAGTATTCTTGGGCGGATGTCTTTGGGAAATGCATGTTGGAGCAAAATCACACCGCCCTCAGCGGGTTAATCATCATCGTTGTGCCTGTTGCTGTTGTTGTTTTCGCTATAAATGTCCCTATGACAACACCGTCCTTTTATAATCTGTCATTATCATATCAATCTGTGCTGTCCGTCATTTCAGGTTTGCCTATAGTCCTGCCAAAAGAGCCAGAGTCGGTGCTAATAGGAGCAGCCATTTTGGGGGCTTGTGCCTCTGGCAAATTTGACCTTCAGGTAAAAATGGCAACTTCCCAGTCCACAGCATGTAAGAAATGTGAGTGCAGGCAGTGGCTCTCAGTGAAGCTTGGAATTGATGATTCTCAAGGATTTTCGTCAAGAAAAACTGCACATCATGGTTTCAGAGTATTTTTATGTCCTGTTCATTGCTTCCATTTGCATCCATCATGCTTATATAGTATCCTGTAGATAGATAGATAGATCGATAGATAGATAGATAGATAGATAGATAGATAGACAGATAGATTGATAGGTAGGTGCAGTAGATAAATAAATAGAAAGATAGATACATACACACATACATACATAAGTACAAAGATAGATAGATAGACAGACAGACAGATAGATAGATAGATAGATAGACATATAGATAGGTAGATGCAGTAGATCAATAAATAGAAAGATAGATACATACACACATACATACATAAGTACAAAGATAGATAGATAGATAGATAGATAGATAGATAGATAGATAGATACATTGTAGATAGATAGATACACACATACATACAAAGATAGACAGATACAACAGTAGATAAGCACAATCATGCACACACAATAGATTTATGTTACATATGCCCGGTGGATTTTTGAGGTTTTGGCTGATGTGCACTAGTGGCCATTTGGATGTGGGAATAGAGTCTATAGATTCAAGATAACATTGTTCAAAACTTGATGAAGGACTGCCTTTTCTCTCCATATGTGTTTGTATTATTGTTATTTGTTTTAATGCATTAAACCAACAAAATTTGTATACGAAAAGCATTACAGCTTCTGCTTTTGATGTAATCATTTGATTGATCTTTTATGTACATCATCAAGATTGGTTTCTCACCTTTATTAGTGTATGGATTTGTAGAAGGACAGAATAAATTTGAAGACAGGCCCTGTGTTAACTGCCTCAACTTATTAAATTGTATTCAGAAATGATGGGTCAAACTGATGAGGGGAATAGCTGGGCCATCTTGCATGAAAAAAACAACAAGATTGTAAAATTATATGCAAGAGCTTGCCACGAATGTTCCATATTTGTGGTTATTTGGCAGGATGATGCACTATTCTAAGATACATATTTTGTATTCATTTCACTAAAATGATATGAGTGTATAAATCAGAATGCACCTCAAAACCTGTTGCATTTGTAGTCGCTCTCTTCAATGCCAATATTTTTGGCTCTTGTAGGGTGCCATGCGCCGCATGGGATGCGTTGGCAGGGTTGTCCAACCCGACGAGCAGCAGAGGCCATACTACAGCAGAAAGCATGCCGTATTCTTGAAGCTGGTAGACCATCAGAGGGAGTATCGGCGGATCATGGAAGAGCCAGTAACAGCCTGAGCAGAATTTTAAAAAACAATCACTCAGCCCCCCTGGAACCACCCAGGTATCTGTGTGCTTTATACTCTGCTTTGCATGTGGCTACCCAAGCAAGACGCCATTTTCATTGTTTCTGATCGTAAAAGCTACCGTCCCTCATACTAATATGCAAAGAAAGAAGGAATTTATCCCAGCACAATAGCTGAATACAAAGTGACTTTGCGAGGTTTAGTTATATTTTCAATTTTGATATATGATATTTTTTTAATGGCAACAACCCTTTCAGAGAGCTGTTTGTGACCCTGAATGTGCTTTGTGATATGCTCCAATCATTGAGATACAAAAGGAATTTTATTTACTAGCCTTGAGTCCTTGAAGTGTTTGAGACACAGGTCTTATATATTTCAGGATACATAATTGCCTCCACCAAGGAGGTTATGTTTTTGCCAGTGTTTGTTTGTTTGTTTGTTTGTTTGTTTGTTTGTTTGTTTGTTTGTTTGTTTGTTTGTCTGTTTGTCTGTTTGTCTGTTGGTGTGCAAAATAGCTCAAAAAGTTGTGACTGCATTTGGATGAAACTTGCAGGAAAGGTTGATAATGACACAAGGAACAGATGATTAAATTTTGGCCGTGATTGGGGAATTTCTATAAGTTTTTGAAGGATTTTGTCATATTTTGGCAGGTAGGGTCAATGAAGGTGGGGGTTCAAGCTATGCATATTTGAGGTTTGCCTATGTGTACTAATGTGTGTGCTCTGCTTGGGTGAGGTGCTGTGCAGCTGGAAACTGGTGACAAAACAAAATGCTCCTAGTATTAGGAAACTGGGAGATTTTCACCATGCATATACGTGTATGAGTGGAAGATCTCTTTGGAAGAACGAGATCAGTTGGTGGAAATGAGCTACTTGGCGGAGGTCTGCACTCTCAGAGTGCAATTCTAGGTTTCTTCTTGAATCTAGTACTGGTACATCAGATGGCAGTGAATGCTCGCAAGTAGCAGAGAAATCTTCCAGCCACATACTTCCTGGAGAATGATGTAGATGTCTCTTCAAACATTGTATAAACTCACTGGAAACTATGCAATACTGAAAAAGCTGTTATTTTCACGAAGGTTTAATTCTTGCAAATTTCACGGATCACTCTTGGACTGTAACTTTAACAGCATGCGAAAATGTCTCAAACTGATAGCCATGAGTGCACTTATGATGGCCTCCATGTCAAAATGGCGAAAGCATGAAAATTTCAGTGAACTCCTTATTCGCTAAAATACCTGAACGCGAAAATAGCAGCTTATACATTATGAGATATGTATGGTATCCCCAAAGTGGCAACCTTGAATGGGATAAGTGAATGTGGCGTGTTTTGGCATTATAAGACATGTATGGTGTCCTCAAAGTGGCAACCTTGAATGGGATAAGTGAATGTGGCGTGTCTGTCACCTGTCGCAGCATGCCTTCAAAAGTCGTCCAGGCATGGTGATTTGTTGTGTCTGCGGACCTTGAGATGATGCTGGAATCTAAGCAGATGTCTCCTGCTTATCTTTTGTAGCAACTGTATTAAGCAAATAGGCTGACCATGAAGATGTACACTGCACAATGACAGCTACTATTGCTGTCTAGCCTCAGCAAACATAGATTGTACTATGGTCAGTGGACAGTGCTGGGGTGCAAATAAGATATATGGCAGTAACCATGGATACAATCGTCATTTTTTCTTTGAAAAGTGATACAGGGCCTTTCAGAAGCAGACATGCTGTTTCCAATGCCAATCTTACATGTATGTCAATTTTTATTAAGAGATGTTGTACCATATTTACAATGTATGTGGATATAACAGAAAGTAATATTTCACATGGTGTATGGCACTTGGAAATACATGCTGTACAATCATTCACCATTACCCAGACATACTTCTTGTCTATAGGGGCCACTCATGGGAATGGGAAATGCTGGCATTAAATTTACGTCACAGCAAAGCTTGGAATTTTCTCTACAACTACAGTTGTATGTTTATTGCTTGATATAATGGAATATGTAGGGTTACCTTGAGCAAACTATCATATCCACCATAAAGCATCTTACAAAAATGTGTTTGCATGTGTGTGTTTGAACGAATTGCAAAGTGGAAGTCAATATGAAACAGTGTAATCATGTATGGTAAAACTTGAGTAACAACAACTTTAATACAAGGGTAACAGCAGCAACAAATTTAGATATTGGTTTAGGAAGGATGGAAAGCAAAATGCAAAACACATTTGTTGCCTCATAAAAGCCAAAACATGGTTGTCAAAAGGGCTCGATCTTCACCTTCCACCATTTGAAAATTGCTCTCAAACCAAGAAACTTGCTCGGGCTGACATGATTTGTCAGGATATTGAGAAGTTTTCTGGGTATTTTGAGATCACAGGTGTAAAATAATTTGGGATCTAGTACACAGCATTTGGCCAAATCTCATAATATCCGGATGAGCACCGGTCCCAACATGTTCAGGTAAGAGTGGTCGGATTGTATTCCTGGAGTGCCCTCTCCATTCAGGAGTGGGTAGAGCATTAAGTGATAATCGATCATGGCGATCGATTGATAAAACTAGTGCGAAAATGAACTTTCAGAAATGTTTTGCGTGTTGCTTTGCATTTCGTTATTCATTTGTAGTTTTCTTTGCATTTCCTAGTCCTGTTGCTTGAGTGAATTTGCTGTCGTGATGCTGACCAATTACCATGAGGGTAAAAAATTCTGTTAACAACAGTCATCAACTTCTCAAATTTTTTTAAAGTATTCTGCAAAAGTGGATATTTTCACACACTGATTTTTCACGCTCAACCCAATAAGATGAATTTTTCGCGTTTTTAATTCATGGAAGCAAGACATACAAGTAATGTATTAAGTAGATGTACATGCAATGGCACACAGAAATATTTGCATGCTTTTATATTTGGGCTAGTTTCCTGGTGGTAAAATGTCCACTTTTACAGATTTTTCCAAATAAGGCATTTTCATGTTATGTATTGAATGGACATCTGATGTTGCTGTTTTTCCACTTGTTAGTCTCGCTTGGTGATTAAGTCTTAATTTCATCTACTCACATCAATTCTTTGCTGTGAATGGAATTTGTTTTTGTTACCTCCGCCGAGGGAGGAGGTTATGTTTTCATTACCGTTGATTTGTTCGTTTGTTTGTCCATGTGCAAAATAGCTCAGAAAGTAGTGAACGGATTTGGATGAAATTTACAGGAAAGTTTGAGAATGACACAAGTAACAAATAATTAAATTTTGGTAGTGATCCGAGAATTGTGAGGGAATTTATGAAGGATTTTTTATATTTTGACAGGTAGGGTCAATGAACTTGGGAGTTCAAGCTGCGCATTTTTTAGGTTTTCAAATGCGCACTACAGTGCATGCTCTAGTTTCTGCTAGGGTGAGGCGCGCCGCGCAGCTTAGGGTTTATGACGTAACAAAGGCTTCTATATTGGGAAATCTGGCAATTTTTCAGCATGTATACCTATTGGTGGAAATCACTGATCTCTATGGAAGAGCCCAAATCCCCAGTGGTGGAGAGGAGAAAAATCTCCTTGCAAGATCATCGGTGGAAAATAGTTGCTGGTGGAGGTCTGCGCTCTCAGAGTGCTTTTCTAGTTTTGTTTTGTTTCTGTGGGTTTTTTTAAAATATGACAAACTCAGGCAGAATGGGTGTAAACAGTGTGTCATGCTATGCATGCAATGACAGTAAACAAACCTTGACTCTGTTGTGTAATGTCTACCGGTACTCTGTGCTGTGTGGCAGCATGTTTTCCAAGGTCTAGTTGTTCCATTCGTAGAGCTGACTCAAAAATATCTTATTTCATGTTTTCCTTTCACAATCTGTTGAAAGATAACAGATCTACAATTGTATAATGTTTTTGAGGCCTGAAACCGACGCATTCTGATTTTGTGCGTCCACATGTTCATTGTACAAAAAGCTTTTGTGCGCTATGAGAAGTCCAGGGTGAAATTTAGAATACAAAATCCCGAATTCGCGAAGGTGGTACAATTGAAAGCAATCATTTTGTCAAGGAAATAACCATTTTGTTTGACGAAATGTTGTCATTTGTTATGAAATGACTGATTTTGTAACGAAATAGGCCATGCGACACTTGGTGCTCCATACAAATTGTCTGTGGTTTAAACCATGGTTTCAATTGTACCACCTTTGTGAATTTGGGCCTATCAAAGTGTCAATCAATGTGAGACTGTAGTGTAGGAGTAGAACCTAAGAGTGCTATGCTTCTTCACTTCATTGAATAGAACACAATAGATATGCCTATTCACAAACACACCCAAAATTAATGGTTGTAGAAATTGATTTTTGCAACACAATGTGTAAATCATTCATTCTTGTGTGCACACACACACACACACACACATGTAAAATATTGCGATATGTATCACATTGTGAAAATTGACCCTGATTGATTTTTTTTGTTTTGTTTAAGCTCTTGCTTTTGTGTGCAATTGATCAATTTTTGTATCTTGATGCAGAAACCGATATCAATACATAACGCCCGTGTGAATGTGGCTATTGCATAAAAAGATGCATGTGACAATGCTATCACAATGTGTGTTAAATCATGTGTGCGTGATGTGTGCATGCCAATGAAAGATATGGTTATGTCATCCTTCAATGTGGCACATTAAAGGGACTGTACAGTACTGGTTAAGGTGGGAACTCATGTTTTGAACATTCCTAAGTGAGATAATGAGAAACCTCTTATGAAACATGAAAGAGCATGTAATTTTAAGAAGGATTCAACATTTATTTGATGAAAATTGGTTTTCAAATGGCTGAGATATCCAAAAAAAAAGTGATAATAATAAAAGGCGACAGGCCACATATTTTATTAGGATCTCTTTGTTTCACTGTGTTTTTGGATAGCTCAGCCATTTCAAAACCGATTTTCATCAAATAAACTTTTGATACCCCTTAGAATTGCATGCTCTTTGACAGCTCATAGAGTGGTTTCTGAATATCTCGCAAAACATTAAAAGCTGAATCCTCACCTCAACCAGAACTGTACACGCCCTTTAACCCAATGAGGACAAGTCCCGAGTGTACTCGGGCAAGTATGTATGGAAAGTGCATGTTGTAGCAAAATTAGCCCATCCTCAATGGGTTAAACTGTATTTCTGACAAATTATTGTTAGATGAGGGTCATTTCCTTCTCATATACTTTTCAGTGATTGCTTGATTGCATACTTTATGCCAACTTCCTTGTGCACTTTTGTCACTTTGTTATGTTACATGATTCTGCAATTACTTCTTCCCTTTTCCACACATTTCTACACAGTCCATTATGGACGTTAATGAACATGATGTAAAAGAAAGGAAGTGAATGAAGAATGAGCTACATGTATCCCTAGAACAGATTTGTATCCGAGATGCCAACTATTATTTTTTATTTTTTTTACAATAGTTTGTACCATCTTTTGTCAGAAATACTGCAAGCATGATACAAATGTTGTTTTTCACAAATTCAATATGTACACATGCATATTGCAGGAAAGGTAAAAATATGTGGGGGTTTTTTGACCGAAAATGCTTGTTTTTTAATAGCCCTCAAAATACTGCAGTGCGAGGTTGAATTCCTACAATATTCATACTTGCTCTGTATGACATGCAAGTTTTAAGGTATGGCCATATTGTTCATGTCTATAATGCATAAAGAGCTGATTGTCACACAAAGACCTTGAAGCTGAGAGTTGATCTATGATGATAGTGCATATGAACCCTAGCTGTCATTGAATAGTTTCAAAACAAACGGTTAGCATTTGCTGCCAAATGGCATAACCCTGGCACACATAAAGCGCAGAATGAGCGGCGGCGAGGCGCTCGGTCCTCGGTGTGACCTTGAGGAGAACGCAGCTCGCATCACTCGCTGTCATACTGGAATGGCGGCAGACTGCCCTGGAAATAGAAATGAGAAATGAGAGATGAAGATGGCATTCCACACCATTGACAAGGCATTGAGAAAGTCAATGTATACCTCTCGAATCAATGCCGTTACTAGCTGAGTGCTTTGAGGACACCTCGTCTTCTGCTGTCATTGAATTACTGCCCACTAATTAAGGTTGTTTGTTGTCGCTTTCGATGTGAAAACAGCGTCGTCCACGATTGAGTTCAGCTAGGGGCCACTTGTGTAATTCTATCCTTCAAAAGGACTTATGACATTTCGGAGACTTTCTGATCTTATCTGCACTAATATGCAGAATAGATATCATATTGTTATTATTATCATTATTACTGTTGATATTGAATCTCTACACCTCAGATGGTTTCCGATAGTCACTTTTGTAATCCTGAAAATACAAAATATGTCTGAAGAGGAAGTGATCCCCGCAAAAAAAGCAAAGAAAAAAGAAAAGATGATTTGAACATGAGCCAAGAATTCAGTACCACATATCAGTGAACTTCAGAGCAGTAGTATGTTGAAGACTTGTGCAGAGACGAAGTTAAAAAAGGTGATTAAGGAGAATATTTTTCAAACAGATTGACCTTGTATGAACACACACGATTTTGATGTTTCTTTGCTGTTCTGGACATGAACTGTCATCAAATTCAAATTTTCTGAAAGGACGTATAATTCCTTCACGCCTCCTGCTCAGGTATACTACGGGAAATCATGCGACACCAAGATTTTGGAAATTCCTTCCCCATACCCTTTTTGTCTCGCCCACCGGAGGTGAAGGCGAGACTAAGGGAGCCAAATGTCGTCCGTCCGTCGTCCGTCCGTCGTCCGTCACAAATGTTAAAGTTTACCTGCAAGACTCTCTTATGATGCATAACTTGGCAACTGTTACAGCAATGGCAGCCAAACTTGGGTGATAGAAGCACTAGGGGTATCTTCATGATATGGTGTTGTCGGAGGTCATGTGATGATGTCAAAGGTCATTTGAGGTCATATATTAAAGAGTATGTGCAAGACTCTCTTTTCTGTGTTAAAGTTTACCTGCAAGACTCTCTTTTGACAAATAACTTCACATAAGTTGCTTGGATTACAACCTAACTTGGGTCATAGATGCACTGGGGGTACCTTCATGTTTTGGTGCCGTTGGAGGGCACAGGATAAGGTCAAAGGTCATTTGAGGTCATACGTTAAAGTTTATTTGCAAGACTCTCTTATCACACGTAACTTGACACATGTTGCTACAATGGCAATCAAACTTGGGTGATGGTAGATGTCTCTTGGGAAGTTGAAGGTAACCACAAGGTCAAAGGTCACAGACGGGTCAACGAGCTTTTAGGGCCCAATGTTAAGTTTTTAGGGCGTATTTCGTTTATGGCTCATAACTTTTGATCCCTTTGTCCATTTGTGACCAAATTCAAATTTGAATTTGAATTTGAAGATGTCCCTTGGGGAGGTGAAGGTCGTCACAAGGTCAAAGGTCACAGACAGTTGTCAACAAACTTTTAGGGCCCAATGTTATTTTTTAGGGCACGTTTTGATTGTGGCTCATAACTTTTGATCCCTATGTCCATTTGTGACCAAACTTGGATGGTAGATGTCCCTTGGGGAGTTAAGGGTCATCACAAGGTCAAAGGTCACAGAAATGGGTCAACAAATTTTTAGGGCCCAATGTTATGTTTTTATGGCACGTTTCCATTATGGCTCATTACTTTTGATCCCTTTGTCCGTTTGTGACCAAACTTGGATGGTAAATGTCCCTTGGGGTGTTGAAGGTCACCACAAGGTCAAAGGTCATAAGCAGGTCAATTAACTTCTGGGAGTTATAAAAAATATTAATTCCTTGTACGCGAATGGGCGAGACACAATTTGGCACTTGCCTTGTTGTAGAATGTTCACATTCTCTTCAATTATTTTCATTTTATTGGGGGGGGGGGAGGCATGGGGATTGAGTTGTCTTATGCACTTGCAACAGATTTGGTATACTCGCACAATGACGCTCTGGTTTATCCATCATTTTGCCCTACTTTGGCAGCAGTAAGCAAGTGGAAGAAGTTGAGTGCTACAATTGTATACTCAAAACCAAGGAAAATACAACTATATCTGGCATTTATGTCCACATTGATGCAATGTTATGATGTCCTGCCTTACAAATAATTGGGTAAAAGTTCATTTTGCCACAATTAGTTGCAAATTACCTGTTCTTGATGAGACTTTCACCTACTGGATCTGTAGGCTTCTTCAGATAATAATAATAATAATAATAACAAGTTCTTATATAGCGCATTTCAAACTTGAAAAGAATTTCAATGCGCTTTACAAACAAACAAACAAACAAATTATACAATAATATAAAATATAACAGAAATTACAAATTACTAAGCACAATATATTAGAGTTGCCAGTACTACTGAGACAGATAGAACGCTGTGAGAGAGTCTTCCCACTAGCTGATGTAGCTGGCGCACGCCGATCTGAGAGAATGGGATTGGGGATCGTGCAAACTGTAATTCCCGTTCTCTCGGATCGGCGTGCACCACAATAGCGGGAATACCATCTCACAGCATTCAATCTGAAGAAGCGTACAGGTCCAGTAGGCAAAAGTCTCATCAAGAACAGGTAATTTGCAACTGACTGTGACAAAATGAACTTTTACCCAGTTGATATTCCAATCAGCTGAACTTTTCAGGGACTTACAAATAATTACCTCTCGTTAGGATGTTAGGAACCCACCTATATTCAATGACTTAGTACTTCATTTTTCTCTTAGAATCACCAAGAATAGTGTTTATCTGAGTGAAGCTTTTGCAAGAACAGCTCTCAGTGGAAGCAGTTGTCTTATTTAACATGTATGTCAAATTCTTTTTTTTTTCTTTCTTAGTAATAACAAATCAAGAGCATATACACATGTACATACTCATTTTGTTGAGCACTGTGGTATCATAATGGATAAGACTCTTGACTTTCAATCACATACACGTATGTGCCAAGTTTGAATCCCGTCAAGTGCCTATGCCCATGGACAAGATGTCTTAACCCACAAATTATGTCCCTCTCAACCCAGGTGTATAACTGGGTACCTTGCAATGCTGGGGGGGGGGGGATAATGGCAGGGCCCTCTGGTTAAACAGTGGCAACACTGAAGAGGTTACCCTGGATTAATAAGACCATATTATTGCAGCTGTCATTCTATACTTCTACCATCCATATCTCTGCTGAGTTTAGATAACCAGCATGCATGATCTTTTCTGAATTTTACATATCTTTGCTCTGGTAGCCAACACAATCCTTACTATGTGGATACAGTTCTGTATTATCATAAGTAATCATTCAGAGGAAGAAGAAGCAGAAAACTCTAGCTAGTCTCATCGGCAAACGGGATCCAGTGCGAAGGCTAATTTCAGCATAATTTGTGTGAGATTTGACTGTCGTTTCCATTGTCAGCTTGACTAGCAATCACCCGGCGTGCCATTTCTGTATAGAGGAAGATGAACACAGAACAGTAACAAGCCCAGACGTATGCCATGCTGGTTGAACGCTAACAAAGCAACTATTTCAATTGATTCACTGCTCATCAGTGCATATCACACTTTGTAATTCTTTGGCATGGTAAAGTGATTACTGAAGACAAGTCCGATTCTTATCACAATGGCACAGACAATACCACTCACCGCAGTGACATTGGTGGTTCAGGGTTTTCAGTTCTTGATTAAGCTGCTGCCAGGAAGGAAGATATGCAAGTGGAAAGAATCTTGTGACAGCAGGGGCAAGCAAACATGAGATTAAAAAACACGTGTGGATGTTTGTTGGTTATTGTGACACCTACACTTGCATTGGAATGCCTTATTGTCCTAACATTTGGTGGTGGTTTGTCTTTTGTAGAGAATCAGATATTACACTAAAATTTCAACACAAAACATGCTCCAGAATAAAAGTACCACGTACAGCTGTACTTCCCTCTGCACCTGCACTTCTTCAACCCAATAGTCACTGAAATGCCCGAAACTGTGCATTCTATTACTCCCTAAAACGTTGCAACCACCCTTTCACGTTTTTTGTTGAATATAATTTTATGCTTTACCACTTTTTGTTTTCATATAGAATATATAATTATGTAATTTGAAAAAGGTCAAAGGTTAAAAATGTTTGTCAGAATTACCTAGCTGTGACACACCACTTTTTTGGTAAAATCTTCGGCTTTCAAATAAGCAGAACTTACGAAATTGACAAAAATGAACATGCAGTGAGCTACTTCATATCATATAGATTGTTGTCAAAATGAGAGTAGTAATGCTGTACCTTACCAGTGAGCCATAGGCCATTATTTTATTACAGAATCTTCGGCGGCTAAAGGGTTAACAATGATGTCACTTATGCTGGATTTCTGTAGACATGCACTGTTTGTATAGGCTCAATTATGCATGTTTTCAGTTTTGTCACTATATCTGATCATGTTTCACTACCATTGCATTAAAGTGGTAAATCTGCTTAGAACAAAAAAAAAAAAAAAAATTTAACCATGGGAAGAGTTCTTGATATGTTGGTCACATGCTGCTCCAAAAGTAGCTACTTGAGGAGATTAGAAAGCCCAATTGTCTTTGATTTGCACGTTCAATGACCTAGTCAATCCCAGACCTTGAACGGGCGAATGCCTATCACTAGCAATAGATAGGTTTAATCTAGCAATGGGTTTCCTCAAAGACAGCCAATCTCCATAGTCCAGTTATGAGAGATAATCTTCCTCACCAACTTCCCATTTTGTGGAGGTCTATGATTAAAGTGGTCATATTGAATTTCCTCAGCATTGTTCTGATGTTTGTATTGTTCAAGGAAACCAAAGCCCAAAGAGAAATGTGGATTGAGTGAAAGCAGCAACATTAGTAGAATATATCAGTGAAAGTTTGAGAAAAATCGGACGATCGATGCAAAAGTTATGAATTTGTAAAGTTTTGGTGTTGGAACGGCTGGATGAGGAGACTGCTTGAGTTTGTGACATCATGTGTGGACAACAATATAAAGAAAATATAAAGAAAATTCAACATGCTTTCACTTTCAAACATTAATGCGGCACTTCTCTAGCCGTTTTCAGAAAGCAGGGGGAATAATTACCACCCATGTCAGTATCAAGTTGATGGAATGTGTAATTTTCATGAAAATGAATTTTTTGTGGAATTACCTTTATATTTTCTTTATACCTTTGTCCACGTATGACATCATAACCTTTTCCAGCGATTCCAACACAAAAACTTTACAAATTCATAACTTTTGCATTGATTGTCCGATTCTTCTCAAACTTTCACTGATGTGTTCTACTACTGTTGCTGCTTTCACTCAATCCACATTTCTCTTTTGGCCATGGCTTCCTTTAATCATCTTTATCTCTGATATATTTCCATCTTTGTTGATTTATTCAACTTCTCTTTTTGATTGCTGCACATCTTGGCTCACTGTTAGCAAAACACAGATTGAGTGTTTGACTGTGCATTGTTGTTCTTCCAAGGACTGTTTTCAACTAAACTTTTTTTTTTCCGGCAAAATCAAATAGAAAGTACATTCAAACATACAGTTTGTAGAACTACTTGCATCAATAACAAATATCTTATCCCTCATAATTATTACTTTTCATGTGATTGGTGGTCAAGGACAGTGGAAATGACAAAACATATTTCCACCATGAAAGTCTTCATCCCATCAGAGTCCAACTATTTCCGTAAGTAAATGGGTTTTTTTTTTTTAAATCCCACTGGCGATTTTCTAAACATACAGTACTGACAGCGAGTTATTTTCCACATATTCGCGAATGTTTGCGCATTTTTGCACATTGCGCGCATATTCGCTCATCGTAAATTCGCGAAGAGCGTTAGTAATATCAAGTGCCAATATATATCAAGCGCCAATTATTTCTAAATATTCTCGAATATTTCGCGAATATTCACGAATGTGCGATTCGCGAATATTCGGAAATATTCCTGAATGTTCGCATGGAAAATATTTCGCTGTCGGTACTGTACCACCAATATATCAGAACTGGGTATCTTAGCGTATATTAAGATGATATCACATCCCACTCATTGCATTGACACAAATACACTAATACAATATGCTTTTTCCACCAACATGACGTCTTCACTACGCGAGAAGACAGGTTAGGTTTTCACATACAAATGAATGAGTATCACGCACCACAGACCGTGCATATCCTTATACGTATAATTTTGTGCGCAGAGGAAATTAACTTGGATGGTCAGTCAACCACAAACTGTAAACAGTGAGCAAATCCCACTTACTTTGCTGTTACTCTTGAAATAATTTGTGAGGCATATAAAACAAATATATACCAGGCTATTGTTTGAGCACCGGATAAGAACTAAGTGCCTCCCGTGACTTCAACAGTACTTTTTTTATTGGGGGGGGGGGGGAGGGGAGTGGGGGCATGCGTCCCTCAGAAAATAGTTTTTTTGAAGTCACCTCATGCACAAAGTTTTAACCTCTCATCAGGGTCCCATTTTATGAAAGGTTGAAATTGATTATATAGTTGATTTCTCCCATAAGTCTGTGGCAGCTTGTGTAGTAAGGAAATTTATAATCGATTATATCTTTTGATTAAGTGGGGCCCTGGCCTGGCATATTTGTATATTATGTACCTGGTGGGTCTTCTTTTTGTTTGGGATATCTGCTACACTGTTTTACAAAAGTGCCATAACCAGTCCACCTTGTCATGCTTTGGGTTCGTCAGGTCCATGGCTGATTGCTTACAAACATACAACCATTTTGTATCTGAGTTTAAAGGCAGGGTTGGTCATTGGTTATCCTTTGTTCATCTTCTCTCTATCATTACATTATGTTCATTGCTGGTTTACACTTTCATGACACATCATCCCCTTAATCAACTGATTTTCTTTTATCTTTGTTTATCTGATAGGAAAAGGCTGGGCAATTGAGATTTTAGTACAGTATCATGAAAATTTGAAGTTTATCTGGTTATATATCGTGTGCTCATATATTCTCTCTGATCCGATCACCATTTCATGAAAGTTGTCAGTCTCTGACAATCACCATGGTCACAGGCCTTGACCACAGCTTCTCAAGGATTTTACTGGAATTTTCAGAGATTGACAACTTGTCAGGGCTGACAACTGTCATGAAACAGTGCCCAGCTTTAACGATTTCTCTAAGCTTTCAAGATAATACGTTGTTGACTCTCAGAAGAACTACAATGTATTTCTGGACAGTTCATGTTCATGGTTGGTGTCACTTTATGAATATTTCTTTATTACTGGAGTAAGTAACAAGGGGTCGAGTTCATTATGCAGCTCTCAAAAGGTGCATGAAATGAACCACTCAACCAGAGTTCCACCCTGCCTGTGCCCGCTTTTGCAAGAAGCAGATTTTTTTTTTTTTTTTTTCCGGGGGGGGGGGGGGGGGGCTATCAAGCAGGGACTTGGACTCCTCTACACACTCAACCTCCATTTTGTATTCTGTGTTGGGAACTGCATGTATTGCCTCTTTTCAGAGGCAAGGGCATGCGTTAAAGGGAAGATAAACCCCAAGATTAATGTGGATTGAGTGAAAGCAGCAACATTAGTAGAACACATCAGTGAAAGTTTGAAGAAAATCGGACAATCGATGCAAAAGTTATGAATGTTTAAAGTTTTGGTGTTGGAACCGCTGGATGAGGAGACTACTAGAGTTTATGATGTATGAGTGGACTACAATATCAAGAAAATATAA
This sequence comes from Diadema setosum, assembly GCF_964275005.1. Classification (NCBI taxonomy): domain Eukaryota; kingdom Metazoa; phylum Echinodermata; class Echinoidea; order Diadematoida; family Diadematidae; genus Diadema; species Diadema setosum. The sequence continues at coordinate 32,560,336 of NC_092697.1, read as the reverse complement.
AGAAAATACTACAAAAATCCATTTTTCATGAAAATTACAAATTCCATCAACTTGATATTCACATATGTTAAGGGTAGCAATTATTCCCCCGCTTTCTGAAAGCGGTTGGTCCACTGCTCTTTCATAATTCCAGAAAAGTGAATTTTTGTTGAATATCCTTTATATTTTCTTTGTATTGTTGTCCACTCACACGTCATATCCTCTAGTAGTCTCCTCATCCAGCGGTTCCAACACCAAAACTTTAAACATTCATAACTTTTGCATTGATTGTCCGATTTTCTTCAAACTTTCACTGATGTGTTCTACTAATGTTGCTGCTTTCACTCAATCCACATTGCTCTTTGGGTTTACCTTCCCTTTAACACAACACTGATCCAGTTGGCCTCACTGGGGCTTGAACCAGGAACCTCTTGAGAAAGAGGCTCATACACTGCCCACTGAGCCAGCTTCCCACTTTCTGTGAGTGAGATGTGAGAAGTGTTCCTACAGCAATGTGCTCTTTTAAATGGCAGATTGTGTTATGATTGTTAATGTGTTTAACAACAGGTTTTCCGCCAATCAGGGAATTACTGTTCATCTGAAAGCAAACTGGAATCCTGTTCTGTAATCATGTTACAAAAATCATGTTTGGCCAATTACTTTATGGCCGGTCCTCCTGTGGATTTTCCTACATGAGTTTTATACAACTTTTGAAGCACATATGCCGTCTGAACAGTCGTACTTCTCAGTCGTGTGTGAAGAGGCCAAACTGAGTTCCTGCTTGAGTCTATTGTGTCCTACAAATCGTAGGCTGCTCGGATCATATGCAAATATCCAATACTCTCCTCCTATGAGCATACACAATGAAAACCATACGGATGATTAGCAAACCATGAAATGGGCAACTCAGCCATTGCATGGAATGCTGTTATGCCACTGTTTATTTCATTTGCGGAATTATCAAAGACCTCTACAATCTCTGTTCCGATTCATTTCTAATCCGTGAACTTGACACAAATTTTATAAGATTAAAGGGATGGTAAAGTATTTGTTGAGATGAGGATTCAACTTTAAAACTTTGAATTTAACCTTTGTGTGAAATATTTAAAAACTTTATGAATTATTTAAGAGCATACAATTCTATGAGAAATTCAAAGTTTATTTGATAAGCATTGGTTTTGAAATGGCCGAGGTGTCCCCCCCCCCCCATAAAAAAAAAAATGATCCTAATAGAAAGTGAGTCCCAACTTTAAGTAGGATCGCTTTGTTTTCCTTTTAATTCCTCTTAGAATTATATGCTTTTCCATATTTCATAAGACGATTCTCATTACTTCAAAAATTTATCACAAAAAAAGAACAACAGAAACCTGAAGCCCCATCTCAACCAAAACTATACCAACCCTTTCAGTGGTACAAAATAGTGGCAAATTGTTGCAATTTTCTGATCTAATTTTGTGCAGATTTCATGAATTTTATCACTTTCATCTAATCAAGCTTCTCCAGCACATGAGATACAAGTTTGTACCGTATGATTTAGAGTTGCCAAGTTAAAGAAGAAATCCACTCCAAAATTTTATAAGAAAGAGAAAAGAATTCCCTGAATAGTGCCAAAATGATCGAAATTGGATGAGAAATAAGGAAGTTATGACATTTTGAAATTTCAAAGCTTTTTGGAAGACACTTTCTTGACCAGTCATTATGAATATTCAAATCAGCAAGTTGATGATGTCATGCTCTCACAATTTCTTATTCATTTCTTATACAAAAATGACCAAAAAAATTTCACATTTCTGCTGTATGAATATAAACTGGCCTGAAAACAATCCAAAATAGAATAAAAAACAAATGTTGAAGGATATGATATATTTTGGTATGGGAATATATGCTTTTACCTGTATTAGCTGAAAGTAACAATTTGTCCACATTTCATATATAACATGCATGAAAAATTGTGAGAGTATGACATCATCAACTCACTTATTTGAATATTCATAAGGACTGGTCAAGAAATGTTTTTCAAAGAATTGTGAAATTTCAAAATGTCATATCTTCCCTATTTCCTTTTTTTTTTTTTTTTTTGGTCATTTTTGGAACATTCTGTATGGTATTTTTTCTTCTTTCTTTGAAAGTTATTTTTGGGATGGATTTCCTCTTTAAGGATGGTTCAATTGATTGATTTCTGCAGTAAAATGCCAAAGAACTTGATGGGCCAAACAAAACAAAAAAGGCACATGTATGTGCTCTTTCTCCTGTCATGTGTCATACCATTTTCTGTCAACCCTCACACCTGGTAAAGTAAATATTGACTTTTCCAAGCCAGCTGCTGTGCCATTTTGCCATTCTAGAGACGCTGAAATGAAATGAATGGAAAACAACTTCAATAAAGACAATGGAATATGCCAGACTTATGGGATTATCATTTGTGGTTGACATGGGTGAATTCCTTCATGCACTCTAGGGCTTTTTACACTTGCAAATTTTTGCTTAGTCCCGTACCAACGGTGGGGCTAAGGGAGGGCCTTAGCCCCACCGATGGTACCGGACTTTCCTTAGCCCACTTTCTGTTTACACTTATTTTTGCGAAAGTGGCCTAGCCCCACCGATATTCCCGTACTATCTGGCCCTGCAAAATAGCAGGGTTAGCACCGCAATTGCGGTGCTAACCCCGCAATTTGCGGTGCCAAGCAAACTAGTGTAAACAGAACGAAAAAATAATCCGGGGCTAAGCGACGGAGACGAAGTCCGACCCCCCACTGACCAATCAGAAACAAGGTAATCAAGTGCTGCCGGTGCGTGCGCGTACTTGTACAGTGCACATCGTAATCATGAATATTCATGTGGTTTCGAAAGTACAGGGCTAAGAAATACGAGTGTAAAACGGTCAGTTTTCTCCTTAGCCCAGGACAAGAGCTTAGTACGGGATTTATTGGCTAGTGTAAAAAGCTGAAAAAATTGGTATGGGACTAACGATAGTCCTGGGTCAGAGAAAATACGACACAAGTGTAAAAAGGGCTTTTGTTTGGAGGTCTTATAAGCTTCTTTTTTTTTCAATTGGAGCTTGGAGGCACTTTATGTGCGTATAAAGTTTGATATGCAAAATGGGTACAGCTAGTGAGTGGTAAAACTTAAGTCTTCCTTTAAAGGTCCTCTGGATGGAGTTTAATCAGAACCCCCCCCCCCCCCAAAAAAAAAAAAGGAGAAAAAATAAGATGATTAAAGTAATGATAATGGCAAGATTTTAAAGAAAAAAATCTTAATTTCTTACATACAGACATGAAACACATTGACTCAGTTATACACTTTACAGATTTCTTTTTTCCTGTCTTGTCACGATTGAACCACGTACATGTATAAATAATTCTGTTTTTTAGAGGGGGAGGGGGTCTTTAGAGCAATAAACGTATTTGATTGGCCCTTTTTGCTTTTTGCACCTATTTGTAAGAACTGACCAGCTTTCCAGCCATATCAAAGGTCATCTTCTGGTACCTTAAGTCTGTGTTGCTCCTATATGGCACCATACATAGGCTGAAGGACGCAGAGAAACAACTTTGCTACATTGTAGATAACTGCCATACAAATAGTGAATAGTCTTGTGCGATGGTACACAACTTTACCTGAGGGAAAAGATGATATGATCAATTCAATGCGGCTATGCAGTTGACCAGAGCATCTCATTTTTATCCAGTGCAAAATCTTGTATTTTGGCATGCATAAAAGACTATTCATTATCTGTTTTATACAATACTTTCTATTCAATAGTTAGGCCTAGAGTCCAAGCCAAGGCCTGAATATGACAGTAATCATTTTAGGGCAAGGTGAATTGCAGAAATGCGAGTTTGTTTAATAGAGATCCTGTATAGGAGTAATGTATGTGGTTGGTGACATTGTCATGCTCTGTCCAATGACTTTTTGTGTTCTATGTGAATACAATGGTACTTTTGAGCAAGTATCATATGATTAGCAGTTGACCAATCAGGTATCAAGAATCTCCTCAGGTGTTGTATAATCTATTTGACATATGACAGAGACATGAATTTAACTCTAGTCAGTTAAGGGTCATGTTTTTCTGCACTGACAGACATGGCTAGTGTGTGTTAGAATTCACACAGTAGACTTTTGATGGTGTTTACTCTAATTTGGCAGACACTCTATGATGGCTGAGTCGTTGAATCTGTGTATTCTGTCTTTCTCCCATTGTCTCGGCACTGTAGAATCACATTGATCAGACTACAGGCAGTGGGCAGACATTGTGTACACTACAAACATTATAATTCTGACCTATTCGCACATGAGCCTGATAAGATCACTGAGCATGAACACAGAAAAAAAAGAAATCACTGAAGTGTTGCTGTCTCTTCCGACTCATCAAATGTCTTTGTTCTTTTTATATTCCACTGATACTTCCTTTCCTTGCTAAACATAATTTGGCATGTATTGATATGCTTATCATAGAACCTGTGGGGCATTTCATGAAGCAAATTTGCTGTCAGCCAATCAGATGCAAGGATTTCTGTAGCTTTTAACAGTTTGTCGGACGAAATATCTGACAAAACGCATCACAAAATGCCCCACCCCCTTATACAGTATAACCTGAACAATTATATGAATGTACACCATGTATGTAAGTTGTACATATGAACTCTCAATTGTGTATGTGTACTGCTTTTTATCAGGTTTTCATCATGGTGATACTCTTCTTGGCTTTATTTACTACATGTGCTACTATTGCTGAGTACATCTGTCTGTGTAATGTAGTTTTTCACACTTGATGGTGTATTAAAGAAATCACGATAGAAATAATAATAGTGACTACTTGTATAGCACACAAGTCCACTTTTCCCTTCTCATGGCACTTGAAAAAAAAAGTACATGTCCAAAACATGAGAACAGGAAGTAAAATAACGAACTATTACGCACATACCTGGTGAGGAACACAATATTCTCAAAGACAATAAATTACAGCTATATAACCTTCAAAGTGAGAGGAACAAATAAGTTCTTAGTTTGGGTATAAATGTTTCTATTGATAAAAGCTGACGTAATTGAATAGGTAGTTGATTCCAAAGTTTTGGTCCTGTGACTGAAAAAACAAACAAAACACATTTAATCCCCCATTCATGTACATTGTATCATTCTGGGTGTTTGGAGTAACAATGCATGTGATGATGAACAAAAGATTTCGTGTCGGATTGTTTTTGGAAGTAGAGTTATGCAGGAATGTTTGAGAGAGAGAATGAACTGAAACTATGTAATGAGAATCTTGATATTTTGAAATAGATATTGTTATGTTTAAAGGGAAATGCCTCTTAACCATGTTCCCAGGCCAGTTCTATGTTATCTTTCTTTCTGCTGGCCATGAAGTGTCTTCTTACAAAAGTACAGCGAAAGGTTCTGTTGACACTATGCTCTTATACATTAGTGTAATGTGATGGATCTTTCAAGGCTAAAGCTGCCATTTAAGCCAGTTAAGTAGGAGGCGTGATATTTCATTACCATAGAGCAAATACCTAAAATGTTTGGATAGTGGATGATGAACACTCTCACACCCCGAAATTGAATGCAGACGATAAATATCAGAAGTAGATTGAAAGTTGTTGAAGGTGGTTAAGGGAAGCTCGTGACATGCAATTATGCAGACAAAGTGCTTGTAACCTCCTGAAAGAAAAAAAAAAATCATTCACAACAGCAGTGCCAAGAAATACTGAGATATGTCAACAATAAACAGCATCAATTGACAGATCTATAGAAAAGATTTCCCTATGTTCTTTGGCTATTGTGAAATCCACATCACTTTAATACTCAGCATAAACCAGCAAGTACAGACGAGTTGATTGTAAAGTCTTGAATTCTGTATGTTTTGGGGGGTTTTTTCGTTGTCATTTGTGCATTTCATGCATTCACACGGGATCACATACATTTTGATTTGCAGAGTTCATAAGAAAAACTCATTTGATTTAATTGATCATCATGACAAATTAGTGTATTTTGTGTGTATGTATGATTTACATCATGTTATTGCATTGCAGACATCTCTGTAACTGAGCAACTCAGTGTCAGATCCAGTGTGGCACATGCCCCCTCTTTATTTTTTGTCCAAATAAAAGAAAAAAAAAATGGGGGTGCTTGCGCCCCCTTTAATTTTTCAAAGGAACCTCCCCATTATGGAATTCCTGGATCTTATATTTTGTTAGCGAGTCTAAATTTTTGTGAATTGGGACTTCTCGACGATTTCATGAGTGCTTAAATTTGTGATCGTGGAGTACTGTACTGAACGGAGAAATGTAGACGTGTGCATTACATCCGCATCGGTATCAGAGTCATTAGGCCCGTTCACACACAAGGGAAAAAGTGCGATTTAAAAATCGATTTTCTTATCGCGATCAAAATTTCGAAATTTTTTCCAGTGTGGACAGAAAAATCTCACTAATTACCGCGATCCTTATCGCGATCCAACTCGCACTATTAGTGCGATTTTTCAGAATAATCGCGATTATTTTGCCAAGCGTCGTGTGTGTGAGCGCGATCGAGATTCAGAAATCAGTATTTTTTGTCCCATCGTTCGTAGCGCGTGCGAAACTCTATTGGGACTGCGGGGTCAGTCTTCGGTCATGCAAGATTCGCGCATGCCCAGTTTGGCCACTGATCGTTCTTTCCTTGCTGCGAAGTGCGATTTTTCCCTGTGTATGAACGGTCAAAAAAAAAATCGAAATTTGGATCGCGATTGAAATTTCGATTTTCGTTGTTTGTGAACGGGCCTATTATTTTTGCATGTCTTTAATTTCGCGAATATCACCTGACTAGCAAAATTCTCGAAAATAAAAGCCTGCTGCTGTATGGAGTATTCCTCTTTCAAGGGAAATCACCAAAGCTTTGGCTCTTCATGACAGTATTATGGAGGTGAGTGTTATGTGACGAATGATTAGGCAGCTAAAGATAGACCATGATGCATTGCCCTGGCGCCTGCCGTATTGCATTTCCTGTCGTATTCTATCATCGCTCGCTGTCATGTCTTAGGAAGAAGTGTGAAGAGTGATACGTCATCTGTCAGGGGCCATGTTGTACGGAGCCTCGCTGAGCTTTTGTTGGCTGTTGCAGAGTGCAAGAGTGATGGGTTGACACAACATGGGTTGTGAGAAAGTTGGCTGCAATAGGAGGGAGATATGTTATGATTGCATGCGGGCATTTGTGATGCGCCATACATATGTCACGGTCTAGACAGTGGACTGCATTCTGCACTTTTAAAGAGAGGATCCAGGGTTCAAGCCACGGTTCATATTTGTTTGTTTGTTTGTTTTTTGTTTTTTTGTTTTCTTGTTTTCATTTTCCATCTAATATGATGGCTAGGTACGTAGTCCATATTCCAATGCACTAGCTTGTCTTTCATGGGGTCACCTTGTGAGTAGGCCTTTGGGGCGTACCACTTCACCAGTTTATGCACCCTGCTCTTTGCAATGAATGAAGGTACAGTGTAGCAGAATCTTTTACTTGTGTGGGTTGTGATTCTCTAATGTACAGGAGTTCCATTTTATGTCTTAGGCCGTGTTTATGCTTCCCCTTTTCGGGCCAGAATCAGCGTTTTGAAACGTGATTAGTGCAAAACACTGATGCATTCATGCTCACTTCGATAGAAACGCTGATTCAAAACGCCAATCCAAAACGCACAAAATGGTGTGTTTACGATCGGCGTTTCTGACTAATCACGTTTGACGGGGAAGCATAAACGCAACAGCGTTTCTAAACACGTTTAGAGTGACGTCATCTAAACGCCTTTCCGGTTCACGTGAAAAAGTGCGCGCCCGGCCAGCCAGCTACCCTTGACTGTGCAGTTTTCCCATGTACTGTGCATACGCATATCTTTCCTAGCTGCTCTCCCAGGCCAGGCCACCAATCACAGCGCGCGCCCCAATTTGACCTGCCTCTGCTGAGGTCAGCGAAGCAATTGCAAACGCTCTTTCCAAGAATCGAAGAAAGTGAGCATAAACAGTGCTCCCGTGAACGGCGTTTTGAATCAGCGTTTTGAATCAGCGTTTCAAAACGCTGATTCTGCCTTCGCAAATTGAGCATTAACACACCCTTAGCTGAGGCACAGAGTGTTTTGCCTCTACTAGAGGGGAAGGCATGATAGCACACAACATTGCTGAGTAAGGCTCACTTGGTTCAAACCCATACCCGAACTTGTGCCTCTTGATTGAAATCCAGATAACCTACCGACTAATCATGATGAGCCACCTCACCACCCTTCTTGTCCTTGAACTTGACACTTTGTCCACACAGCTCCGTTCTGCCAGGATCGTGAATGGGTACCTGGGAGAAAACAGAATGTTGAAGTGTAACATTTGATGTAGCTTGTGTGTGCCATGAGCTCCCCCCCCCCCAAAAAAAAAATAAATAAATAAATAAATAAAATAAAATTGTATTGATATAAATTGTATCCCCAACCATCGCTTATTTTGTTTTTATTCATGTCACGTATATCATGCGTATAATCATGCTGCCCTAGCAAACAGAGTTACTGTGCAGAAAACATGGAAGTGTTGGGGAGAGAGTAGCTGTTTCCCTGCTGAAAAAATAAGAGAAGAAGACATTTGTGCTTTGAATTGTTTTGGTGACAGTGTAGCTTCATCTTTTTGTAAATGCACCCAATGCCACTTTTTTGTAAAAATCATATTCATTCCGATATTGCTGCATACAGTAAACCGTATCTCACTTAATGAAAACCGTGCATAGTTTTAAGCATATTATATGACAAACACACCCCCCCCCAAAAAAAAAAAACACAAAAAACACAAAAAAACACAAACCTATCTGCCCTTTTTTTCATTGACCTGTCACTCCAATACAACCATTCCTTCTTCTTTTTTTTTTAACCTTATGTTACCATTCCATAAATGTCTGATTTCATGTCCAATTTCAATGATTCAACTGAGTTTTCATTCTGTTTGTTTGCTTTTTTAAACAATTTTGATTAAAAGCTGACATGGGCGTGGTGTGGAATTTCACTTAACGTGTTTTGAGCACCAGGTCATGCCATGAAGAATGTGTACAAAAGTAGCTAGCATTCTCACTACCTCCATTACTCATTGAGTACTATGGATTGCATCTTCCAAGCTGAGTTCTCTTCAACTTTTCTGCTCAAAATGTTTATTGAGTTCATGACATTGCATTTTGTGTAATGCGGAATTTTACTACACTCATTAAAAATTATATAATGGCCATGGCCAAATGTCTGGCAAGGCAGAGAGCCAGTCTCTATGTGGGTTTACTGACAATCCTCTTCTTTCTTTTTTTTTCAGTGTTAACTTACAAACATGTCTTATTCTTGGAAGAAAGATGAGATTGTAAGATTAAGATTGGGGAGTAAAAAATGAAACCTATGTCAAGGGAAACACAGTCACAGGCAGTGTAATTTAGGAATTTATACTGGTAACAATTTTTACATTGTCCACACAGCCAGCTGTGACGATGGTATCCCACACACCATTTAAAGCACTGAGATAATAATTTGTGCATACAGATCAGCGTTTGACAAATGTGAATGAAGGATAGAATTCTATATGACGTAGAAGTTATAAAATACAATGAAATAATCTTGATATCTTTTGAGCACAGACACTAAGGAACCACTACTCTCAAGGAATTCATCACAAACCATCGCAAAAAAACAAAAATTAACTTTACAGTATGAAAAAGAGGGGGGAAAATTGCCCTCAAGATAAAATACAGTAACCCTATAGAGTACATACATGCTAGTACCTTGCAGTTAATTATAGTATGAAAACTGCCCAAATGTAAAACACAAATTATGCACTAATGATCTGAGATAAGCCATCCTGACACTTGCATGCATTTGTGTTTGTGCATGTTTTTCACATTGGCAAGTACATGTACCATTTTGTACTAGTGGGTAAGACATTCTAGGCAACAGGTAAGAAGATACTCATAATATAAAAACGAATATCATAAATAGCTTTCATAAGCAAGTGTCATCAGCAAAATGGCAAGCTGGTCATGAACTGGTGTCCATAATGAATCCCTATGGATGAGACTAACGGTTATATAAAGGACACTGTGATCAGACTTGCTTCCATGAAAGTGTAATACCAGCACTTTAATCATTCTACTGCCATGAGGCCTTGAAACCTTCCATGATCACCACAAATTGGCAGGGGAAGGGCTATTACATTTATGATGGGGCATTGAGGACGAGTCCTGAGTATACTCAGGCAGGTGTCTATGGGAAATGCATGTTGTAGCAAAATCAGCCCATCCTCAATGGGTTAATAAAGACAAACTATACGTCCAGAACTAATGATTAAATAATGGAATTGAAGGTTGATCATCTCCACACTCAAGGTTGAGTCCTTGGCCCACACTGGACAGAGCTGCAATACAGGGGCGGATCCAGGAATTCCGAAAAGAGGGGGCGCCTTTACAAAATTAAAGGGGCGCTTGCACCCCCTCCCCATTTGTTCTTTTTTATTTCTTTTGTTTAACAAAAGAGCGCGCACAATGGAGCGCGCACCCATTGCTCCCCCGCCTGGATCCGCCACTGAGGGTAGCTTATCAACACATCTCTGATGATGAAGCCATGGTTACATGATATTGGAGAGATGGGGGGGGGGGGGGATAGAAGGGGGTGGAAAGGGGCGGGAGCATGGGAATTCCTGGATTCATGATGTGCAGTGAAGTCCATGGCTGACAACTGTCTATTTACACATAGCAGTTGCATGAACAACTGCTTGGTTGTGTGTACATCTTTTTGGGGCCAGATAGGATTATCATAAAATGGGCCTTTATCTATCTATCAATTTACATACTTTCATAACATACGTTTTGCACTATTTTATTTCTATGATACTGGTAAGCCTTTTGTATGGACAGCCAAATCATTTTCACAAGGAGATGAAACTAATACCTGCAAACACTGTTTTGTACATTTAATTCTATAATAAGCTGTATTTGCAAGGACACCAAATGATCGTTCATGAGGACATGAAACTAAAAGAGAAACAGTATTTCTGCATTCTTTTATTTCTGTGGTAAGATAATCACCAACATTTGTTAGGTACTTAATGCATTCACATGTGTACATTAGCTGAGCATGTGATGTCCTTCACAGATAACAATAAAAATATCTTGATGAAAAAAAAAAAATTAACCATCAACCTGACACAACCAGCTAACACTTCTCAGATTGCCAGTTTCCTATTGGTACTACTACTACTACTACTACCTTGTGGTAGGGTCCATGGTCTGTTAAAGGGATCATTTAGTTTTGGTTGAGACCTAACTTCGGGTTTCTACCATTTTTTGGTGAGATAATGAGAAACCTCTTCGGAAATATGAAAGAGCATGTTATTCCAAGAGGGGTTCAATGTTAATTTGATGAATGCTTTGAAATGGATAAAGTATCCAAAACAGAGCAATTCTAATAAAGGTTGGGACCCACCTTTTATTAGATTGCTTTGTTTTACTTTATTTTGGGATGTCTCAGCCATTCCCAAACTGATTGTCATCTAATAAAGTTTGAATTCCTGTTAGAATGGTATGCTCTGTATTATTTCATTGTTTCTTGGTTTCTCACAAAAAGTTAAAAACACAATCCTCCTCTCCACCAATTTCCATATGACTGCAGAAACTTGCAATGTTGGCTTTAAAATGAGACATATGCATAAGAAATGTAAGAAACAATACTGTGATATTACAATTTTTGTTGGGTGATGATGAAAATGTCACATACCGGTATCAACCCAAAATGTGCGCTGGAAGTACATGTATTTCAATCTCAGAGCAGTCCCGATCATGGTAGTCATAGCCGCCTCTAACACAGTGATACCAAGTTCAAACGCAACGGGACGGTGTTGCAGATTCAAAAGTAGGGTTCATTCATACAGTGGTATGGTTTGTGAAACTGTACTAATGATGCGCGGAATGCAAGATGTTCAGATTCACATCAAAATTTTCTAGCGACGCAATGACATGCTTGCCTATAGAGTCTACATCCACTACAGTGTAAATTGCATTAAGAAGTTCTAAAATCATACAATTTTTTGTCATTAATGCGTGTCTGATTTCAAAATAATTTTTCTTATCGATAACGCAAAACATCCTTATAGTCATTAAAGTTGAACCAGACCGCAGTGTAATCAGCATAAAATGTTTGACAAATCACTTCCGCCAAACTTCTGTGAGAATGGGTCCCTTTTCTACGCTATTATTTATGTTATTTGCATGTAACGCAGTGTGAATGTATTGAATACACTGTGACTCGATTAAGCCAATGGACATAGTTATCACTCTGGAACCCTTAGACACTTTACAATAAGATAAGTAAATATGTTGACTTCTGTTTAGAATGTTGTAGTGTTCTCACCCAGCGATGGTGGCACTGATGCTGTAAAAATTCATTATTTTTTAATGGATTGTGCAATTTTCCTTAAACTTTCACTCATGTGTTCAACTAATATTGTTGCATTCACTCAATCCATGCATATTATTTAGGTGACTTTGTCCTTTAGAATGACAAAGACATATCCCTATGCACCCCAATACAAGAAGCTCTTGGATACCTTATATAGCATCCCATTTTCTTAAAGGGATCCGCCTCAAATTTGCGTTAAATTTTATTGAGGTAGTAAGTATTAACTGTCACATCAAAATTATGATTGAGAAGCAAGGAAGTAAATTGAAATAACAACAACCATAGCAATCCAAAGGAAATTCATCAAATATATTGACACATACCCGGTGTGGGTATATATATATATATATATATATATATATATTACAATCCCTTGTGGCAGTTTATGTTTGTGTTTCATCTGAAGGCACTGGTATATGCATAATTCATTCACATGACTTGAAAGTAGTGCATTGCCATATATTTTATGGATTTCCTGACATTACAGCATGCCCCAATGACAGAAGCATGGAATACGTAAACTAATTAATGAATGGTAATCTGTGAATTGCTGAAAAAGATATAAGTATAATGCCCAAAAGTTCAATTCAGTTTGCTGAGGATATAACATTGTTTTACATTATGATTAGATAAGAATGTTGTAGATCATGCGCACAGGACAATTATGTTTTAATAGTGTATTCATAGAGTATTTCACAGTTTTCCAAATTATGAGAGTCTACTGCTGTTTAAGAAATAAGCAGCTCACAATAATATCGCCTCCTGTTGCACGAAATGTGCTATAATATACATATATCATCTCCAAGTTTGGATATTAGTAATTTTTCCACTGAAAGGGTTTAATACTTATTTCTCACTCAGTTAACATTGCAGTTCTGACTCATAAATGTGACCACTTGTGAAATTATTTATATGAAGTCACAATTAATGAGTTACATGACATATATACAATATATGCTCCCTCTACTAATCAAAGCATTACTATTTGTTCATTGTGGCCCATTTTGTATGTAACCACAATTTTGTTCCCCTTATGGTTGTGAATACAAATATGTTGTGAGATGGAAAATACACACAGCTTGTCTAAAATAATCCCAATTGAATGCAGAATAGACATCCGTCATGCTCACACATTGCTCTGAAGTGTCTGGGATGTTGTGAGGGTTCTGCATTAACATTTGATTCACTTTTGACATTACCAGACACATAATTTGTATGGAGTAATAAATTATACTTGAGTTAACACACAACTTGCAATATGTTGGCTGCCTGCAAACACTGATTAAGGGATATTTATTATATATCTTTTTGATAAAGATTTTGAAAAAAAAAAAAAAATTTGTCCACTTTCATACATCCAAACTTTGTGCCAAAACCACAGAGCTCTTTTTGTCAGCAGTCAGTCGTCTGTCTAGTTTTTAACCCGTTGAAGACGGACTGAATCTACTATGACATGCATTTCGCCTGCCTGAGTTTACTTGGGACTCATCCTCAACTGGTTTAGTAAGCTAAAGCTCACTCAGGTGTAGCAATGAGCCTTGTGCCAACAGGAAGACCATGGTGACACAAAGGGATTAGGAGGATTAGGTAATCTCAATTAATCTCTATTCATTGACAATAAGGTGGCAGACACCTACAGGTGCCAATCTGTGAAGAAGGGTCTAGGGCAATTACCCCCTGGGCAATTACCCTGGACCCTTTTCCTGGCCCTAATTCTAATCCTAATGGAGAACCTAATCCTAACCCTAATCCAAACTATGAACTGTAAACCTAACCCTAACCCTAATCTTTATTCTAACCTTAACACTAACCAGTAATTAGTGGAAGGGGGGGGGGGGAAATTGCCCTGATACGGTGAATAAGGCACTCCATTATTAATCAAATACAATTTAGAATACAAGTTCATGAATTTGTGTAATTTTGAAATCAGCATCTTTGCAGTATCTGATGGCTTAATGATGCACTCTTTTATACCCTGCAATAATAAGAAATTGTTGAAAAATGTCCCTATTTTTTTTTTTTTCAGGCAGCTGATGAATCGTTCAATTATTGAGCCATGAGTTCAGTGAGAAATGCTGGTAACTCATATGATATTAAGAATGGCATGTTACATACTAGGGAAGTTATTTTGCCTGTAAAGATACAGAATATTTGGAGTAGGAAGGGAAATACACCTCTCAATTATTCCCCCCCCCCCCAAAAAAAAAAAAAGAAAAAAAAAAAAAGGTTTTTTGCAGTTCACCAACAATAAAGCTCATATCGCTGGAACGCCTTTTCATTCACACACATTGTTAATTGTCATGGACTGCCACAGCCCATTGAGCGAAACACTGTATTTGTTGGTGCACTATAAGGTGGGGCTGCCCCCAGCCCGTAAAAATATACAGAATTGTATAGAATAACAAATAAACAGGCAGATCATTCCTTCGTGGGTGTTCGTTCGTTTGCGGGAGCCATGACATTATGTGATCACGGTAGAAGCTCAGAACTCATCGTCAGCGGTTTAAAATGCCCAAAACTGCCAGTCGGTTTTTTTTTTATATAGTTTTATGTTTTACCAATATCTTTGTTTTCATATATATGTAACATTGTGGTTTTTGCTAAAACAAAAGGAAAGAAAGATTTCAAAGAATGAAAAATTAAAACAAAAATAACATGAAAATACATTTTCTGGAAAATGAGTCACCCTGCGTCATTCAGGAAGTCCAATCCTTCCGGTCACATTCTCCACTTTTACTTGCCAAATTTGGGCATAATGTCCACTCTCTGCCCTCCTTGGGTTAAGCTATGACCTCATAGCCAGACATAGCCCTCCACCCAAACAAAGTGACGTAGGACTGTGGTCGGTGGATTGGAATTTTAAGTTAAAAATATATCTTTGGGAAGGGTCCTAAACCCAATAAATAGCGAAGTTTTCCTCTCCTCACTTCATATTGGAATCTTTGACAACGAAGAAGCAGCAAGATATTGTGAAGCAGAGCGAGTGATCGGGAGTCAGCTATCTGTGTCTCCGGCAGGGGGTTTGGGTTCAGTTTGATGAGCGGAACCTGCGAATAATAAAGAACACCTGTAACCAACATAGCGAGTCCCGGCTCCATTTGTTGTCGTTACATATAGAATATATCATTATGTAATTTCAAAGAGGTCTAAGATCAACAAAATTATTTCTGTGACACACCATTCTCTTGGTAAAGTCTTAATAGGCTTTCAAATAAACGTAACTTATAATAGACGAAAATAAACTTGCAGCGAACTATTCTAAGTCATGTAGAAAGTTGTTAGAATGCAAGCAATATTGTTGTACCTTCTAGGGAACCATAGGCCATTCATTATGTACAGAATCTGCAGTTGCTAAAGGGTTAATCTATTTCTCTGATGAGTGACATGAATGATGAACCCCTTGGTTCACAGTCCAGCATGGCAGTTGGGCATGCTGTGAGACTAGCACTGTCAACCTGTTAGGCTATTTGTTACTGGAAAGGAAAAACACAGTAAACAAAATTTCAATGTCAAATATTTGGCAGGAAGCTCAATGTGCCATATGTTTTGAAGGTCATAAAGTAAAGTGCACTGTTTGCTGAATCACATCACAGAAAAGTCAGCTCTTAAAGGGAAATTCCATTGTGATACTC